>NC_068454.1:52781155-53462173 GCF_023373465.1 Oncorhynchus keta
CCCCCACAAAGATGCGATCCACAAAGTTCATCGTCACACCCTCCTTCCCGTATGCTGAGATAAGAGGAAATAAAGGTGAAGCAAATAAAAACAGCAAAGTTCAGCTACAATCATGCAGAATAAATGGACTTCAATCAATGCCTATGTTTTATCATGAAACATGCTTTGTGGTTCAATTGGCTGAGGAATTTTTCCATAGTAATTAAGCCATTGAACAGTACATCAAGCTGCCACGAGATGGCGCTATCGATTTAGGTCAAAACTAATGAGGGTTCGAATGGAACAGGAACCTTTGACTTGGCGTTTGGTCTCATCATCTGCAGTCTTCTCTGTGGGGTTGTTGAAGGATTTCAGAATGCCCGCCTTGATCCGCTGGGAATGTCAAACACTACATTGATCTCATAGAAATGCAACGTAAGTAGATAGAAAATTGGAGGACTACAAAATGGAGGTTTTACACAACAAAGGTCGATTTATATAAGAGCTACCATGGGAATTGAAACCACTACAAAAATGATAGTGGGTTTGTAAATACACATTAGTAAACAAATACACACTTCTTCCAGAGCTCTCTGTGTGTGTGTGTGTGTGTGTGTGTGTGTGTGTGTGTGTGTGTGTGTGTGTGTGTGTGTGTGTGTGTGTGTGTGTGTGTGTGTGTGTGTGTGTGTGTGTGTGTGTGTGTGTGTGTGTACTGTCTGTGGGTGTGTACACAGCGGCCGTGTGTATATTTCATATGTGTGTGTGTGTGTGTACTTCTCCTGTGTGTGTTTGTGTGAGTAAACTGCACATGTGTTTGTGTGGAGCGTGTCAGCCAGCCGTCTCTGACACTCTCGGTGGCGGGGCCGTGGGCAGTGATTGAAGGTGACATGGTCAGCGAGTGTGTCGGCTAGTAGAAGAAGAGGCACCAAACACAGTAAAGCACCAATCAATAGATAATTGGCCGTGGTCTGTGTCTGTGGACCCGACTAGTCGCCCCTATTGTCTCCGGACCCACACACTGGACTGGCTATTTAGGTCAAAAACCTGGTTAATCCCAGCTCTGCAGCCCCCCCTGCACCCCTCCTGTACTCCTCTCCCAAGTCAGTCAGACCCTGCTGAGCCCCACACTAATTAATCACCAGCAGGACACCCCCATCTGCCCCCCCCTACCCAAAGTAGAAACCCCCTACCCAAAGTAACAGTGTGTAGGCTCAGGTTAAGGGAAGGGGCGTGAGGAAAGAAAAGGTTGGAGGGGTGTAAACTAAATTAAGATGGGCCAAGAGGGACAGGCCATGCCTTGAGAGGGAGCATTACCTAACGTCTCAGCTAATTGGTGATGATTGACTGTGTGCAATTAGCATATTTAGACTTCTGAAACTAAATGGCCAATCAACACAAATACTTGGGCCTCCTAGGTTGGTGTTGACAGGCTATGGGAGAAATGGCCGGTCACTCAGAGAGAGAGAGTGTGTGTGTGTGTGTGTTTTATTGCACGTTTGTTTGGGCTGATTCCGTGCAGTTGAGGACATTTGAGTTGGTGCAAGCTAAACACGATGAGTGTACCTACAATTCCGTTTTGAGTAAATAAAACGTGTAAGTGTCAAGATGATGTGTATACAATATTTTTTGGGTTGTATATGGTGTGCAGGTCAATTTATGGCAGATGGGTGGCAAACCTGATTAGAAGCAACTGCTGCACATTGGCTGTTCTTTACAAATGCTTATTTGAATTAAAAGAAAAAGGTACCTACACATGGTAAAGCTGAAACGTCTGTGTACGCTATTCCTGATGCAGTGAAATGTCTGTGTACGCTATCCCTGATGCAGTGACACGTCTGTGTATGCTATCCCTGATGCAGTGAAACGTCTGTGTACGCTATCCCTGATGCAGTGAAAATTATGTAAGAAATCGAATGAAGCAAGCTTCACGCGACATCTTTTTGAGTGTAAACCCATTACACCTTTTAGCAGGTAAATGTATTGTAAATTCATCAGACAGTAGATGTAAAATGCATATAAGCGTATGTTTGAAATGTTCGTTTTTTTATTATTTCTCCTTTATTTTTTTTCACTTTTATTTATTCACCAGGTAGGCCAGTTGAGAACAAGTTCTCATTTACAACTGTGACCTGGCCAAGATAAAGCAAAGCAGTGCGACAAAAACAACAACACAGAGTTACACGTGGGATAAACAAACGTATAATGAACAAACCTATAATGTATAATGAATGTATGAATAGGGCCAGCTCCCCACCCTTCACCCCTCCCTCCCGGACTCCCTGATTTGAGCGGGGGAGGGGGGGTGACCCTCCAGCACAATGGGGCGACCCACAGCTGCGTGTTTCCCAGATCACACAATGACGCCCGTTGTGCCACTTGCAAGTCCAGTAAGTGGCACAACTGTCAGTGTTCACAAGTTTAAAAAGAACCAGGGGGGAGTCCCAGCCTGTACCCTTGTCCCCCTGTCACTGGCCCCGGGCTGACCACTCCACACCCGCTACTCTCCTCTCTTTTTGGGGCTGGCTGAGCCGCTGGTGGGGTCGAGGGGCCAACTGACTCAGCACCGGGCCGGGCCCACAGTGATGGTGGGCTCCCCCTAATTGCTGAACGGTGGGGGGGGGACTGTCTGCACTTGCCAGAAAATATGGTACCATAAGGTTAAAAGACAATGGCTGGCCGAGGAGCAAAGGCAAAGACCAGACCCTGCACACTGTCATCCACAAGCACACAGGTGAATGTCTCCCACGGCTTTCAGTCTGCTCTCCGTTGGCGATTGAAGTGTGCTTCTCAATTGCAATCAAAACATTGGCTGTTCTTTTGCGTACTCCTACTAGCTTGGACACCACCCTACATGTAGCTTGGCTGCGGGTATCATAGACACCGTTCACATAGAGAGTAAGGGCTTTATGTCACCATGCCCATACTTCACAAGTCACAGGGTGTGTTGGAGAGCATACATTCTGCTCAGTCACTTGACTGATCTACAAGAAGAAGAAAAAAAGGCATCCTAAATAACTACTCATTACGAACGATTCGTAGATGGGTCAGTCTGCTCAGTCAGTGTGGATCTCAAACACGGCCACTGGCACAGAGCGGGAGCCATGGTACTAGGCCGAGTGGAAGAAGGATGTGGTGTTTGTAACGTGGGTCTATAGTCTCACCTTAGTCTCCTCTACTCTCATGGAGTCCAGTAGGTAATGGAGCAGCTCCTGGCTGTCCTGCTGCTGGTAGCCCTTAAAGCGTGGAGCCCTGGTGAGACGGAGAGAACACAATCAGAACATATACACTCACACAGAAACCATGTCAAATGCGTACACATACGAACACTCTTGTGTAAACATAATTCTTCAGTATTATTTTTTATTTTTTTCTCTTCCTTTTTTTTTTACAGAGATTGACAGATCTTGAGAGAGGGAGACAGTTGAGAGGGATGAAAGTTAGAGGTGGGCGGCGGACCGAAACCTGTCTCCAGGGCCAGTACATGTGGTCTGAAGCGGGCAGCTCTACTGCTAAGCTAGACCAGTCACATGTATGTTGTTGATAATGGATAATAGTTTATAAAAATGAGTAAGTCTAGCACAAATCAATTGGTACACCAACACCCACCCACCCACACAGGCATGCACAAAGCAATCAACCACATGCATAAAGCAATCGGATGTATCACTAGTGCATACAGAGACATCAATGAGAGTGGAGAAAGGCCATTATTTTTTCTCAAGGACTTTTCGTTGGTTCATCCATTCAAATTTCCTCTCCTCTCTGCAGCTTTCTGGTGCTTAAAGGCAGCCACTGTTTCATTCCCACAGCTTTCATTAAACCAGTTACGGTCACACAGTGCCTTGCGAAAGTATTCGGCCCCCTTGAACTTTGCGACCTTTTGCCACATTTCAGGCTTCAAACATAAAGATATAACACTGTATTTTTTTGTGAAGAATCAACAACAAGTGGGACACAATCATGAAGTGGAACGACATTTATTGGATATTTCAAACTTTTTTAACAAATCAAAAACTGAAAAATTGGGCATGCAAAATTATTCAGCCCCTTTACTTTCAGTGCAGCAAACTCTCTCCAGAAGTTCAGTGAGGATCTCTGAATGATCCAATGTTGACCTAAATGACTAATGATGATAAATACAATCCACCTGTGTGTAATCAAGTCTCCGTATAAATGCACCTGCACTGTGATAGTCTCAGAGGTCCGTTAAAAGCGCAGAGAGCACCATGAAGAACAAGGAACACACCAGGCAGGTCCGAGATACTGTTGTGAAGAAGTTTAAAGCGGTTTGGATACAAAAAGATTTCCCAAGCTTTAAACATCCCAAGGAGCACTGTGCAAGCGATAATATTGAAATGGAAGGAGTATCAGACCACTGCAAATCTACCAAGACCTGGCCGTCCCTCTAAACTTTCAGCTCATACAAGGAGAAGACTGATCAGAGATGCAGCCAAGAGGCCCATGATCACTCTGGATGAACTGCAGAGATCTACAGCTGAGGTGGGAGACTCTGTCCATAGGACAACAATCCGTCGTATATTGCACAAATCTGGCCTTTATGGAAGAGTGGCAAGAAGAAAGCAATTTCTTAAAGATATCCATAAAAAGTGTCGTTTAAAGTTTGCCACAAGCCACCTGGGAGACACACCAATCATGTGGAAGAAGGTGCTCTGGTCAGATGAAACCAAAATTGAACTTTTTGGCAACAATGCAAAACGTTATGTTTGGCGTAAAAGCAACACCCTGAACACACCATCCCCACTGTCAAACATGGTGGTGGCAGCATCATGGTTTGGGCCTGCTTTTCTTCAGCAGGGACAGGGAAGATGGATGGAGCCAAATACAGGACCATTCTGGAAGAAAACCTGATGGAGTCTGCAAAAGACCTGAGACTGGGACGGAGATTTGGCTTCCAACAAGACAATGATCCAAAACATAAAGCAAAATCTACAATGGAATGGTTCAAAAATAAACATATCCAGGTGTTAGAATGGCCAAGTCCAGACCTGAATCCAATCGAGAATCTGTGGAAAGAACTGAAAACTGCTGTTCACAAATGCTCTCCATCCAACCTCACTGAGCTCGAGCTGTTTTGCAAGGAGGAATGGGAAAAAATGTCAGTCTCTCGATGTGCAAAACTGATAGACATAACCCAAGCGACTTACAGCTGTAATCGCAGCAAAAGGTGGCGCTACAAAGTATTAACTTAAGGGGGCTGAATCATTTTGCACGCCCAATTTTTCAGTTTTTGATTTGTTAAAAAAGTTTGAAATATCCAATAAATGTCGTTCCACTTCATGATTGTGTCCCACTTGTTGTTGATTCTTCACAAAAAAATACAGTTTTATATCTTTATGTTTGAAGCCTGAAATGTGGCAAAAGGTCACAAAGTTCAAGGGGGGCGAATACTTTCGTAAGGCACTGTATATACATGCATACCCAGACAATGACCTCCTTCTGCCTTCGGGTGTTAAGCAAGATTCCAAGTAAAGACGATGACAATGACATACATTCATTACTTTATGGTGTACATGAGAATGTCTTTCTTTTCGTGGCTAATTGTATGACCTGTGCAAGTATTTTTTTAAATTAAATTTGATATTGCAGGTGAAAATGGCTGTTGGGCTTACCAACGGCCTACTGTGCAAGCCAATTCAGAATTTCTTCAACAGAAAGCACTTTACTGTCTAGGGTACACATATCTCCCATCATCATTGTCATTCCCCAGCAGCACATGTAGTTAAGGGTGAAAACGCATGGCGATGGTGCCAGTGGACATCCTGCGTGTTCACGCCTCAGCACTCGTAGAGGGAGCTCTCCTTGAGCCTGTCCCTGGCCACAGCAGGACAGATGTAGGGACAGATGCTACGGCCAGATGGGCATCCAGGGCCAGAACCACCACCACAACCTGTTGGGCAGCACCAGCCACACAGCCATAGAACAGGTTGGCCTGACAGGCTGGCAGGAAAACATGCAGCTGACCCGAGAGAACCACTGACCACTCCTGACCCAACGCTATCGGAGCGCACCGGGTGATAGAGGGTGGCAAGTGCATTCGTTGCCTCTTTGATACCAGTCTAGCGTCTGACCATCTACAGTGGCCTGCGAAAGTATTCACCCCCCCTTGGCATTTTTTCTATTTTTTTGCCTTACAACCTGGAAATAAACGTATTTTTGGGGGGGGTTTGTATCATTTGATTTATACAACAAGCCTACCACTTTGAAGATGCAAAATGTTTTTTATTGTGAAACAAACAAGAAAACTTGAGCGTGCATAACTATTCACCCCCCCTCCCCAAGTCAATACTTTGTAGAGCCACCTTTTGCAGCAATTACAGCTGCAAGTCTCTTGGGGTATGTCTCTATACGCTTGGCACATCTAGCCACTGGGATTTTTGCCCATTCTTCAAGGCAAAACTGTTCCAGCTCCTTCAAGTTGGATAGGTTCCGCTGGTGTACAGCAATGTTTAAGTCATACCACAGATTCTCAAATTGGATTGAGGTCTGGGCTTTGACTAGGCCATTCCAAGATATTGAAACAGATTTCCCCAAGAATTTCCTTGTATTTAGAACCTGTCGTGGAAATTTCCTGTATTTACCAAATCATGAGAGCAAACCACACACAAGTCAGAGTCCATCTTTAATTATAGGAACTCCATAACAACCCTGTGACTCTCAGATCAATTCAGTGTCTATAAATGAATTCTCTGAGAGTCCCATACACATTGCAACTGAGATCCTTTATAGCAAAGACACACATAGCCAAACAGCATAGGCATAATTTATCGTTCAGCTTTGTCTCCTAAACTGTTATTTTCTCAAACTCAGAACCTAAACAAATCCTCCATATCAACAGGCATATATCAAATCCATCCTATCTTGAGAAGATCACAGAGACACATTGACTGGCACACAGACATTGTGGAGCCAAGAGATACACGCTTGACCTCTCCCCGGCCCAAATAACTTAGTCTTGACAGAGAACAGATACTGCAACCCCGCCACAGTATTATACAAAAATAACACATTCTGATGAGAAGTGACTTACAAACATATGATGAATATAAAACATCTTACCTATGTTACCAACTAATTCTGATTATTCTCCAACAAACCATCCATCATTCTTTCCATTCTGACCATTTTCCCAGTCCCTGCCAATGAAAAACATCCCCACAGCATGATGCTGCCACCACCATCCATGGATGAGGCTCTCGGGGTAATGAGAGTAGTTGGGTTTGCGCCAGACATAGCATTTTCCTTGATGGCCAAAAAGCTCAATTTTAGTCTCATCTGACCAGAGTACCTTCCTCCATATGTTTGGGGAGTCTCCCACATGCCTTTTGGTGAACACCAAACATGTTTGCTTATTTTTCTCTACAAACAATGGTTTTTCTTCTGGCCACTCTTCCGTAAAGCTCAGCTCTGTGGAGTGTACGGCTTAAAGTGGTCATATGGACAGATACTTCAATCTCTGCTGTGGAGCTTTGCAGCAGGTTATCTTTGGTCGCTTTGTTGCCTCTCTGATTAATGCCCTCCTTGCCTGGTCTGTGAGTTTTGGTGGGCGGCCCACTCTTGGCAGGTTTGTTGTGGTGCCATATTATTTTCATTTTTTAATAATGGATTTAATGGTGCTCCGTGGGATGTTCAACGTTTCAGATATTTTTTATAACCCAACCCCGATCTGTACTTCTCCACAACTTTGTCCCTGACCTGTTTGGAGAGCTCCTTGGTCTTCATGGTGCCGCTTGCTTGGTGTTGCCCGTTCCTTAGTGGTGTTGCAGACTCTGGGGCCTTTCAGAACAGGTGTATATATACTGAGATCATGTGACACTTAGATTGCACACAGGTGGACTTTATTTACCGAATTATGTGACTTCTCAAGGTAATTGGTTGCACCATACCTTATTTAGGGGCTTCATAGCAAAGGGGTGAATGCATGCCACACTTTTCTGTTTGTTTAAAAAACAAATGAAACAAGTTCTTTTTTTCATTTCATATCACCAATTTGGACTATTTTGTGTATGTCCATTACATGATATCCAAATAAAAATCCATTGAAATTACAGCTTGTAATGCAAAAAAATAGGAAAATACTTTTGCGAGGCACTGTATATAACAATGATCACCGTCTCGATCACTGGAATACTGGTACCTGTTCGAAGGGCGTTAGCCTACATGGCTGTACGTCCTATTTTAACGCCCCTGAGCAGCTCACCACAGAGAAATGTGTCCTCCTAAAAGGCTTTGTAGGGGCTTCATCGTCCCAGGTTTGGCATCCTGATCCGATGTCATATCCTCTCTACATACAGGCCAATGACCCATCCAGATTGGCCTGCAATGCAAATGAAACCAAACGATTTACCCCTTTGAACCGGTGAACCATTCTTCCTGGCGAGCTCCCAGACCCAATCAGAACAGAGGTATTCATCCTCTAACTGGCAGCAGAGTGGATGGGCCTACAGTCTGGGTCATCTCTGCCATGTGCTGATGGATGTTGACGTCTAGCCCCAGAATGGGTGACGGGAGCTGGGGGAGAGATGAATGGCCACCTGCCCCCAACACAGGTGATGAGTAGGAGGTCTAGAGGACCAACTCAGCCCCCCTTCTCTACCTCTGTCCCTTTGCCCTCTCTCTGCCACACGCAAGAGGGGCGGAGGGGGGGATCACATATATCCCTCATTTCATTCCCTTTAAAGATGCCAAAACATATAATGGAATATCTTCCTTCAAATGTGTACAAAATGAGTGTTGGGTTTTAAAGCATGTTTTCTTATCATATGACCAACTTGTCTGAATACCTGAGCTGTTAGCTTGCCACCTCTTTTGTATCCTGTGTAAAGGAAGTGTAAGAAAGTAATTGAACGCAAATGGGAATTACAATGGGGAATTTGCCTTTCTATCAAGCAAATCGTGTCTTGCATGCATGCCAAACACACTCATCCCCAACTCGGCTTATCTAACAGCTCAAAGACAAAGCGGGTCGGACTGGTGCAGGATCTGGTCGGCACACAGTGATAATCGGGATTAAAAGACAGACAGAGGCACGCAGCAGTCTTGGGGTATTTTGTTCCGGGAAAAGAGCACGGAGCAACGACAGGTGAGAGGCAGACGAGCAGCTCCAATGGGATCAGTGGGAACGGGGCAGTCTAGAAGCTCATCCCAGTGGAAGAGAGGCAGAAGGGCCCTGTAGCGCTGCTCCCAATCTGGCCCTGACCAATGCAGACAGCTGCGGTGCTAATACAATTAACAGCGGATGAGTTAGTACCAGACGCAAGGCAACCCCGGCACGTTGCACCACCTCGACAGGCAGAGGGGCGCCTACACACTGCCACACACACATTCAAACACCTTCAATACAACAAACTCAGCAAAAAAAGTAATGTCCTTTTTTCAGGACCCTGTCTTTCAAAGATAATTTTTAAAAATCCAAATAACTTGACAGATCATTGTAAAGGGATTAAAACCAGTTAAGGATAGGCAGAATACTGCCCCCTTTGGAGGAATTGCGTGCCCATAGTAAACTGAAAAGAAATCTGTCCAAAATTGCTAATATATGCATATAATAATTATTATTGGATAGAAAACACTCTAAAGCTTCTAAAACCGTTTGAATTATGTCTGTAAGTATAGCAGAACTCACAGGGCAGGCAATCTCCCAAACTATTTTTGGGAGCCTCAAACTTGGGGCAACTTTGACGTCATCGCCCCCACCCTTCCCAACCAGCTATGGATCTGGAGACACTTTCTATGTCTTCCACTAGATGTCCTCATTCAGTACAGCGTTTAATTGTGCAAATCCCGCGTGTTTTGAGCCTTTCGTAGGCAAAAGACTGAGTGTCGCGAGAAAATTCAAGGTTACGAGAGCGTGCTTTTTGGAGACACGTTCCATTGTTCCAGATGGCCTGCCATGAAGCACGTTCGTCCGAGAGATTAGATAATAGTTTTGTACGTTTAGAACATCCTAAAGCTTGATTCTGCACTTAGTTTGACCAGTTTAGTCGACATATAATGTGTAATTTTGGAGTTTTGATGCACAACTGTTCGTGACCAGAAGTAATTTTTGGTAGTATTTCAGCTTGAACTTGCAGCATTTGCTAATACAAAGACACACGAATTGAAACCAAACAATGTTTTGGGTAAGTATGACTTCTTCCACTACATTATGATCGAAGACCATCAAAGGTAAGGGAATATTTATGTTGTAATTTTGTGTTTCTGTTCACTCCAACATAGCGGAGAAATATTGCTTATGTCTGAGCGCCGTCTCAGATTATTGAAAAATGAACGATTTCTGTAACGTTAAAAAAGAAATGTGACAAAGCGATTGCATTAAGAAGCAGTGTATCTTTCTAACTATATGTAGAACATGTATATTTAGTCAAAGTTTATGATGTGTATTGCTGTTATCTGGCGTTATCTGGCGGAGTTATATATAATTTCTCCTGACATTTTTTTAGCATGTTCTGAACATGACGTCAATGTAAACGGTGATTTATGGATATAAATTGCATATTATTGAAAAAAAAACATAAATGTACTGTGTAACATGTCCTATTACTGTCATCTGATGAAGATTTTCAAAAGGTTAGTGAATTATTTTTCTTTTAATCCTGCGTTTGTGATTGCATCTTTTATTCGACAAAATGGCTATATATCGGCTGTGTCTTTGGTGGTGGTTTGACATAAATATGTGCTATGTTTTCACCGTAAAACATTTTAGAAATCTGACTCACTGGGTAGATGAACAAGGTGTTTCTCTTTCATTTGAGCTATTGGACTTGTTAATGTGTGGAGGTTAAATATTTCTAAGAATATTTTTGCATTCTGTGCGCCATCTTTTGAGTTGAGTGTGGGGGGGGGGTGCCCTTGGGGAACCTGGTAGCTTGAACAAGTTAAACACAGTTTCCCATGCTTGTTCAATGAACCATAAACAATTAATGAACATGCACCTGTGAAACGGTCGTTAAGACACTAACAGCTTACAGACAGTAGACAATTAAGGTCACAGGTAATTTAAAACTTAGGACACAAAAGAGGCGTTTCTGCTGACTCTGAAAAACACCAAAAGAAAGATGCCCAGGGTCCCTGCTCATCTGCGTGAACGTGCCTTAGGCATGCTGCAAGGAGGCATGAGGACAGTAGATGTGGCCAGGGCAATGAATTGCAATGTCCGTACTGTGAGACGCCTAAGACAGCGCTACAGGGAGACTGGACGGACAGCTGATCTTCCTCGCAGTGGCAGATCACGTGTAACAACACCTGCATAGGATCGGTACATCCGAACATCACACTTGTGGGATGAACATATCAACAACAACTGCCCGAGTTACACCAGGAATGCACAATCCCTCCATCAGTTCTCAGACTGTCTGCATAAGGCAGGTCCTCACTATACATCACCGGCAACAATGTCACCTATGGGCACAAACCCACCGTCACTAGACCGGCAAAAAGTGCTCTTCACTGACGAGTAAAGGTTTTGTCTCACCAGGGGTGATGGTCGGATTCGCATTTATCGTCGAAGGAATGAACGTTACACCGAGGCCTATACTCCGGAGCGGGATCGATTTGGAGGTGGAGGGGTGGTGTGTCTGGGGCAGTGTGTCAGAACATTATCAGACTGAGCTTGTTGTCATTGCAGGCAATCTCAAAGCTATGCTTTACAGGGAAGACATCCTCCTCCCTCATGTGGTACCCTTTCTGCAGGCTCCTCCTGACATGACCCTCCAACATGACGATGCCACCAGGGGCCTCCCACTCCACCGGGGCCTTCCACTGCTCTTTCCATTCTGGTTAGCGCCAGTTTGCGCTGTTCTGTGAAGGGAGTAGTACACCGTGTTTTACAAGATCTTCAGTTTCTTGGCAATTTCTCGCATGGAATAGCCTTCATTTCTTAGAACAAGAATAGGTTGACGAGTTTCAGAAGAAAGGTCTTTGTTTCTGGCCAGTTTGAGCCTGTAATCGAATCCACAAATGCTGATGCTCCAGATACTCAACTAGTCTAAAGAAGGCCGGTTTTATTGCTTCTTTAATCAGACAACAGTTTTCAGCTGTGCTAACATTATTGCAAAAAGGTTTTCTAATGATCAATTCACCTTTTAAAGTGATAAACTTGGATTAGCTAACACAACGTGCCATTCGAACACAGGAGTGATGGTTGCTGATAATGGGCCTCTATAGGCCTATGTAGATATTCCATTAAAAAAGTCCACCATTTACAACATTAACAATGTCTACACTGTATTTCTGATCAATTTGATGTTATTTTAAAATGGACAAAAGATGTGCTTTTCTTTCAAAACAAGGACATTTCTAAGTAACCCCCAAACTTTTGAACGGTAGTGTACATTGAGTCGCTTTCCCATTGACACACACGTTCGCATAATAAAAGCCACTTATCTATCCAGCACAAGCATGTAAAAAGAAAACACTCATCTATTATCCATGTAAAAAAAAAACACATCTTTAACATAAAAAAATCAACACTTATCTGACTTATAGAACACCCTGGCTCATATGTAATTACATTCACAGTGTCACAGCGCCACAAGCAATCATTTCTAAAAAAAAAAAATGACATTCCTTTTAATAAGTGTAGGTCTATTTCTCAGCAACGTCTCGCTCTTCTGCCATACTCACATCACTGAATGCAGCTTTTTATCCACCTCCCTACACGTATGAGTGCATCGAATCCTTTTCATTCATTCACGTATAGACTACTCCTCACAAGGACAGACAAAAGCGTGATATGGAACATCAGAAATGGAATGAATGCCCTGTATAGGCAGCAGCAGCTCTGTGGACATTATTTATCAGGCATTGTGAGACCAGCTGAATGTGACCTTCCTCTGCGAGAATGCCTGGTCTTCAATGCTTCACCGGCAGGAGATCGTCCATGCATGTACAGACCTGTGTGGCCATGTGCCTTTGTGTGGCTGCCTGCTAGAGATGTGGCCCATTGTTGTACCCTGCTATTTTCCTAATGCGTTGGACTTACACACAGGTTGGTAGAAACAGACTACAAGTAATGAAAGAAGGTCAGTCAGTGTGTATGTGTGTGTGTGTGTGTGTTTGCGGAGTGCATTTGTGCAAGTGTGTGTGTTCGTATTGTGTGTGTTCGTATTGTGTATGTACAATTTTATAACTGAATGCTAGTGTAAGGAAAATGGGGGGTAAAAGTGTTCCCGTGTAAGCATACGCAAGCTTTGCTGACAGCCCAAAGTCATATGACAATTTACATCAGTATAAATTGTAGCGCTTTTTCCTCTCATGCACCATACACACATCCCCCACCACAGCAGCATAGGCCCAGTTGGCGGGTCTGGGTACAAGCTGAGTCTCTCACTGGCACCAGATACAGTGTGTGGTGTTGACCTTCCAAACCGCTGGGCCTGGCGCTGGTCCGAGCCTGACCCGTCCAGCTGGCGCAGGAGGCCTGGCTTTGGGTATAGCGGGGCAGCCAGAAGGGCAGGCCAGGCAGGGAGTGACTCAGCTGGTCAAGGGTGAACACAACACAACACACACTAGGCTCAATCTTCCTTAAATACCAAGGACAAACACACACCGTGGGGTCCTATCCAAGTAGCCAGTTTAACAAAACAGTGTGTTGGTAAGCAACTAGGGTGCACATTCCCAGGTCAGGGCCGTCAACACGCCGCTGAGCTACAAGACCTCGGGTAATAAAGACGAGGATTAGACATGCACACAGCCTAGTGTGTACATGGCTTTATCCATCCCGAAGGTTAAAACGCCGCGGGAGAAATATCATAAAACAGCATCAGAAGAATGTCCATGTATAGAGGAGCGACTCTTGACCCTGCCCCACTGACATGCAGTGACAGACAGAATGAGGAGGGAGGTGTAGAGTTGGTCTGTTAAGGACGGGAGAGCGATGGCAAGTCATAGGTGTGCGTGGAGACATGGAATGAGGTGTGTAGCATGTGCATTTGATTGTGCCGAGTCAATTTGTGCATGGAAGAAGGGTTTGAATAAAGGCATGCGTCGGTGTCATGTGCATGTGAGCGTGAGGAATGAAGTGAGGTCCACTGGGTGAATGTGTGTTGGTGCACGTGCATGCGTGTTGTGCCTATGTGCACGCCCGGCTGAGTGCATGTGCGCTGCAGGGTGAGGTGGTACCAGGTGAGGGGTGGCGTTGCTCTCACACACACCTGGGCAGATGAAAAGGCCAGGTGCTTGGACACACCAGAGGCACCCAGCCGGCCGACAGTCTCCGCGCTCCAGCCACCCGAACGTTCCCCATCCCACCCAGACACAGCCAACTGTACAGAGCCCGGTCCTACCTAACCCAACAGGCTCCACACACCACAGCCAGCCTGGGCCAAACCAGCCGTTCAACATGTTCCAACAACAAGAGCCAACCAACCATTCACCACACGTTTAAAGAGAGACCTAACCAACCGTTCAGCATGTTCAGAGGGGACCGTGTTCATAAGCATTCGCCATGACACTGGGAGGGCTGCCTGGGCCAGCCACTCAGCCGGTTTACCATGCTCAGGTTCAAACACCTACACAGGTGGTGTGGTGTGTTAAAGAGAACAAGGACATGCCATGCTGTTTTGATTGCAGCTGGAAGCAGAGTGCACCAGAGCCATTTTGTGCAGTGAGGTCTGTTGTTCGTTCCGTGTGGAGTTCGTTGGTGTTAATGGGTTTAGTGTTGAGCAGCGTTGGGAAGCAGGGTGGACTGAAGACTGGATGGACCAGGTGCTGGTAGGGTCCAGCAGGTTGAGACATCCTCTTCTCTGAAGTGGTCGCCATGGCAGCTTGACAACAGGGCAGGTAAAAGCTGTGGCCCCTGCCTGTATTGTGTGGTTGACTGTTGCCACTGCAATGGAGAAGTGCCAGACCAGTTGGGGCACGCTGACCTCGATCTTTGGGAGCAGGGCAGCTTGTCTGCATATGAGGCTGTGTCCAACATTGATGCATAGCCAACGCTGCAACCACAGTGCAATGTTTCCGCGCAGCGGTGATTCCATCACTCAAGTAAGGAAGAATTGATGGCAACGAAAGCTATTGATATCTCTTGGTGATCAAGTTTGTCATTAGTACACAATGCAAGAGAACATAATTATGAAAGCTTTAGCCAACCTTTTACAGGTCTGTAGTGCCTCCTCTGGCACCCTACAGGGCAGCCCTCATTTGTTCTTTTCATAACATATATTTTAGCATGGACCAGCACAGGAAACAGGTTAAGTCCACACCCATGGCTATCCAATAGCCTATACTGGGTTCCGGCACCATCAACACCAATGCTGCGAGATGTCCAAAACATAAAATAAAGACAAATGTGTAGACTCTTACTTCTGGCAAAGCTGGTTGAAAAGGATCTTGGGGTTGACAGGGCCCTTCCCAGACTCCTTCACGCTGTGTAGGAAGAGGAACATGGCCGAGGTCAGGGGCTCTGGGCTGGGCAAAGTCACCGTCAACGCCCCCTGAAGGACGACCCCAGGAAACGAGAGAGCGAGCGAGAAAACATATGAGTGTTAGACAAGGCATGTATTTCATACATTGTTGCACTACCATGGAAAGGCTGAAGGGGCTCGACTGCATTTTACAGATGACTGGAGACGTGGGGGGTGGGCTACAACATGACTTAAGGGTTATTTACGATAGCCTGTATGCTAATAATAAAAAGAACCACCCATATAGACAGTAATAAGTGGCTTCCTGTGCCATGTACAGTAAAAGACTACAGTGGTGGACTGGACCACACCAAGCGGATGAGGGTGGAACGTACCACGTTTGACTCGGCAGGGGGGCAGATCTTCAGCTTGTGTCCCTTCTCCTTCACATCCTGTATCAGGTCGTTCAGCATGTGAGTCTGGGACAGATTCTGATGGACAGAAATCAGCTATTACTAACAATTTACCATTAATTTAGTCATCATCGTTTTCCCCTGCATGGACAGGACAGAATCATTTCTGATCAGTTAGAAGAATCATGAATTAACATCTCCTGCACTTCTTCCTTTTTATTTCATCATCCCTTCACAAAAAAAGATAAAACCTGCAAATTATTACAAATGCAAAAAAAACTGGAAAGTATACAATTGAAAAAATCTCTTAATTCTGAGAAACTGGCAGGTGTTAGCCTAAATACCATTATGCTAAAGAAGCCCTTTCCAAAGAAACGATGAGCTGTGACTGAAACACAGAAAGGATTGCCCAGAGTCACCATTGTCCCATCATATTACTGCAGCATCTCTTTCTTCCCTTTCAAGCGACAGTTGTTTTGTCACATCCTGGCAATGAAGACAGTTGCTATGGAAAAGACACAATGACTTCAGCAGTGTGAGCTTTCTCTCTGACAATTATGTTGTTTCACCCTAGCAAAATTGCAATTTTGAAGGAGACAATGAGAATAGAAAGAGACAGAAAAAGAAAACGTGTAAAGAAAGAATGTTCGGTCTGGTTTCAATCACAAGAGAGCTCCAGAAGGTGATTAACAAAATGGCAGAAAACGGAAAGGGAATGTAAGTTTCAAATCCCCAAGACCAGACAGCCAATACGCACTGCAACATAGAGAATGTGTTCCATACCAGTCCTATTCTCCTCTGGATAGATGAGTCACACATATGCATTTAAAATACCCTTGTACTATATATGCATAACTTGACCTTGCCTATACAGCTGTATTGTAAAGACATAAAAAAAAAATATGACCGATGGCATTATGGCAGAACCTGTTTATATGTGTTGCCGATGCCTGGTATGTTATGGTATTTTACTGTAGGGAGGAGCAGCACTTGACATGGCAGTTGGTAGTTTGACCAGCCGCCATGTTTACAGTACACCCTTCCCTAAGACCAGGGCTTCCCACGCCACATCTATTTCTATGGGCACAAGCCCCTTTTTATGACACCTCTCTTGTTGGGGGAGAGAAAATGTTGCAAGTTTAAAGCTCATTTCCAGCAATTCCACACATTTTGTTATGGGGTGCAGACAACATGTTGCCGTTTTAAAGCTAATCTTCTTGCAATTCTATACATTTTGCCATGCTTAATGTTTATTCATGTGATATTTGAGCGACTCAAACATCAGAAAAAAAATCTACGGGCTAACAAACCTAGCAAGAAGGTGTTAGCGGACATGGGCTAGTTGATCTGGACATTTCTGACAAGTTATAAATAGCTCTGTAAGGTATGCAATGACTCTCATTACACCATGACCTCGACATGACCTTATCCCTATGGTTGCATTCCATAAGCAGCTGCACCAGTGACGTAATGTTTACGGTATACAAACCAATCTCATAATGACAGCACCTGCATAACTGCGTTAAAGAAGCAGGTGTTTCCGAGGTTGTTGATGCCTTTGACCAGGACCAGTGTGCTGTTGTTGACCGGACTCTTCCCTCTGGACTGGTCTGCATAGTCGCTGGGCTCCTCTCTAAGCTTGATCATTTTCGATGTGGTTCCTGCAAGGCACAAAGAGGAAGGGTTGTTTAACTCCAATACACAAGGTTTTTGTCATTTTTAAACTCTAGACTAGAATCGAGTACTCGTGCCTAACTCAAGGTTTTGTATTCGATTACTAATGAGTGCCTGACATTTTCAAATGCAACTATTAAGCAGGTGAAATGTACAGTGCATTCGGAAAGTATTCAGACCCCTTGAATTTTTCCACATTGTTACATTAGTCTTATTCAAAAATGGATGAAACAGTCCCCCCCCCCATCAATCTACACACAAACCCCATAATGACAAAGCAAAAAGGCTTTAATTTTTTGGGGAGCAATATCACATTTACATAAGTATTCAGATCCTTTACTCAGTACATTGTCGAAGCACCTTTAGCAGAGATTACAGCCTCGAATCCTCTAGGGTATGACGCTACAAGCTTGGGACACATGTATTTGGGGAGTTTCTCCCATTCTCCGCTGCAGATATTCTTAAGCTCTGTCAGGCTATTTTCAGAGATGGTCAAATCAGGTTAAAGTCCTGGCTCTGGCTGGGCCGCTCGAGGACATTCAGAGACTTGGCACGAAGCCACTACTGCGTTGCCTTCGCTGTGTGTTTAGTGTCGTCGTCCTATTGGAAAGTGAACATTCACCCCAGTCTGAGGTCCTGAGCAGATTTTCATCAAGGATCTCTATATACTTTGCTCCGTTCATCTTTCCCTCAATCCTGACTAGTCTCCCAGTCCCTGCCGCTGAAAAACATCCCGACAGCATGATGCTACCACCACCATGCTTCACCGTAGGGATGGTGCCAGGTTTCCTCTAGACGTGACATTTGGCATTCAGGCCAACGAGTTCAATCTTGGTTTCATCAGACCAGAAAATCTTGTTTCTCATGGTCCTTTAGGTGCCTTTTGACAAACCCCAAGCCTGCTATATTTGTATTTATTATGGATCCCCATTAGCTTCTGCCAAGGCCATATCTACAATGCAAAATCCATGCGTACGTGTGTGTATAGTGCGTATGTTGTCATGTGTTTGTATGCATGTGTCTGTGCCTGTGTTTGTGTTACTTCATGATTCATGATTCTACTGCTTGCATCAGTTACCTGATGTGGAATAGAGTTCCATGTAGTCATGGCTCTATGTAGTACTGTGCGCCTCCCATAGTCTGTTCTGGACTTGGGGACTGTGAAGAGACCTCTGGTGGCATGTCTTGTGGGGTATGCATGAGTGTCTGAGCTGTGTGCTTGTATTTTAAACAGACAACCATTTTGAGCCATGAGAGATTGACTTGCATGTCATAAATGTTAGCTCTCTGTGTACTTTTAAGGGCCAGCAGTGCTGCCCTGTTCTGAGTCCCTCTTTGTGGCACCTGACCATACGACTGAACAGTACTCCAGATGTGACAAAAATCAGGGCCTGTAGGACCTGCCTTGTTGATAGTGTTGTTAAGAATGCATAGAAATGCTTTATTATGGACAGACTTCTCCCCATCCTAGTTACTGTTGTATCAATATGTTTTGACCATGAAAGTTTACAATCAAGGGTAACTCCCAGCAGTTTAGTCACCTCAACTCGCTCAACTTCCACATTATTCATTACGAGATGTAGTTGAGGTTTATTGAATGATTTGTCCCAAACACAATGCTTTTAGTTTTGGAAATATTTTTTACTAACTTATTTATTGCTACCCATTCAGAAACTAACTGCAGTGCTTTGTTAAGTGTTTCAGTCATTTCAGTTGCTGTAGTAGCTATCATGTATAGTGTTGAGTCATCCTCATACATAGACACACTGGCCTTACTGCTTACTTCCAGCAGCAGACTATGATCGATAATGTCAAAAGCTGCACTGAAGTCTAAAAAGATAGCCCCCACAATCATTGTATCATCAATTTCTCTCAGCCAATCATCAGTCATTTGCATAAGTGCCGTGCTTGTTGTGTGTCCTTCCCTACATGCGTGCTGAAAGTTTACTAAAGGGTTGGTAACATACTGATAGGTAGGCTATTTGAACCAGTAAAGGGGGCTTTACTATTCTTGGGTAGTGGAATGACTTTTGCTTCCCTCCAGGCCTGAGGGCACACACTTTCTAGTAGGCTTAAATTGAAGTGGCAATATCATCCGCTATTATCCTCGGTAATTTTCCATCCAGATTGTCAGACCCCATGTGGCTTGTTATTGTTGATAGACAACAATACTTGTTTCACCTCTTCCACACTGACTTTACGGAATTCAGAAGTTAAATTCTTGTCTTTCATAATTTGGTTAGATATACTTGGATGTGTAGTGTCAGCGCTTGTTGCTGACATGTCATCCCTAAGTTTGTTTATCTGGCCAATGAAAAAGTGATGAAAAGTAGTTGGTAATATCAGTGTGTTTTGTGATAAATTAGCCATCTGATTCAATGAATGATGGAGCCGTGTTGGCTTTTTTGTGGCCAAGTTGGGCTGCCACACTTATTTGCCATACCTTTTGCCTCATCCCTCTCAACCATACAATTTTTAAATTCCTCATCAATCCAATGGGTTTTAACAGTTTACAGTCGTTTTCTTAATGAGTGGGTGCTTATTAGTATGTGTCAAGTGCAGCTTCTGGTTGCTCCTCTTTACACACCACAGACAAGCAAATATTCTTTACATCATCAACATATGAATCACTACACAACTTATTGTATGACCTCTTATACACTATATTAGGCCCAGCCTTTGGAACTTTGGTATTCCTAGATATGGCTATTATATTGTGATCACTATATCCTATGGATTTAGATACTGCTTTCAAGCAAATTTCTGCAGCATTAGTAAAGATGTGATCAATACATGTTGATGATTTAATTCCTGTGCTGTTTGTAACTACCCTGGTAGGTTGACTGACAAACTGATCCAGGTTGCAGGCACTGGTTACAGTTCAAAGTTTTTTCCTGAGTGGGCAGATTGATGAGAGCCAGTCAATTTTTAAAATCACCCAGAAAATATACTTCTCGGTTGATATCACATACATTATCAAGCATTTCACACATATTATCCAGAAACTAACTTAGCACATGGTGGTTGTCAGGAGAATTCTATACTCCTGTTCATTTACCAATTCAATTAGATTACACTTAGTCTGTTATATCAGGATATGTAAGATACTAATAGAAAAGAAAACAGACTGAGGCCCAGTCTACCAAAGTTAAATGTTTATTCACGGAAAGTTCTGACGTATACAGTACAGAACCTTCAATTTATAGTGACACACATACTTCCACACCAACCATCAAATCCGCCCGCCAATTGAGCCTAGGGGAGTACGTGAGAATAGTGTCTTCCTACCCTCCCCTAAGATAGGGAGAGACCTGGAACTGGGAAGTTCTCAGTGTCCCAGCCAAGGTCGCCCCAGATCTGGGCTCAGACAGATAGTCTGTTCTCAAAACACTAGACACATTGTTCCCAAAACATTGATTCTGACTAAAACCACATACAGTATTATACTATAATCATCAAATGAGTCTAACCCTTACACACATGTATTATAATCATCTAATGATTCAAATTAATTTCATACAATCACATGGTTGACCTATGGTTTCAGGACTGTAACATTCTAATAATTTATTAAAACACATTTCCTGGTCTATAGCAGCTTCCAATTAGAATGGGTTTTAGGTGAGGCAGATGAACCTGTAGCCATATTACTTCAACAGTATCGAACATTAGATCTTCTCTCAGCTTTAACAGGAATGTGGTTATTTATATAGACAGCAAACACCACCCTCGTTGGAATTTCTGTATTTTCGGTAAATGTAATAACCATGTATTGCTACCAATGTAGTACCAATGTCAACTCAAAGATATGTATTTTTTTTTAATTGAATCTTTATTTAACTAGGCAAGTCAGTTAAGAACAAATTCTTATTTACAATGACGGCCTACCAAAAGGCCTCCTGCAGGGACGGGTGCCTGGGATTAAAATAAATAAATAAATACAATATAAATATAGGACGAAACACACATCACAACAAGAGAGACAACACAGAGATAGTCAGAATATGAATGTCATCTGTTACAAGCAAGTTATTGACTTCATGGACCGGCATCTGTCATAGAACAGTCGGAAGCAGCCTTGTGATGTCCTGTACTCGTACTCCTGGGTAGCACAGGGTTTTTGCCTTGGGAACAGAGATGTTTCTCACCATAGAGTTGCCTATGATGACAGCTGGCGATGTTAAATGGGTTGGTCTCTCAGGCAGCCTCACGGTCTGATGAGGGTGGGAGCTCCAAGGATCTGAACCCGAGGTAGAAGCCACAGGAGAGGGAGACAGAACACAGGACAAAGACGCAGGTACCTCCGGATCAGATCTTGAATGGGAAGCCCTCAAGGAAGAAAGGCGCTGGAAAATCTTGATCCAGGGCGGCAAAGCTGTTCCTGGTCTGTGTCAGGTCCGGGCTCAACATCTCCAAGGAGACCCCTGTTGCCAGAGGACACAGTCTTCGACTTCCACGGCGAGTTGGGCCGAGAAGAGCTCCGTTCTAGGGGGAAGGGGGAAACCCTTTCGGTGATGGAACCCTGCTGAGCACCGGCCAGTCGACTGTGGAGAGCCGACACGGCAGCGACACTTCCACCAGACCAGAGCGGCGTCCGGCTACTGGGGTGGAAGAAAACTAAAAGGTAGGCGGGCGTGGATTCCCCATTAGCTTGTGTAAGGTTTGCTACTTGCTTGCTAAGAGTAGCCGCTTCGCCCCTGTAGTCCTCCGCAAGCAAGCAGTTGCTACATTGAAAGTCAGCGCGGTCCACATTGTCACGGAACAAAGCAAAGTAAACACAGCTCCTGCAGTGCTGGCCATGTTCAATAGCAATCTCCAATTGAGCCCGCCAAGCCAGCTAGGCTAGCTGGGCTTCCGTGTATCTCCCCCTCTGTGGAATCTGGAGGGATTCCGGGTCAGGCAGCAGCGCTCACAGCAACTAAGCCCAACAGAGCCACAGGATCCAAAATAAAATAAAAGTATATAGAAACACTGTCAGCTTGACAAAAACAATAAACTGAAGTCTAACGTTCAGCTTTCGGCGTTTAACAACAAACATACTTCGCGCACAGATGACATTAGGGATAATCCACCCCCAGAAATATTAACACATCTAAGGTATTAAGGTAGAATACTGTAAAAGGCTGTCATGTGCCTTTTACTGAGGAGTGGCTTCCGTCTGCCCACTCTGTCAGAGTGACCTTCTTGGTCACCTCCCTGATCAAGCCCCCCAATTGCTCAGTTTGGGGGGTGTGGGGCCAACTCTAAGAAGAGTCTTGGTGGTTCCAAACTTTTTCCATTTAATAATGACGGAGACCACTGTGTTCTTGGGGACCTTCAATGCTGAAGACATTTTTTGGTACCCTTCCCCAGATCTGTGCCTTGACACAATCCTGTCTTGGAGCTCTACGGACAATTCCTTCTACCGCATGACTTCGTTTTTTTATGAGGGATTGTATTTATTTTAATTTTAGAATAAGGCTGTAACGTAACAAAATGTGGAAAAAGTCAATGGGTCTGAATACTTTCGAATACACTGTATATGCACTGACAAATGTTTTCGCTAAGATGCGCTTACTGTTCATTTAGTATGTCAAGTGCAGTGAAAATGTGTTACGTTTTTTTTGCATGTTCTCACCTTGCAAGAGTTTGTCCGTATCAATGTAGCTTGGTGCAGCAAAGGCATTTTGAAACATTAAACTGCATGAGCTACATACGAGTCACGTACGAGCCAAGTTCTCTGAGGTCGCCAAAGAAAAATCAACACCTAAAGTGTATCTCAATCTCCTGTGAGACCAGAGCCTAATAGTTTGTTCAGGGAGCCAGGGGTTGCATTCAACCCATTATGTGCTGGGGTGGCTTCTTAGTGGGGGCCAGTCCCGGTCCCAGCAGCACACAGACACACACACACCAGAGCAAACTGCGAGCATGGTCTCCTGCGGTGGAAGTGGGTTAACGTGCGGCAGGCCAGGGCAGCAGCTGGAAAAAGAGCTGGGTCATATGGGAGAGAGCAGATGACAGCTGGAGAAGTTTCCGCTGTTTAGGGAGAGATGGCTCTCTGGGCCAGCTGTTACTCCTCCATGACCGTCCCAACTCGGCAAGAGGGAGGTAGTCGTCAGTGCAGAGCAGGCCAGCAGGGACAAGCACAGAGGGATTATAGTTGGGAGACTCAGGAGACTGACAGCTCTGTGCACTAGTCTAACATTCAAACCATGGGGTGTGGCTGGCTGAGACGAACTAAGTACATCTCTCTATGCTTAGTTGAAACACAGGGCAAATTGGGGCCTAAGAGGCGAACGAGTGATAAGATACTTCTTCTTGACACATCTTACATCATTAAATACACATGGTTGTCTTGATGAAATCAAACACGAAACACACACACAGAAGATATACTACAGGTATGTGGATACCTGCTCGTAGAGCATCTCATTCCAAAATCATGGGAATCAATATGGAGTTGGTCCACCCTTTGCTGATATAAAAGCCTCCACACTTCTGGAAAGGCTTTCCACTAGATGTTGGAACATTTCTGTGGGGAATTGATTCCATTCAGCCAAAAGAGCATTAGTGAGTTTGGAAACTGATGTTGGGGGCTTAGGCCTGGCTTGAAGACGGCATTCCAATTCAAAGGTGTTCGATGGAGTTGAGGTCAGGGCTCTGTGCAAGCCAGTCAAGTTCTTCCACACCGATCTCGACAAACCATTTCTGTATGGACCTTGCTTTGTGCATGGGGCCATTGTCATGCTGAAACAGGAAAGGGCCTTCCCCAAACTGTTGCCTCAAAGTTGTATGCACAGTATCATCTATAATGTTATTTTATGCTGTAGTGTTAAGATTTCCCTTCAATGGAACTAACGGGCCTAGCCCGAACCATGAAAATCAGCCACAGAATATGATCCCTTCCACCAAACTTTACAGTTGGCACTATGCATTCGGGCAGGTAGCGTTCTCCTGGCATCCAATGGTGGCAAGCTTTACACAACTCCAGGCAACGCTTCACATTGTGCATGGTGATTTTAGGATTGTGTGCGGCTGCTCGGCCATGGAAACTAATTTCATGAAGCTCCCAATTAACAGTTATTGTACTGACATTGCTTTCAGAGGTAGTTAGGAACTCGGTAGTGAGTTTTCTAACCGAGGACAGACGATTTTTACGCACTATGCTCTTCTAAACTCGGCGATCCCATTCTGTCAGCTTGTGTGGCCTACCACTTCGAGGCTGAGCTGTTGTTTCTCCTAGAAGTTTCCACTTCACAATAACAGCACTTACAGTTGACCAGGGCAGAAATTTGACAAACTGACTTGTTGGAAAGGTGGCATCCTATGACGGTGCCACATTGACAGTCACTGAGCTCTTCAGTAAGGCCTCCCAAGTGGTGCAGCAGTCTAAGGCACTGCATCTCAGTACAAGAGGCATCACTGTAGTCCCTGGGTCGAATCCAGGTTGCATCACATCCGGCCGTAATTGGGAGTCCCATAGGGCGGTGCACAATTTTCCCAGCATTGTCCAGGTTTGACCGGGGTAGGCCGTCATTGTAAATAAGAATTTGTTCTTAATTCTTAGGGATAGCCCCCTTTTGTTTTCAATTTTTGCCTAAATATCATAACCAAATATAACTGCCTAGTTAAATAAAAGGTTCCATTTTTAAAAATTATAAACAATAAACAAAACAAGATAGACCATTCTACTGACAATGTGTGTCTATGGAGATTGCATGGCTGTGTGCTTGATTTTATACACCTGACAGCAACGGGTGTGGCTGAAAAAGCCGAATCCACTAATTTGAAGTGGTATCCACATACTTTAAAATTAACTCAGCATAAAAAAGAAACGCCTTCTCACTGTCAACTGCGTTTATTTTCAGCAAACTTAACGTGTAAATATTTGGATGAACATAACAAGATTCAACAACAGACATAACTGAACAAGCGCCACAGACATGCGACTAACATATATGGAATAATGTGTCCCTGAACAAAGCAGGAGTCAAAATCAAAAGTAACAGTCAGTATCTGGTGTGGCCACCAGCTGTATTAAGTACTGCAGTGCATCTCTTCCTCATAGTCTGCACTAGATTTGCCAATTCTTGCTGTGAGATGTTACCCCACCCTTCCACCAAGGCACCTGCAAGTTCCCAGATATTTCTGGGGGGAATGGCCCTAGCCCTCAACCTCCGATCCAACAGGTCCCAGACGTGCTCAATGGGATTGAGATCCGGGCTCTTCACTGGCCATGGCAGAACACTGACATTCCTGTCTTTCAGGAAATCACGCACAGAACGAGCAGTATGGCTGGTGGCATTGTCATGCTGGAGGGTCATGTTAGGATGAGCCTGCAGGAAGGGTACCACATGAGGGAGGAGGATGTCTTCCCTGTAACGTACAGAGCTGAGATTGCCTGCAATGA
The DNA here is from genome assembly GCF_023373465.1 of Oncorhynchus keta. Taxonomy (NCBI): domain Eukaryota; kingdom Metazoa; phylum Chordata; class Actinopteri; order Salmoniformes; family Salmonidae; genus Oncorhynchus; species Oncorhynchus keta. The sequence continues at coordinate 52,806,973 of NC_068454.1, forward strand.
CAACAAGCTCAGTTTGATGATGCTGTGACACACCGCCCCAGACCATGACGGACCTGATACCTCCAAATCGATCCTGCTCCAGAGTACAGGCCTCGGGTGTAACACTCATTCCTTCGATGATAAAAGCGAATGCGACCATCACCCCTGGTGAGACAAAACCTCAACTCGTCAGTGAAGAGCACTTTTTGGCCTACAAGCCCTCAGTCCAGCCTCTCTCAGCCTATTGTGGACAGTCTGAGCACTGATGGAGGGATTGTGCATTCCTGGTGTAACTCGGTAGTTGCTGTTGCCATCCTGTACCTGTCCCGCAGGTGTGATGTTCGGATGTACCGATCCTTTGCAGGTGTTGTTACACGTGATCTGCCACTGCGAGGACGATCAGCTGTCCGTCCTGTCTCCCTGTAGCTCTGTCTTAGGTGTCTCACAGTACGGACATTGCAATTTATTGCCCTGGCCACATCTGCAGTTCTCATGCCTCCTTGCAGCATGCCTAAGGCACGTTCACACAGATGAGCAGGGACCCTGGGCATCTTTCTTTTGGTGTTTTTCAGAGTCAGCAGAAAGGCCCCTTTAGTGTCCTAAGTTTTCATAACTGACCGACCTTAATTGCCTACAGTCTGTAAGATGTTAGTGTCTTGTTCCACAGGTGCATGTTCATTAATTGCTTATGTTTTTTAAATCTTTATTTAACTAGGCAAGTCAGTTTAGAAAAAAATCCTTATTTTCAATGACGGCCTAGGAACAGTGGGTTAACTGCCTTGTTCAGGTGCAGAACTAAATCTTTTTTTACCTTGTCAGCTCGGGGATTCGATCTTGCAACCTTTCAGTTACTAGTCCAATGCTCTAACCACTGGGCTACCTGCCGCCCCGGTTCATTGAACAAGCATGGGAAGCCGTGTTTAAACCCTTTACAATGAACATCTGTGAAGTTATTTGGATTTTTACAAATTATCTTTGAAAGACAGGGTCCTGAAAAGGGGAAGTTTATTTTTTTGCTGAGTTTACATGCTAGGACCTAGTACAAACATTACAAGCAATAAACAATTAACAATTCTTCCAGCAGCCCAACATTTCCTATTCCGTTGTCATCAGTGTCATTTGTGAAGGGAGAGACAAGTGGTGTTCCGTCACATTAGGCATTAATGAACAAAACAAGTGAGAGGACCCAAGGCTGACGAGATGAAAGAAAGCACCCTCTGTGCCTGTTTTCCTTCCTGCTCCTCCCCCCTACCCTAAACCATAACTCACACCATTTACACAATTTATCCCTTTTTTTCATGCTCCGGGAGAGAGCAAACTGCTTAACCGTGAACTAACACACACTTCTCACGAGTACCTTAATCGGTGTTACAAGACTATCAGAGATGGGAAAAGGTGGGTGCCGTGCTAGCTACCTGATTGCCATTTTGCTTTACTGCCTGTCCGTCTCTCTCTGTTCATTTGTGATTTTCTAAATGGGAAAACATGAGAAATGTGATCATCTTAGGTGCTCAATGTCAGTATGTGACATCTTTATGACTATAATTATGTGACATTGTTAATATTTGGGTGACAGTATATGGGGCTACCTGCAGTATCGATTTCATCATATAAATGGTATCAAAAGGAGATTGCCATAGCTGCATGTACCATAAGTAAACCAAACCAGCATAAGCTTGGTTAGAGGTTAAGCTACCTTGAGGACTTCACCCCGACCAGACAGACAGACGGCTCAGTTAGCAGTGGACCACTTGCTGCTGCCCTACTCCCCAAGCCAATGAGGCAGTCCGCTTCTGGCTCTGACCCAGCATTACAAGGGCAAGGTGAGAGAGACATGGACGAAATGACCCTTAACCCAAGGTTATCGTTGTGAAAACAATAGACCCTCCTGCCCACCCTTTCCCTGCTAAAAACAAACACATAGGCCTTGCACATGCTCCCTGAAGAAATCAGTCCTTTGTAAAAAGGTATTTTAAGCTCAGCACAAGATAAAAAGCTGTGTTCAACAAGCAGCCAGTCAGTCCCACCACTGGGTTCTGCCCAACTGAGGGAAGAAGGACCTTGACAAGAGTGACCTGGCCGTCTGATGTTCAGACACAGAGTGGAACCTGAACACTTTTAACGCACACTCAGCGTAAGTACTGAAAACATGTTGGGTCACTTTAAAAAGATGGAGAACAAGCTATAGGATGAAACATTTAGGCGCAGGTACAGATGACTAGCGCTAGCTACCGCTACCAAGTATAAATTTATTTTACAAATGGATACTTTGAGTCAAATATCAATACTCACTACCATAGAGTATGACCCAGTTTATAAACCCACAACAGAGATCAGGACAAGTGTGTAACTATGGCAGGCTGAGGATGTAGACGGTCTCCCCCCAACCCTCCCTGCTAGATCTACTCTACTGCGACAGCATCAGTTCTGCTAAAACATCGACTGAGAATGTCAAACATCAAATATTGATGATAATTACTCTGATTTATGGCAGATGGATGTTCTTTGCCTGGCACTATGATGGTCTCTGTGACCAAGCGGGGCGGGGTTCCGCCTTGGGACCATTCAATGGAGTGTTGGTCCACCCCAGTCCAGCCAAAAGCATCTGTCCCTCCAGCCGCCACACTGGAAACATCTGGAGGCCTGTCTGTCTGGAACTAAACAGCCATCAGGGAGGGGCCCATATGTCCACAATACACAACACATTGCAAACAAGTGTGTACAGGGTAGTTCCTGGTAGAAAGAGAACGAGTCAGAGAAATACGATACGTTATTTCTGGAATCTGTATGCGATGGGGAAAATGTGACGAGATGGGTTTGTAGCTTTGTGATAATGTACCTGTTTATACAAGTGTGTGTGTGTGCGTGCGTGAGCATTCCGACCGGCTCCTTGGCTAAGGAGAGGCGGGAAAACTGGGCGGAATGGGAATGCCTATGGACACACTTCATCTAGGACCGCCACTCAAGGTAACCAATGTTCAGGGAGCCATCTGCCCGGGAAGGGTGTGCAGGGGGGTGCAACGAGCAGAAGCATATGGAAAAGCAGATTTTTCCTCCCCCTGCAGCAGTCGGGAAGGCAAATGTCAGCATGCGCTGCGTCCACGCTTGACTGTGCCGCGCTCGGCACCACCACCTGGCCCTCCTTGCTCAGCCACCGAATATGGGCAGCAGTGACACTGTGGAGATTGTCCCCAGGGCAGACTAAACGATCCCAATGCCTGCCTTCCCCCCCTCCTGCTGACTCCCTCCTCGACTCAAAGCTCTTTTTCACACAAGCGAGAAAGAAAAACGGCTATTGTTTGCTTTCTTTATGAAAAAAAAAAAACGTATCTCCAAGAACTTGAAAGGAATTGGACCAGAAAGCAGGCAAGCCTGAATGTTGCATTCATATTGAGACTGAGGTTTCATTTATATCTGAATTTGTGGAGTACTAATCGCCATAATTCAACAGCGCAAATCTAAGTCCATAATTTAATGCAGGCATACATGACACAACAGTTGGACACACTGTGCGATGTGTGCTGTCAATAGATGCCGAAAAGGCTTCTGATAGGCTCAAATGGCAGTATTGTGGGCGGTCTTAAGGAAATTTGGTTTGGGAAAGCAGTTTATCGATACGGTTATGCTAAACTTTCTGCCATGGTGTCTACAAATGACATACAATCAATATTTTTTTGTGGATGTAGACAAGGGGATGGTTTATCCTCGACATTCATTCTCTCTCTAGAGCCGCATTTGTGGCAGAAGGTAATTGCTTCTCCTATAGCGATTCAATTATCCTCTCATATCTCTAAACACGTATGACATCCTCTTAGATATGATAGATATTGAGAATTCAGTCACATCTTTATTATCCACATTTGAAGATTGGTGTCAGGATATAAGTCAGCATTAAATGTCACTCAATGAAGCAGCCAATAAAGCTTCACTTCACTCAATAAACCCTGTTAAAACTCAGTCCACTTATTTGGGCATTAAAGCTGCAATGCATAACTTTTTGTGCGACCCGACCAAATTCACATAGAAATGTGTGTTATAGATATGTTCTATGTGCGCTATTTCTATTCTTGCCATTCTTAAGTTTTGTTTTTGCATCTTTTACTTTCAGTTTTGTACACCACCTTCAAACAGCTGAAAATGCATTTTTTTGGTTAGTGGAAAATATATTTCACAGTGGTTTAGATGATACAATGATCCTCTACACTACTTGCTTGTTTGTCACAAACTGAAACTAGGTGAACTATTAGAATTTTAGCAACCAAGAAATGCCCATTTCTGCATAGTGCATCTTTAATATACAAAACATCTCTGCATGGTTTGGTGAAGTTTAATTATGAGAACATTTACAAAGAGGTTGAACGAGATCGAAACATTTGGGAGAAGTTGCCTGCTTCCTTACCAACAAGGGTTGCTTCCATAAAGATGAGAGTTGCCACGTATTAATTTCCGTAACAATGACGATTCCACTCTTTCCAACACTCGGTTATTGGTTAAGGATTGATAAACTTGTACGTAAATACCTTTGGAATGGAAAACATCCAAAGATCCGGTACCTCAAACCGTATCTTTGGAGACTTGCATTACCAAAATGTTTATATTTACCACCAGTCCTTCCAGATACGCCTACTCTTGGTTAGATCAGTCTACATCTGTCTCTTGGAGAGCTTTTGAGGAGGAACTAATTTTTCCTATTAGATTACAATACGTGTTATTTTCTGGCAGAACTATTAAGAAATGCATGTTATTCTATGGTTCCATTATCTCTAATACTAAATATAATTTGGGGTGGGTTGAGAAGTGAATAGGTGTAACTGGAAGAGGCATCTCCATACCCCTCTGTGGCATAACCAGGCTGTTACTTCAGGTAATAAAGCATTTGAGTCAAAAGTCTGGGCTGCAAAATGGGTCAATAATCTAGAGGAAATACATGTATTTAACTCAGAGGTTCTCCTTAGTTTTCAGTTTGCCAGGGTCATCGTTCTTTCTTCATCTTAGACTAGGGTCAGCACCTATGGGATCCCATGGGGTACGCGTTTGGGAAGGAACCCTGTGATTGGATGGGAATGGTAAAAAAAATTCACTGAGGTTGTGTCAGTTATTTACTCTCATCTTCAATTACTAAAGCGGAAAGATCTTTCAACTGTTAAAGCGTGGACAAAGGATATGACTATTGATGAGGCTATTGATTGGGAGAATGTCTGGGAGAATATACACTGCTAAAAAAAATAAAGGGAACACTAAAATAACACATCCTAGATCTGAATGAATGAAATATTCTTATTAAATACTTTTTTCTTTACATAGTTGAATGTGCTGACAACAAAATCACACAAAAATGATCAATGGAAATCAAATGTATCAACCCATGGAGGTCTGGATTTGGAGTCACACTCAAAATTAAAGTGGAAAACCACACTACAGGCTGATCCAACTTTGATGTAATGCTCTTAAAACAGGTCAAAATGAGGCTCAGTAGTGTGTGTGTGGCCTCCACGTGCCTGTGTGACCTCCCTACAACGCCTGGGCATGCTCCTGATGAGGTGGCGGATGGTCTCCTGAGGGATCTCCTCCCAGACCTGGACTAAAGCATCGGCCAACTCCTGGACAGTCTGTGGTGCAACATGGCATTGGTGGACGGAGCAAGACATGATGTCTCAGATGTGCTCAATTGGATTCAGGTCTGGGGAACAGGCGGGCCCAGTCCATAGCATCAATGCCTTCCTCTTGCAGGAACTGCTGACACACTCCAGCCACATGAGGTCGAGCATTGTCTTGCATTAGGAGGAACCCAGGGCCAACCGCACCAGCATATGGTCTCACAAGGGGTCCGAGGATCTCATCTCAGTACCTAATGGCAGTCAGGCTACCTCTGGCGAGCACAGCCCCCCAAAGAAATGCCACCCCACACCATGACTGACCCACCGCCAAACCGGTCGTGCTGGAGGATGTTGCGGGCAGCTAAACGTTCTCCACGGCGTCTCCAGACTCTGTCACATGTGCTCAGTGTGAACCTGCTTTCATCTGTGAAGTGCACAGGGCGCCAGTGGCGGATTTGCCAATCTTGGTGTTCTCTGGCAAATGCCAAACGTCCTGCACGGTGTTGGGCTGTAACCACAACCCCCACCTGTGGACGTCGGGCCCTCATACCACCCTAATGGAATCTGTTTCTGACCGTTTGAGCAGACACATGCACATTTGTGGCCTACTGGAGGTAATTTTGCAGGGCTCCTCCTGCTCCTCCTTGCACAAAGGCGGAGGTAGCTGTCCTGCTGCTGGGTTGTTGCCCTCCTACGGCCTCCTCCTTTTTATTATTTTTATTGTATTGCCTTTGTGATCTACTAAAAACAATTGTTCACAAAAAAACATTTGAAAATCTGACAAGACGATAGAGGTTATTAATTTGATCAAATGTACCGCCATTCCACCACAAACTACTTTTTTTATAATAAATTGAATTCACAAGAAATCACTAGATTGATGCGGTGAATGAAACATATTTGGGATGTTGACATATAAATATAAAATATATCACGACAGTCGCTATTGTTCTTGAGCAGACTAATGTAACAACTATGGTTGAAAACTTGAATACACCAGCCACAGTATGGGGCTAGGCTAAAGCTAAAATGGATATCCAAAACGTATCAAAAGACAAGCTAAACGCTACTTGACCTCTCGTTTGACATACTTCCTCAAAAGCCTATGAAGCGTTGTCATCACATTAAAACATTGAAGCAGATACTTGAATAGAGCATTTATCAAGAGGCTTGTTTGATTAATTTCACCATTTAGAATGGGACCGTAGTGGAGAGCCAAGGACAGCTCTCGTCATGCAGCAGAGAACAGGCAGTCAAGGGGAAGGCTGGGCAACACCAAATGTCTTATTAATTTGCTGCGACTGCAGGGCATGAAAAGCCTGCTTTCTTGCCATCTGAGGCCAAAAGAGCCCACTGCCATGGGCTCGCAAATATACACACTTTCCAAGCAGTTGATGGCCACATTGCTTGCCTACATTAGTGTGCAGTGGTGGGAAAAAACTACAGAAGCACCCTTGATTATCTAAATAAAAAGGGACCACCAGGGTAAAAGTTTTTCTCTTATGGATATTATCCACTGACTGACTGTAGACCAACACTATATCACATGTAGAACAGGAACCCTGGATTTAAACAAGTGTCTTATGTGCTGACCAGGGCCCCCAAGAATAGAACATCTAGCCAGCTGTAACTCTAAAGGGTTTAGAGGGTTATCCAACATGTCACATGGTAAGAGTTCAGTTGTATCCTTTGAGAGATGCCATTGAAATGGACACAACAAATACATTGTTTTCTCACAGTTGAAGGTCCTAGATGAAAAAAAGGCTGAACACATAAAACCAAAATGTCAAAAAGAGAAAGTGTGTCTAGCTCCATTGTATAAATGGAATGCATTGCACAAGATGGTCTCTTTTAGGAGGGAAATATTTCTATAGCACAAATGTGTTTATTTGTCGAGAAGAGAGAGAAAACAAAAATGTTTACTTTCACCAGGTACAGCATTCTGTTCCACTGTGGCTAGCATCTTTCGAAATACAAAAAAATGCATAACACCAGCAACTAGAAAGGTAAAGTTCTCGCTGAAACAACAGTAGAGTTGATTAAGGAGATTAAGGTGGGAGCAGCCATATTAAAGCCCCTATGCAGTCATTTTCATTTTCAGTGGGTGTTTATTTCATTAAAATAACTCAATTTATATATATATATATTTTTTCCTTGAGCCTCCTTTTGCCATTAAAATGCTCAATCTGATCTGATGTGGTTGTGTTGATACAAATTTCAATATTTCTAGTCTAGAGCCTACCCCGCTTACCCCTTCGAAGTAGGAGAATACACTATGCAAATAAATCGTGACTGGTTATTGGTCAGAATAATACAATCAGATTGTGATGTCATGCGGTGACCCAAAAACTCCATCCCACCTAAACATGCTTAAATTCAAATACAAAAAGCTCTTACACTAGTAAAATGGCATTATCATAATTTTTACAATTTCAGAGTTATTTCAACCTTATAGTGGAGAAATATCAAGAAAACATTCAAATCATGTTGTCTGAACTGCCCCTTTAACAAAGTTGACATGGGTTCTCTCATTTAGTTTTGAAGAAACATTTCTGTGTCATCAGCCTTGGATATCAAGCTATGGTTCTTATACTTCTAATTCTATTGAGCATTAAATACTGAAATATTGTGGTCATAGAGACGTTATGAGATTGTGTGCTGGTCTTAAAAAATGTAATAAAAAAAATACCAGCTCAAAAAGCGCAAGCAATCTATTAAACATATAGCCATTGGTTTTGGTATATGAGTAAGAGAGGTGGAAGAAAAATGTAATAGTTTAATAGTAGATTAGTAGTAGATTCCGTACAATTCTGTGCGTGTCCTTGCTGCTGCAAGTACACTAATATCAAAGAGGGGGGAAAATTACTCACTTGGATGGATGAAAATCAATACCAGAAAATAATGGGCAAAACGCAGCGAGCGCCAAGCTCTGATGCCTTTTCAAAAGAAACATTTTAATTTCCTCCACAAAGACACCCCAGCTGTGTTACAAGCCGAAGACTAGCTCCCTGAGGTCAAGTCTCCTTTTAGTGGGACTCTGGTACTTGAGCTGAAGGCCTTGTTGGTGAGAGAGTACGGTTAATAGATTTTCTTTCTTCCCTGAGCTGTTGTTGTACAAAACTATTATGGATTCAGAAAAATTCTTGCTGGGGCTCTTTTGTGCCTGGGGTCTATGGTAAAAAGAGAATACAACAACAGACTTTGCCTAAAAACCTGGCCTTCAAGCAGAAATGCAATTCACCAGCTCCCCATCTGACAGCAGCAGTTCATTTTCGCCGCAACAATGGCCGCCCGTTTTCTGTCCCTGTTTCGCCAGCCGGTGTGAAACAATCAGGTGGGAAGCACGGTGACAGGTAACGTAGAGTTAAAGGGGAAGGGATGTTGGCTGTTGGTGCCCAGCAATGTTCACACTCTGTGACCCCTCAACACTGGACCCCTGCCACCCCCACAGACTCAAAGGGACTGATAAAAAAAAAAAAAAGGATCAGCGACATCGATGTGTAACTGTGCCTCGTGCAAGTTGTCTATTCCACTGGTTGACAGGAAGTTATCTAGAGAGCACACCATGTTTCATGAAAAGGAATGGCAAACTCTGCCATCACAATCACAAACTCGTCATTTACGAGGGAACAAGATGGAATTTCAGTTCTGTGTAGTCCTGTACGCTTTGTCATGGCTGGAGTGAGAGGAGGAATGGAGAATCTAATTGGATAGTGGTATGTTCAAACCGCAGTGCCCTTGAAGCTGGGGGAATAATACCGGAGGCTACAGCACCATTCTGTGATTTCTAAGACACAGGAAGAGAAAAAGCCCAACACAAACTCATATACCAACAACAACAACATGATGTACCTATTCACACAATCTATACAATTCAAATCAAAATGGATTTGTCACATACACGTGTTTAGCAGATATTATTGCGGGTATAGTGAAATGCTTGTCAATTGAAGGAATGTGTGTGTGTGTCCAGTCATTGAGACTGTTTGTCCCTGGGAATGTGCTGCAGCTGTTGATCTCCAACACTTCGGACTCGTTGTTGGACCCTGGCTCCCACAAGCATGCCCCACAGGCCCTTCCCAGAGGTGCTGAGACATGCAGCATGGGACAGAGGGCACAGTGAGCTGAGGGGACTGTGGGGGGGGCTCAGTGGCCGGACCCCACACAGCTGCTCTCGTTCTTCAGGGAACCCAGCCGGGGAGCGTCGCTCAAGCGCCTAATGCCACTAATGAGTGCGGTCATGCGGCAGAGGCGGGGAACTGGAGCATCACTCCCACATCACTACAGCCTGCCTGACTGACTGTGGTGGACCAGCCTAAGCTTAGGCATGAACACGGGGCAGGCGGGAGGATGTGTGGGGGGGGGTCGAGGAGAATGTGGTGGCCTGGTTGAAGGTGGCTCAGCTGGCTGGGGTAAGGTGGAATTGGCTTGGTCTGTACAGTTTGGGAAACGCATGGCTAGGCTACACAACCACTTTTGTGAAGGGGCAGAATCATGAAACAGTCATGGCAAGTGCAGGGAAGGCAGAATAAAGAAATATTTACTTGAAAATTCCAAGGAAATTTATCCTGTACAAGCCCCTTCACAAAAGCATTTACCAAATTCCTTATTACATCTCACTTCAATAGGAGAAAAAGCTGTACAATGAACCATCTTATCTTTACGAGTTTTCAGTTGTCACCCGTGTGGCCTCCAAACGGCAGCTTTTCATTTCAGTGATGTCAACAGTTAAGCCATAGTGTGGCCCTGACCAACATAAATGGGGAGGTCATCACAGCTTCCGTCAACTTAAAACACACCTCAGTGCGTCTTTTAATGCAGAAACGTTCTGTAACAAAGCTTTGGACATTCTTGAATCTGAAGCAAACTACGGCAAATGATTAGTTGACATATTTGCGAAGCAATACCGGTTATTACACGCAACATACTCAGAGGATTATTTTACTGATACGGAAAATCATGGTTAACAATAGGGATGTAACGACTCACCAATAAACATTTGAACCGGGTACTGATGCGTAAGATATGAGTGCAGCACAAACCGATCCAAATTAAGCATGCATCGGTCAGAAAACCGATTCAAATGTTAAGAGTCGCCTTCACTAATGGATGTTTTTTTACTCATATTGTTGTATTCCAAAAATGATTTCTTTGTTGCGACTGAACTGTTGCGTCCTCTCCTTCAGTTCAGTAGCCTACCAAACTTTTATGCATGTAAGTGCATATGACTGTCAGATATCAACTGTGCACACTGTGCTGTATTAGTTGAGTGACAACCATTGTAGATTGTTGGGTTATTGTTACCAAATGCACTGCAGACAATTGTGTTTTACCGGAGTTGTGTAGCCTATGGGAGTGGAAGCAGCAACTCAGATCCAACTGCTGATTGGTGTTTTCAATCATTCAGATTTGATTTAGATTGTTCAGGTTCCTCATAAGAAATAGTTTTGCTTTAAAGTGTCAGTGTATTTGGTCATTTGTACATGAACAGGGTCATTTCATAAAGGACAGCAATCATTTCGTATTCATTGGTCTGAGCTTAAATTCCAAACGGTCTAAACCAGGGTTCCCCAACTGGCACTCCCAAATAAATTCTGAATATTTCTTTCATTAAAAAAAATTATATACATTATTTTAAAATCTCAGACCTGAGATGCAAAAACTCCCAAATGCAATGTCCCAAGAAGGAAGTTACCCCATCTAAATAATGCAAAAGTTACATTTTAACCTAATTCATGCGGAGAGAGAATGCAGGAGACAATCAACTAAAAGCAGGCTGCGGGAACATTTTGTTGTGCTGCTGAAACGTAAAGCTACAACTGCAGTGATCAATAGGAGGTGAACAGTGCCTGGTGCTGATAATATAGCTAACATGTTATGCAAGTGTTGCACAGCAACATATGGAGAAAAACAAAACAACAACGAGTAATTGATTTCAACAATAATCTTCATTTTAATTTGACTTTACAAATCAACAAGAGTGCTTTAATTGGAGTCTATTTCTTCCCGAGCCTATGCCTATATAAAATAACCTAACTGGCTGAGGTAGGCTTAAACTGTGAGGCTTAACAGAATCTTTCACAATCATTTCTTGTTGTTGTTGTTGCTTAAATAAAACCATTTTAAGAAAAAAAGGCAATGTGTGTCTGAATGTCTGTATCGGGATAGCCTGTTCCAGTAACGACAGAATAAACAGAAAATACTGTCAGCTTAAGACCTAAATATCCCTGGATAAGCACTCGTGATAATGTTAGTATTTTCTAAATACAGTCATATAGGCCACTAAGTTACTTACTCAATCGGAAAAGTTGTATTTCCCTCAGATACGATCTTGTGGATGTCAGGTGAGATGGATGTGATTTTGACCTCAATTGACTTATGTGAAAGCCGGTTCCTGTCGTGAGTCTATATTGCGTGAGGTTATATTGCGTACATAGAACAAAATGAGGACTAATACAGGTGCAAGTCGATCCAAACATTGTTAGCACATAAAACGCGAGTATCTTTATTGTGCTGTATTCCTCTGAGCATGCCACCCAAAACGCACACAAGGACTCGGCGTTCCTGAGCGCATCCCTGATTTGGCTCAATGTCTGGAATTAATTCAGCTCAGTTTGAATTGCGGCCTCATCCAGAGAGGCTATCGTTTTCTTAGCAAGGGAGGAGTATTGTCCACCTGGGCGGACTGTGAGAGGATCAAGTACAAATGCAATATCTTCAGGCATGCTGTAGTCTTCAAATCTGGTGGAGAAGTTGTCCCTCGGCTGCTTGATGAAAGCTTCCATCACCTCTGTGACTATACTGCTGCCTGGTCCCACTGCCTGACGTTTCTTCAGTGTGCTGAAGTCTTCCATCACATCTGTGACTATACTGCGGCCTGGTCCCACTGCCTGTCGTTTCTTCAGTGTGCTGAAGTCTTCCATCACCTCTGTGACTATACTGCGGCCTGGTCCCACTGCCTGTCGTTTCTTCAGTGTGCTGAAGTGCAGTAGCCTTCCGGATGACAAGTCCGGAAGGCTACAAGTTTTTCCCACCATGTCCATGACAGTTTTCCCTCTTCCTTGTAACTACAGATTTAACCTGATTAAGTGACAAAACATGTCTGCCAAAAATGCAGTGTGTGAAGCTTACAGTTAAGGCTTCAATGTTTCTGCGTCTGGCCTCTGTCTGGGGCGGGAAGGCCACTTTGAAAGTTCCATGCTTAGATTTATAATGATGTCTGAGATTGAATTATTTCATTGCAAAATAAGACACACTGGCTTGGCATTGGGAAAATACGGTAAGATGAATGCACATTCTTCCCTGAAACTTCCATTTTCACTATCCACCTTTCTTTTGATACTTTTTGAGAGCGACATATTCTCTTGCGACCAAGCTGTTCTGAACAAATGTTGGCGTTAGAAAAAGTAGTGTCGTGTACAATAGGCTCCGTAGACCTGTTTTCCCCCACCAATCAACCCACAGAGAAAGACTAAAATAAATGAAGAGGGTCATGGTGATTTTATGAGCGTAATCAGATCAAAATGATTATGTTATTGTCACTGAATTTATTATGTACTAATCAGATGTGTTAAAAATGTTGTTCAATTCATAGTGTAGGCCAATTAATTGTGCTAATATTATATACAAATTATGTTCTGGCCCGCAGACTTAGCTTAGAAACAAAAATTGTCACAAGGCCTAACCTAGTTGACGAACCCTGTCTAAACCATTCACTTTCAAGACAGGGTAAAATCCAAAGCCGCATAATATTAATTGGCTAAATACCATGCTAATTTCTAAATATAAATATTGACATAGTACTAGCTCAAAACATGTTGAATCTGTAAAAATGACAAGTTAATCAGTGGGTGATGTCATTTCAGACAAAAAGCATACATTTCCACCACCCCTAATCTGATAGTGGGGTGGTAGATGCTCAGTCTGGGCTCAACTGCCTACACACACACACACACACACACACACACACACACACACACACACACAGCTTAGAGAAGTAACCGCAGACAGATCCAGATCAGAAAGGCCCAGTCCCTGAGCTCCCTTCAGCAGCAGATATTTAAATAGAAATGTGTTCATGCAATACATTATAGTGCATCGAATCGCATCACATCATTTTGTTCCCATAATCAAACCGAAACGCACCGAATTGTTTCAAACTAAAACGTATCGTTCCGGGATAATAATAATAATAATAATAATAAGCCATTTAGCAGACGCTTTTATCCAAAGCGACTTACAGACCACGCATCGAGCCCATGCAGCTCGATGCGTATCGAATCTTTCATGAATGAAGAGATGCACATCCTTAGCTAACAATTTTATGGGCCACAGTTTCAAAGAAAAACGTGTCTGGATTCTGGAATTCAAAAAGCCTTGGCCACCAGGGGGAGTTGGTGTGTTGCACTCAACTCCACACCCTCAGGTGAAGATCAATGGAGTTACAGTCACCAATGTAAGTTTATAGAGGAGAAGAGTCTCCACAGAGGGTTTCTGCATTCAGTAATAACCTATATCTCTATGTATTAGCACATATTGTAAAAACCAATAGCAATTGCACTCAAAATACATAGAAGTGAAAGGAAGCTGAAATTGCTTCTTGGAAATCTTGGCTCTAGCCTAGAAGATAGAAGAGTTTTTTTTGAATAGTGGTTCTCATTTATTCAATTCTTCAGCTTTTCATTCAGTCCAGCCCCTTTGTCAAGGCCAAGAAACGTCAATAATTCAATTTGAAAAAGAAGTGTGTAGTGCGGCATCACTGTTTTACCCACCCTTTTTCATTTCAGGTGGTAGGTAGCCTGCTGTTCTCTTGGTCTACACATAAATATACCTCACATGTATCACCTTTCATTGAGTGGTTGGCCTTGTCAGGTGTTGAACGTGTTACCTGAGGCTGCCTTGACAGAGTGCTTTTGAAGGAAGTCCAGGGTCTGGGCCAAAGCCTTCTTATTGCAGTGAGTGGAGAGCTCTTCATTACATTCAAAACACCTGTGAACAAATTGGAGAGAGAGCGAGAGAAAAAGCAACAAACACAGCCATCAGCTTACTGATATGAAATTGTCATTATTTTAGGTGGTGTGAATAACTACCGCTCACAACATTTACTGGAGATTCTGAGGCAAAATGTAGGCAAAATGTAAATATTCAAATAACTTTTCAGTTCAAGATCCTCTGCCTACAGTGAAGACAAAGGGATAGTGCTACATCAGCCTATTTGGAATGGCAGAATGGCTGTAAAAAAAATGTTGTCGTCCTGCTATAATCTGTACATTCCATGTGTTGCTGTAGGGTCCTCACCAGGCCTTCCAGGTCCCGAGGCTAACGGTGATGCAGTGGGACTCAGGGTGGAGGGTTTGGTGATGCTTGGTGGAGTGCTGGCTCTCTGACTCGCTACAGCCCTGTGAAAGGGGTAAAGATCACTGGATCACCATTTCTTAGATAGGCTACCACCATCCATACTCTTTGCCGGTCAGATTGTTACAAATCATTTCCGAATCGCATGTCAAGTGCAGCAATTCATACATCAACATACTGATAGAACCTTCATCCTCCCACCTTAGATAAAATATTTCAAAGTCCAAGCTCACCTGGAAGCCGCACTTGAGGCATACGAGGATGTCGTGGCCACTGGCTGGCTCTCCATCTATCATAGTCCTTTCCCTCAGGCAATCTGAACACATCGACCACATGCTCGAGGTCACCGCCTTCTTGACTGAGCTCAGGTCCACCGCCTTGCTGACATGCTGGCAGGTCAGCCCTGAGGAGCAAGAAGTCAACACATTGATGTTGCTCACTAACCCAGCATCTACAAATCCCTTAATGACCATGATTTACAATAGATGTCAAATAAAGGCATAATCTGAACTACATGAGTCCCCTGCCATAGAATTAATCAGACATGATTGGACTATCCATTACTAGAGCAGAGACTTTTATCTCCCTCACCAACTTTAAACATCTGCCATCTGAGCAGCTAACCGATCGCTGCAGCTGTACATAGTCCATCGGTAAATAGCCCACCCAATTTACCTACCTCATCCCCATACTGTTTTTATTTATTTACTTTTCTGCTCTTTTGCACACCAGTATCTCTACCTGCACATGACCATCTGATCATTTATCACTCCAGTGTTAATCTGCTAAATTGTCATTATTCGCCTACCTCCTCATGCCTTTTGCACACAATGTATATAGACTCCCCTTTTTTCTACTGTGTTATTGACTTGTTTATTGTTTACTCCATGTGTAACTCTGTGTTGCTGTCTGATCACACTGCTATGCTTTATCTTGGCCAGGTCGCAGTTGTACATGAGAACTTGTTGTCAACTAGCCTACCTGGTTAAATAAAGGTGAAATAAAAACTTTATTGGGTCAATTAAACTTTTTTAGGCAGCCAATATAGAAACATTTATTTTTTTCATCACAACAGGGAGCATGATCTTACCGCTAACTTCGTCCGACGACTCCTCATCTCGAGGCTTCCTTGGCTTGTTAGTCCGCTTAGTCATGCCGACGACTTTCAACGAGAAGGGATCCTTTAGCCGCATCTGTAGCTGTAGATTGGAGAGATATAGGAATATCAGTACCACTCTGGGGTTTAAGCAGTGCCCAAAACTGACCGGGCCAAGAGAAAACATTGAAGGCAAAATCTAAGAGCTTTGCTGCATGATTTAGTATAGGGCTGGGCAACTCTAACCAACTCAGTGGCCTTGTGATTTGAGTGTCCACCTGAGATTGGAAGGTTGGGATATCGATCCCTGACCGAGTCATACTAAAAACAGTAAAAATGGCACCCCGCATTAAGGAGATAGATTGGGAGTAAGGACGTGCAATAGACTAGCATCCCGTGCAGGGGATATACTTGTTAAGCTGCCTCACGCTACAGAAACAGGAGATCTGCTCTTATGAGCCGCTCCAACTCGTGCAAGGTTACTTACTTACTGGGCATCTCTGGCATTGACGGGCTGCTGTATGTGCAGGCTTATGTTTCCGCCCAGCCCAACACCAGATTCAAAGAATCACATAGTCATGGTCTTGAATGGCCGCCACAATTAGAATTAGTTGAATATAGTGTGGTTAAGAGCTGTAGAGAGGCAAGACTGATGATGCCTGGCCTCCAGACTGAACTAACGTTTGGAGGGCACAGTCACACACACAATAATCTAAACGACAATAGCTGAAATCTTTTGTTCTGTAGAGATATCGACAATGGTTCATTCAACTAATTTATAAAGTCACCAACTTCAACAATGACGCAAACGCAAAAGCATCTGACACAGCTCTATTTTGTAGAAGGCCATAGCTACAAAAACAGACAATAATACTTTTAATTGTGTTTTACAAATCTATTTTAACTGGGTTACACTTAATATAACAATATAAAACCAAGTCAAGCCACCGTGACGTTTAGCTAACGCAGTACATGACAAGTTAACTAACGTTACAGGTAGCTAGCTAACAGTTACTAGTACTGTCAAAGGAGTCGCCATATAGACTAACGTTAGCTAGCTAAGTTAACTTGGGAGTTCGTGGTTTTAAACGCGTTTTGCTACTAGCTGGCATACCACATTGCCTCTGATGATTTTAAAAATATGTTGTTGCTAACGTGAAACAACTCACCTATTTTCTTTTTGCCCAGAAACTGGCCAATGAGCTAGCAAGTTAGCTAGCTAGCTAATATGTCAACACACTGCAGTGTCGTAGCTTATTTCAAACGACTGAGAACTGTATTGTATGTCATACAAATCAAGAAACTCGAAAGTCCACAGAATACTTGTAGCTAGTGTTCAAAACGCCAAATACAGTTTCAGTTGTAAACTTGACTTTCTAAAACGATTGGGAACATCGAGAACTACCATCTGAACCCACAAAAAGTCAAATTGGTCAACTCAACATGTGACGCAATATGGTGTCTCGTTCAGGTTAAACAAAGCTAGCAGGAAAAGCGAAGTTATGATGGTAGTAAAGTAAATTATGGAGCTATATTCTTATGAAAATGTGTATGCTTGTGTAAACATACGACAGATTTGATTTGAGAAGTGCGTTTTACTGTCTTTGGTGTGATATGTACACTTCGGTGCACGCGCAATGTTGCGCATGCCAGTCAGAAGGACGGCACCTAATTGTTTTGCAGTTGAACACGTTCTGGGATTGAACGATTTTGCATCTGAAGAGGTACATTTAGCTAAACCTAACCCTTTTCCTAACCTTATCCTCATTATCGTAACCGGCCACGTTAATTATACTAAACGGCTACATTAATTTTCATAAGCTGCTACATTAGTTCTCTTAACCTGCTATGTTAATATTTGGTTATTCCGATATTCATTACAGTTTAAAATGTTCAAGTAAGCATTCTAAATCATCAACTATTCAATCTATAAGTAATCAATTAAATTAAAGCAAACCAAATGATCATCCAATCAAACAAAAGTAAAGAGAAAAAAAAGCAAAGAAATCAATGAATAAAAAAAAGTAATGAGACAAATCTGCCAGTCAATTCAGTCCACAATGTGTCTTTGGGGAGGGGAAGGTTGAGCTGGCAGTTGGTGGATGAAGGTGGCAATTCTGGTTGGTCAGTGCTGTGTCCATGGTTGATGCTGGTGTTGGGCCTGGGAAAAGGAAAACATGGGTTTGTGTTGGGGCCAGGTTAGAAATTGTGGTGGTATCAGTGTTGGAAAACCAGGGGTTGGTGTTGGGACTGTGGTTCTCTGAGAAAACAGGAACCGAGCACCGGGAACTGGGGCGGGGTCGGGATCTGTAGAGGGGAGGAAAGACAACCTGAAGAGCAAGCAGACACAAGGGAGCCCTAGACCTGGAGGTCAATTGTGGCACTCCCCTGTGGTCTGCTTGCTCCGGGTGAAGGTCTGGTGTTTGTTCCCTCCGATCTTCGTCGGGTGGTCTGGTGCTGGGACCGGCCAATGGTATCTGGATTGGTGCTGGGACTGGTTCTGGATCTGCAGAGGGGAAGAAGAACAACCTGAGAAGCAAACAGGCACAGGAGCCCTAGACCTAGGGGTCAGTGATGGCATTCCCCTGTGGTACGTGTTTGAATTTACACCCATAACAGTATGCTCGCTCCGGGTGACATTAAGCCATGGTGCACCTTGCTATGGCTGGTCTAACCAGTAATGGAGTGCTGATGTTACGCTCATCACTATTGATCCACCAACTCATGTTTTTTTGCAACGCCCACTTTCAGGCACACTCCAAGTATGCAATTACCCATACGTTCTCTGCCTGAGTAGGGTATTTTAGTTTTTGAAGGACTGAAGGGTTGGGAAAGTATATATTTTTGTTACTTTTTTTGTCGTTGAAGTGCGTGTGGATCAATGTACATTTTCGCCTCCTGTGTGGAGTTGAATTTTCTTTTGTAAACATTTTACCCCCGTCCAGTTGGTGGCGCAATAGACCTTTTGAGTGTTGTTCGTCATAAAACCCAAAGAAGAAGAAGAAAACGACAGTGCTGTCGCAGTCAATACAGTAGTGTTGTTTTGAGTTTTGTTTTGAAACCTTTGATTTAGTTTCATGTGTAAATATTGACATGGCTCAGAAAGCTTGTTCGAGGCTTGCTGCAGCTATTCCATGGCTTTTGGCAAACCGAAATGTCATTCCAGCCTCACGAAGAGCGCTGTCAAACACATTCGGTACTCACTCCCGATGTGCATCATGTAAGTCTGCTTGGCATGGGTTGAAATGAATAACCAGTCCTAAGGCACTGTAATCAGCGAAGTTGAAAACGTGAGGCTTAATTGTAAACTTTTGTAGTGAGTCTTTTACACTATTAAACTCATTCAAAATGTGTTGGTTTTTTTCTGCTCACTA
This sequence comes from Oncorhynchus keta, assembly GCF_023373465.1. Classification (NCBI taxonomy): domain Eukaryota; kingdom Metazoa; phylum Chordata; class Actinopteri; order Salmoniformes; family Salmonidae; genus Oncorhynchus; species Oncorhynchus keta. The sequence goes on from NC_068454.1 coordinate 52,826,373, forward strand.
GTAAACAACCGTTGTTTTATATCTTTCAGATATCCATGCCACCCACAAAGTGTACGTGTTACGTAGTTTCAGCTCATCCCCATTGCCAGAAACTGATGTCTCTTACGAACAATTAAAGAAACTACTCGCTACCCGAACAAGTGTGGTAATAGATGTCCGGGAGCCGTGGGAACTCCGAGAGTACGGAAACATCCCGGGGTCAATCAACGTACCTCGTGAGTTATTCTTTTCATTATGGCCTGTATCATGACATAAACCTCTAAAGAACAAATCTGCATATTGTAAAATGTGCTGCAACATGGTAACATGGTACAATAAGACGTAGATGAGTTTGATCTGAAGCCATTCTTGTGATTGTGTTTTTGCTATCCATTGTAAATAATGTTTGTGGGCCTATGTAGCCAAATTACATCTCAAATCAAATGTTATTTGTCACATGCGCCGAATACAACAGGTAGACCTTACAGTGAAATGCTTATTTACAAGCCCATAACCAACAACGCAGTTTTAAGAAAATACCAACAAAAAAAGTAACAAATAACAAATAATTAAAGAGCAGCAGTAAATAACACTAGCGGTGCTATATACAGAGGGTACCGGTGCAAATTCAATGTGCGGGGGCACCGGTATTGAGGTAATATGTACATGTAGGTAGAGTTATTAAACAGAGAGTAGCAGCAGCAGCATAGAAGGGGGGGACAATGCAAATAGTCTGGGGAACCATTTGATTAGCGGTTCCGGAGTCTTATGGATTGGGGGTAGAAGGTGTTTAGAAGTCTCTTGGGCCTAGACTTTGGCACTCCGGTTGCCGTGTGGTAGCAGAGAGAACAGTTTATGACTAGGGTGGCTGGAGTCTTTGACTATTTTTAGGGCCGTCCTCTGACACCGACTGGCATAGAGGTCCTGGATGGCAGGAAGCTTGGCCCCGGTGATGTACTGGGTCGTTCGCACTACCCTCTGTAGTGCCTTGTGGTCGGAGGCCGAGCAATTGCCATACCAGGCAGTGATGCAACCCGTCAGGATGCTCTCAATGTGCAGCTGTAAAACCTTTGGAGGATCTGTTGACCCATGCCAAATTTGTTTAGTCTTCTGTGGGGGAATAGGTTTTGTCGTGCCCTCTTCATGACTGTCTTGGTGTGCTTGGACCATGTTAGTTTGTTTTTGCGATGTGGACGCCAAGGAACTTGAAGCTCTCAACCTGTCCCACTACAGCCCTGTCGATGAGAATGGGGGCGTGCTTGGTCCTCCTTTTCCTGTAGTCCACAATCATCTCCTTTGTCTTGGTCACATTTAGGGAGAGGTCCTTGCACCACTCGGTCAGGTCCCTAACCTCCCTATAGGCTTTCTCATCGTTGTCGGTGATCAGGCCTACCACTGTTGTCATCAGCAAACTTAATAATGATGGTGTTGGAGTCGTTCCTGGTCATGCAGTCATGAGTGAACAGGGAGTACAGGAGGGGACTGAGCACGCACCCCTGAGGGGCCCCTGTGTTGAGGATCAGCGTGGCGGATGTGTTGCTACCTACCCTTACCCCTGGGTGTGGCCCTTCAGGAAGTCCAGGATCCAGTTCCAGAGGGAGGTGTTTAGTCCCAGGGTCCTTAGCTTAGTGATGAGCTTTGAGGGCACTACGGTGTTGAACGCTGAGCTGTAGTCAATGATTAATGTTCTCACATAGGTGTTCCTTTTGTCCAGGTGTGAAAGGGCAGTGTGGAGTGCAATAGAGATTGCACCATCTGTGGATGTGTTGGTGCCGTATGCAAATTGGAGTGGGTCTAGGGATTCTGGGATAATCGTGTTGATGTAAGCCATGACCAGCCTTTCAAAGCATTTCATGGATTCAGACGTGAGTGCTACGGAGCGGTAGTCATTTAGACAGGTTACCTTAGTGTTCTTGGGTACAGGGACTATGTGGGTCTGCTTAAAACATGTTGGTATTAGACTCGGACAGGGAAAGATTGAAAATGTCAGTGAAGACACTTGCCAGTTGGTAAGCGCATGCTCGGAGTACACGTCCTGCTAATCTGTCTGGCCCTGCGGCTTTGTGAATGTTGACCTGTTTAAAGGTCTTACTCACATCGGCTGCAGATAGCGTGGCATGATCACACAGTCGTCTGGAACAGCTGATTCTCTCATGCTTATTTCGGTGTTACTTGCCTCGAAGCGAGCATAGAAGTTATTTAGCTCGTCTGGTAGACTCGTGTCACTGGGCAGCTTTCGGCTGTGCTTCCCTTTGTAAGTCTAATAATTTGCAAGCCCTGCCACATCTCACGAGCGTCAGAGCCGGTGTAGTACGTTTCGATCTTAGTCCTTTATTGATGCTTTGCCCGTTTGATGGTTCGTTGGAGGGCATAGTGGGATTTCTCATAAGCTTCCGGGTTAGAGTCCTGCTCCTTGAAAGCGGCATCTCTACCCTTTAGTTTAGTGTGGATTTTGCCTGTAATCCATGGCTTCTGGTTGGGGTGTGTATATTTTTCCCTCTGGTTGCACATTTAACTTGGAGATGGAAATGAGGTAAAACTGATTTAAGTTTCCCTGCATTAAAGTCCCCGGCCACTAGGAGCGCCGCCTCTGGATGAACCTTTTCCTGTTTGATTATGGCGGTATGATCATATGTAATCAGTCATGCTTTTTTATATGTTCTATTTTATCTGTAAATCCACCAATGAAGTCAAGCCTCAGCCAGCCATGATTACAGACACCTATGTGTGTCCTTTCAAACTACTGTATACATGTGCACTTTGTGATGGGGGTCGTAAAAGGCCACTCTTAAATGTGCAGTTTTGTCACACAATGCTACAGATGTCTACATTTTAAGGGAGTGTGCAATTGGCATGCTGACTGCAGCAATGTCCACCAGACCTGTTGCCAGAGATTTTGAAGTTAATTTCTCAACCATAAGCTGCCTCCAACGTTGTTTTTGAGAATTTGGCAGTACGTCCAACCGGCCTGACAACCGCAGACCACATTGTAACCACACCAGCCCAGGACCTCCACATCCGGCTTCTTCACCTGCGGGATCATCTGACCAGCCTCCCAGACAGCTGATGACACTGAGGAGTATTTCTGTCTGTAATAAAACCCTTTTGTGGGAAAAAGTCTGGGCCTGGCTCCCAAGTGGATGGGCCTATGTCCTCCCAGGTCCACCCATGGCTGCGCCCCTGCCCAGTCATGTGAAATCCATAGATTAGGGCCTAATGAATGTATTTCAATTGATTGATTTCCTTATATGAATTGTAAACATAGTAAAATCATTGAAATTGTTGCATGTTGTGTTTTTATATTTTTGTTCAGTGTATATATAAACTCGTGACCCGCTGTGTTATCCTGATGGAGACAGCTTCGCTGTTAAAACGTTATTAAATTATTGCATCTGCACTCTTAGTGTGTGCCGCTCACCTTTTCTTTTACAATATGATTTTCTGGCACAAAAGCAAATACATTTCATAGCAAACAAACACTTTATGATATGGCAACTTCTAGTAGCTCTCGTGGACTTCCACCAACCTCTTTGACATTCCTAGGACACTGTTAGGGACGTAGGTTACTGAAAGAAGATTTGCAGATAGAGATGATAAATATAGGACACAATCGTGTAAAAAAAAAACACAAACCAATCTGCTCTTTATGCCTCAGTTCTGTTGTATACTGTTCTTTTCCATTCCATTGCAGTGGGACAAGTGAACCTTGCCCTCCAGCTGAACCCTGAGGAGTTCAAGGAGAAGTATGGTGGAGACATGCCCCAGCCGACAGACCACATTGTCTTTTCCTGCCTGGCTGGGATCAGGAGCCAAAAAGCCCTAGACCAAGCCATCTCTCTAGGATATAAAGAGTGAGAGACTGCATTATCCACACACTACTAGTAGTACCATACTATACATTGCAGGCCTATATCATATTGACATAAAATGCATAGGCTAGAAATAACTTCTCACTTTAGAGATTTATAATATAATAATAAATAATATATGCCATTTAGCTGTTTTATCCAAAGTCATCATGCATTTTTGTATGGGTGGTCCTGGGATGCCCACTAGGTGTTAAAATGCTCTACCAACTGAGCCACAGAAGGACCACAATTTCATGTCATGCTTTTTCATGCCATAGAAAATACAATTCAGCTCTTGACTTAATTTTGTTTAAGGCCCATTTAGGGAACTCCCTGTTTTATTTCACTTTCTTACACAACAGTGCTTTACCCAGCATGCTCAGCACCATGGGGAAGTGCCACATACAGTACCAAAACATCTTATCAAGTACATGGAAATATTTCTTTCATTATATCAGTTTTTATTTAACCTTTATTTAACGAGGCAAGTCGGGTAAAAACAAATTCTTATTTACAATGACGGCCTAGGAACAGTGGGTTAACTGCCTTGTTCAGGGGCAGAACAAAATATTTTTACCTTGTCAGCTTGGGGATTCGATCTAGCAACCTTTCGGTTACTGGCCCAATGCTCTAACCACTAGGCTTCCTACTGCCCAGTTCTATAAACATTAATCGCTCACTTATTCTCTTCTTTTTCTCTCTCTTTCTAGTGCACAACACTATGCAGGTGGATGGCAAGATTGGGCAAAATGTGAACAGAAAAGCTGATTGTCTGGGAGGCTCAAGAATTGTGCCATTCTTGAAAGTGATTTTGCTTTATCATACCAGAAGTTTTAATGTTTTATTTAATCAATCAAGATTGAGCTGACATTTCAGATTATTATGGAAGGTAAATCCATAAATAGCCAATTTTGCTTTATATCATTAAAGAGTGAAAGTACACAGCAAATTGACCACTGTTACCTGTTGATTCAAGAGTGAAATTGACTGTGGTTTAAAATAAACCCATTGTTGGGTGTTAATAACCAGTTTCAAGTGTGATTGTGTCAGTTTCTCTGTGGAACGTAAAACATTACCATCAAATTCACGCCCATCATTATCTTATTTCCCTGCATGCTCTACTGCAGCAAAAAAAATAGGATTGTTTAATAGTGTTTTTGCCTGTACATTGATTCATTTCAATATCTTATGCTACATAAAGATAAATAAACAAATTCAATCAGTTAGTTTGATTTATTGCACCTGTTACTGAAATGGTTGTTCCAGTTTAAATGGTAGTATCCTTTTATTAATGTTCGTAACCCTAACAGTCATTCTGAATAAAGGTTGCAGGTGAATAAACATTCCAACTGTTGGATGTCCTAACACTGGCTAGATTCGAATAGGAATTCACTTGGCTAAGTCCACAGGACTGAAAATGAACAAGTTCAACAACCATGTCTTGAAGATGAAAAAATTCAACAACCACTAACAAATTCTGTCATGGGTGGTAACTCAATTCACTTCAAAATACAAGGCACACTGGAAATGATATATATTGCCATGGGTATTATTAGCAAGCCATGCTAATATATCCTCCAAACACCAGCTTTGAGGGCATTATCATTTGTATACAATGGGTTACCAACATTCAAATAATGATTGACATATTTTCATTAAAAACATGATTTTGATGAATTTATTCATACTATTAATTATTCCATGAGATATAGTCCGACACACATCTAGGGTTAATACCCAAGTCGGCTGGTCGTTCGTTCTATCGGTTCGGTTGCCAGAGTATCGACCCAGTCGTTTAGTCCTTTTGTCTATGGATGCGACCCAGTCGTTCATTCTAAATGTTCCGTTGCCATGACCGCTGAAGAGCTTAGTGACTTTCAACATGGCACCGTCATAGGATGCCACCTTTCCAACAAGTCAGATTGTAAAAGTTCTGCTAGAGCTAGAGCTGCCCCAGTCAAATGTTGTGCTGTTATTGTGAAGTGGAAACGTCTAGGAGCAACAACGGTTCACCCACGAAGTGGTAGGCCACACAAGCTCACAGAACAGGACCGCCGTGTACTGAAGCACGTAGCGTGTAAAAAATCTCCTGTCCTCGGTTGCAACACTCACTACTGAGTTCCAAACGGCCTCTGGAAGCAACGTCAGCACAATAACAGTTCGTTGGGAGCTTCATGAAAAGGGTTTCCAAGCAGCCGCACACAAGCCTAAGATCACCATGCGCAATGCCAAGCGTCGTCTGAAGTGGTGTAAACATGTTCTATGGAGCGTTGAATCACGCTTCACCATCTGGCAGTCCGACGGAGGAATCTGGGTTTGGGGAAGGCCAGGACAACGTACCTGCTCGAATGCATAGTCCCAACTGTAAAAGGAGGAATAATGGTCTGGAGCTGTTTTTCATGGTTTGGGCTAAGACCCTTAGTTCAAGTGAAGGGAAATCTTAACGCTACAGCATACAATGACATTCTAGACGATTCTGTGCATCCAACTTTGTGGCAACAGTTTGGGGAAGGCCTTCTCCTGTGTCTTCATGACAATGCCACCGTGCACAAAGTGAGATCCATTCAGAAATGTTTGTCGAGATCGGTGTGGAAGAACTTGACTGGCCTGCACAGAGCCCTAACCTCAACCCCATCAAACACCTTTGGGATGATTTGGAATGCCAACTGCGAGCCAGGCCTGATCACACAACATCAGTGCCCGACCTCACCAATACCCTTGTGGCTGAATGGAGGCAAGTTCCCGCAGCAATGTTCCAACATGTAGTGGAAAGCCTTTCCAGAAGAGTGGAGGCTGTTATAGCAGCAAAGGGGGGACCAACTCCATATTGATACCCATGATTTTGGAATGAGATGTTCGACGAGCAGGTGTCCACATACTTTTGGTCATGTAGTGTATTTGCTCTCTCACCAGGCCACTGTTCAGAAGAGATAGCTGTGAAACGTTAGCCAACTAACGTAATCACATCAAACTGAAGCTGCAATGACAGCAAACCAGCTCCATTTTGTTTTTTTTTCTATTGATTTTTCTTTGTATATATCCATAAACATTGTGCTGATTCATGATTTTGAATGGCTGAGAAATGCCTCGTCCTTACCCCCGACACGTTCAGTACTTTGGTACAGCTGGAGATCGAATTTCAATATTGAAACAATGTTGCAAATGCTGGAGATATAGACAGCAAGGTTCAAACAAATATCTGTGGTTGAAAACGAAATGCTAGTCTAAAAGAAATGGGAGATAATGTCTCCATGCTTTTTACAGTGTAGATCTAGTGTATAAATTGTGTGGCTGGGCTGATGAGACAGTGGATTGCACAGTCAGATGGAACTTGTGGAATCGACTCCGGCTAGAATGCAGTTTTAACCAATCAGAATCCAGGATTAGATCCACACGTTGTATAAGTAATCAACTCCAAATGATAATGTTTTTATTGGTGGAGTATGTCGCTGTGAACCTTGTACTTTGTGCAGGGTACCGTAGGTAGCTGATATGGTAATATGGGATATGTTTTGGCTTCAGATTGTATCTGAGCTGCGTTCAGCAGTGCATTGTGACACATTCAGATAGAAATATTGTGACACATTCAGATAGAAATATATTGTGTAGGACAGACCTGATCCTCTGTCTGCTTATCCATCAGTCTTACAAACACTATGAACTGGAAACACAATCAGGCCTTAAATGTCTGTACTAAAAATCTCTACCTGGTACAGCCAGAAGAGGATGGGCCCAACCCTGTGAGCTGTATTTTTCTCTAGGTTTCTTCCTAGGTTTTTTCTGTCTAGGGAGTTTGTTCTGGCCACTCTGATTCACTTCTGCTTTGCTTGCTCTTTGGGATTTTGGCAGGTAACTGGTAAAGCACTATGACAACTGCTGTTGTAAAAGGGGCTTTATAAAATAAACTTGATTGACATGCAGAATAAAGAATGACATCTATTCGTGACATTTCTATCTGCAGTGTTCCACAAAGTTTGCCTACTCAAAGTGTTCCAGGTCTCTGCTGTCAAGTAAATATGAGCATTGGTGAATACAACATGCTGTGTTGAAGGCTAAGTTATTGGATATAATATACTGTAGATAGGTAGGTTGTTGCTGCATATACTGATCAAATACACAATATGTTATTTAGCTTCTGTATGAAATGAAATAAACACACATTGATTTGAAATGTCTCTTAATTGTCAAAAAGGTTTTCTGAGGATCGAGCAGTGGAAACTAGGCAAAATCTATAACAAGGTACAAAGAACATTATTTACTATTATTTACATGTTCTCATGAAATAACAGACACGGCCATATGATATGCTATATAACTGAATTAAATTAGGATATTTGTCTGCTATGAAAAAGGTATTGGTAACTTAATCCCTGCCATGTAGAAAGCTGGTGCACTGGGGTGATATACTGTATGTAATAACCACTTGAAATAACCAATAGCTCTCCATATGAATTTGCCACATAACCTCCAGGAGGCATTCACAAGTTTGTTTGTCATCAATGATAGATGTGTCAAGTTTTGTTGCCAAATTCAGCAGTCCTTGTACACAAGTACATAGCCACAGGCATCTATTCACCTCGTGGTTCTCCACTTCATCCAACTAAAAAAAACACCAAAAACACATTCCAGGTCCCAATAACGAGAGGCAGATCTTTTAGAATGGCTTCAGAAGCAGCAATGTCTGTGTCTTCTTCATTTTCACGGCTCAACATTCTCTGTTTAATTACTTTGCCATCTTGAACTATCGTATGACCAGGTTTGGGGCCAATGCCATTTCAGGAAGTAAATTGTCATTCCAATTACACATTTTTTCACATAGACATCCTTTGAGGCAAATTGGAATAGGAATTTCAGTTTACTTCCTGAATATACATGGAATTGACCCGCACCCTGTTCATGAAAGTAATTTACAGTGCCTTCAGAAGGTATTCGTACCCCTTGACTTATTTAACATTTTGTTGTGTTACAGCCTTAATTAAACATTGATTAAATAGATGTGTTTTCTCATCGAGACACAATATGCCATAATGACAAAGTGAAAACGTGTTTTTTACATTTTAGCATGTTAATTGAAAATGAAATATCCAATTTACATAAGTATTCACACCCCTGAGTCAATACATCTTAGAATCACCTTTGGAAGGGATTACAGCTGTGAGTCTTTCTGGGTAAATCTCCAAGAGCTTTGCACACCTGGATTGTACAATATTTGCACATTATTCTTTTAAAAATTATTCAAGCTTTGTCAACTTGGTTGGTGATCATTGCCAGACAGCCATTTTCAAGTATTGCCATAGATCTTCTAGCAGATTTAAGTCAAAACTGTAACTAGGCCTCTCAGGAACATTCAATGTTATCTTGGTCAGCAACTCCATTGTATATTTTGCCTTGTGTTTTAGTTTATTGTTCTGCTGAAAGGTGAATTTGTGTTCCAGTGTCCATTGGAAAGCAGACTGAACAAGGTTTTCCTCTAGGGTTTTACCTGTGCTTAGCTCTATTCCGTTTATTTTTATCCCCCCAAAAACTCCCTAGTCCTTGCTGAGGACATGCATACCCATAAAATTATGCAGCCACCACGATGCTTGACAATATGAAGAGTGGTACTCAGTGATGTGTTGGAATTGCCCCAAACAACACTTTGTATTCAGGACCTGAAGTTTTGTCTTTGCTCATTTCTTTTGAGTTTCACTTTAGTGCCTTATTGCAAACAGGATGGATGTTTTATGTTTTCTATTCTGTACAGGCTTCCTTCTTTTCTCTCTGTAATTTAGGTTAGTATTGTGGATTAACTACTATGTTGTTGATCCATCCTCAATTTTATCCTATCACAGCCATTAAACTCTCTTTTATAGTCACCATTGGCCTCATGGTGAAATCCCTGAGCGGTTTCCTTCCTCTCCGGCAACTGAGTTAGGAAGGACGCCTGTATCTTTGTACTGACTGGGTGTATTGATACCATCCAAAGTGTAATTAATAACTTCACCATGCTCAAAGAGATATTCAATATCCGCTTTTTTTTACCCATCTACCAATAGGTGCCATTTGTGAGGCATTGGAAAACCTCCCTGGTCTTTGCGATTTAGTCTGTGTTTGAAATTTACTGCTCCACTGAGGGACCTTACAGATAAATATATTTGTGGAGTACAGAGATGAGGTAGTCACTAAACAGTTATACTAAACACTATTATTGCCCACGGAGTGCATCCATGATACTTATTATGTTACTTGTTAATCAAATGTATACTCATGAACTTTTTAGGCTTGCCATAAAAAAAGGGGTTGAATACTTATTGAGTCAAGACATTTCAGCTTTTAATTTTTAATGAATTTGGAGAATGTTCTAAAAAGATTATTCCACTTTGACATTGTGGGGTATTGTGTTTGTAGGCCAGTGACACAAAATCTCAATTTTATCCATTTCAAATTAAGACTGTAATACAACAAAATGTGGAAAAAGTAAAGGGGTGTGAATACTTTCTGAAGACACTGTATATCTCTCTATATATGGCTCCGGCACTGTGCACCCTTGTGCAATGGAGCGAGTATGTTATGGATGAGTGATGTCAGAGTTTGATTAGATGTTGAACTGCGCTGGTGGGCATACTTAGCTTCTGTTCTCATCACTAAGATATGCAGAGCAGACTCCTCCACATCCCACACGCCTGCAAGCTCTGAGATAAATGGAAAGAATCTTACCAATGGAAAATTCAGTGAATCTCTCGTAAAAGTGTTGACACCCTCACACAATGTTACAATTTTGGAGTTTTTCAGATCAGGCAAAAGGCCTATAGGACAAGAGTCTGTATTTGAGGTAACACTTTAATATGTGATTATTCTTGTCAATCAATACCCATTGTTTCGCTGTACTTAAAGGGGCAATCTGCAGTTCAAACAACAACAAAGCCTACACTACGCCACTGTTTTGGTAAACAGCTGAGAGATGGCCCCTTTATCGTGAATTGTTTTACTGCTATATGTACAGTATAACAATGAGTATTCATTACCTACACTGTATGTACAATAATTATCATAGTAATAACACTGTAAAATAAAGTGTCACCATTTTTTATATTTTTATGATTTTGGCAGTGGCTCAAGAAAATAATGGGCGGGAACCATAATATCCTGAGTATAGCACGTAGGCCAGCAGAAGGTTTGCTATCTTCTATATACAGTGCTGGCCTAGTGTAGCTCATTCGAGAAGCCTGACTTCAGTGGTGCATAGGTAGTAATAGGGAATACACATATTGATGCTGTCTGTACAGTATGTACTTACTGTCTATTCTTGTGAGTATGTTTGGGGGTTTTTGTTTGTTAGTGTTCAGTTAGGGTTTAGGATCAAGGCAGTATCTTGTCAGGACCATGTCTATTTGCTGACGCCCTGAGTGGCCTTATAGGTGTTGTAGTAGGAGCTACTCCCTGTCCAAACCAGACTATCGTTTACTCCATTCACATCCTTCTGCCACATCAAGCGTGAACTTCAGACCAACCCCCCTGCTTCTTCATTTTCCCTGATTCTCTCTCAAGCAGTTAATTCCATTTCTTTCTTTTTTCTTCCTGCATATCCTTTATTTCATGTTAAAAAAAACAGACCAGACTAATAAGTACTAATTTATGTCAAATCTCAGGCAACCCCTTGTCCTGTCCCTCTGAAGCCAGCCTGACCTCATCGGGTCACCCCCTGGCCCTGTGCTCTGCATGCAATTAAAGCCCCCCTGCCCCATCGGAGCAGATTACATCAGTGACTGCTGTTGGACGCAACTACTGCCTAATGGGCCCTGCTAGCGCTGCCTCTGTTCTATCTGCCTTTCTGTTTCATAGCCCCTATTCAGCTCCTCGCAGGGTGCTGGCAGATGTCTGAATGTCATGGCAGGTCTGGCCCACTGTGGTGCTGAGGTTAGAGATTCCAGAGGTCTTGGCTCATGTGTTGGGTTGGGCCAGGCCATGCCTTTGGGCTGGGCTAAGCCAGGCCGTGTGGACTATAAAGAGTCTCAGGCGATGGAGCTAGTGCACATCAAAAGCAGCAGAGGTCCCATAGGTGAAGACTGACCAACTCCAGAGAACAAAAGCAAATCCGAGCTACCGCCAACATGAGTCGCAGCCCTGAGAGGATTTCGTCCTACCGACGCCACTTTGAGGACAGCAGCAGCTCATCCTCCTACCAGGTTAGGGTGTCCAGCCCATCCCCGACCCGGAGAGTTAACCGCCACCAGTCAGCCAACTACTCACCCAGTGCCGGAGCCAGCAGAATGCAGGCCCAGACCATGGGCAGAAGGACCGTCTCCACCTCACGTAACGCCCGCATGGCTGGGTAAGATGCTCACTCCACCCTGTACACTAATAGCCTTTTCACATAACTAAGCCAAACTGAGCTGGCCTGGTTCTGCATCCACCGTAGTTGCTAGGGCTATACCAAAGATCTTTATAAATAACCCAAGATAGAGCAGAGCCTGCCGTTTCCAATGGGAGCAAATTAATCATAGTGGGCAGAACAAGCAAGGAGGTGGGAAGAGTCAAGCATGAGCTAGCGAGATCCTACTGGTGCATTTTAGCATTTATTTGCATATTTCAGGGAACGCCTACCCTCTGAAGTGCTGTAACTCAATTGGCCCATGCACTCCTTCTAAACAATGCCATTTTTACAAACTTGGCCAAAGGATAAAGTCTACAAAACGTGGTCCACTCTGTTTGTTACAGGTTCTAGTTTTGGAAACAGAAAACTGCATTAAGATCAAATGTTTCATTGAGGAGAAAATTTGTAGAATGTCAAAAAAAAGTGGTTAGAGCGTCGGGCCAGTAAACGAAAGGTGGCTGGATCCAATCACCAAGCTGACAAGGTAAAAATCTGTCGTTCAACCCCTGAGCAAGGCAGTTAACCCACTGTTCCCCGGGCGCCAAAGACATGGATGTCGATTATGGCAGCACCCCCGCACCTCTCTGATTCAGAGGGGTTGGGTTAAATGTGGACACATTTCAGTTGAAGGCATTCAGTTGTACAACTGACTAGGTATCCCCCTTTCCCTTTCATCACCATATTTGGTAGTGAGTGGAAACGCCGACCGGATGCTACACATTTACACATCCTGTGAAATATCTGATTCATTGTCCAATCTGTGGCTTTACTCAAATGTTCAAGCCCAGTAAAGGCACAGTATGGCCTGTCTTTCAGAGTTGATAGGCGACCTTTATTGTTATCAAGCAATTAAAAACACCATCAAGCAAATTAACTCTTAGATAGTGGAACCACAGACAATTTATAATCCACCACCTCTCCCTCTCTTACACAAACCACAGTTGTAATGGTTTCTTATTGTGCAGCACTAGCCTATTTCTGAATGTATTTTTGATGCAAGTCGAAGGCATCAGTTGATTAAAACGAATAGAGAAACTTTTAGTTGTCAAAAAGTAAGGCCTGTGTCAATTTTCCACATAACTATTAGCCTACAGGACTAACATCTAAATCATTTACAACTCTTTATATTAATGTGAATTTTAGGTTTTAAGGATCAATAAATAAATAAGTAGGTAGGCCTAAACACTGGAATATACTAAATTCAATACATTTCAAAAACAGCAAAATAGCTCACATCCATGAGAACAACATACATTTTATTCAAATGAATTATTTTAATTTGTAACAGCTGCACCCCCTGACAAATCTGAATTTTACAAATCTATAAATTACGGTTTGTAAAAAAAAAAAAGACAAAAAAGTTGTATAATTAAGAAAAGTATTTTGCAGGATTCAATAGTTGGAAGTGTAAGAGTTGTTGCCCTGTCCCTTTCTCTGCGATTGTCATTCTAATGGAATCAATAAAGAACAAAACCCTATTCATCAAAATTTACATCAAAAGGTGCAAAGTTATGGGAAATACACAAACAAATAACAAATAACAAGGAATACAACCACTTTTTGTGAAGTATTAATTGATCATCTTTACAAACTACTTAATGTCAATGTACATTATTGTATTGTATTGTTGTTGTTTTTATCACAAAAAGTAGTGCACTGGGCCTTACTAGTCCAGTATTAGCGGATGGATATAGACTTCTTCAGCCCAGCCAAAACATTGTTTTGCATCTGACATCAGAGTAGGAACAAATGTGGCACCTGGAAATTAATAAAAGATTGTGACAAGCCATCGATCAACCATGTGGCTCTGATATGACATGCAAGTGGCAATAACATTTCATGTTGACGTTATGACTTGACGTTCACAGAATAACAAAGTGATGTCAGTTATCTCCAGGTCAAGCGGTGAGTGTTGAACTGTCTGTCGTTTTAGCGGGAATGTGGGAACATTGGCATGTGTGGGCTATGGCAACGGGGCCCCGGTGGACCTGGACGCATCTGCTGCCGAGAACAAAGTATTCCTCAGCACGCGCAGTGGTGAGCGGCAGGAGATGGTCGTATTGAACGACAGACTTGCTGTTTACATTGAGAAGGTAAGCACTCACCACGCTTTGCTCACACACAAGGCGCACAGACTAATTGACGCAACATATGGGGATGAACTTGCTGTTTTTGTGCCTTTCATATTAGAGATAGCCAACTTTCTAGTAAGCCATAGCCTATACATAGCTGTTCTTCACACGTGGATGTGCTATTGTGTGTGGGTTCTGGCCGGATACATTGCCTCAGTGCCACAGCCAATATTCTTTAACATCTGTGCGATATTCTGCCGCCCATAAGTAGAGGAACAATGTTTATTTGATGGAATTTGTCTAATTAGACTACGCTTGCTTGAGTGTGCCATACAGGCATGCAGCCTTCTGGCTGTGGAGACGGAGTTGCTCATTATTCCCACGTATTTGGGCAGCGAGCATATTCAAGTGAGGGGCCCTGGTGAATTTGATGATAATTCATACCCTGCCATTGTCATTCTCTTAAAAGGTTCGGTCCCTGGAGCAGCAGAACAAGTTGTTGGAGATGGAGATTGACGGCATCCAGAACCGGTTCGTGAAGCCGTCGGGCCTGCGCAAACTCTATGAGGATCAGCTGAGAGATCTGAAGAGGATTGCAGATCAGATGAGAATGCAGCGGGTGAGACGGAATGACTTAATCCACACGTCATCGCTGTCACCTTTTTTATTGTTTACCTCGCAGAAAACAGAAAACACACACACAGAGGAGGAGAGGGAGAATTGGAATGAGTCCAATATGGTGACACGGCTGACAGCCAATAAGTTATTATCGGCTTGTTACCTTTATACCACAGGTTAATATGTGTTTTGGTTTACAGGACCAAGCCTTAGCTGGCAAAGAGGCCATGGCAGGTCAACTGGAGATAACCAAAGTCAAATACGAGGAAGCAGTTGAGCTGAGGAGGCGGGCCGAGATGGAGATCGAAGCATTCCGTCCGGTGAGAGGCTGTTTAATCACTGTTAGCCAAAATTGCCTAAAACATCAACGTGCCATTGATGCCATTGTGTGCCGCTATATGGTTTTCAGGATGTGGACAGAGCCACCTCTCAGCGCATCGCCCTGGAGAAACAGCTCGAGCAGTTGGAGGTGGAGATTGAATTCCTTCAGAGGGTGCACAAAGCGGTAGGTCGCGTTATAGCGCACACTGATTGATTTGGACCGACCTATACCAACTCTAGCTAATGGACAAAATGATAAACAGTAAATCAAGGATAGTTGAAATCACAGTGTTACATTTTATTTTTGGGGGGGAGGGGGGTAAATTTACTCTTAGGAGTTATCTTAACCCTCAAGAGAGTGATATGCTTCCTGTGTTGATAACTGGAGTTTATTGGGATGGAGTACTTTTAACTCCATTAAGAGTAACCAGAGAAAGGGAGTTAAATCTATGGAGTTTTCCACAGATGTGGGAGGGGCCCCATTGTCATATTTCCCAGCATGCTCTGTTGCAGGCAGATTTTTTTTTTTAAATGTCAATATGTGTTTTTGCATGTACATTGATAATAAACACACATTTTTTTCTAAACAAATCCAATCTGTAAAGAGTTTAATTAACCCTTGCGATTTTACTGTGTAGGCCTACATCATCTTTTTATTTAACGAGGCAAGTCAGTTAAGAACAAATACTTATTTACAATGACGGCCTAGGAACTGTGGGTTAACTGCCTTGTTCAGAGGCAGAACAACAGATTTTTACCTTGTCAGCTCGGGGATACGATCTAGCAACCTTTCGGTTACTGGCCCAAACCTCTAACCACTAGTCCCCTTTAACCATTTAATTGAACCTTTTTTCTTTCTCAGGAAATTGAAGAGCTACTGAAAATGATATATGCTGCCCACTCCTCAGCCCAGAGCGCTTATGACCTCCCCGACATCTCAGGCGCTCTCAAACAAATCCAAGCTCAGTATGACGAAATAGCGGCAAAAAATCTACAGGTAGGCCTATTTATAATTAACTGGTGTATATACATACAGCAGTCATTCATTTCAAGGTGTGAATGTGTTTCATGACCCCTACATGTTATAGGAAATGGATTCCTGGTATAAAAGTAAATTTGAAGACCTGAACAACAAGACGACGAAACATGTGGATATAGTTCGAAGTGTCAGGGAAGAAGTTGCTGGCGCCAAGAAGGATGTAAGTTAGGCTATTTGATAAAGATATTCCTACATGGTTGTAAAATGTGACACATTAACTATTATTATCGAGTCTATATCCAAATAAGAGTTGTAGCCTATGGCAATGGATATTTTCCTCAATCAAAATATGAATGAAAAAGACATTTGTATTGTATTTTTCCTAACCTTTGAAGATCCTAAACAAAGAGCGTGGCCTGGAAGCTTTGAAGACCAAGAATGAGGCTCTGGAGGCACAAATTCGTGAAGCACAGGAAAAGTACAAGAAAGAGCTGGAGGACCTTCAGGTGAGCACGTTCGATCAGAAGGTGGGAGGGTCCAGTTATTCATGAACCTTACCTAAGTCCGGTTTACTACAGAACTCAACCATTAAATATCTGAATTGATTGTACCCAAATCCAAGTAGGGTACATATGAAAGGTTGGTGTTAAACCTTTCATCTGTAGCCTACTAAAGTGCAAACTCAAGCTGGCTCTTTTGACGTCACAGGCAAGAATTGAGGCCCTGAAGGAGGAGCTGAAATCCACCAAGTCTAAAATCGCTCTGCACCTGCGTGAATACCAGGACCTTCTGAACATGAAGATGGCTCTGGAGATTGAGATCACAACTTACAGGTGAGGTTTAGTGCAATGGATTTAGATAGGATCATACAGAGCATGTAAATAACCTTTAGAAGAGCAAATTTGTGGTAATGTCATATATTCTTGATTCTGATCCATTGATACGACTTTTCTCTGTTTCCATAGGAAGCTGATTGAGGGTGAGGACTTACGACTCACAACCATGGTTGGGACCATGTCCATAATGAGTAGCAGCTCAAGCTCCATGAGTGCTGGGATGAGTGTGGGCATGGCTGGAGGCATTGGACCTGGAGGCAGTGGTGGAGGAATGGGTGGAGGAATGGGTGGAGCTGGAAGCTTAGGTGGAATGGGTGCTGGAGGGATGGGAGCTGGAGACATGGGTGCAGGAGGCAGGGGTGGAGCTGGAAGCATTGGTGGAGGAATGGGAGCTGGAGGAATTGGAGCCAAAGGCGTGGGTGCTGGAGGCGTGGGTGCTGGAGGCCTAGGAGCTGGAGGAATGGGTGGAGGTATGGATGGTGGAGGAATTGGTGCTGTAGCCAATGGTGCTAAAGGCATGGGTGCTGGAGCCATGGGTCCTGGAGGCAATGGTGGAGGCATGGGAAAAGGTGCAGGTGATTATGGGTACGGCGCCTCCATGGAGTACTCCCACGAGGAGCAGGCAGTGGAGATGACGGAGAGGAGGACGGTGCTCATCAGGTAAAAGTAACCTGCACTTAAACAATAATGTGAGTATTGTAGGTTTATCATTGACCATTGTTAGGACAGAACATTGTTAGGTCAGAATGTTTAACACAATGAAAATTGTTCACACCTTGTCTTTGGTAAAGAAACTTATTCAACCAGGTAATTTTTTTATTTCCCTTAGAACAGTTAAATCGGAGGATGAAACACTGGAAAGCGACACAAAGGAGCAAACCTACATAATCTCTGGCGCTGCCGACGACTCGGACGAGGAATAGGCGTAAATGACCATGTGACCTCCTCTCACCCCTTAACCCCTCACGCCCCTGGAGCTTTGCACTGACGGCTCATGTCTGGTCTCTGACCTTTGACCAAGACATGAGACCATGAATGACCCTGCAACCTAGTCAAGCAGTACCCTTCAGCTCTTGTGATGTGCCTTTGAACCACATATTCAGAAACTCTGTGTGCCTTACACAGCTACTCAACAAGCAGCAAATAAAGCTCTCGGCATTCAATTCCTGGTGTTTCATTCATTACATTGTCTAGTTTGGTTTAGTTATTAGGCTACATATTGTTTTTGTGCACAATGAATCATAGGAAATGTTATCCTGAAATGTATTTCCATATAAGCTTTTGTGACATCCCCCAAAGGCACAATGAAAACCACAATCGATATGGTACCATGGAGAGGTTAAATTACACACATTCCATGTTACACAAATTCTCACTTGCTCTCCCACTCACATTGAATATATGAGGTGGTCCTTGCTCTGCACACTAGGCCTATGGGTTGTACGAGCGTGTGGAGAGGCAGGGTGTGATAGAGCAACAAGAGAGTGAAGGAGAGGTAAAGTGAAGGATGAGTGAAGGGAGTCACCCGAGGGGTCCTTCGCCCTGACATCCTCTCGAGGGGCCATCATACAGCTTCAGTCTTGCAGCGAAGCGATGGCACACAGGCGTTCCATGTCCCCATTCCATCCATATCCTCACCTTTCCCATCTACCACTGATCGGGAGCGATTGGGTCTCGTCAGCACATGCCAAACACAGTTAGGGTCCCCTGATGGAGAGGACCAACAGCATAGAGGACATGAGGCAGATCGGAGCATCTAAAGGTCATGCAACACCAATCCACTCAAATACAACACAACTGAGATGAGAACACCGGTAGTACTATATCAGAATAGCATCATGATTCTAGTCATATATGTGAATGCACCTGGGGTCTTTTGTGTTATTGAATTGTAGCATCAGTGGATCTGGAAGTACTCACTCACCTACTATTAGTTGTGTTCAAGATAAACGGAGAGGCCCATTGCTGGTTTTGATACAAGCCTACATTGACAGGGAGTGTTTTGACATTGCCATTCCTTGAAGCCTATTACATATCAATGTAGGAGTGAAGGAAAATAAACAGTTGCTGCTGTTTGTGGAGAATAAAGAGTATTTTTCCATGATTTTAGGTAAACTACAAAAGATAAATATAAGTCAAATGTTAAGAGGAAGATTTTTTGAGAAGGTGAAAAGGTATGGAGCAGATTTCCAGGCCTATGGGTATAGAAGAACATCTCTTTTAATATATAACATTTGCCTCTCAATGCACCTCTCTGATTCTGTTTCTCTAAAGAAAAATATACATTGGATAAAAAAAATATACCAATTATCTGAAGAACAAAGCCGGTGGTAGCTGAGATCAATCGATACTTCGCTTTGTTCTCTCAATGTGATGTATTTCATGACACCATGTGTGAATGTAGTGACTTGTAATCGGGAACGAAACGATGTAGCCTTTTTGGATCACTTAGGGGAGGGTCTAATTGTATTTATATTTTTGTAAATACAATTTCACAGTAGGGGGTATGTTACTTAATATGTAGTCAAGCACAAATAAAAACCTGCTGGGCCTACATTAATACGCAAATGCATTTGTAAAATACGAACGTAGGCTATGTGTAGGCTATAGGTTCCAATCCAGCTCAAATCATTTTAATGCAGCAATTATCCGGATGATTCAGGAGCATCCAAGAGATAGATGTAAGCATATATCGAATTAATCAATAGCCGCCTATGTCCCTTGGTCATCATTTCCACAAGCTCATCCCACCCGAAACACAGGCGCAATTAATAGCCAGTATACAGGACTCTCTCTCACTCTCTCGTCGTTTCTCGGTAGAAGCGCACAGGAGATTATAGTTGAACCTAGAACTGTCAATCCCGCGCTCTAATGAGGAAGAGAGCCAGACAGACGTTCTCTCCACTCTGATTGGCCTTGATTCATATCATTAGATTACATTTTCTTCGCTCCTTAATGTGCATTGTGAAATAGAAAAACGGCGAAAAATAGCCTTCATCAATATGATGGGATGCAGTGTATCATCAATATAATTAAGATATAAGAAAGAGCCATAGGCCTGCGACTGACCTCTGCGTCGAGATGCGTTGATGTGGCGCTGGCACAATCGGGAGCTAGCCATGGTTCTGTCAAGCACATTCCATCGTCTGCTGAAAATCGAACATATTAAACATTCAGCATATATACTGAACAAAAATATAAACGCGGCATGTAAAGTGTTGGTCCCGTGATTTATGACCTGAAATAAAAGATCCCAGACATTTTCCATAAGCACAAAAAGCTTATTTCTCAAAAATGTTGTGCACAAATATGTTGACATATCTGTTAGTGAGCATTTCTCCATTGCCAAAATAATCCATCCACCTGATAGGTGTGGCATATCAAGAAACGGATAATTTCACAGGTGCACCTTGTGCTGGGGACCATATAAGGCAACTCAAAAATGTGCAATTTTGTCACACAACACATTGCCACAGATGCCTCAAGTTTTGAGGGAGCATGCTTGACTATAGGAATGTCCACCAGAGCTGTTGCCAGATATTTGAATGCTATTTTTTTCTACCATATGCCAACGTCTTTTAGAGAATTTAGTAGTAATTCCAACCTGCCTCACAACCTCAGACCACGTGTATGGCGTCGTGTGAGAGAGCGGTTTCATGATGTTGGTGGTGGGGATATGGTTTGGGCAGGAATAAGCTACAGACAACGAACACAATTGCATTTTATCGATGGCAATTTGAATGCACAGAGATACCATGACGAGATCCTGAGGCCCAATGGCGTGCCATTCATCCATCTCCATCACCTCATATGTTTCACCATGATAATGCACTGCCACATGCTGCAAGGATCTGAACACAATTCCTTCTTCCATGGCCTGCATACTCACCAGGCATGTCACCCATTGAGCATATTTGAGATGCTCTGGGTTGACGTTTAAGATGATGATAGCGTACGACAGCGTGTTCCAGTTCCCACCAATATCCAGCAATTTCGCACAGCTATTGAAGTGGAATGGGACACAATTCCACAAGCCACAATCAACAACAACCTGATCAACTCCATGCGAAGGAGCTGTGTAGCACTGCATGAGGCGGTCACACCAGATACTGACTGGTTTTCTGATCCACACCCCTACCTTTTTTAAGGTATCTGTGAGCAGATGCATATCTGTATTCCTATTCGTGTGAAATCCATAGATTAGGGCCTAATGAATTTATTTAAATTGACTGATTTCCTTATATGAACTGAAACTCAGTAAAATCTTTGAAATTGTTGCATGTTGCCTTTATAGTTTTGTTCAGTTGAAATAGCATAAAATAAATATGAGTCCACTAACAACCAGTTATTGTGTAGAATGGCAATGAAAAAGTAGACTAAATCTAGTAAATTGAAGTAACCTATACGTATGAAAATTTCCTGCACTAACTTTGTTATAGGCCTATAAATCATGCTCTTGGAATAAAGTCCCCTGAATTTGACCGGCTTTGAGAAATGTCTGAAAAATAGAAAAATAAAATCAAAAGCACTTTGATATTAATCGAATGTCTCTGAAGTAGAATACATATTTGAAGCCTTACTATAGGCCTTGTTACACCCTTTATATTGACACGTGCATGTTCAACTGAAATATATAATATCCCACGTAGACCTAATCAATTTAATAGGGCAAAGGTAGGCTATATTGACGTTTTTTTCGAAATGTGACCTAGTTGTTACTCGAGCAAGGAAGAGCGTTCTCATTGTGAGTGGAAAAATAAAGATCCCACTTATATTTTTTGTAAATACTCATATTTCTCCCCAAATTATGTCTTAACAATAGACTCGATGGATTTTCTATTCATTAATTATTTTAGGCCATACGCTTAACAGGACACAACATAAAAACGGTTGTTAATAGTCCTTGTACGATACATTAAGAAATGAATGTCAGTCAAATCAGTCAAATGTAGGCCTATGGAACCTAAACTAACATTTAGGCCTATAAGAATACAATAATAACATAATATCTGTAGGCTACTCAAACGCACGTTCCTTGTTGATTTATAATTCCAAGAATATATCATATTATTTTGACTTCCTCTATATCTTCATTGAGAGCCTTTATTATTTCCCCAATAAGAACATGCTGAAAATATACATATTATTTTCCTAATATAATTAGTGGTGTTATTTTTTAATTCGCAGACAGCAGCAAGAGAGTGCAACTTTTTTTTAAATGAATGCGCTTTAGTCCTACCTTTGATAAGCAGCCAATGTTAAGACACACGTAACACATCATGCATCCAGCGAAAAACGTTCATGCGCAACATAGGCTACAGGCTATTCCACACAAAACATTTAAAAAATTCCATAACGTTTCATAATTATACCCTGAACATAAAGCTATTAGTGTGCCGGAAGGACAAAGGTTTGACTTCTTTGAAACCTGTGAATTTCTGTCACTTTCTGAATATGTTTTAAGTGCCTTAATCCCCATTAAGGGCGGCTGACACTCCGAACTATTCATCTGGAGCCCTCCCTGAATACGTTTGCCTAGGAATGAACTTCACAAACAGAGCTCGTACTAAATGCGCTCGACGGCAGAGAAAATCGAATAAGAGTGACAGTTTCATTCTGAGGCGGTCGAGTGAGAAAGGGTATGAATTTATAAGGTACACCGAAACAAATTTTCAATTCAAACAACTTTTCACCCCATTATCCGGGTCTCCTCAACCGAGACAAGTGAGTTAAAGTCAGGGAAATTTGGTTCAAAACCCCGCGCTAACTTTGTTGAGGACTGAATACTGAAATGGAGCGGCCCTCTAAAAAGGGCGTTTAAAAATGAGAGCACGCATGATCAGCGTCGAATCAGTTGCCACTTATTTCGCCACTATTTAATGCGATTTTGAATATTAGTCTGGGTTAGAATCCCTATCATGTCATCTGGTGGGACTCCCATACAAGCATAATTAGGCCTACTATTCAAACGAGTCAGTATGTCCCACCCGCATATCCTATCTGTAAAGCAGCTGGTCCACCATTTTTGTGCAGCATACATTTTCCAAGTTTTAGATGGCAAAGCAAATTTAAATAAAGCCTGTGGAATTTCCTAAAAGTGAAAAACATAATCATGGTAACATTATCATTAAAAGGCATAGGCTATGCCTGAGGTGTGAAATTACGAAGGGAAATAGGTTGCTCATTCTCTAAAGCATGCTCTTTATGAAAATGCACTTGTTCCCCAAGTGGACCTGACTATAGTCCCTGCCAGAGGTGTCCTACCCATAGGGGCCACAGGAGCATGTGCCCCCTCAGATTTGTCCTGTAAACATGACATATATATATATATATATATATAGTACAAGTTAAACGTTTGGACACAACTTCTCATTCAAGGCTTTTTCTTTATTTTTACTATTTTCTACATTGTAAAATAAAAGTAAAGACATCAAAACTATGAAATAACATATATGGAATCATGTAGTAACCAAAAAAGTGTTAAACAAATCAAAATATATTTTAGATTTTAGATTGTGCAAAGTAGCCACCTTTTGCCTTGATGACAGTTTTGCACACTCTTGCATTCTCTCAAGCAGGAATGCTTTTCCAACAGTCTTGAAGGAGTTCCCGCATATGCTGAACACTTTATGGCTGCTTTTCTTTCACTCTGCAGTCAAACTCATCCCAAACCATCTCAATTTGGTTGAGGTCGGGTGATTGTGGAGGCCAGGTCATCTGATGCAGAACTCCATTTTTATTTTTTTATTTTTAATTAACCTTTATTTAACTAGGCAAGTCAGTGAAGAACAAATTCTTACTTACAATGACAGCCTCCATCACTCTCCTTCTTGGTCAAATAGCCCTTACACATCCTGGAGGTGTGTTGGGTCATTGTCCAATTGAAAAACAAATGATAGTCTCACTAAGCACAAACCAGATGGGGATGGCGTATTGCTGTAGAGTGCTGTGGTAGCCATGATGGTTAAGTGTGCCTTGAATTCTAAATAAATCACTGACAGTGTCACCAGTAAAACACCCCCACACCCTCATACCTCCTCTTCCATGCTTCACGGTGAGTACCACACATGCAGAGATCATCCGTTTATGAACTCTGTGTCTCAAAGATACGGCAGTTGGAACCAAACATCTCAAATTTGGACTCATCAGACCAGAGGACAGATTTCCACTGGCCTAATGTCCATTACATGTGTTTCTTGGCCAAAGCAAGTCTCTTCTTCTTATTGGTGTCCTTTAGTAGTTGTTTCTTTGCAGCAATTCGACCATGCAGGCCGGATTCATATAGTCTCCTCTGAACAGTTGATGTTGAGATGTGTCTGTTACTTGAACTCTGTGAAGCATTTATTTTGGCTGCAATTTCTGAGGCTGGTAACTCTAATGCAATTATCCTCTGCAGCAGAGGGAACTCTGGGTGTTCCTTTCCTGTGGCAGTGCTCACTAGATCCAGTTTCATCAGAGTAATAAATGTTTTTTGTGACTGCACTTGAAGAAACTTTAAAAGTTCTTGAAATTTTCCCCATTGACTGACCTTCAAGTCTTAAAGTGATGATGGACTGTCGTTTCTCTTCGCTTATTTGAGCTGTTCTCGCCATAATATGGACTTGGTCTTTTACTAAATAGGGCTATCTTCTGTATACCAACCCTACCTTGTCACAACACAACTGATTGGCTCAAACACATTAAGAAGGAAAGGAATTCCACTATTTAACTTATAACAAGGCACACATGTTAATTGAAATGCATTCCAGGTGACTTCCTCATGAAGCTGGTTGAGAGAATGCCAAGAGTGTGCAAAGCTGTCATCAAGGCCAGATGTGGCTACTTTGAAGAATCTGAAATATAAACTATATTTTGATTTGTTTAGAACTGTTTTGGTTGTACATGATTCCATATGTTATTTCATATTTTTGATATCTTCAGTATTATTCTACAATGTAGACCCACCTCTTTAAGGAATACCTAGGATAGGATAAAGTAATCCTTCTCACCCCCCCCCCCCTTAAAAGATTTAGATGCACTATTGTAAAGTGGCTGTTCCACTGGATGTCATAAGGTGAATGCACCAATTTGTAAGTCGCTCTGGATAAGAGCGTCTGCTAACTGACTTAAATGTAATGTTAAATGTAGAAAATAGTAAAAGTAAAGAAAAACCCTGGAATGAGTAGGTGTGTCCAAACTTTTGACTGGTACTGTATATATATATATATATATATATATATATATATATATATATATATATATATATATATATATATATATAATATATATATATATATATTATACTACTAGCCACCTACCACTTTTATGAAGTTGGCCATGGCTAGCCCAGATAGATTCCCAAGGTTGGTAGACTTTGGAAAAGTAACCAATTACTAAATGTTCTGAATAAAAAAAGTTGTTAATTGAAAGTTAATTGAAAGCTGTTGAATGAAAGCTGTGAATGAGATTTCAATATTTTACCCGTGGTCCTTCTGTAGCTCAGTTGGTAGATGCAGATAACCATATGTAGTTTCTCAAGAGGTATGGTCAGATATGAAGAAGAATTAAGCATAATAATTATAGCTATAGATTGCAGGAAAAATGTGTTTCAGGTGTTTGAAAAATGCCAAATTTGCCACTTCATGTTCGTTCGAACCAGGTCCTTGCCATCCTCACATGCTTTAATTGTGCCCCCTCAGATTTGTGTGGTGCGTGACACCCCTCGTGACACCCCTGCTGCACAATAAATGAAGGGCGGTAAAGTATCAGAATGCCACCATATTTCACAAAATGTCCTTATGTCAGTTAGCCGAACATGGGGCCAATAATGTGAAACTGATGATGATATGAAGTATGAAACGTTGTCTTGTCTTTGCTCTTTTGCCCACCTTCCAACGTTATCACATTGAAAATGCTATAGTAAACGCAATACGCATCAAAGAGACAATCCAACGCAATACGCATCAAAGAGACAATCCAACGCAATACGCATCAAAGAGACAATCTAAATAAAGGTTAAATAACTAAATATAAAAATAATTGTGCGTAAAATGCAATGCTACCCCCTCTACCCAACACATACATGGGAGAAAAAAATGACCTACCAGGCTAAATTTAAATGGAACAATGATTTGGTCATTGAAAAGGCCCGAGCTAAGTTTATGGTCTACTTATTTTTCCTGGGAGCCCGGTGGGACTGAAACGGTATTGTAACCCGTCCAGAAGAATGTGTGTTGAACCCTTGGCACTCTCGGGTAGTTAAGGAGCATGAATTGAGTTCCCTGGTGGGGCATTGGTCCCCGTAACCGCGCAGCTTTACACACTGGTTATCCCTCTATACATTCATGGCTCATTAAGGGCCAACATGTTAAATCAAAACCCCACATTACGACGGGATTGTAAAATTGAAGTGCTGGCACTCTAATCTGGAGGACCCGGGCAAAGCGAAATAGGCCAAGTCCTATAAAAACGTCTCCCTCCACTCAAGTTCCAATTCTTCAATGGCCGTTATTTTAAATCATTAAAGAGATGCGAAGTTCGTTAAGAGAGTAAGTAAGGTTTTGTGGAATATTGTGATTGACTACGCAATACTGTTCTCGAATAAAGCTGAGACCATGTAATTAATGTGTCTTTTAAAAAGAGGAGGACAATACCGACGGTCAAGCTATTTAATTTCATTTAATTTTCCATCCCATTTGTTTCGAACACTGCTTTCACTTCTGACACCGAGCCTTTGACTGTTCACTGTGCTTCAGTGCGCGCATTGGAATGGGATTCACCCTTACTTTTCGAGGGTTAGCAAACAGAAAGGAAATGTCTCCCGTTCCCCCTCTGAGAATAATTAATTTCACTTTGAGAACTTCGACGTTGAGCCACAGGATGAGAATGAGAATCGGGCCCGACTGGTGTGAGAGATTTGGAGGACGGACCCGTTATTCTCGGGTGGATGGGAACCAGTCACAAATGGCAACATTAATAAATAACCCTCCGCACAGCCGGACTTTGCATACGCCTATTGATGAAATTGTTCGCGTGTCGTTCACGCTCGTTGACTCGTGAAGCTGCGAGAAGGGAAGCCTTACAGAATGGAGCAGTGGGATACCTTTACGTGGCTAGAGAGAGACCCCATCGATGCCCCCCCTCAATTATGGCGCAGTGTCATCCCAGAGTCGCCAGGGCAGAGGTTAGCAGGTCATGTTCATGGCCTGAATTTATCGCCCACAGGTTGTTGTTCTCACTATCTCGCCCTCTGTTGAGATTTCCACTACAGTTGATCAAGGGCAGTTTTAAAACCTGCGGTGAAAAAGCGACGGAAGGTTTCTTTCACTTTCTTCTAGATCACATAACTTGACTTCGTGAAGTTAAGTAGGCCTATGGAATTTAGGCTGTACAAAATACTGAGTAGGCCTATACTCAGCCTAATATACTAATATTTCTAATACAGGCCGGCCTATTGTAGCTTATAAGTAGAACTAGTGAAGTTTTCCCACGTAAAACACTGAAAGTTAATTCAGAGTATTTGAGCATCCAATAGTCAGTAATCTAATACAAATAGTAGGCTAACAAAAACACGGCAAAAATGTAATGGTTTATTGCCTAATGTATTGATTCGTATTTGAATGTATCAATAAAAATAAAACAAAATGGAAGTTTATAACATGTGATGATATTATAATGTAAAATATAAAATATGCTTTTAAAATATCAGGGCTCACTTGAAAAAGAGATGCCAGTCTAAACGTCACTTCCCTGCTTAAATAAAGGATGAATAAAAAACACTTTAATCATCTTAAAATAAGGTTTATTTGAAATAAATAATTAAATTTAATGATCAAATTTAAAACTGTGGCAACTTAAACTCAAAGTTAGGAAGGTCTGTGTTGTGCCATGTCACAGCTGAATGAAAACGTTCAGATTGAATTCGTGACAAGAAAACCACAAGTGTGAAATGATAAGATGGTGGTTATTTTGAAAGCTGTTGCTATTTTTCTGGTGGTTCTGGTACCTGCCCGATCTCAACCCGGCACACGCCGGGAGTCAATAGAAGTTAACAAGTCGTCCAAGCATTCCTGCTCCTTTTGTTAAACTAGGGACACACAATGCAGCCAAACGGAGATAATAAAGAGCTTTGAAGTATATAAACCCAAAATAACGCAACCAAGTAGATTTAAAGTAGTGACTGATTTCCAAAAACTGGTTTGTAAAAGAACAATAAAAAGGGGAGAATTTATGGAGAAATTATACAGTGGATTTGTCAGTTAAAATATCGGAGCTGTCTGAGGTACAAAGCCACATGCTGAGGATTAATGGTAGCTCCAGACCTTTGATTCTGCACTCTTTTTTCTCTGCCCTTGACAAATTGGATTTTGGGGATGGGAAGGTCGCCTGGCCCATTGTCTCCTGACCGTTTTTGGAGCAATTCATTATGTGCAAGGGTGAGGGAAAGTCTCCATGTGACCATCTCAGCCCGTTTCTCCCCACAGCTGCCGAAAGAGCCAAACTCTCTCACACCGCGCGCATACTGTTCGCCCTTGCGCGTTAATGTGTTGAGGGGGTACCTTGCTGCTCCATTAGAAAAGCCTGATCACATACGCCACCGCATCACTTTGCGGGCGGAGATTGGCCTGTCCTCATCTCTGTGACTCCTTCTTGTCTCAATCAGTCACTGCGTGGTCTTCATGGTTCTCAAACCACTGCACGGAGAGCCAGCCATGCAAGCAACTCGGGCATCCGCTATCAGTGTGTTTGCAGACTGCAGCATCCCGGCCGGCCTGCGGATAGGACCGGTGCCTGGCGTCTTCAAACTAGGGAAATACGTTACTGATCGCAAAGAGGTCGTAACCAAGAGAAAGGTACGTTTTTATCATGGCATTAAATATGATTTATTCCTAATTATTTCTATCTTCAAAAATTCATTTTTTACAATTCTGCTTTCGTAGGATGATTTTTGCAGGCTTCCGAAATGAATTACAAACTAACGGAAGAAAAAATTGTCTACAGTGGCATTCTAATAAAGATGATCATATTTTAATGACAAATCGTTCCATTAAAATCATTATAACTTTTAGGCCTATATTAATATTAATATTATTATTATGTGTAATAATGGATGACTTTCGAAAACATTATTTTCTTTCTTAATAAGGACATACATTTAATTATCAGGGCAGGTAAAGGAGACACAGTGATCTTTTTTAAAAACATTTTGAACCAGACCTGTCAAAGTTCATTGAGCCTTCGGTTATTAATTGGTTCGTGCTGTCAGGTTGGAAATAATTGAGTTATATTAGTGGGACGACTTGTCACTCTGTGCCTTTACTTAACCGCCCTAATAGGGCGACCTGGGGTGCTATGTGAGATTTCATTTCCTCCTCCACTTTAAATTTCACAGGCTAGTAGGCAAGTTATTCAAATTAACCATTTAATTTTAATGCACTACGGCCGTGGAATTATGCTAAGGCATAGACCGCAGCCTCGAGGCATAAAATACGAATATGGATAAGAAATGCTCAAATATATAGAAATGTATATAGAAATGTATAGAACATCTAAAATAAAATTCCTGTAACATATCGTTATTAATATGGAACTACCAGAAATGGATGCTATTTCTATTTTCATTTCATGTTTATTCATTGATTTAACATCATTTTTTAAATACAGGCTAATTGTTTATTGGTGAGTTTATAGTCCTTAACAAACCAATAGATAAGTACCCTACATTATAACTGCATTATAAATATAGGTATAGGCCTACACCCTGCTGTCGTCGTTTGTGATTGATGCGGCTAAATGCATCGCCTTGGGCGTCATGTGATGCATCAGGTGCAATCTCCTTGTCAAATGTCACGCTTCAATCTTTAATTTGCTTGAACAGCTTAGGAACCCTTTGACACTTCTCAAATTCGTTTCCCATATCAACTCAATTATGTGTCATTCTCCCTGGTAAATTATCACCGCTGGTTAACATAGCGGATAAAGACGCATTAAACGCATTGGCACACCTCAAGCCATTGGGCATAGCAACAATCATATTTACAAACAATTAATTCACTATTTAATAAACCAATATTTCTAAAACTAAAGCCTTGAATGTGCTAAGCCTATACGAAAAAAAAACACAAAGCTTTTCTTGCTCCAATTGCGTGACGTCACAATATCAAATATGAAACTCTGTTTATGATTTATTCATAAACTATTATAAAACTGCGGCTGCCGGCCTTTTAACGAGCTGTGATTTTATCGAATGCTAGGCCTTGTACCATCATTTCTAACGTTGAACCATCCATGTTGTGGATCTAGATTCGGCTGCTGAGGGGCGAAATCGTGGATGAATCAGGTTGCCCTGTGCCAGACTGGATTGGGTGTATCCGGGCGGCCAGAAACAGTCAAGAACAGAACTTGGAGGCTGTCTCAGATCTACCTAGTGGGCAGGTCAGTACTGTGCTTTATTTGAAAATGCATAAAGCTCAAGTCATTTGATTTAAAAACAGTTAGTTGCATGTATCGAACGTTGCTCTTTTTCTTTAGATTTTCTATCGTGTGCTGACGGAGATCCCAGCAGGCGAGGAGCTGAGTGTGTGGTACTCCAACACTCTGGCTCAGTGGTACGACATCCCTACCACTGCCACTCCAACACACGACGAAAAAGGTAAGAACACTGTTGAATGACCCTGTAATGTAACCATACAGAACAATGAAAAAAGTATCAAAAAATAGATCATGGATATTTGTTTGCCGGCGGGTTCAACGCGCGTACGATCGAAATCCACATGTATCATTATTTATTCTTATTTAACGTGGCAAGTCAGTTAAGAACAAATTCTTATTTACAATGTCAGCCTAGGAACAATGGGTTAACTGCCTTGTTCAGGGGCAGAACGACAGATTTTTACCTTGTCTG
Organism: Oncorhynchus keta; assembly: GCF_023373465.1. Lineage (NCBI taxonomy): Eukaryota > Metazoa > Chordata > Actinopteri > Salmoniformes > Salmonidae > Oncorhynchus > Oncorhynchus keta. Next base: position 52,857,261 of record NC_068454.1, read on the forward strand.
CTACGGGGTTCGATCAAGCAACTTTTCGGTTACTGGCTCAACGCTCTAACCACTGTGCTATTGTCCAAACAAAGTTTAAATAGAAATGGATTAGGCTACAGTATAGGCCTGATGATGCTGCTTACTGGCATTGACATTTTGTGAGTTCCATCATTGCACAGTTAAGTGACTGTCCAAACCTTGGCGTCCAGCTATTATAATACATTTCTGTGGAAAGGTTGTAGGCCTATATTTTCACGGTTGACAAATGTGCATCCCCAGAGCATACATTTCGATTCCGGGTTAATTTGATGGTTTTATTTACATTAACATTTTAAATGGTCTTGTTAAATAAATAGGCTTGACAGAGTTTCATTATAAACAATTCAATAATAAAATTTAAATGTGTAAAACAGCCAGCAATAGTCCTAACCACCATCTACTAAGCTTAGTTGTGCTAGTGTAATCAACAAGAAAATTACAATAATAATAATAATAACAACTTCTTTCCCCTCCAAAAAATATTATCTGGATATTCAAACAGTGGCGTCGACGCCATGGGTTTGTAGGCTTGTCGAATTATAGCCTAATCATATGGTCACCAGCAAAATATTCCGGTTTTAATCAGATTACACCTAATGGATACCGCCTACTCAGGAAAATTCGATAACAGTGTTTAGATTAAATTATAATGCCTCGTCTAAATTATTTCACAGATTTGCGATTTCATTCTGTATTATGTTTCATGTTTTGTGTGAACCCCAGGAAGAGTAGCAACTGCTTTTACAACAGATAATGGGGATCCTAATAAAATACCAAATACCAATACCGATCTACATTAAAAAGTTAAAATGTACTTTAAGAAAAAAAAGGTTCTGGATAGAACGAAAAAGGGTTCCATGGTTGCTGCATATATGGTACCCCTTAAGGGATTATATATAGAACCTCTAGGGGTGCCATATATGAAGCAAGCAATAGTACCCTATTTGGATCTATCTATAAAAAAATATATAAGAGTAATTACTCTGTCTGAGATGAATTGGCCATGATAAATGGAGGGCCTGACAATCATTTTCAAGATATAGCCTACCAAAATTATATTCGACTGTTACACCAATTACAGTGACAGGCACATGGAATTAAAACCCGCAATTTAAAAGCAGGGATAGGCGTGTTTTAACAATCATCAAAGCAGATGATAGTAATTCATATGGGGACAGAGGTTAACAAATGTCATCCCCTCATTAATATTCATGTACTCAAAAGCAAATGAATTTTTAAAAAAAAAGGTGCTTTACGGTAAATTAGCTTGCTACATACGCTATTGTTGCCTAATGAATGCTAACTTTTATGTGGGATGTTTATTGCCCTGATTTGTGCCGAAGCGCTTTCTGCTGCTCTCAGTCCAATACACCGGGCGCTCCTTGACATACGCGTCCTATTATTTGGCGTTAACAGATGGGCCAGCCTTATTGTCTATGGCGATTTGCGATTTCAAGCAACAGCTGCTGTCACTTCTACGGGAAAGAGCACAGAGAAAGTCCCCCTATTCAACGTATTGGTTTCGGAGCGACAGATTGGACGGGGCGTTTGCTCTTTTGATGGCGATGATAAACAACAGCCCTATAAGGATTACAAAATCATTACATCTATATAATTGACCTCCCATTGTTCAACTTGTGTCATTGCTCACGTTTGATGAGGTGGATAGGGTTAATATACTCTGTCGCCTATTCAAAACATGAATCCCATTGGAAACGAGTAGATTCATCTCAAGGGATTTACCTAAAACATTAAAATAAGAAACGGTAAAGATGTGCATGTGGCACAAAATAACAGTACCGTTTGAGATTACTCTAATAGGCAACTGGAAGCATTTGCAGATGGAACATCAGTCATAAAGCACACAATAATAGGCTTCTACACTCACAAAGCAATAGATAGAAATGTGTAGTAACACAAAATGTTCAAGATTGAAAGTGCTTTATTGACAGAAGTGGGGAGATTCAGGAATATGGAGACCCATCGATGTTAACCTCGTGTCTCTCTGCTTCTCTACAGGTGAAGAACGCTACATTTGCTGGTACTGCTGGAGAATATTTAAATATCCCAACACACTCAAGGCCCACGTCCATTTCCACTGCGCTTTGAGCAACGGGCGGAGCTTTGTGAACAGCGAGCAGGCCAGGAGCACAGACAGCTTCAGCAGGTCACCCAAATCCGGGGACATTCCCTACACCTCCGCCTCGCCCAGGAACGGCCACAACACCTCCATCTCAGACTCTGTCAGACGGACCGTGTCTTCCTCACCTTTCCTCAACAAAGTTGGCGTATCAAAGAAACCCAGCTCTGAGGAGCAGGACAGAGCACTTGACATGAGCGTTACCTCGGCCAGAAACCACGGACATCTCATGGGCCTTGGCGCAACGTCTTCAATGTTGAGCAACATGGGGTTCCACCCAGGCGTGCGCTCTGCATTCAAGCCCATGGGCCAATCCAAGGTCCCCACGGCTGACGTCTACAGAGAGGAAACTAATGGGAAGCATAATGGACTAGGCTTCAGCAAACTCATGGGGAACATGAAATCAACGCGAGCCTTGAATGAACCTTTGACCGGAAGCCATCCCTCCAAGTGCGTCCATCCATTAGATTCTACATCTCCCGTGGTCCCGTGCGCAAACACCATCAGGGGTTTTCCGTTAATACCTAATTTTGAGGAGACATCGGCTTTCAAGCACGTGGAGAGCCGAATGCACTCTGGACTGTCCCCCTCGCGCTACTCTCAGATGTCCTCTGGATTCCATTTTGAGAGGTTTTCTCTGCCTCAGTTTGATGGTGTCAAGCCATATAATGGAGATTGCAATATCCCCCTCATGCCATTCACCGTGTACAATGGCGAGCTGCTTTATAGTTCACCATACTACCCACTGAAATTCCATTTTAGCAATCTCCTAAAATACCCGGAGACAATGTCCTACTTTGGCACACCTGCACTCAACCAAGACCTGGGTTCAATTACCAACATTGACAGGGAGATAGCCATGCACACTCAACAGTTGTCTGAAATAGCCGTTGAAAAGAACCGAACCAGGCTCGACTCTATGCCCACTGCTAACACAGGCTCAGGGAAGCCCAAAAAGGGACACTTATGTCTTTACTGTGGTAAACTGTACTCTCGGAAATACGGACTCAAGATTCACATGAGAACTCACACAGGGTACAAACCGTTGAAGTGCAAAGTTTGTTTTCGGCCCTTCGGTGACCCCAGCAACCTGAATAAGCACATCCGTCTGCACGCGGAAGGGAACACCCCGTACAGGTGCGAATTCTGTGGCAAGGTGCTGGTGCGCCGGAGGGATTTGGAGCGTCATGTCAAATCAAGGCACCCTGGACAAACAATCAAAAAAGCTGAGGACAAAACCGAGGGCATATTCGAGGATCAAGAGCAAAAGAGCGACAATGACAGCGACGTTGATGTATGCTTCACCGATGATCAGAGCGACCAAGAATCCAGTAAAATAGATGATTAATTGAGATTTTGACACGAATATGGCAAAGACGGCATAATGTTTTGTGAAATGGTTACAGGTTACCTGTACATATTTCTGTGTAACTTATGATTTCCCCAAGGAGCGAAAGTTATTTATGTATGTTTTAAAGCAATTGAAAATGTAATTGTTAATACAAAAAAAATCAGATTAGGACTAGACAATTTTCAAATGAGCTTTTTCTTTTACAACAATGTCCTATTCGTTTCAAATGGAACAAAGTATAGGCAGTATGATTTCAGAATTGTATAATATCACAGCTGATGATAATGAATTTATTTTTGTATACGCTAATTGGTAGCCAATATGTTCCCCAAATAGAGGTCGGCTGCACTTTAAAACACTTACTGCTATTTCTTTTTCATTCATTTCAATTACAATTACTTAAATGTTGCACTTTCTTGCGAGGGCATTTAATTGTTTTTAAGGGCAAAGTTGAAAAGGCTCAGCAAATATTTATAGCAGTTAGTACCAATCCATTATTTAAGGATCTTGTTTATAGTAAAAAATAACATCTGATTTAAACAGCATCATGTACAAATCTAAGAATATGATATTTCACTGCTCAGTGAAAAAGTGTTGTATGTTTGTTCATAAGTGATATTGTATATTGACAATATTTTCCTCTTGTTCATTGAGTTGTTCCTTTTTAATAAATGTAATTTAAAACGTTGAAATGGTTTGTAACTTGATTCAAATATATAGTCTAAACTCAAGCCTACTGATTTATTAGGCTATCTAATGCACATAAAATAAATTCCCCCCACATTTAACTGCCATGGTTAGTGCACTAATGAATAATTCGATATTCCACTTTTAGCTTACATTGTAGACAGGGTTATCAGGATGTCGTCTCTATATTTCCTGTGCAGTTGAAGTTAAGATTACTTCAGTTTGAAGACGTTTTTCAAATGGGGTGTCCTCTGAATTCCTCTGAGGACGCTATCGCACCCGGACAAAACGCTTGGCTGTGCGCGTTACAGTAAATCCGCAATATATCTCACCACTGTAGAGAAGAATGACTTGACTAGTCGATGAGCGTTGCGCCTACTGGGTTCTTACCTTTGTAAATACAATATTACATTTGATGAAAGAGGTTATATATATTATATCATCATCAAAATGGTCTGATCCAACAAGTAAGAGATTCAACAAAATCCAGGTACATTGAAAACAAACAAGGCTTCTAGATACATTTTATTCAAACATTTTTTTTAAAGAAAATAAATAAATATGGTCTGTTTCCAACACATTCATGACTTTATACGAATGTGTGCTGAAAGGCCTGGCTGGAAATGAAATCAACCTCAATCTTGATAGAGAGCTAAACCTTCGACAACATGCACTATTCACGACATAAAGTCAACTTCTCCCTATAGAGATAAGGAACAGTTTTAACCGTGCAGTGAAAATCCTTCCTTCCTACATTGTGTGTAAAAGTGCAGTTTCAGGAAGGTGTCTTGTTCCGTGGAAAGAGCAGATATAATCTTAAAATAACAGCAGGTCAGATTTATGGCCTGTTGTAAAATGAGCATTTAAAAGGGCAAAATACCTTTATTTGGGGAAAAAGGTCCGATCCAGAAAAGGGTTAGAACAAAAAATATTGATGCATTTCAGACTCAGATAGTTTTAAAATAGTATAAAGTGAATAACACCCATTAAAACAAATCTATAAAAAAAACACACCGGTTTTCCCAGTTTGAAACAAAAGCCTTGCAGACTTAACAATTCCCGTTGTCTATTTTGTCCTTTGCGAAAGGGCTTTGGGTCTCGTTTCCAAGTTGCGATGTAACTAAAGCATTATGATGATCGTACCAGATACATAACTATTTCCAGACAACTTTTAAGCGCGTTTCCCAAACAAACATGCAGAGAGAACGTTCGCCAAGTTCGTCGCTAGACCATGTGTTGATACTGATAGGTTGAACTGCCCTGCTTTTCTTTCGATTCTATCAGCTTTCTCCATTAAAACCTTAACATTATAATTATTCCACAATACTGATGACGGATCAAACTGCACCTAGAGAGATATTACCACCTATGGCTGGCCTACTGGTACTCTTCCATGCCGTCTCTAAGAGGGGTGCGTCACTTGAGTGGGTTGAGTCACTGACGTGGTCCTCCTGTCTGAGTTGGCGCAGTGTCCTTCTTCCCTGCCTGTCTGCACTGTTTTCCCGCAGTTCTGTCAACGACGGCAAGGGTAGGTGTTCGGCAGCAGAGAGCGAAGGACACTGTGCTAGCTTAGTCAGCTAGTCCTGTACACAGTAGGCGGGAGGCGACACTGTGTGCTAGCTAACTAGCATGTTAGCTAGACAGGGTGTCCCTAACCATCAAGCTAGTTAGTTAGCGAACACACAATTTCACCCCAGCCTCCTGTCTGCTGTGCAAGTGTCGGTAACGGTGTCGTTAACAACTCTAGCTAGTCAGCGAGCACATGGTGTCATTCCAGCCTTCCGCTTGCTGTGTTAGCGGGAGGCGGGGGCGACCTGAAGACAGTGTCCTTTTCCCCCGCCTGTCAGGCACTGTTTTCCTGCAGTTCTTTTAACATGGTGAGGGCAGGTGTTCGGCAGGTGGGAGAGAAGGACACTGTCTACCTATGTCGCTCCCGCTAGCTAGCATTCATGCAGGAACCAATGGGGTGAACGAGGTGGGGCGTTCCTGCAGATGCGCGAATTGCTACATGCAGGAATGCCTTGAATTGCGGGCTGCAGTTGCACACTATTGGGTCATGCTGCTGATCCAGTTTCTGTGGTTATGCCTGCGGTTATGAAACCCTGACCTGTTCACTGGTCGTGCTACCCTGTCCCGGACTTATGGTGAATGTGGGAACAATGTCAAGGTTAAATGTTGTAATTGTGGTGGGGAACACAGTGCAGCATTTGGTGTGGATGCCAGGTGCAGAAAGAGGCCCAAAGATATAAAATCATTCATATGGTCTCTGATGCAGAGGCTGCAAGGCAGATTGGTGAAGAGAATAGGGCTACTCCTGGAATAAGTGGACCTAATGTAGGAAATGTTGCTTATGTTGGTCCAGACACGGATACGAGACCTGTTCAGAAATCTTGCTCTCACAAATGTGTCGTTTCAAAGGACATCTGAATAGTTAATCAGATTTACTTTATAGCCTTCATTGGAAAGGTTACCAATCTGACTGCGTTGGTGGAAGGAAGATCTGCCATCATAATACTAAAGATGGAATGCCTCAGTATGATGATAATTAGAGTAATGGTTCTTGTTATCCTTCAGTGGAACGCCAGAAGCCTTATTGTTAATGGTCAGGAGTTGAAGAAATACATAATAGATTTAGAGCTCAAACCTGATGAGATATGTTTTCAAGAAACGTGGCTTATACCACATCTTGATTGTATGGTTCCTGTCACGGGATTCTTCTGTTGAAGGAGAGGCGGACCAAAATGCAGCTTGGTTATTTTTGTACATCTTTAATATAGATGAAAATAGAACAATCTACAAAACAAGAAAAACCGAAAACAGCCCTATCTGGTGCAACAAACATAACGACAGGAACAATCACCCACAAAACCCAACACAAAACAGGCTACCTAAATATGGCTCCCAATCAGAGACAATGACTAACACCTGCCTCTGATTGAGAACCATATCAGGCCCAAACACAGAAACAGACAAACAAGACATCCAACATAGAATGCCCACTCAGATCACACCCTGACCAAACAAAACATAGAACATACAAAGCAAACTGGTCAGGGTGTGACAGTTCCTGGTGATTGTTCAATCAGATCTGATAGATCAACTGGACAGGGTGGTGGGGGTGCTACGTTCATAAGGGAAGGTCTTGCATATCATAATACACCTGTCCCATCTGAATATCAATGTGTGATGGTGGAAATCTACAGTGCAGGTAGGAATATTAAGTTACAACATTTTTACAAGCCTTGTCACCAACTATCTGTAGCGATATTTGATTAAATATCAGAGGAATTGGGCTCTTGAGAGATATTTTGGGAGACATTAATGCAGATAGTAGTTTCTGGGGAAGCACACATACAGATGCTCATGGTACAATTGTGGAAGGTATGATGGAAACAAGAGCATTAGTATGTCTTAACGATGAATGTTTTACAAGAGGTGATGTTGTTAGAGGGGTTACATCCTGCCTGGACCTCACACTGGCTTCTAACTCTATTGCATCTACGTGTGAATTCAAAGAATGATTCTACTGTTGGAAGTGATCATTTCTCGAATTTTGTGTGCCATGGACTTTGATGTTACTATTCCAGATAGAGTACCATTCAGAATGTGGTGATTTCATGAAGCAGACTAGGAAAGTTTGGTGATCATTGCTTAAAGGCTGTTGGACAGTTGTCTTTAGAGAGTCCGGTTGATGCATGTGCTACCTCTGTGACCTCTTCGATTTTGAGTGCTGCAAATATGTACCAGTGAGTGAAGTGGGTGAGAAAAGGAAGGTGGCGCCTTGATGGACTGAAGAGTGCACTGTGGCTATTCGAGAAAGAAATAGGGATTACAGAGTGTTGCTTAGGAGTATGACACCGGGAAATCTACTCGATTTCCAAAGAAAGAGAGCTTTAGTACGTAGAGTCAATAAGTCTGTCGAAAAAATGCATGGAGACAGTTCTGCTCTACAATAGGCAGGGGTACTGAGCTGGGGAATGTACACTACCGTTCAAAAGTTTGGGGGTCACTTAGAAATGTCCTTGTTTCTGAAAGAAAAACACCCCCCCCCATTAAAATAGCATCAAATTGATCAGAAATACAGTGTAGATATTATTAATGTTGTAAATGACTATTGTAGCTGGAAACGGCAGATTTTTTTGTGGAATATCTACATAGGCATACAGAGGCCAATTATCAGCAACCATCACTCCTGTGTTCCAATGGCATGTTGTGTTAGCTAATCCAAGTTTATCATTTTAAAAGGCTAATTGATCATTAGAAAACCCTTTTGCAATTATGTTAGCACAGCTGAAAACTGTTGTTCTGATCAAAGAAGCAACAAAACTGTCCTTGTTTAGACTAGTTGAGTATCTGGAGCATTAGCATTTGTGGGTTCGATTACATGCTCAAAATGGCCAGAAGACTTTCTTCTGAAACTCCTCAGTCTACTCTTGTTCTGAGAAATGCAGACTATTTCATGCGAGAAATTGGCAAGGAACTGAAGATCTCGTACAACGCTGTGTACTACTCCCTTCACAGAACAGCGCAAACTGGCTCTAACCAGAATAGAAAGAGGAGTGGGAGGCCCCGGTGCACAACTGAGCAAGAGGATAAGTACATTAAAGTGTCTAGTTTGAGAAACAGACGCCTCACAAGTCCTCAACTGGCAGCTTCTTTAAATAGTACCCGCAAAACACGAGTCTCAACAGTGAAGAGGCGACTCCGGGATGCTGGCCTTCTAAGCAGAATTCCTCTGTCCAGTGTCTGTGTTCTTTTGCCCATCTCAATCTTTTATTTTTATTGGCCAGTCGAAGGCCAGCATCCCGGAGTCGCCTCTTCACTGTTGACGTTGAGACTGGTGTTTTGCGGGTACTATTGAGTGAAGCTGCCAGTTGAGCATGTTTGGAAGTCACCAGTTGAGCATGTTTGCAAGCTGTTGTTTTACTTGATAAACTGCACCAAACACCTTATATGTAAAATTGCGCAAATAAAACATCCTTGACAAGAGTAGCAAAATGAATTTCAGATTTCTTGAGTTAGATTCATTCCGGGATTTTGAGAAAGTGAAATAGGCTTCTCATGGTGGACAAACATCATTAACCAAACACAGAATTGGTTAGGAAACACACCTCTGAGACTGAAATCTTGTTTTTCTAATGAGCGCCAGAAAAATACATGTGCCAATCTGCGTGTTCAGTAGATCTTTAAAAAACTCAACCTTACGAAAACACATCTACAAGTGATCTAGACCTGGATACCCAGCCTAAACTTCTTGATTCTGTTTAGCAGAAATCTTCTATGAATAAAGTTAGGCAGAAGGGCAAAAACCATCGATTATTTCACCTTGGCTGCTTTACGAGTGGTCTGGATTGGGATCAGGTTGGGATCACTCATAGACGTGCTAAGCTTTTTAACCTCTACGGGATCATTGTCCCCCCGCGGGATGGTTGAGCTAACGTAGGCTAATGTGATTAGCATGAGGTTGTAAGTAACATTTCCCAGGACAAGCTTACATTCTTCTTAATCTAACTGCACTGTGCAATTTCCAGTCGCTATTACAGTGAAAGAATACCATGCTATTGTTTGAGGAGAGTGCACAATTATTAACGTAAAAATGTATTAATAAACCAATTAGGCACATTTGGCAGTCTTCATATAACATTTGGAACAGATGTGCAATGGCTCATTGGATCAGTCTAAAACTTTGCGCATACACTGCTACCATCTAGTGGGCAAAATCTAAATTGTGCCTGGGTTGGAATAATACATTATGACCTTTCTCTTGCATTTCAAAGATGATGGTGTAATCTTTTACCAGATCTAATGTGTTATATTCTCCTACATTAATTACACATTTCCACAAACTTCAAAATGTTTCCTTTAAAATGGTATTAATAATATGCATAGCCTTGCTTCAGGTCCTGAGCTACAGACAGTTAGATTTGGGTATGTCATTTTAGGCAAAAATTGAAGAAAAGGGTCAGATCCTTAAGAGGTTGAGTAATGTTACTAACGAAGGCTCTGGGGAAAAAAAGATTGGCTACGAAAGATACATCGTAAGATGGTGCTAACAATGATTTTAACCCTACGACGGCTCTGGGAAAGAAGGCCCAGTGCGGTGTTTGACGGTTCTCTCCTGAATCTGGCCTACACATTTCAACTCATCCACATATTGCCATATTGCAAATGACTGTGATCGACCGTATTTGCTTTTGAAGTTGGAGTGCTTATTTTTCTGTCTGCGTGTGCATATGCGTGTTGTATTCCACTATTATATATGGCATAGGTGTGCATTTCTGTGCATTTCTGTGCATACCTAACCTCTTTGTGTGCCTATGAGGTGGTGCATGTTGGAGAGTGCCTCTGTATCTATTTCCATTCCTGTTAATTTGTATGCAAACATGCTCTCTGTACACTGGTACGCTCTCCTTTTGTTCAATAGATGTGCCACATATTCGGGTATAATGTTTCACTGAGTTCACAATACTGTACGTTTCCCCGTCTTTCCTGTGCTGTGGGCCCATCGGTCTGGAATGAGGCCAGAGACCATATTCACCCTCCCCAGTCCAACACCATGCCAACACCCACCCCCTCCCACCAGCATTCCAATCGCTTAGTGTCGTTCATTAGTGGGGACACTAGAACGAGTTTCATTGAGAGAGTTTGACACTCGGCCCTGGAACCAAAATCCAAATTCATGTGGCTGTCCAGTCCGACCGACCGACGAACCTGAAAAACAAGGCCCTGTAAAACCACTCCGAGAAAATGATACATTTCAGAATTTTTTTAAAAGGTTGGTACGTACGTAGAAATATAATGACATTGGAAGGTACAATTGAAAAACTCTCGGAGAAAGATGTGCATTCAATCAATACCATGTCTTCAGTTAATCCGAGGAAGACGTATTGTCATGAAGGAGAAAGAAGGAGGAGAATGGAGAGAGAGGAGAAAGTACAGGTACAGAAAAAGTACCCACTTCGGTGGAACCATGGGAAAACACAGAGGGCCAATAGTTCCGACTGTGAATAGGAGAACCGTGTATATAAACTCAGCAAAAAAAAGAAACGTCCTCTCACTGTCAACTGCGTTTATTCTCAGCAAACTTAACATGTATAAATATTTGTATGAACACAACAAGATTCAACAACTGAACAAGTTCCACAGACGTGTGACTAACAGAAATTGAATAATGTGTGCCTGAACAAAGGAGGGATCAAAATCAAAAGTAACAGTCATCTGGTGTGGCCACAAGCTGCATTAAGTACTGCAGTGCATCTCCTCCTCATGGACTGCACCAGATTGGCCAATTCTTGCTGTGAGATGTTACCCCACTCTTCCACCAAGGCACCTGCAAGTTCCCGGACATTTCTGGGGGGAATGGCCCTCGCCCTCACCCTCCGATCCAACAGGTCCCAGATGTGCTCAATGGGATTGAGATCCGGGCTCTTCGCTGGCCATGGCACAGCACAGACATTCCTGTCTTTCAGGAAATCACGCACAGAACGAGCAGTATGGCTGGTGGAATTGTCATGCGGGAGGGTCATGTCAGGATGAGCATGCAGGAAGGGTATCACATGAGGGAGGAGGATGTCTTCCCTGTAACGCACAGCATTGAGATTTCCTGCAATGACAACAAGCTCAGTCCGATGATGCTCTAACACACACCCCCAGACCATGACGGACCCTCCACCTCCAAATCCCGCTCCAGAGTACAGGCCTCGGAGTTACACTCATTCCTTGACTCGTCAGTGAAGAACATTTTTTGCCAGTCCTGTCTGGTCCAGTGACGGGGGGTTTGTGCCCATAGGCAACGTTGTTGCCGGTGATGTCTGATGAGGACCTGCCTTACAACAGGCCTACAAGCCCTCAGTCCAGCCTCTCTCAGCCTATTGCGAACAGTCTGAGCACTGATGGAGGGATTGTGCGTTCCTGGTGTAACTCGGACAGTTGTTGTTGCCATCCTGTACCTGTCCCGCAGGTGTGATGTTCGGATGTACCGATCCTGTGCAGATGTTGTTACACATGGTATGCCACTGCGAGGACGATCAGCTGTCCGTCCTGTCTCCCTGTAGCGCTGTCTTAGGTGTCTCACAGTACGGATATAGCAATTTATTGCCCTGGTCACATCTGCAGTCCTCATGCCTCCTTGCAGCATGCCTAAGGTACGTTCACGCAGATGAGCAGGGACCCTGAGCATCTTTCTTTTGGTGTTTTTCAGAGTCAGTAGAAAGGCCTCTTTAGTGTCCTAAGTTTTCATAACTGTGACCTTAATTGCCTACTGTCTGTAAGCTGTTAGTGTCTTAACAACCGTTCCACAGGTGCATGTTCATGAATTGTTTATGGTTCATTGAACAAGCATGGGGAAACAGTGTTTAAACCCGTTACAATGAAGATCTGTGAAGTTATTTGGATTTTTACGAGTTATCTTTGAAAGACAGGGTCCTAAAAAAGGGCCTTTTTTGTCATTGTTGCTGTGTTTAGGATGAAAGTGCACAGGTCATAGGTGTCATCCACACAGGAAGATACAGAATATAGATAGCTCTTCATGGTCCCACAGGTTTTGTGCAGCCATAAAAATGAAAAGCTATTACTCATTGGCTACTGATAGAACAAGAGCACTTGTAAAACTATCTTCAACATTTTTAGTGGAAGGCTAAAGTGCTTGATCAAATTCAAGACCCTTTCATATCAGTTATTTTAAAGGTATTTTAAGGTATTTAAGTGTTTTTCCAATGCCTGAAAAAAATCTGTCTATATATGCTTTATAGGACGTTATAATGAACTCTTCATAAGCATTGCATAAATCCTTCACAAATGATTTGTGTGTGTATGTCTGTATGTGTGTGTGACAGGCAGCATATAATAAGCAGCAACTCTGCTCCCTTATCGGAGACTTATCTGATCTCTCTCACTGAATCCATTGCACATCCACCACCGTTGCACTTGCAAAGCATCACTGCCTATATCTACTATCAACAGTTTTAAAAAAATATCTTGGTTACGTTGAAAATCTCTCCTTCACCCACTAAGTCTGTATAATACAGACACATAATGTCTGCTCTTTCAAAAATAAGTTGATTAAATTCTCTCAATTTGCCCACTGCTGGAGTCACACCTACCCAGCCCACAAAAAGTCCCGAAGACGTCAAACATATTTTTTTTTGCAAATTAAATCAGATAAGAATAATTACAAAGGAAACTAATAGGCCACACAGACCTAAATTAAACATTTCAATTTTAATTTGTGAAGCAACCTTGAGCTTAGAGTGAGACAAAGCTCAGGTGAACTAAAATGATTCTTTGTTGTCTCTTTCATTTGATTTCTCTGTAAGGTATAATCACATTGGCTTTGTTGAACTGCTCCTATTGAGGGAATCTGATGGAGAAAGAGGAAGTAACAGTCAGAGAGCATTACAAATACTCTGCAACAGCACAGGACCCCAGGTATCTGTGTGTGTGTGCGCGTGAATGTGCGCTTTTGTGCACAAGAATGTGTGTGTATGTAAGCATGCCTGCCTGTGTGTGTGTGCATAGTGCTTTAAATCTGTCCATGGATGATACAATTTGATAGTGATGCTCTGAGATGCCAGCTAACACAACTGCCTGTACTTTGGCTGAAGACATGTCTCGTTTCTAGGGCAACTGGGAAGTCAGCACCTATCAGAGTACATACACCAAACTCGTCAGGAAGGGATGTGAAATACACGTCCTTTTGCTTCAGGGGGATGAATCTTTCTATTTCATTTAAGTAGGATACAGCTACGGTACTGTATTACCTGCTTCTAGAGGGGTCACAGCACATCAGCCCTTACGAAGTGTTTATCAACAAGCTCCATTAACAGGTTAATGGATCTCAATCTCTAAGCCACAGAGATAGGCTACATATGGGCAGACAGCAATGTATCTAGATGTGCATCGAATCGTGCTTGAAAGGAGAGATGCACATCCCTAGTACACCATAATGTGACTGGTGAAGGGGCCAATCGATATTCACCTCATGGATGAATTTATCTCGAGGTCATATTTGACAAAGTATCTCTCTTCACTGCAATTGCTAATGTGTGGTGGGCTTTGGGTTAGAGGGTTGGAGTAATAATAACGGAAAGGTTGCAAGATCCAATTCCCAAGCTGACAAGGTAAAAATCTGTCGTTCTGTCCCTGAACAAGGCAGTTAACCCACTGTTCCTAGGCCCGACCTTGAAAATAAGAGTTTGTTCTTAAAACTGACATGCCCAGTTAAATAAAATAAAAATGGTGGTGCACTATGCAGACCCAGGTACAGATTTGCTCTCTTAATTGGATCACTCTGTGATCAGGAAATGCAAATCGTAGTGTATTCAAGGTTTAAAAATGCTTCGAAAGTTAGTAATTTCCAATAAAACAATCCGGACTTGATTTGCACTAATGAAAAATGCATCAACCCCTACAAAATGTCCATGAACTATAATCCATATAATAATTCACATTTCCTATTGCTGCAGGATTATTTTCCTGCTGTGAGAAGCAGGGTCAAATTAAGATAGTGTATCGTAGGAGGGTGTCATTACACATTGGGGATGGGCACAAGAACAGAAAAGAAGTGCTACGTACATCCCCAAACCACCATTATCCATGATGATCAACGTTGACCTACAACCTCAGCGTATCCTCAGCGTCTCTCATCAACAACATCCTGATTCCTGGGTCATGTTCACTAGGCACGGAACACAAGAAAATAGTCTGAAACTGAAGAAAACACGGAAGTGCAATCAGAACTTGTCCAATATGAAACTGCTGCACAGTGTTTTGAAACCATTTAACTCATGAGCATGACCCTAAAACATTATATGAACACAGAGAAGAATTCTGTTGAATCATTGTACACATTCATGTTTATACAGTGGCTGTCAACAGGTTCAAGCCACTTGAAAGACAAAGGCGAGGTGTGATTCTGCACCTACCTCACCACCAGAAAGAAGATTTGTGTTGGAGTTGTGTGTGGGACTTGCAGTTCAAGTGCACCAAAAAATGAAAAGGTTGTATACTGACATATTGGAATAGACTAACTTGAAGGATGTCCAAGGTTAGCCAGAATTGCATGACAACCTTGACCTGCCTCGTGGGGTGATCATGGGCAGCCTGGCAGGCAGACAGGCACACATAGTGAATGAAAACACAACACATAACACACACGCATTAATGCACACAGGCATGCACGCACAGACACACATGCGCACGCGAGTACACGCACACAAACAGAGGCCGTGGTGGAGACAAACACAATTGGCAGGGAGAAAGGGACATGTTGCTGGAAATACAGCAGAGCAAGGACAAGAGAGCACAAAGATAACAATCACCCTGCACTGGCACAGAGTCAGAGACAATCTCCTTCAGAGGCATTCAGTAGCACCAGTATTGGTCCCCTCTCAGTCACACCAGGAAGGCCAACCTTGAACCTTACCTGCTGCTGTATCAACAGAATGTCTACTCTAAAAGAAGGAAGGACAGTTTATCTCTCAGGAAAGAACACCTCTACTAAAACTGTGGAAGTAAAGTGCCTCGTTC
Source organism: Oncorhynchus keta (assembly GCF_023373465.1). Lineage (NCBI taxonomy): Eukaryota > Metazoa > Chordata > Actinopteri > Salmoniformes > Salmonidae > Oncorhynchus > Oncorhynchus keta. The sequence goes on from NC_068454.1 coordinate 52,872,986, forward strand.
TGCATGTGTGGGTAGATCTGCAACTTTTTGATAAAAAAAACAAAAACGGTTTTATTTGTATTTGTGGTTTAACTGTCTTTTCCCAGCTGATGTCTCAGGGTGAACCACAGAGATAGATAGAGGACTCATATTTGCATCTATGCTATTATGGCATCTGTGATAGCAGACCAAAAAGATCATCAAGGACAACAACCACCCGAGCCACTGCCTGTTCACCCAGCTACCATCCAGAAGGCGACGTCAGTACAGATGCATCAAAGCTGGGACCGAGAGACTGAAAAACAACTTCTATCTCAAGGCCGTCAGACTGCTAAACAGCCATAACTAACACAGAGAGGCTGCGGCCTACATACAGACTTGAAAACATTGGCCACTTTAATAAATGGATCACTAGTCAGTTCAATAATGCCACTTTAATAATGTTTACATATCTTGCATTAATCATTTCTTATGTATGTACTGCATCTTGCCTATGCCGCTCAGTCATTGCGTATCCATATTTTTATATGTATATATTCTTATTCCATCCCTTTACTTAGATGTGTGTGTATAAGGTAGTTATTGTGGAATTGTTAGATTACTGTTAGATATTACTGCACCTACGGAACTAGAAACACAAGTTTTTCGCTACACTCGCAATAACATCTGCTAACCACGTGCATGTGACCAATAAAATTTAATTCGATAGCATGGGCAGGGCCATTGAGGCTATCTCCATTTTAAAGTAGTACATTTTCTTCTTCTTTTGTGTTTGAATAAAGTATAAAGCTGATATTGCTGAGTCCTAAATCAAATTGTGTGTGTCATTTATTGTGGCCACTAGGTTGTGGTGATATAGTTTAAAGCCACATACAAACCAGAGGCAACCAAATTTAAAGGAGAAGACAATGCTCTGATCTTGGGCTGATCACTCCAACTCTTTAGGAATCCCTACCCAGTTCACTACATTAAAAGGGTGGAAGCCCTCGATGGCAATGTCCATGCTAAAACGGGTTATATCCATCTAGAGTCCTCTATATCTCTATGGGGTGAACCTGTCCCTCTCAGTGGAGCAGTGAGCTCTCAGCCCAGTGTTCTGTCTATCTGAGGTCAGAGAGATAGGATGGGATGTGACTGCTCTCCTGCTGCTGCTGTCAGACTGGCTTTCCTGGAGCAGGTTAAACAGAAGAGGAGCGCAGGTAGAGTAAACACACAATGCTGGTCAAACACACACACTGGATACACTGCACGTGCATACTTTTAGCGAGGATCTAAGGGTCTATGGACACACACACACACACACACACACACACACACACACACACACACACACACACACACACACACACACACACACACACACACACACACACACACACACACACACACACACACACACACACACACACACACACACACACACACACACACAGTAGACAACAGTGGACACACATTTCCATGTTGTTTTCCTCTTCTGATTCAGTCTAAAATTCTTCTATTACCATGATGTTTGTGCTTCTCATAGCATGCATGCCAAGCACACCTGCCCCATCCTCACTCACATAACTAATGTCACTCATTGTACCTCAATGGTCTAAGGCACCACATCTCAGTGCTAGAGGCGTCACTACAGACCCTGGGTCGATCACGGACGGCATCACAACCAGACGTGATTGGGAGTCCCATAGGGCGGCGCACAATTGGCCCAGTGTTGTCCGGGGTAGGCCGTCATTGTAAATAAGAATTTGTTCTTTACTGACTTGGCTAGTTAAATAAAGGTTAAATAAAAGGTATGGAGGTGACAGCTAGTCTGTGTTAAGGTAATCCCTAGTCAGACCTGATGCACCAGCAGGTAGGGGCGCGGCACACACCAGCTGTAGCTCACTGGTACCCTCTCCTCCTCTATCCCATGGTCGCATCCGCAAACAAACACATGCTAAACAGAGCTCCATCCCCACTGCCTCCCACATTCATCTGCAAATGAGCCGGCGTATGTGCCTCACTACCCCTGTTTGATGTGGGGAATAATGAGAATGCAATTCTCATTCGTCCAGGCCTGAAACGCTAATGTGCATTGTGTGTCCCTCACACAAAGCGTGATCTAGTCCAAACACGTACAGAATAAGCAAGCAGACAGACAGACAGACAGACAGACAGACAGACAGACAGACAGACAGACAGACAGACAGACAGACAGACAGACAGACAGACAGACACACACACAGACACAGACACACACAGACAGACAGACAGACAGACAGACAGACACAGACAGACAGACAGACAGACAGACAGACACACACACACACACACACACACACACACACACACACACACACACACACACACACAAGCATGCCCCCCCAGTATTTGGAGAATCCATCTCATAGAGACATGTTTGTACCTTATGTCAGTGTTGTGTCCATCTGAGGTCTGAGAGATGGGATGTGATGTGACTGCTCTCCTGCTGTTGCTGATGCTGACAGGCTGGCTCTCCTGGAGCAGGTAAACCAGGAGAGGGCAGGTAGAGTAAACATACACAACTGGTCACCCACTAGATACACTGCATACACGCTCACATAGACTCACAAGTAAGGGATACGTCTTCCTCAACACAAAACAGCACTGAATTGTGCAAAGAATACACAGTTGCAGTGTCCAAAACCAGCCATGGACGTACCGTTCCATCTAAGTTGATGGTTACATTAACTTGGTACACTGCATATTGCTTTCCCCCCGAATCGTTTCCTTTTTTAATTTTGTATGTAGTATTGGATAGGACAAAAAATATAGAGGAGAGAGTGTGCTGAAAAAACCTTTTCACCCAGGTCCCCCTGCCAGCCCAGGCCCCCCCCAGTTGAAGTCGGAAGTTTACATACACTTAGGTTAGAGTCATTAAAACTAGTTTTCAACCACTCCACAAATTTCTTGTTAACAAACTATAGTTTTGGCAAGTTGGTTAGGACATCTACTGCGTGCATGACACAAGTAATTTTTCCAACAATTCTTTACAGACAGATTATTTCACTTATAATTCACTGTATCACAAATCCAGTGGGTCAGAAGTTTACATACACTAAATTGACTGTGCCTTTAATTAAACAGCTTCGAAAATTCCAGAAAATGATGTCATGGCTTTGGAAGCTTCTGATAGGCTAATTGACATCATTTGAGTCAATTGGAGGTTTACATGTGGATATATTGCAAGGCCTACCTTCAAACTCAGTGCCTCTTTGTTTGACATCATGGAAAAATCAAAGGAAATCAGCCAAGACCTCAGAATAGAAATTGTAGACCTCCACAAGTCTGGTTCATCCTTGGGAGCAATTTCCAAACACCTGAAGATACTACGTTCATCTGTACAAACAATAGTACCCAAGTATAAACACCATGGGACCACGCAGCTGTTATACCGCTCAGGAAGGAGACACGTTCTGTCTCCTAGAGATGAGCGTACTTTGGTGCGAAAAGTGCAAATTAATCACAGAACAACAGCAAAGGACCTTGTGAAGATTCTGGAGGAAACAGGTACAAAAGTATCTATATCCACAGTAAAATGAGTCCTTTACCGACATAACCTGAAAGGCCACTCAGCAAAGAAGAAGCAACTGCTCTAACACCGCCATTAAAAAAGCCAGACTATGGTTTGCAGCTGCACATGGGAACAAAGATCATACTTTTTGGAGAAATGTCCTCTGGTCTGATGAAACAAAAATAGAACTGTTTGGCCAAACATCATTATGTTTGGAGGAAAAAGGGGGAGGCTTGCAAGCTAAAGAACACCATCCCAACCGTGAAGCACGGAGTTGCAGCATCATGTTGTGGGCGTGCTTTGCTGCAGGAGGGACTGGTACACTTCACAAATGAGATGGCATCATGAGGCAGGAAATTGATGTGGATATATTGAAGCAACATCTCAAGACAAGCTTAAAGCTTGGTTGCAAATGGGGGACTATGGGAGGGGTCTTGAATGTTTGAGGGATTGGGCTATTGGGGAACTGTGGGGGGATCTTGGAGGGTTCAGGTTTCACAAGATTGTGATCATGAAAAAGGAAACTATGACAACAATTTTATATCACTATCATGCACAAAAGGCAAAAAAAACAACATGTTTGATAGTGTCTTGATGCTGTATTGTTTGTCCTTCATGTTCTAATACTTTAATGTTACCCCTTCCTTTGGTTTTTTGTAATAAATAATAATACATGAATAAATAAATACTTATATATATTTACCGGTACCCCTTAAATATATACGGGGTACCGGTAGCGAGTCAATGTGCAGGGGTTGAGGTAATTGAGGTAATATGTACATGTAGGTAGGGGTAAAGTGACTATGCATAGATAATAAAGAGAAAGTAGCAGCAGCGTGTATGAAGAGTGTGAAGGTGTGTGTGTGTGTGCGTGTGTGTGTGGCGTCAATATGCATGTGTGTTTGTGCTTTGTGTGTGTGTCCATATCAGTAGAGGCTCCTCAGAGGAGGAAGGGGAGGACCATCCTCCTCAGTGAATTTCATAAAAATACTATTGTAAAACATTGAATCTAGTACTGCAAGCATAAGCTACAGTTAATTAACACTGCAGTGCACACATGTGGTGAGTAGTTGACTCAAAGAGAGAGAAAGACAATAATTGAACAGTTTTGAACAAATGAATGTCTTCCAAAATGAAGGAGAAGCAAGAGAAAGATAGAGAGAGATTTTGTATTTTTTTTCACTTTCAGTTTCACTTACTTAGCAAGCAAATGCAGCTATCTAGTTTAACCTCCTTAAATATCCTGCTCAAACAGAGGGATGCTATGTTAGCTAGCTGGCTATGACTATCCAACACAACACACAACACAAAACTTCCAAGTCAAGGTAAGCTTTTGGTTTTACTAATGTATTGCCACCGGGGTCCGCCAATTTAAGTGCTAAACTGCTTACTGACTATACACTGTAATATTACTACATGAGTGTAGCGGGTTTACTAACATGTTAGTTCTATATTCTAGATCTATTAGCTATGTTGACTATGACATTACTTTAGCTAATATGGTGACAATGATGTAGGCTGTGTGTAGCGGTTATGATACGGTTTGGCTTGGAAATAATTTTTTGCTTGGTCACATACAGCTGATGTTTTGTGCACTGAAGTCCACAAGCGAAGGGAAAATGTCAGAGGAGAAGAGCACATAGATGTGAGAAAGAATACAAGTGGCTGCTATGAATGTGAACTGTGTTTACGCATGATCAGGGGTGTATTCATTCCGCCGATACGGTTGAAAAACGTTTCTTAAAAGGAAGCAAATGGAACAAAATGTGGATAAACATACCTGAATTCGTCCAATAGAAACTCGTTTGCAACTGTTGGACTAATGATTACACCCTATATCAACTAGATGCATGCAAGGGTGTGCAAGGCAGTATTGAATGTGTCACTGTCTGTCACCTCAAAAACATTTCTCGACCTGTGTGCACCCACGCTGTAAACATTCATAGGCTAAGTTGTAGCAACCTCATGATGGGTGTAGGGAAAATTAGAGTATAATGTAGTAGTCTAAACCTATCGCTGTTACATTGAACTGGGTGAATGGAATATGAATGACAGTCATCCAATATGCTGTAATAGAAATAAGGCCATGCTCACAAACAAACAAAAACATACTCACTCGTCTTAAACGGCACTGGCTGCCACTGGTCCATGTGTGTGTGTGTGTGTGTGTGTGTGTGTGTGTGTGTGTGTGTGTGTGTGTGTGTGTGTGTGTGTGTGTGTGTGTGTGTGTGTGTGTGTGTGTGTGTGTGTGTGTGTGTGTGTGTGTGTGTGTGTGTGTGTGTGTGTGTGTGTGTTGGAGTGTCAGTGTAGTATGTGTGGGTGTGGTTATAGTCCAGTGAGTGTACATCGAGCCTGTGCAAGAGAGAAACTGCAAAAGATAAGAATAGATAGGACAATGCAAATAGTTCTGTTCAGCAGTCTTATGGCTTAGGGATAGAAACTGTTAATCTTTAAAAAAAAATTCACACGTACCAACAAATGGGTGTGATCATTCCATAGTGGTCCCTGCAGCATACGCTCAAACCGGTGTGATTAGAAGGCTTATTTAGCGTTTGAGCTGGCCACACTGCTAGCCACATTGAAACATTTTGCACAAATACAGCCCATACAAAGTTAAGTCCAGAATGTGACGAGTTTATTTTTTAAACTTAATATGAATTAGCTAATAGCAATTATTATTTATAATTAATCACATCACAGGTGAGTTCACTATTGACTAAGTAATTGAGTAAAACACTTTCTAGAATTCGAAAGTAATCCAACGATGGGTAGTTTGTGCGCGCCGCCATGTTTGTTTTTCTGCATCAACCAAAGATATTAAGAGGAGACAAGATGAGTTTGATCTGTTTATCGTATGCATGTTGAAGGGATGTGTCATCTACCATTGTTCACATCCCATCATTCACTTCCGGAAGTTTACTTGAAAAATGAATGAACCCTCCCTCACCTCATTATAACTTCTTTGGTCTGACAGACATTTTACGTGAAACCCAGAATGCTTTGTATGTAAACAAACATGGCTCCACACATAGCTGGCAAATAGCTTAGCATTAGCTCATTAGAATCAGTACAACAAAATACCCCAAAATAATTTTACACACATCAAAGGTGTCCATTATAATCTATGCAATAATCGGACAGCATTATTTGTCACCAGTACTTGAAAACATGTGAATAAAACTGGAAATACATTACGCTCCATACATATACACATACACACTGTATGCTACAGTAGAAATGACAACACAATATACAGAAAATAAGGCACTTGTTTTGATAGGAATGCACATACGCTACCTTTCAAAAGTTTGGGGTCACTTAGAAATGTCCTTGTTTTTGAAAGAAAAGCAAATTTTTTGTCCATTAAAATAACATCAAATTCATCATAAATACAGTGTAGACATTATTAATGTTGTAAATGACTATTGTAGCTGGAAATGGCTGATTTATAATGAAATATCTACATAGGTGTACAGCAACCATCACTCCCGTGTTCCAATGGCACGTTGTGTTAGCTAACCCAAGTTTATCATTTTAAAAGGTTAATTGATCATTAGAAAACCCTTTTGCAATTATGTTAGCGCAGCTGAAAACTGTTGTTCTGATCAAAGAAGCAATAAAACTGTCAATCTTTAGACTAGTTGAGTATCTGGAGCATCAGCATGTTCGATTACAGGCTCAAAATGGCCAGAAACAAAGAACTTTCTTCTGTCAGTCTATTCTTGTTCTGAGAAATTAAGGCCATACCATGTGAGAAATTGCCAAGAAACTGAAGATATTGTACAATGCTGTGTACTACTCCCTTCACAGAACAGCACAAACATGCAATAATGCAATTTCTCAAAAATACAATAATGCAAGCACCAGAAAATGTGCTAGTTCGTGGAAAACTACGCAAATGTCTGCATACTTCATGTGCGGCAAAACATGGGGAAGGGATCTCCTCAAAGAGGGATGTTTTGTCCGGCTCAGTAAATCCTCAAACATAAATTGTCCGCAACACTGGAAAGGGATACTTCTATATGAAGGTGGAACACACCTCAATTCATACTGTTAAAAAAATACAACTTGTTAGAAAATAATGTTGAAATTGACAAGTTGAAAGAGCCTATAGATAATTAGCAGGCAGCGTGTGTCCTATTGTGTAACAATCACATTTTGGAACAGTGAGTGCATTCTGAAATCACGTGCATAAAACAACTCACACTGGGGCGACAGTTAGAGATATTTGGAACTCACATGTGAAAAGGTTAAGGGGCCTTTTTGTCCCAGATTTGGCACCCTGGTACCTCTTGCATCCAGTAGCAGATAGAACAGTCTAGGGCCTTCCTCTGACATCACCTGGTATAGAGGCCCCTGTAACCAGTCAGCATGCTCTCAATGGTGCAGCTGTCAAACTTTTGGAGGATCTGAGGACCCATGACAAATCTTTTCAGCCTCCTGAGGGGGAATAGGCATTGTCGTGCCCTCTTCACAACTGTGTTGGTGTGTTTTGACCGTGATACGTCCTTAGAGATGTGGACACCAAGGAACTTGCAGCTCTCGACCTTCTCCACTACAACCCCGTCGATGTGAATGGGGGAGTGCTCGGTCCTCCTTTTCCTGTAATCCACGAGCAGAGCCTTTGTCTTGCTCAAGTTTCAGGAGATATTGTTGCCCTGGCACCACACTGTCTATGACCTCCTCCTTATATGCTGTCTCATCATCGTCAGTGATCAGGCCTACCACCATTGTGTCATCAGCAAACTTAATGATGGTATTGGAGTCATACGTGGCCACACAGTCATGGGTGAACAGGGGGGACGAAGCACGCACCCCCCGAGGGGCCCCTGTGTTGAGGATCAGCGTGGTGCATGTGTTGTTTCCTACCATCACCACCTGGGGGCAGCATGTAAGGAAGTCCAGGATCCAGTTGCAGAGGGAGGTTTTCAGTCCCAGGGTCCTTAGCTTAGGGATGAGCTTAGAGGGCACTATAGTGTTGAACGCTGAGCTGTAGTCAATGATCAGCATTCTCACATAGGTGTTCCTTTTGTCCAGGTGGGAAAGGGCAGTGTGGAGTGCAATAGAGATTGCGTTGTCTCTGGATCTGTTGGGGCTGTTTGCTAATTAGAGTGCATCCAGGGTTTTGGGATGATGGTGTTGATGTGAGCCATGACCAGCCTTTCAAAGCATTTCATGACTACAGATGTGAGTGCTACAGGGTGATAGTCATGTTACCTTGGCGTACTTGGGCACAGGGACTATGGTGGTCTGTTTGAAACATGTAGGTATTACAGACTGGGTCAGAAAAAGGTAGAAAATGTCAGTGAAGACACTTGCCAGCTGGTCCGCACATGTTCTGAGTACGCTCCCTGGTAATCTGTCTGGCCAGGCGGCCTTGTGAATGTTGACCTGTTTAAAGGTCTTACTTACATCGGCTGCGGAGAGCATGATCACACTGTTGTCCGGAACAACTGGTGCTCTCATGCATGGTTCAGTGTTGCTTGCCTCGAAGCAAGCATAGAATGGATTTAGCTTGCAGGCTCACCTCACTGGGCAGCTCGCCCAGCTGGGTTTTGCTTTGTAATCCATGATATTTGGCAAGCCCTGCCACATCTGACAGGCGTCAGAGAAAGTGTAGTAGTAGTAGATTTAGTCCTGTATTGACGGTTGATGGTTTGTCGTAGGGTGTAGCAGGATTTCTTATAAGCATACAGATTAATGTCCCACTCCTTGAAAGCTGCAGCTCTAGACTTTAGCTCAGTGTAGATGTTCCCTTTAATCCATGGCTTCTGGTTGGAATATGTACGTACGGTCACTGAGGGACAATGTTGTCAATGCACTTATTAACGAAGCCGGTGACTGATGTGGTACACTTCTCAATGCGATCGAATGAATAGTGGAACATGTTCCAGTCTGTGCTAGCAAAAAAGTCCTGTAGATCAGCATCCGCTTCATCAGACCACTTCCGTATTCAGCGCATCACTGGTACTTCCTGTATGAGTTTTTGCCTGTAAGCAGGAATCAGAAGGATAGAGTTATGGTCAGATTTGCCAAATGGAGGGCAAAGGGGTGCTTTGTTTTTCTGCATTAAGGAGCGCCGTGTCTGGATGAGAATTTTCTTGTATGCTTATGGCCTTATACAGCTTGTTGAGTGTGATCTTAGTGCAAGCATTGGTTTGTGGTGGTACTTAGACAGCTATGAAGAAAATGTATTAAAACTCTCTTGGTAAATAGTGTGGTCTACAGCTTATTATGAGGTACTCGCCCACCAGCCGTAGGTAATATAGATACACAGATCTTACCGGAGGCTGCTGTTCTGTCTTGCCGATGCACAGAAAACGCAGCTAACTGTATATTATCCATGTCCTTGTTCAGCCACAACTCGGTGATAGGATATTACATGATAATACAGTTTTTAATGTCCCATTGATAGGATAGTCTTGAAAGGAGCTCATCCAGTTTATTCTTCAGTGATTGCACGTTTTCCAGTGGAACGGAGGTTAGAGGCGGATTATCCACTCGCTGACGCAGTCTCGCCCTGTAGAGAAGTCTCCTTTTCTTATGAATGATGGGGATTTCAAATCCAAATCAAATCAAATCAAGCCAAATTTTGTTAGTCACATGCGCTGAATACAATAAGTGTAGACCTTAGAGTGAAATGCTTACTTAAGAGCCCCTAACCAAAAATTCAGTTAAAAAAATACAGATAAGAAATAAAAGTAACAAGTAATTAAAGAGCAGCAGTAAAACAACAATAGCGAGACTATATACAGGGGGGTACGGCACAGAGTCAATGTGCGGGGGCACCGGTTAGTTGAGGTAATATGTACATGTAGGTAGAGTAATTAAAGTGACTATGCATAGATGATAACAACAGAGAGTAGCAGTGGTGTAAAAGAGGGGGGGCAATGCAAATAGTTTGGGTAGCCATTTGATTAGGTGTTCAGGAGTCTTATGGCTTGGGGGTAGAAGCTATTTAGAAGCCTCTTGGACTTTCAGTGATGCAACCAGTCAGGATGCTATCAATGGTGCAGCTGTAGAAACCTTTGAGGACCTGAGGACCCATGCCAAATATTTTATCTCCTGAGGGGGAATAGGTTTTGTCGTGCCCTCTTCACAACTGTCTTGGTGTGCTTGGAACATGTTAGTCTGTTGGTGATGTGGACACCAAAGAACTTGAAGCTCCCAACCTGCTCCACTGCAGCCCCGTCGATGAGAATGGGGGCGTGCTTGGTCCTCTTTTTCCTGTAGTCCATGATCATCTCCATTGTCTTGATCATGTTGAGGGAGAGGTTGTTGTCCTGGCACCACATGGTCAGGTCTCTGACCTCCTCCCTATAGGCTGTCTCGTCGTTGTCGATGACCACCATTGTGTCATCGGCAAACTTAATGATGGTGTTGGAGTCATGCCTGGCCATGCAGTCATGAGTGAACAGGGAGTACAGGAGGGGACTGAGCATGCACCCCTGAGGGGCCCCTGTGTTGAGGATTAGTGTGGCGGATGTGTTGTTACCTACCCTTACCACCTGGGGGCGGCCTGTCAGGAAGTCCAGGATCCAGTTGCAGAGGGAGTTGTTAAGTCCCAGGGTCCTTAGCTTATTGATGAGCTTTGGGGCACTATGGTGTTGAACGCTGAGCTGTAGGCAATGAATAGCATTCTCACGTAGGTGTTCCTTTTGCCAAGTTGGGAAAGGGCGGTGAGGAGTGCAATAGAGATTGCATCATCTGTGGATCTGTTGGGGTAGTATGCAAATTGAAGTGGGTCTAGGGTTTATGGGATAATGGGATAATGGTGTTGATGGCTAAAGATGTGAATGCTATGGGTTGGTAGTCAGTTAGGCAAGTTACCTTGGTGTTCTTGGGCACAGACACTATGGTGGTCTGCTTAAAACATGTTGGTATTACAGGGAGAGGTTGAAAATGTCAGTTAAGACACGGTTGGTCATCGCATGCTCGGAGTACACGTCCTGGTAATCCATCTAATCCATCTGGCCCTGCGGCTGTGGATGTTGACCTGTTTAAAGGTCTTACTCACATTGGCTGCAGAGAGTATGATACACAGTCTTGCCTTGAAGTGAGCATTGAAGTAGTTTAGCTTGTCTGGTAGGCTTGTGTCATTGGGCAGCTCTCAGCGCTGCTTCCCTTTGTAGTCTGTAATGGTTTGCAAGCCCTGCCACATCTGACGAGCGTCAGAGCCGGTGTAGTACGATTCGATCTTAGTCCTGTATTGATGCTTTGCCTATTTGATGGTTCGTTTGGAGGGCATAGCGACATTTTTTATTAGCTTCCGGTTTAGAGTCCCGCTCCTTGAAAGCGGCAGCTCTAGTCTTTAGCTCAGTGCGGATGTTGCATGTAATCCATGGCTTCTGGTTGGGGTATGCACAGTCACGGTGGGGACGATGTCATCGATGCACTTATTGTTGAAGCCCAAGACTGATGTGGTGTACTCCTCAAATCCATCGGAGGATTCCCGGAACATATTCCAGTCTGTGCTTGCATGCGTCTCTGTGTGCGGAATAAAAGTGGTCCAGACTTTTCCCCCTCCGGTTGCACATTTAACATGCTGATAGAAATTTGGTAAAATGGATTTCAGTTTCCCTGCATTAAAGTCCTTGGCGACTATGAGCGCCGCCTCTGGGTGAGCGTTTTCTTGTTTGCTTATGACAGAATACAGCTCTTAGTGCCAGCCGCTGACTGTGGTGGTATGTAAACAGCTCTGAAAAATACAGATGAAAACTCTCTAGGTAGATAGTGTGGTCTACAGCTTATCATGAGATGCTCTACCTCAGGCGAGCAATAGCTCGAGACTTCCTTAGATATCGTGCACCAGCTGTTGTTTACAAAAATACATAGTCCTCAGCCTTACCAGACACTGCTGTTCTATCCTGCCTGCAGCATATAACCAGCCAGCTGTATAGTGTCATCGTTCAGCCCCGACTCCGTGAAACATAAGATATAACACTTTTTAATGTCCCATTGGTAGTTTAATCTTCCACGTAGGTCATTTATTTTATTCTCGTAGAGGTTGCACGCTTGCTAGCAGAATGGAAGGAAGTGGGGGTTCATTCGATCACCTACGAATTCTCAGAGGGCAGTCCCTCTTTCTCCACCTCTTCACGCAAATCATGGGGATCTGGGCCTGTTCCCGAGAAAGCAGTATATCGTTCGCGTCGGGCTTGTCAGACTCGTTAAAGGAAAAAAAGGATTCTGCCAGTCCGTGGTGAATATTCGCAGTCCTGATGTCCAGAAGTTATTTTCGGTCATAAGAGACGGTAGCGTCAACATTATGTACAAAATAAGTAAAAAAATAAGTTACAAACAATGCAAATAAACAAACAAAAAAACAGCATCTTACAATTTGGACCTGGTCTGGGAATAGCAGTATATCCTTCGCGTCTGATGCATTAAACAAATAATCCTTGTTCAGATAGAGGTGAGTAGTCACTGTTCTGATGTCCAGAAGCTATTTTTGGTCATAGGAAATGATGGCGGAACCATTATGTAAAATAAAGAGAAAAAAAAACGGCGCAATAAAACACACAAAATAGCATAATTGGTCAGGAGCCCATAAAACGGTGGCCACCCCCTCTGGCTCCATTCTATTTAGTTAATGAAACAAACTGTTCACACCCCTCTTGTTGGTGGAGAGAAAATTTTGCAGGTTTAAAGCCTATTTTCTGCAATTCTACACATTTTGTCATGGAGCGCAAAGAACATTTTCTTGCAATTCTTAACATTTTGCTATGTCTCACGTATATTGATTTGATATTTGAATGACTCAAACATTACAATAAAATCTATGGGTTAAAAAGCCTAGCTAAAAAACATTAGCAGACATGGGCTAGTTGATCTGGACATTTCTGAGAAAGATACAAATAGCTCTCTAAGGTACATAAAGACTGACAGGACAAGAGGAAAACTGATGATGTACTACCCAATTTCTAAATTGCACCTTGTGCATTCTACTATTACAACTTTAAAGATTAAGTTGAAAGTCGGACTGAGTACCTTGGTTGGATCACTCCAAACAAAGCTGGTTACCAACATGTACTGACCAACCTGTTTACTGGGCGAGAAGTGAAAAAACAAACAAGTGAAATGCACTCAAAGTACCAGGTTAGGTTCGGATCGACTAACGGGTGGGGCAAAGGTTGGACTCAATTGAAGCCTGCCAAGCTGCCATCGACTGTCTGGTTGCAGTTGATCACATGACTGTAGACTAGTGTAACATCTCATCACTGTGCTTAATCTATGAGCAATACAGTTATGGCTAGGGTATGTTCTAAGGCCATTACGACCACTACTATGGTTCTAACTTAGAGGAAGATGTGTGTGTGTTTGGGTGTGTGTGCGTATGTGTGGGCATGGCTAAAGATGCATAAATGTGGCCCATTGATTTCCTCATTAGCCTCAGCCTATTAAACAGCCAGGCTACTCTGCTAATGCACTGTGATTCAACACACACTCAGTGGACTCCCTCCCTGAAGTAAAAGAACACTATCATTATCTGTGGTTTTTGACGAAGTCAAGGCTCATCGATAATTTATTTTAGAAGGCAAGGTATGCTATTATATTTAGTTCAACGTGCTTTTACTAGGACAGCAGCTATTTTCAAATCTAGCCATCCTTAAATTGAAATTCTCAGTCAGATGTTTAAATAATACAGACATAGGGCCCAGCCAACTCCATTACAGATTAAGAAGCCCAAACTCCAGTGGTTACGCACTGTCTAACTGTTACGGGCACCACTTGGCATTATATTTCCATGCCAATTTCCAACCATCCACTAGGGGCAATGCAAGTGCCTTTTACGAGAGCCCTGCACGCCACATGGGCATGAAATTGAAGCCTGAGCCCTAACCATGTCCACAACGATCAGGCCCTACCCTACCCGTTAGCTAGCTACATTTTGTCACTCTTAACTCAAACAAAACTCACAGAACATGATTATTTCCAGTCAAATAATCTCTCCTGTCAACTCAGACAATGTTCTGGTCATATATTTGACAATGTTGAAGCTTCAAAATGAACTTAATAATTATTGAAAATAATACCAGTGTCGGCCCGTACCCTAGTTATGGATGAAAAAACAGGCCCTACACGGCCCTAACCCAATGTATAGTATCGGGAACCTGTCGGGCTTGGTTCGGGTAGCAGAGCTCCACCTGTTACTAGGGGTGTGCTGATCAGTTATACTCATATTCATAATCGTAAATTGAATGTTGATAAATGGAGTTTGCGACTGGACGGTGTTAAAGCTGCACTCTATCCAATTGTAATACTAGGATCAACCTACAGATAGCAGAACTATCCAATTGAGTTATTAAGAGCAATTATTTTGAGCATTTAGAGTACCTCACACATGTTTCAGTGACATAAGAGAGATGTGACTAATTACAAAAAATACTCTGATCATAATCGTATCTGGAAAATTTGTGATATCTGTTACAATACTCATTTTGTCCGGGTACTCGGCACACTCCTGTTAGGACCTGTTATCATCTAGTAGGCTCACAACAAGCTAGGGCATTGAGGAAAGGGGTGAGGATAGGCTAAAATCATGCGCTACGGCTCTGAACCTCGTAGGTTCAATCCCAGTGCAAGGTACTTATTTAGAATTTTGTGTGTGTTTGTCTTAACCCTAACCCAACCCTTAACCCTAACCAGTCGGAATTAATGCCTAAATGTAACCCTAATGTCTAAACTTTTTTACAACTCTGAATAATGCCTAATGTAAAAATGTAGGTTCGTTTTGGGTTCACTTTTGTGCAGTTTGACTGATAGCTAACAGATTGCAACACACTCTGTTATTAAAACGGTAACACACTTCAGAATCTAAAGATGGCACCAAAATGTAATTAAACGGGCAACGGTTTTGTATGTCTAGGGTGTTTTTAGGTCTAGGGGTTTTTGTATTTCTATGTTGGACTGATATGGTTCTCAATCTGAGACAGCTGTTTATCGTGTGTCTCTGATTGGGGATAATATTTATGCAGCCCTGTTTTCCACTTTCTGGTGTGGGATCTTGTCTATGTGTAGTTGCCTGTCAGCACTCGTTTGTATAGCTTCACATTTCGTTTTGTAATTTTGTTAGTTTGTTCAGTGTTCATTATTTTAATAAATAAGAATGCACGCACACAACGCTGTGCCTTGGTCCGATCTTTATAACGAACATGACAGAAGATCCCCCCCAAAAAGGACCAAGCAACGTGATCAGGAGGAATGGACCTGGGAGGAGATTTTGGATGGATGCGGACCCTGGACGCAGGTTGGGGAGTATCGCCGTCCTAAAGAGGAGATAGAGGCAGCGAAAGCGGAACGGAGATATTACGAGAAGTTGCACCAACGAGACAAGCACAAGAGGCAGCCCCATATTTTTTTTGGGGGGTGGCACACGAGGAGATTGGCTGAGTCAGGTTGGAGACCTGAGCCAGCTCCTCGTGCTTACCGTGGGGAACGCGTGACTGGTCAGACACCGTGTTACGCAGTGATGAGCACGGTGTCTCCAGTTCGCATTCATAGCCCGGTCCATCCAGCCAGGATGGATGGTGCCGGCTCAGCGCTCCTGGTCTCCAGTACACCTCCATGGACGAGGATATCCTGCGCTGGCTCTGCGTACTGTGTCTCCAGTCGTCTGCACAGCCCAGTGCGTCCTGTGCTAGCGCCCCGCACTTTCCGGGCTCCAGTGAGCATCCAGCCAGTACGCATTGTGCCAGCTCTACGCTCCAGATCTCCAGTGCGCCTCCACAGTCCAGTACGTCCTGTGCCTGCTCCCCGCACTCACCCTGAGGTGCGTGTCACCAGCCGGGTACCACCAGTGCTGGCACCACGCACCAGGCCTCCAGTGCAACTCCACAGTCCAGTACGTCCTGTGCCTGCTCCCCGCACTCGCCCTGAGATGCGTGTCTTCAGCCCGGTACCACGCATCAGGTCTCTAGTGCGCCTCCACAGTCCAGAGCTTCCGGCGACAGTTCCCAGTCCAGAGCGTCCGGCGACAGTTCCCAGTCCAGAGCTTCCAGCGACAGTTGCCAGTCCAGAGCTTCCGGCGACAGTTCCCAGTCCAGAGCTTTCGGTGATGTTTCACAGTCCGGAAGCTCCAACGACGGGCCACAGTCTGGAACCTCCAACGACGGGCCACCGTCCGGAACCTCCAAAGACGGTCCACAGTCCGGAACCTCCAATGACGGGCCACAGTCCGGAAACTCTAATGACGGGCCACAGTCCGGAACCTCAAACGATGGTCCACAGTCCGGAACCTCCAGCGACGATCCCCAGTCCGGGGTCTCCAGCGACTGTCTCCAGTCCGGGGTCTCCAGCGACTGCCCCCAGTCCGGGGCCTCCGGCGATGATCCGCAATCCAGAGCCTCCGGCGATGATCCACAGTCCGGTTCTACAAAGGCGTAGGGATCAGCGTAAAGAGAGGGGGGGCTGTGTCCAGAACCGGAGCCACCACCGAGAGTAGATGCCCACCCGGGCCCACCCCTATAGGTTCAGGTTTGCGGCCCGGGAGTCCACACCTTTGGGGGGTACAGTGTTTTCTTTTTTCTTTATATTTTGGTTAGGTCAGGGTGTGACTAGGGTGGGTACTCTAGTGTTGTATGTCTAGGGTTTTGTATGTCTAGGGTGTTTTTAGGTCTAGGGGTTTTTGTATTTCTATGTTGGCCTGATATGGTTCTCAATCAGAAACAGCTGTTTATCGTTGTCTCTGATTGGGGATCATATTTAGGCAGCACTGTTTCCCACTTTCTGGTGTGGGATCTTGTCTGTGTAGTTTCCTGTCAGCACTCATTTGTATAGCTTCACGTTTCATTTTGTTATTCTGTTAGTTTGTTCAGTGTTTATTCTTTTAATAAATGAGAATGTACGCATACCGCGCTGCGCCTTGGTTCAATCTTTATAACGAACGTGACAGCATGAAACAGAACAGAAACAGTGTCTGAACAAACTGAGGAGCAGACAAATATAGAGGGGATAATCAACAAAGTAATGGAGTCCAGTTGAGTCCAATATCACGATCCCACCGAGGCTTGGGAACCTGATGAACCGGCTCAGGCATGGGAGCCTGATGGGCCGACTGAAGCAAGACGCCTGCCGAGCCCACTGAGGCAAGACGACCTCTTGAGCCAGCTAAGGTGTGGAAGCCCAACGAGCTAGCTGAGGCACCCCCGGTTCCATCAGCGATGGCATCAGGACGTCACCAACAAAAACAAAAAAACTCCCTGATGCTTCCTTTAGTGGTGTCAGCATTCTGTGGAGGATTGACGCTGGAGATGAGAAGCAGGTACAAGGAGTGAACTTTTAATAAACAGCAGACATGAAACAGAACAGGAACAGTGTCAGGACAGGGGAGAAATAACGACATCAATGCTGACACAGGGAACAAATTGAGGAGCAGATTGAAGGGCAATCTGGCACCCTCGTGTTCGCCAGAAAGGGAGAGTGGGAGCATGCGTGACAAATATAGAAGGTAAGCTATCCATTTTGTCCATGATGAACTAAAAAGTGCAGAGATGTGTATGTTAACCTTCGTTTTAAAACACATACAGTTGGTCCATGATAATATCCCTAAGTCTGTCTTTCATTCATTTCTGGCATGAGTCATAGGCCTGTTGTTGAGCCAAACAGATAATTTGGGATAAAATACTGTTAAAATGTAAACCCTATCCCTGTAGGGCTATGCTTCTGCATTGAAGAAAACAGAAGATCAAGAAAGTGGGGAAAAGAGAAAGAAGGGGAGCAAAGGGCAAGACAGACACAGAGAGTAAAATGCAGTGGAAGAGTAAGAAAGAGGGAAAGAGTGAGAGAGAGGGAGAAAGAGATAGAGAAGGGTCTCTTTTGGGGTGCAGCGGGGTGTGAGACAGGCCCATTGAGCCAAATCTAAGCACGGTGTCAGACTGTGCATCAGCGATCTCACCCGGGCAGCAGCAACACTGTCTACAGGCACAAAGTTAACCAGTCAACTCCATTACAGTGCAGGGGGCGTGTACAGACCTGCCACACCAAAGAGACTACGCCGGCCAGCCAAGAATATTAATTGCTTTTAAATGAAGTGGAAGTCTCTTTATTGGGTGTCTGGTGTTGGTTTGTTATATCGGCCCTCTGAAAAGGAGGCAGCTCTCTTTGGTCTCACCGCCTTTCAAAGTCCCATTGACTCTGAATGAGGTCATTGATCAGCAGGGGCTATATTCTTCCAATGGTTTTTTGGGGGGGCCCTTCCCATTTAAACATTCCTATTGTATTCTGCCTTTCAGCCCTCAAACATACTGTTTATGTTGTCTTATCCAACCGCAGCCATATTAGATTCTGTCCAAACCATGTTGACTTCAATTGTTTGGTGCTATTTTCAAAAGTATGTGGGGAATTTTCTAAATTCTTAGAACAAAACTCCAAACTGGTGACACTTGAAACGTGGCAAGTCTTATCTTCAAAACCTTTTATTGTGCGTTCATTTTATTTGGAGACATCTTTTACCACATCATCATTAATCCAAAATATAAGTTTACTGTGAAACACTGATTTAATTGTCAAAACACAACATAATAATTCTGTGTCTTCTCAATGTAGTTGTTTTAACAATCAATTAATCCAATAGCAAAAAAATGCAAGATACAGGTTTTACAATTCCCCTTTGAATGTAATATGCTACAGTACTACACATTACAGTACATTATACTGTTTTCACATCAGGCAATACACTTGCACTACCCATCAAAATCGACTGAAAATCTATCACATGTGTGATCAAAGGTGTGATCATTAAAGACATCTTTCCCAATCCTTGATGCAAAAAAAGTATGTATTGTTCAGATATAATGACAACATAGGTGTACTGTAATGAAATGAAACAAATGAAATGAATGAAAGAAACATAACGTTTAGCAGGGCACTAGTTTGCATAAAGCCTTTCTTGAGAATTTGGCCTAGGTTCTCATCGGCATCGCAGTAAAATTAATGTTGAATTAATGGAGAATCGAAGCCGGACATACTATTGGTCTGGATTGATGTCATTGCATCCCTCACCCTTGGCCTGGAGGGTGGTGGCACGCTCATGGGGATGGTGATCCTACAAATTCCTCCTCTATTGTAATTATGTACTGTATTTCACATTATTGTATTGTACTCATGTGTGGGTGTAGCTGGTGCATGGAAGTCAGGCGTAGGAGAGCAGAGATGAGTGAACACGAAGCACTTTACTGAGGCAAATAGTAAGACCAGAACGCAACAGCGTCACCAAAACCAAATGCTCAAAACAAGTAAGGCAGCACAAAGTACCACAAACAAAGTACAAAGTACCGGCTGCCACACAACATGGGTATACATAAAACCTGGCGCTAACCAGCCGGAAGCATGCCAACCTCGACAATAAACAATACCCCACACAGACATGGAGGGAACAGAGGGCTAAATACACATTGTAATTATGAGGAGACGTCAACCAGGTGTGCAGGAAAACAAGACAAAACAAATGGAGAATAAAAGGTGGAGCGACAATGGCTAGAAGACCGGTGACGTCGACCGCTTAACGCCGTCCGAACAAGGAAAGGGACCGACTTCAGCGGAAGTCGTGACATCATGCATTGCAGTGGTCATGTGTTAGTAAGAGCATGGCACTAGCAACACCAGTTGCGGATTCGATTCTCACAGGAGTCACATAAATAATTATATGGACTCACTGTTGTGGATAAAACTCCTGCACATAAATGGCATATATTACAGTACTGTATTTGCCAATGCAAATTTAGTAAAGCAGTGTGACCCCCTCTCCCCCTATCAAAAAGACCCCAGCAATTGAATTTTGTATACATGTTTACTGCAGTGGACGCTCCTCAGAGGAGGAAAGTTGGGCCATCCTACAAATAAAAAAATCTCATAGTAAAACATTAAAAGTGATCCTTTTTAGATAAAACTATGCTAAATATATTCACGTCACCAAATAACTGATTAAAACACACTGTTTTGAAAGGTCTACAGTTGCCTCAACAGCCCTCTGAGGGTAGCACCATGGTGTAGCCGGAGGACAGCTATATTCAATAGAAAACCTAGGAAACTCATGGTTCTCATCCCCTTCCATAGACTTCCACAGTAATTATGATGACTTCTGTAGGACTATGCTATTTATGTTAGTTAGCTGGTTAAGGTTATCCAAAACTAGAACTCTTCCAAGTCAAACAGGCAAAGCGTCAATACAGGACTGAGAGTGAATCGTACTACACTGGCTCCGACTCTCGTCGGATGTGGCAGGGCTTGCAAACTATTGCAGATTACAAAGGAAAGCATAGCCGCGAGCTGCCCAGTGACACGAGACTACTAGACGAGATAAATTACTTCTATGCTTGCTTCGAGGCAAGTAACAGTGAAAAATGCATGAGTGCATCAGCTGTTCCAGACGACTGTGTGATCACGCAGGTCAACATTCACAAGGCCCCAGGGCCAGACGGATTACCAGGACGTGTACTCCGAGCATGCGCATGTGTCTTCACTGACATTTTCAACCTGTCCCTGACTGAGTCTGTAATACCAACATGTTTTAAGCAGACCACCATAGTCCCTGTGCCCAAGAACACTAAGGTAACCTGCCTAAATGACGACCTGTAGCACTCACATCTGTAGCTGTGAAGTGCTTTGAAAGGCTGGTCATGGCTCACATCAACACCATTATCCTCTAAACCCCAGACCCACTCCAATTTGCATATCACCCCAACAGATCCACAAATGATGCAATCTCTATTGCACTCTGCACACTGCACTCCACACTGAGGTCTCTGACCTCCTCCCTATAGGCTGTCTCATCATTATCGGTGATCAGGCCTACCACCGTTGTGTCATCGGCAAACTTAATGATGGTGTTGGAGTCGTGCCTGGCCATGCAGTCATGAGTGAACATGGAGTACAGGAGGGGACTGAGCACACACTCCCAAGGGGCCCCTGTGTTGAGAATCAGCGTGGAAAATGTGTTGTTGCCTGCCCTTACCACCTGGGGGTGGCCTGTCAGGAAGTCCAGGATCCAGTTGTAGAGGGACTTGTTTAGTTCCAGGGTCCTTAGCTTATTGATGAGTTTTGAGGGCACCAAGGTGTTGAAAACTGAGCTGCAGTCAATGAAAATCATTCTCACATAGATGTTCGTTTTGTCCAGGTGAGAGAGGGCAGAGTAGAGTGCAACAGAGATTGCGTCGTCTGTGGATCTGTTGGGGCGGTATGTGAATTAGAGTAGGTCCATGGTGTCTGGGATGAGGGTGTTGATATGAGCCATGACCAGTCTTTAAAAGCATTTCATGACTACAGATGTGAGTGCTACAGGTAATTTAGTCAGGTTACCTTGGCGTTCTTGGGCACAGGGACTATGGTGGTGTGCTTGAAACATGTAGGTATTACAGCCTGGGTCAGGGAGCGGTTGAAAATGTCAGTGAAGACACTTGCCAGTTGGGAAGCGCATGCTCTGAATACACGTCCTGGTAATCTGTCTGAATATTAACCTGTTTAAGGGTCTTACTCACATCGGCTATGGAAATCGTAATCACAGAGTCGTCTGGAACAGCTGGTGCTTGGTTCACTGTTGCTTGCCTCGTCCGCATGGCTACGAGACAGGATTGTGTAGAGGTACAGATCTGGGGAAGGGTACCAAAAAATGTCTGCAGCATTGAAGGTCCTCAAGAACACAGTGGCCTCCATCATTCTTAAATGAAAGAAGTTTGCAACCACCAAGACTCTTCCTAGAGCTGGCTGCTCGGCCAAACTGAGCAATCGAGGGAGAAGGGCCTTGGTCAGGGAGGTGACCAAGAAACCGATGGTCACTGACAGAGCTCCAGAGTTCCTCTGTGGAGATGGGAGAACCTTCCAGAAGGACAACCATCTCTGTAGCACTTCACCAATCAGGCCTTTATGGTAGAGTGGGCAAACGGAAGCCACTCCTCAGTAAAAAGCACATGACAGTCCGCTTGGAGATTGCCAAAAGGCACTAAAGGACTCGGACAATGAGAAACAAGATTCTCTGGTCTGATGAAACCAAGACTGAACTCTTTAGCCTGAATGCCAAGTGTCATGTCTGGAGGCAACATGGCAGCATCCTTACGGTGAAGCATAGTGATAGCAGCATCATGCTGTGGGTATGTTTTTCAGCGGCAGGGACTGGGGACTACTCAGAATCGAGGGAAAAATAAACGGAGCAAAGTACAGAGAGATCCTTGATGAAAACCTGCTCCAGAGCACTCAAGACTGGGGTGAATGTTCACCTTCCAACAGGACAACGACCCTAAGCACACAGCCAAGACAATGCAAGGGTCTCTGGAGAGACCTGAAAATATCTGTGGAGTGACGCTCCCCATCCAACCTGACAGAGCTTGAGAGGCTCTGCAGAGAAGAATGGGAGAAACTCCCCAAAAACAGGTGTACCTGTATGGTCAGTCCTTGCATCCATAGCTCTGCCATGAATTGAGAGTGGTTACATTTCTCCCGCCCCGTTTTACGAAAACATTTCTCCAGCGTTTTACCAAAACAGTGGTGGGGAGTGCCATTTGTTATTGTTTTAAGTGCAGATTGTCCCCTTAACAGATCAAATTAGAGCTGAAAACCATATATCCAAATGTGCGCCACAGCTCTTAATTTGACCTATTCCCTGATAACAACCTCAACACGTTCCCATAGATCAGTTAACCCAGTGTCACGATCGTCGTAGTGAGGAGACCAAGGCGCAGCGTAATGTGAATACATACTTTTTAATGAAGACGAAGAACACTTAACAAACTATACAAAAACAACAAACCGAACGTGAAGCTATATAATACTAGTGCAGACACAGGCAATTAGACAGACATAGACAATAACCCACGAAATACCCAAAGAAGATGGCTGCCTAAATATGGTTCCCAATCAGAGACAACGATACACACCTGCCTCTAATTGAGAACCAATCTCGGCAACTATAGACATATATAAACACCTAGATAGTAAACAACCCCAAAAACCTACAAAACCCCTAGACAGTACAAAAAACACATACATCACCCATGTCGCACCCTGACCTAACCAAAACAATAAAGAAAACAAAGAATACTCAGGTCAGGGCGTGACAGTACCCCCCCCCACAAAGGTGCGGACTCCGGCCGCAAAACCTAATCTAAAGGGGAGGGTCCGGGTGGGCCTTTTTCACGGCGGCGGCTCTGGTGCAGGACGTGGACCCCGCTCTACCTCAGTCTTGGCCCACTTAGGTGGGGCCTCTGGAGCGGGGACCCTCGCAGCGGGCCCCGGACTGAAGATCATCGTAGAGGGCATCACTGGACTGAGGAGCGGCTCTGACAGCTCCGGATAGGAGGGAGATTCCAGCATCGCCGGCGTGACAGGTGGCTCAGCTCCTGGCTGGTTGATGGCTCTGGAGGATCCTGGCTGGCTGACAGCTCTGGCGGCTCCGGACAGGAGGGAGACTCTGGCGGCTCAGGACAGGAGGGAGACTCTGGCGGCTCAGGACAGGAGGGAGACTGGCGAATCCAGACTGGAGGGAGACTCTGGCGGATCTGGACTGTGACCCATCGTGGTAGGTTCCGGACTGCGAACCGTCGTGGTAGACTCCGGACTGCGACCCGTCGTGGTAGGTTCCGGACTGTGACCCGATGTAGGAGGTTCCGGTCTGCGGCCCGTCGTAGGAGGTTCCAGTCTGCGGCCCGTCGTAAGAGGTTCCGGTCTGCAGACTGTTGCCCGATGCTCTGGACTGGGTACTGTTTTTGGACGCTCTGGACTGGGTACCTTTGCCGGACACTCTGGACTGGGTACTGTTGCCGGATGCTCTGGACTGGGTACTGTAGCCGGATGCTCTGGGCTGGGTACTATTGCCGGACTCTCTGGACTGGGTACTGTTGCCGGAATCTCTGGACTGGCGAGGCGCACTGTAGGCCTGGTGCGTGGTGCCGGCACTGGTGGTACTGGGCCGAGGACACGCACCTCAGGGCGAGTGCGGGGAGGAGGAACAGGGCGTACTGGACTGCCGAGGTGCACTATAGGCCTGGTGCGTGGTGCCGGCACTGGTGGTACCGGGATGGGGACACGCACCTCAGGGCGAGTGCGAGGAGTCCTGTGCCTGCTCCTCGCACTCTCCCTCTAGTGTGCCCCTCCCAGTCCGGTACGTCCTGTGCCTGATGTCCAGTCCAGATCTGGTGTCCAGTTCCGCTCCATGGCAGGAGCCTTCATTGATACCAAGGTCCAGTCCAGGCACAGTGTTCCACCCGGGTCCATGGCTGGATCCACAGGATGAGCGTGTTCTTCGGCCTGCACCAGAGCCACCCTTGATGCTGGCAGATCCGCAGGATAAGCGGGTTCTTCGACCCGCAACAGAGCCGCCCCTGATGCTGGCGGATCCGCGAGCTGAGTGGGGGCTACGACCTGCACCAGAGCCGCCACTGACACGAATCACCCCCCTCCCCATTTGTTTGAGGTTTTGCGGCCGGAGTCCACACCTTTGTAGTTATTATTTTCTATGTGGGGGTCTAGTTTAGTTTTTCTATGTTGGTGTTTGGTATGATTCCCAATTAGAGGCAGCTGGCTATCGTTGTCTCTAATTGGGGATCATATTAGTTAGAATTTTTTCAACCTATGTTTTATGGGATATTGTTTTGAGTTAGTGCACGTAGCACCTCTGTAGTCACGGTTCGTTGTTTGTTTCGTTCTTTCTTTGTTGTTTTGTGCGTTTTCAAATAAAAAGGATGTGGAAACCATATCGCGCTGCAGTTTGGTCCGATAATTATTCCAGCGAACGTGACACTGTCCAATCCTCTGGTCCTCGCTAGTCTGTCTATCTAAAGGCCTATTGGGACAGAGAAGAGAAGAGGGTAAAGAACATTAGATTTAATTCCCTGCACCGCCTCATTCAAGTGGGACAACCAAACAAAGCCCTGGGAGGCTGCTGTGGTAGAGATGAAGAAGAGACAGAGGTTTCAGATGACTTGAATTAGGTTATATATTAATCCTGCTAAGAAAAAAATACATGCTACAGGTTGTAAGGTTTCTTTGTGGCAGTTTTTTTGTGTTGCTCTATGTCTGGCTCCTGAAAAGGTTTTTTCTTTTCCCATTGAAGAAATTGTCTTCTAAATACATGCTATTAGAACATTTGTATAGATGAGTAATAAGTTATTAGTTGCAATTACTGGTCATCTATTAGTCCCATATAATAGACTGATTAGCCACATGGCCTTTTAACTATAGAATACGTCATTTGGAAGACAGCCTACCTTTGACAAGGAGAAGAAAGGCTGTCCTTTATTCCTGCCATATCTAGCTATTGTACTAAAATACACATTATAATAGGAATACCGGAGTACCAAAGAGTGATATAATCAATGGCACATGCATATATCATAATTTTGGTGGTTTTGTCAGTATTATTCAGAAATACAGGAGATCACAGGACATCTGTGCTAGTGAGGATAGTGAGAGGGCACTCAACAAGAGGGTGGAGAGTTGTCACCATGCCACAAGACCAATATATGATGAATCGTGTAATATACTGAAACGTGTTACAGTATATTATACTGTATGCTGGATTATGTAAAGACATATTATGTACATACATTCACATCTACTGCCTTTGACTTGGGAAGTTTGAAAAATTTATAAGAAAATGTTACATTTACTTTGAAACTAACCTGCTTGTGACCTAAAAAAACTGAAACATGTTGCTTCCATACATGTGAAAGTGGTCTTTTGTCTAGGATTGTCTCAAATTCCCATTCATGTCCTTTGTGAATTTTCCAAGGACAACCTTTTTATTGCTGTACTCGTTATGACAGAAACACTTGAGATGTAATAGGTTTCTTTATAATTATTTCATTATCAAGAGCAATGTCAGCCAGTGGTCTTCTTTTCAGCCTCTTTTCCCATTGCAAATAACGTAGCTGCACTAAACTGCTAAAATTCTTCTTCTTTGGCATGTACTCATACTGTAAGCTACCTGTGAATGTTTATGTCTCCCTCTATGTCCTTGCCTTTGGGCTTTGAGCTTTTCTGTTAAGTCTGGCATGGACTGATGCAGGTTATGTTTTGGTCATGTCATAAAAATTCTCTGTCCTTCTTGTGTAGACCACCAGTTCTACAGAGGAGATGCACAGAAGACATAGCCGCGGGAAGTAGGGGCTCTGAGCGTGCTACCGCTGATAAATCGGAATAAAAAAAATACAAAAAATAATATATGTTTTTTTAGATAGATTTATTTTCTTCACAGAAGTAGTGCACTGGGACTTTGTTAGTCCTGTATTAGCGGGCCAATGCAGCCTTCTGTAGCACGGGCAACATCGTTATGGCGGAGAGACATGTATCTTGTCAGTATATACATCATCTTTGCTCCAACTAAACTTGAAGAAGACAGTAGGCCAAACTACGTCCTTACAAAAAAGTTTTACTGTTATGTTTTACTGTTACGGGATAGGTGCAGGGAATTGTGTTGTTCTGATAAAGATCTACAAATGTAAGTAAATGGCAGTATTAGACTGAAAGATATAAGGTCATTTTGTCAAAATTGTGAGGCTCTCCATGCTTATTAGTTGCTCAAAATCAAATCAAATCAAACCAAATCAAATTTTATTTGTCACATACACATGGTTAGCAGATGTTAATGCGAAATGCTTGTGCTTCTAGTTCCGACAATGCAGTGATAACCAACAAGTAATCTAACTAACAATTCCAAAACTACTGTCTTATACACAGTGTAAGGGGATAAGGAATATGTACATAAGGATATATGAATGAGTGATGGTACAGAGCAGCATACAGTAGATGGTATCTAGAACAGTATATACATATGAGATGAGTGTGTAGACAAAGTAAACAAAGTGGCATAGTTAAAGTGGCTAGTGATACATGTATTACATAAGGATGCAGTCGATGATGTAGAGTACAGTATATACGTATGCATATGAGATGAATAATGTAGGGTAAGTAACATTATATAAGGTAGCATTGTTTAAAGTGGCTAGTGATATATTTACATAATTTCCCATCAATTCCCATTATTAAAGTGGCTGGAGTTGGGTCAGTGTCAATGACAGTGTGTTGGCAGCAGCCACTCAATGTTAGTGGTGGCTGTTTAACAGTCTGATGGCCTTGAGATAGAAGCTGTTTTTCAGTCTCTCGGTCCCAGCTTTGATGCACCTGTACTGACCTCGCCTTCTGGATGATAGCGGGGTGAACAGGCAGTGGTTCGGGTGGTTGATGTCCTTGATGATCTTTATGGCCTTCCTGTAACATCGGGTGGTGTAGGTGTCCTGGAGGGCAGGTAGTTTGCCCCCGGTGATGCGTTGTGCAGTCCTCACTACCCTCTGGAGAGCCTTACGGTTGAGGGCGGAGCAGTTGCCGTACCAGGCGGTGATACAGCCTGCCAGGATGCTCTCGATTGTGCATCTGTAGAAGTTTGTGAGTGCTTTTGGTGACAAGCCGAATTTCTTCAGCCTCCTGAGGTTGAAGAGGCGCTGCTGCGCCTTCTTCACGACGCTGTCAGTGTGAGTGGACCAATTCAGTTTGTCTGTGATGTGTATGCCGAGGAACTTAAAACTAGCTACCCTCTCTACTACTGTTCCATCGATGTGGATAGGGGGGTGTTCCCTCTGCTGTTTCCTGAAGTCCACAATCATCTCCTTAGTTTTGTTGACGTTGAGTGTGAGGTTATTTTCCTGACACCACACTCCGAGGGCCCTCAACTCCTCCCTGTAGGCCGTCTCGTCGTTGTTGGTAATCAAGCCTATCACTGTTGTGTCGTCCGCAAACTTGATGATTGAGTTGGAGGCGTGCGTGGCCACGCAGTCGTGGGTGAACAGGGAGTACAGGAGAGGGCTCAGAACGCACCCTTGTGGGGCCCCCGTGTTGAGGATCAGCGGGGAGGAGATGTTGTTGCCTACCCTCACCACCTGGGGGCGGCCCGTCAGGAAGTCCAGTACCCAGTTGCACAGGGCGGGGTCGAGACCCAGGGTCTCGAGCTTGATGACGAGCTTGGAGGGTACTATGGTGTTGAATGCCGAGCTGTAGTCGATGAACAGCATTCTCACATAGGTATTCCTCTTGTCCAGGTGGGTTAGGGCAGTGTGCAGTGTGGTTGAGATTGCATCGTCTGTAGACCTATTTGGGCGGTAAGCAAATTGGAGTGGGTCTAGGGTGTCAGGTAGGATGGAGGTGATATGGTCCTTGACTAGTCTCTCAAAGCACTTCATGATGACCTTAGCTTTCTTGGGAACAGGAACAATGGTGGCCCTCTTGAAGCGTGTGGGAACAGCAGACTGGTACATATAACATATTTACTGCTACTCCACTTAATCCCGTTTTAAGTTTCCCTTCCTAACTGTTTTACATTCCCTGAGATCAACCAAATGTTTTTGTTTATGTATACTACACTGTCCCACTAATGTGCCATAAAATCATTCTGTGTCCCGCATTTGGGTATTTTAAAAATGGTCACCCATCTTCCCATGGCTATGCACAGAGACATCGAGGAGAGGAGTCTGCATCTTTCTACTTCAATCGCCAGCTCAATTTGTGCTTTATCCCGCTCCTCCATTCACCATGCAGCCCTCACAGACGCTGCTTTGACAGGCTAAATGACACTGAACAATTTCATTTTTGTATCGCTGAGCACAAGCGCTGTCCTTTTCTTACTCTCTCCCTCTCACTTTTTCTACCTTGGCCTTGTCCCTTCCTAGTTGTTTATTTTAATTTGGCCTGCGGGAACAGCTGGTGGTGACACTGGGGGTTGATTATGCTGTTCCTAGAGTGACATATACAAAGGCAGCCAGAGGAAGAGTCAATTGTGCTCTGCTCTGCTGTTGACAGGCCTGCCTGTTGCACCAGCCTAGGCCGGGCCAATGTCTGGTGAGAGGGAGCAGGCCATACACACACGCCAGACGCACGCACGCACGCACGCACGCACGCACGCACGCACGCACGCACGCACGCACACACACACACACACACACACACACACACACACACACACACACACACACTCTCAACAGTATTCTACACTGAGATGTAATAGTAGATTCAATAGTGCAGTGTAATTTATAGGGACGATTTCCTAAGCCTAGTCCTGGACTATAAGCAATTTGAATCCAAGATGGCATAGCAGTCAGACGTCTTGTCTTTGTCTTGTTTCGTTCCATGTGTGTATATCTTTTTCTTCGCGTTCTTCTTCATATTTTTCCTAAACCTCAACTTCAAAATACTCTCCTGCAACCCGCCTCACCCAATGTGGTGTGGGTTTGTTTCCCCCCTAAAGTATTTCTATTTACCTCCGAACTGGAATACCTCAACTGAAGCAAGCTAGCTAACTAGCTACCAGGTATCAGTCAGCTAACCACTGCTAGCGGTCATCAGCTAACCTTTAGCCTGGAAAGCTCTCGCCAGTTCGTACAACGCGTTTCAAACTAGAGCATACTGGACCTATTTTTCTCTCCATATCCCCGAATTCCTACCACAATCTCTGAACCTTTTCATCTGGATCATCACAGCTAGCTAACCGCAACCAGGTTTGACTACTCCTGGCTAACGTTTCTGTCCCGGAGCTAGCACCTACTAGCCTGGGGCTAGCCCATGCTAGAACCATCTCCCGGCTCACTCCTGGGCTACAATATCCGGATCCCTTCTACTGCCGGTACGGGGCACGGAACCCCACCGATCCTCTACGTCTGGAATACCGACATAATCTGGATTCCAACAGGCCCCTCAGGCGCAAAGGCCCATTCTGCTAACCTGCTAGGCCTGCTAGCTACCTAGAGCTACTTGGAACCCTACTAATTCCACGACTGGTCTATCGGCGTCAACGCATGAAGAGACAAAACCATTGCGATGTCCCCCAAAGGCTAACTTGCCTGCCCCGGTCTGCTAACTGCTAGCCCCTGCTAACTGCTTGCTTGCTAACCCGGTCTGCTAACTGCTAGCTTGCCTGCCCCGGTCTGCTAACTGCTAGCCCCTGCTAACTGCTTGCTTGCTAACCCGGTCTGCAAACTGCTAGCTTGTTTATCCCCATCCTACTAACTGTTAGCGTGTTACCATCGGCCTGCTAACTGTCTGAATCGCCGTGTTCCCAGTCAGCCCAACCACTCACTGGACCCATATGTTCACTTGGCTATGCATGCCTCTCTCTAATATCAATATACCTCGTCCATTACTGTCCTGGTTAGTGATTACTGGCTTATTTCACTGTAGAGCCTCTAGTCCTGCTCAGTATGCCCTAACCAACCATGTTGTTCCACCTCCTACATATGCGATGACATCACCTGGTTTAAAAGTGTCTAGAGACTACATCTCTCTCATCATTACTCAATGCCTAGGTTTACCTCCAATGTACTCACATCCTACCTTACCTTTGTCTGTACACTATGCCTTTAATCTATGCTATCGTGCCCAGAAACTTGCTCCTTTTACTCTCTGTTCCGAACGTGCTAGACGGCCAGATCGTATAGCATTTAGCCGTACCCTTATCCTACTTCTCCTCTGTTCTTCTGGTGATGTAGAGGTTCTGCAGTGCCTAGCTCCACTCCCACTCCCCAGGTGCTCTCATTTGTTTACTTCTGGAACCGTAAAAGCCTTGGTTTCATGCATGTTAACATTAGAAGCCTACTCCCTAAGTTTGTTTTACTCACTGCTTTAGCACACTTTGCCAACCCGGATGTCTTAGTCATGTCTGAATCCTGGCTTAGGAAAACCACCAAAAACCTTGAAATCTCCATCACCCACTATATCATTTTCCATCAAGATAGAACTGCCAAAGGGGGCGGTGTTGCAATCTACTGCAAAGATAGCCTGCAGAGTTCTGTATTTACTATCCAAGTCTGTACCCAAACAATTCGAGCTTCTACTTCTAAAAATTCACCTTTCCAGAAACAAGTCTCTCACTGTTGCCTCTTGCTATAGACCTCCCTCTGCCCCCAGCTGTGCCCTCGATACCATATGTGAATTGATTGCCCCCCATCTACCTTCTGAGCTCGTGCTACCAGGTGACCTAAACTGGGACATGCTTAACACCCCGGCCATCCTACAATCCAAGCTTGATGCCCTCAATCTCACACAAATGATCAATGAACCTACCAGGTACAACTCCAAATCAGTAAACACGGGCACCCTCATAGATGTCATCCTAACTAACTCACCCTGCAAATACACCTCTGCTGTTTTCAATCAAGATCTCAGCGATCACTGCCTCATTGCCTGCATCCGTAATGGGTCAGCGGTCAAACGGCCTTCACTCATCACTGTCAAATGCTCCTTAAAACACTTCTGCGAGCAGGCCTTTCTAATTGACCTGGCCGGGGTATCCTAGAATGACAGTGACCTCATCCCGTCAGTAGATGATGCCTGGCTATTCTTTAAAAGTGCCTTGCTTACCATCTTAAATAAACATGCCCCATTAAAAAATGTAGAACTAGGAATAGATATAGTCCTTGGTTCACTCCAGACCTGTCTGCCCTTGACCAGCACAAAAACATCCTGTGGCGTTCTGCATTAGCATCGAATAGCCCCCGTGATATGCAACTTTTCAGGGAAATTAGGAACAAATATACACAGGCAGTTAGGAAAGCTAAGGCTAGCTTTTTCAAACAGAAATTTGCATCCTGTAGTACTAACTCAAAAAAGTGTAAACACTGTATAGTCCACGGAGAATAAGAGCACCTCCTCCCCGCTGCCCACTGCTCTGACGCTAGGAAACTCTGTCACCACCGATAAATCCACTATAATTGAAAATTTCAATAAGCATTTCTCTATGGCTGGCCATGCTTTCCACCTGGCTACCCCTACCCCGGTCAACTGCCCGGCACCCTCCTCAGCAACCCGCCAATCCCCCATTTCTCCTTTACCCAAATCCAGATAGCTGATGTTCTGAAAGAGCTGCAGAATCTGGACCCTACAAATCAGCCGGGCTAGACAATCTGGACACTCTCTTTCTAAAATTATCTGCCGAAATTGTTGCAACTCCTATTACTAGCCTGTCAAAGCTCTCTTTCGTATCGTCTGAGATTCCCAAAGATTGGAAAGCTGCCGCGGTTATCCCCCTCTTCAACGGGGGTGACACTCTAGACCCAAACTGTTACAGACCTATATCTATCCTACTCTGTCTTTCTAAGGTCTTCGAAAGCCAAGTTAACAAACAGATTGCCAACCATTTTGAATCCCACTGTACCTTCTCCGCTATGCAATCTGGTTTCAGAGCTGGTCATGGCTGCACCTCAGCCACGCTCAAGGGCCTAAATGACATCATAAGAGACATAAGAGTGCAGCCGTATTCATCGACCTGGCCAAGGCTTTCGACTCTGTCAATCACCACATTCTTATTGGCAGACTCGACAGCCTTGGTTTCTCAATTGATTGCCTTGCCTGGTTTACCAACTACTTCTCTGATAGAGTTCAGTGTGTCAAATCGAAGGGCCTGTTGTCTGGACCTCTGGCGGTCTCTATGGGGGTGCCACAGGGTTCAATCGTCGGGCCGACTCTCTTCTCTGTATACATCAGTGATGTTGCTCTTGCTGCTGGTGATTCTCTGGTACACCTCTACGCAGACGACACCATTCTGTATACTTCTGGCCCCTCTTTGGACAGTGTGTTAACTAACCTCCAGATAAGCTTCAATGCCATACTACAACTCTCCTTCCGTGGCCTCCAACTGCTCTTAAATGCAGGGAAAACTAAATGCATGCTATTCAACCGATCACTGCCCGCACCAGCTCGCCTGTCCAGCATCACTACTCTGGACGGCTCTGACTAAGAATATGTGGACAACTACAAATACCTAGGTGTCTGGTTAGATTGTAAACTCTCCTTCCAGACTCACAATAAGCATCTCCAATCCAAAATTAAATGTAGAATTGGCTTCCGATATCGCAACAAAGCATTCACTCATGCTGCCAAACATACCCTCGTAAAACTGACCATATCACCGATCCTACCGACTTCGGTGATGTCATCTATAAAATAGCCTCCAACACTCTACTCAACAAACTGGAGGCAGTCTTTCACAGTGCCATCCGTTTTGTCACCAAAGCCCCATACACTACCCACCATTGCGAACTGTATGCTCCCGTTGGTTGGCCCTCGCTTCATACGCGTCGCCAAACCCACTGGTTACAGGTTATCTACAAGTCTCTGCTAGGTAAAGCCCCGCCTTATCTCAGCTCACTGGTCACCATAGCAGCACCCACTCGTAGCATGCACTCCAGCAGGTATATCTCACTGGTCACCCCCAAAGCCAATTCCTCCTTTGGTCGTCTTTCCTTCCAGTTCTCTGCTGCCAATGACTGGAACGAACTGCAAAAATCTCTGAAGCTGGAGATTCATATCTCCCTCACTAGCTTTAAGCACCAGCTGTTAGAGCAGCTCACAGATCACTGCACCTGTACATAGCCCATCTATCTACTTACCTCATCCCCATACAGTATTTATGTATTTATCTTGCTCCTTTGCACCCCAGTATCTCTACTTGCACATTCATCTTCTGCACATCTTCCAGTCCAGTGTTTAATTGCTATATTGTAATTACTTGCCACCATGGCCTATTTATTGTCTTAATTCCCTTATCTTACCTAATTTGCACTCACTGTATATAGACTTTTTGTTTTCTTTTTTTTCTACTGTATTATTGACTATGTTTTGTTTATTCCATGTGTAACTCTGTGTTGTTGTATGTGTCGAATTGCTATGCTTTATCTTGGCCAGGTTGCAGATGCAAATGAGAACTTGTTCTCAACTAGCCTACCTGGTTAAATAAAGGTGAAATTTAAAAATGTAAAAAAGCTCAATGGAGAATCTCAATTGAAAATGCTTTTTAGTACAAGACTAGGCTTAATCTGTGTCTGGGAAACCAGATCATAGTGTTAAATGCAATGTATAGAGTATAGAGCAATACGACTACAGATATAGACCCACAAACTGATTAGTAATCTACAACATCTACCATATGGTGTTACCATTGTAGCAGGTAGAACTGAACCTGTTACACAGAATATAATACAAGAAGGAACACAGGGAGAAAATCAAGAAAGGAAAACAAGGAGTACCACAGAGAGTCACTCACTCAATCAGCCAGTCAGTCAGTGGGCCCAGTTTTCAGTAATTGCTGCCAGCAAGTGAGGCACTCCATATGAATGGAAGTGCAGTAAAGCATCAGTGTCCATGATCAGTGTCTGCCCCCCCACCCCCAACCCTTC
Organism: Oncorhynchus keta; assembly: GCF_023373465.1. Lineage (NCBI taxonomy): Eukaryota > Metazoa > Chordata > Actinopteri > Salmoniformes > Salmonidae > Oncorhynchus > Oncorhynchus keta. The sequence goes on from NC_068454.1 coordinate 52,907,642, forward strand.
TCTAATCCTCTTGTGCAGAGTGAGAGGATGAAAGTACTGGAGGCTGGACAAAGAGAGGGAGGGAGGGTATTCTTCCTTTAATGCTGGCCATATATAATTACATGTAATGAGATCTTTGTCTTGTAACATTATAGAGATGTTCTTGAAGTCATCCTGGAGGTTTGAATCAAGGAAAGTACTTCCCTTGGTCTGAATGAGGAAGAGCAGCACCAACGCACACCTCCAGTCCCACTCACAGTTCTGAGATCCACATGTGCTGTAATTACCCAAGTCTCATTGAAGTCTCCTCTATCTACTCTCTCAGCTGGATGAATACCATCCACCACTTCCCCATTACATAAAGTGACACTCCTAGAGATTCAACATAGTGTCCCATCTTGTCCTTATCCTCCACCACCCAGAAAACAGCTCCAACCCTCTTTTGATGTCTTTGACTGACTGCCGTAATGGGCCATCTTGGCGAGTGAATGTATGTTTTCTGTGTGAGTGTGTGTGTGTGTGTGTGTGTGTGTGTGTGTGTGTGTGTGTGTGTGTGTGTGTGTGTGTGTGTGTGTGTGTGTGTGTGTGTGTGTGTGTGTGTGTGTGTGTGTGTGTATGGCCTGCTCCCTCTCACCAGGCATTGGCCCGGCCTAGGCTGGTGCAACAGGCAGGCCTGTCAACAGCAGAGCAGAGCACAATTGACTCTTCCTCTGGCTGCCTTTGTATATGTCACTCTAGGAACAGCATAATCAACCCCCAGTGTCACCACCAGCTGTTCCCGCAGGCCAAATTAAAATAAACAACTAGGAAGGGACAAGGCCAAGGTAGAAAAAGTGAGAAGTGTGTGTGAATGTATCTTTTTACAAAAAAAGCTTGTAAAAAGCAAAAAACAAACTTCCTCCCAAGGGAAATATTGGAGAGTTTGGAATCAGATGCTGAACTATATCTAATATCTGACACACTTGCACGTGCATACACACACGTGAAACACACACTCATAGCGTGCACACACAAGCATGGACACAGACGTAACCTTCGTCACCCACACTGCCTTCATTGTGTTGTTTAGGAGGCCTTGGATTTTTTTCTGGATGAATACCAGCATTAAATTAGCATGGAATAAATCTAAGCAGGAATCTTTCTAAAAAGGCTGAACAAATCTGAAGCAGTCCAGCCTGTAGTAGAGCATATATGGGTGAAGAGGTGCACTTGAGATTTCTATGAACCAGAAAACCACCAGATTCTTTGGTTAAAGTGGCCTTACATTAACATAGTTAGTTCGTTTATACACATTGAGACTACTACCATGTTAGAGCTAGAGTGTCATTTTCAAATGAACCAAAGCACTGGCAGTCTGTGAGGGCACGAGGAGGTACTCAATAGTCAGCTCTCAGGTGGGGTTTGGAAGAAAGTGATTTAAGTGTGTGCGTGTGTGTGTGTTTGTGTGTTTAAGTGTACGGAGAGCAGGAGTAGGTTCCTAGACTAGTCTACTAGACTCCCCGTCATAGAGAAGAAAATGACTCAGTGAGCCCAGAAACATGCTCTCTCTCTCTCTCTCTCTCACACACACACACACACACACACACACACACACACACACACACACACACACACACACACACACACACACACACACACACACACACACACACACACACACACACACACACACACACACACACACACACACACACACACACCTGTATGGGTGGGCCTTGTTGTTTGTCCTGTCTGTTTCTTTTTATTGAGGGAAGTTGCATTGCGGAGCGGCTCTCGAGCCGTGTGCCATGTGGATCCGTTCTCAGCCTCCACTCTGCACGGGGGCTAATTTGCATTCCTTTGTGTGTGGATAAAGGACACCTATTCTGTAGGACAGAGTTTACCAGCTGCCATCCAAGGCTAGTCCTTATTAGAGCCCTGCTGTTTCTCTGAGAACGCCAGCACATGTTCAACTCGCGCTCCCACTCACACACAAGCAGACAGGCACACAGGCAGAGACAGACAGACAGACACGGAACACTTATAAGCGTGCCCCACGTACACACACACACACACACACACACACACACACACACACACACACACACACACACACACACACACACACACACACACACACACACACACACACACACACACACACACACACACACACACACGCATGTATGAACACACACACACAGAAATATATACACACACACACTCACACACACACAAATGTCCACAGTGGTTCTTTGACAACGCCATTTGCCCAACCTCATCCATCTATCTGCGTTCATTCTTACCAACCACAAATACAACTCGAAACGTTATGAGAACATAAGGGGACTATTTCACCTGAGTTCTATGTGATTCACCTGAGTCCTAACATTGTTAGCAGGAGAGATCATATGACAAAGGAAATGTCATGGTTTAATGTCCAAGGAACTTTTCCCTGAAGTTCTGATAATGTTGCTTTTTGGAAGTGTTTTGAGAGGCAATAGCTGTTAGCTGGGAATGTACCAATACAAGCTTAGGTACCTGAACAAAGGTACATGAATCCTCACATTCAAATAGAGGTACAGAGGCATACTTTGTTCTGAAGACCTTGCTCGTCATTCAAATGCACCTTCTCCAGGGTTCCATTGTAATTAAGTCTATAAAATGTGGCCTCAGTTAAGCCATTGAGTCTAAGTGAAGACAAAATAAGATTTTTCAATTTTGAAAGCAAATGATTGTACCGAACACACAAGCTGAATAAAACACTTAATCTGCTTGCACAAGACAAGGAATTTATCCAAGTTCCACAGTTAAATTAGAATACATTCCCCAAACATAGTTTCTTACGTGGACCTCACTTTATGATGATAAAATACTGATCTTATTGTCCCACTTCATCTGATGACCTTATGTGACAGAAAGGGAAAAGTTGGTGAAAGTTTTTGAATTATTTGATGGAGTAGCTTTGCGCTAGGAGTGGGCTTCCTGAGTAGACTCCCTGAGTAGTCTCCTTTGTGCGATATCAATGAAATATCACAGATTGAATAGTTGTTGTAAGTCTGTAAAATATTTGAAGTAGCTCTGTGGGTAACTCTTTCCTGCAAGGTTCACACAGTATGGATTTTATGGATGTAATTGTGTTTGTGCCAGTTTACAACACACACACACACACACACACACACACACACACACACACACACACACACACACACACACACACACACACACACACACACACACACACACACACACACACACACACACCTTTATTTTATGTCAAAATACAAAATGTCATTGAAACCAAGCACGTTTTCTGGGCTGAAATTGATCGTTTGTGGGGAAGATAGGAGATTTCATGGAGGAAAACTAATGATACAATTTAAGAGTTTCAGTCCAAAATGCTATATGTCCATTTTCAGAAATGTTGGTAAAATTAGCTTTTTTGTTTAAAGACTTTATGAAAGAGATTGGTATGCTTTCTCCCCCCCCCCCCGTCGAGTCATGGGTTATTAAATGACAGACATGTATTTGCTTGAAACTTGATGGTTTCATTTCAGAGACAAACAATCACATTTACTCACTAACCACGTTTCCATCCACAGTTTTTATGCAAGTAAAGTCGTATAGTATATATAAAAAAACATGACATTTGTGATGCAATTTTATAAATGCAGACAGATCATTTATTCATTCAACATGGTGGGATCAGAGTAGGCACATTCGCTATTTTAACGCAACCGTTTTTGTGACAAAACTATCGGTAGAGTTGAAATTGCGATGAAAACACATTGAGTTTGATTTTTATTCGGTACGTAAAAACTTTATCACGCACTGATTTGTATCTGCGACAAGTCCGTTTGGTGGAAACACCACCGGTAGGAAAAGGCACATATTTTCTTTATGCAGACCTTTTAAATATTTGCATGAATATCTGTTGCCAAATTGGATGGAAACCTAGCTACTCTCAATGAAAAAAGTAGCACTGCAAGGTTTGACGCAGTCAAATGTGATAAATAATTACATTTCGTTGGTGGCACCTTAATTGGAGAGGACGGGCTTATAGTAATGGCTGGAACGGTACAGATGGAATGATAATCAAACTACCATTCCATGAACTCCATTCCAGCCATTATTATAAGCCGTTCTCCCCTCAGCAGCCTCATGTGGTAAAAATTATACATTTGTGGCATCAGTATTTTAAAACATATATACAGTGGGGCATAAAAGTATTTAGTCAGCCACCAATTGTGAAAGTTCTCCCACTTAAAAAGATGAGAGAGGCCTGTCATTTTCATCATAGGTACACTTCAACTATGACAGACAAAATGAGAAAAGAAAATCCAGAAAATCACATTGTAGGATTTTTTTATGAATTTATTTGCAAATTATGGTGGAAAATAAGTATTTGGTCACCTACAAACAAGCAAGATTTCTGGCTCTCACAGACCTGTAACTTCTTCTTTAAGAGGTTACTCTGTCCTGTATTACTCTGTTACCTGTATTAATGGCACCTGTTTGAACTTGTTATCAGTATAAAAGACACCTGTGCACAACCTCAAACAGTCACACTCCAAACTCCACTATGGCCAAGACCAAAGAGCTGTCAAAGGACACCAGAAACAAAATTGTAGACCTGCACCAGGCTGGGAAGACTGAATCTGCAATAGGTAAGCAGCTTGGTTTGAAGAAATCAACTGTGGGAGCAATTATTAGGAAATGGAAGACATGCAAGACCACTGATAATCTCCCTCGATCTGGGGCTCCACGCAAGATCTCACCCCGTGGGGTCAAAATGATCACAAGAACGGTGAGCAAAAATCCCAGAATCCCAGTGAATGACCTGCAGATAGTTGGGACCAAAGTAACAAAGCCTACCATCAATAACACACTACGCCACCACGGACTCAAATCCTGCAGTGCCAGACGTGTCCCCCTGCTTAAGACAGTACATGTCCAGGCCCGTCTGAAGTTTGCTAGAGAGCATTTGGATGATCCAGAAGAAGATTGGGAGAATGTCAGATGAAACCAAAATATAACTATTTGGTAAAAACTCAACTCGTCGTGTTTGGAGGACAAAGAATGCTGAGTTGCATCCAAAGAACACCATACCAACTGTGAAGCATGGGGGTGGAAACATCATGCTTTGGGGCTGTTTTTCTGCAAAGGGACCAGGACGACTGATGGTGGTGCTGGTCATTTATGCTGGTCATTTATGAACATTTGAACATCTTGGCCATGTTCTGTTATCTCCACCGGCACAGCCAGAAGAGGACTGGCCACCCCACATAGCCTGTTTCCTCTCTAGGTTTCTTCCTAGGTTTTGGCCTTTCAAGGGAGTTTTTCCTAGCCACCGTGCTTCTACACCTGCATTGCTTGCTGTTTGGGGTTTTAGGCTGGGTTGCTGTACAGCACTTTGAGATATCAGCTGATGTACGAAGGGCTTGATTGATTGATTGACTGATCCGTGTAAAGGAAAGGATGAATGGGGCCATGTATCGTGAGATTTTGAGTGAAAACCTCCTTCCATCAGCAAGGGCATTGAAGATGAAACGTGGCTGGGTCTTTCAGCATGACAATGATCCCAAACACACCGCCCGGGCAATGAAGGAGTGGCCTCGTAAGAAGCATTTCAAGGTCCTGGAGTGGCCAGTCTCCAGATCTCAACCCCATAGAATATCTTTGTAGGGAGTTGAAAGTCCGTGTTGCCCAGCAACAGCCCCAAACATCACTGCTCTAGTGGAGATCTGCATGGAGGAATGGGCCAAAATACCAGCAACAGTGTGTGAAAACCTTGTGAAGACTTACAGAAAATGTTTGACCTCTGTCATTGCCAACAAAGGGTATATAACAAAGTATTGAGATAAACTTTTGCTATTGACCAAATACTTATTTTCCACCATAATTTGCAAATAAATTCATTAAAAATCCTACAATGTGATTTTCTGTTTTTTTTCTTCTCATTTTGTCTGTCATAGTTTAAGTGTACCTATGATGAAAATTACAGGCCTCTCTCATCTTTTTAAGTGGGAGAACTTGCACAATTGGTGGCTGACTAAATACTTTTTTGCCCCACTGTATATGTCATATAAAAAAATGATCAATACAGTAATATGAGATCTGAGCTCTGGTCAAAAGTAGTGCACTATACAGGGAATAGGGTGCCATTTGGGACGAGGCCTTACTCTAACCAAACGCTGTAACATGAGGCTAGATTTATATGATGTGTTGAATTTGCATGTGAAATATACAGGACACAAACATTCCATTCCAGATAAATAATAGATATATTTGGCAACAAAACCAATTGTAATGCACATTTCAAATCTATGTATATAAAATCTGAGGACAGTAACATTTTACACACGCATAAAGGTACCTAATAAGCATGAATTTCTGATGAAAAAGTACACGTGAAAAATGGGCAGATAAAGCGTTTGGTAAATAAACTGTTCAATTACAGGGTTAATAAACCCCTTGATAGCGACAGGGTTGAATTAAAGGATAACGTCTGTGTGAATACCTGATTATTAGCTGTGAGGGGAAAAATCGCTAGGTGTCCTCCCCAAACTACAAGCTGGCCTCATACACAGAGAGTGTGCTCTCATGTCGGGCATGTGAATGGCTAGACTATTAGCCTGTGTGCATTCAGGGTTGATCCTCTGGGACTGGATACACTCTGTTCTCCCAGTCTCTGGTCTGAAGTGGCCGCTGACACTCACGTCCATTTGATGATCCATGTTTCACAGTCACACGACTATTGTTTTTCTTTGTTTCTCTATCTCTCTTCCTTTCACCAGTTCTCCCCCGTCGGTCTATTTTGCATGAATTGAATCTAGATGGATTGTTTCTTTTTTTTAATAGAGGTTTTACCAAGAACACCGTCGAATGAGGAAAGCCATCACAAGGGCACTTCAGTGATATCACCAATAGGTGCCCGGCTCGCTCAAGTACTGTTATTCGAGCTGCTGTTGAGTGGCGTCAGGAGAGTTTAATCAAAACTCAGTTTGAAAAATATGGAATATGATCATCATTGTCATTACGTTAGTGGAATAAAATTATATAACCAATGTTAGGGAAGAAAAGCTGCAGCAAGAGAGAGGTTTTGGCACCTTTCATAATGTCTGCAGCCTTGTTGAAAAGGGATTGGTCAAATGAAACCTTATCCGAAATGGCCTTACATTCCATCCTGCCATTCCCAGAACACTTCGATCAATATTCATGCGGGGAGTTTTATCATAGTCACCAAGCCCTCCTTTTTGTCATAATATGTGATCATTCCATTAACCACGGACACACAATACAAACTAGATGAAGTGCTCCTTCTGGAATTAGCAGCTTTCCTATTACAGAGTTAGGAACCCGTTCAGATAGCTCTGAACAATCAAGTACTGGAATTATAATCCTGCAATTACCATCCTATTCTTCTCATGCTCATATGTGTATGAGCAGGAGTATGTGTATATATGTATGTGTATGTGTGTGTGTGTAGTAAACAGACCATTTTTTTCCCTTCTCTGCTTTTTTGTGTGCCATTATTCAGATTGTACAACACTACTAGTGGGAAGGAAATCTGATTGGCTTTGACTGCTGTCACAATACAGACAGCAGACATGTTTGGTGAAAAATGAGATTTTCCCCCCTCTGTGCAGCAGAAAAAAAATATTTGCCTGCAACTACTAGAGCTTGTGGTAATTACTTTAATGATGTCCCCGCGCAGTCACCGACTCAGTGCCACAAACAGTCAAAGGCTGATCAGAAAATACAATTTCAGGGGACACACGGGGCAGGCACAATCATCTCATTAATACATGCTAATATAGCAGGGAGAAAGAGAACAGAGCCCAGACTGCTGCCTGATTCTCTAATAGGACATGAAACAACACTTGAAGCACATATTATACAGATGACGACCCCTCTGATTTTACACTGGAAAAACCAAGGGTGTTGACCTTCACAGTAATGGAAGACACAAAACTTTGGCCTTGCAGAAATCCTTTCTATAACCACAAGCAAACTTCTACACTGTCATATCAACATTATTGGATGTCTGAATCTCTTGCAATTCATTGCGTGTGAATATCATACAGTACACGCAAAGCAGCATACACATTAATATATTGTAACAAGGATCTAGCCAGAAAATTCTTGAAATCTGCATATTAGCCCAAGAAATTGGACAAATGAAACGAAATGGACGCAGACAAATCAGGGTAATTGTACAGTACGTAATGAAAACAAAAACAGAAGACATAATTCTTCAGGAAAAAATATATATACGGTACATACCGTAAAATAATAAAAAATTGAATACGGTGTATGGTACAAAATATTTTTGGGGACTGGTCCAAAAAAAACATGGTGGATGAACAAGCATGGTAGACTACTGATTTGCACAGCTGTTCCCCTTCATATCCACAAGCATGTGACCATGGTCTCTGGGTTTTACTCTTGCCTGCCTTACTGCTCTGCTGCTTGCTTTTGGTCCCGAATGTTATCCACGGCGTTGTTTGATTCTGATACGCCCTGAAAGGAAGGAGACATACGTAGCTATAACAACATCAATGCGCTTCGCCAGGTTTTCAAGTCAGGGACATGTCTTATTATAATTATTACCTAAATATGATTTATTTCTCTGAGAAACAACTCGTTGTATGCCCCGAACTGTCAGACCACTTTTGTTGTGTAGTTTTTCTCCTTACATCTTCCTTCCAAATCCTAGGAAATCTGGAAATCATTTATTTACATTTTGCATCTGCATAATGAACTGGGGAGCCAATGGCAGCCCTGGCTGGCTGGAGACAGGGTGGCATGCCTTCAGTTTTAATGGGCACGCTGAGGAAACTTCCAATCCTTCTTGACATTTCTCATAGTGAAATAAACGTGTTCTGGGTCAGAGTGTCTATTAGGAAAATAAGAGACGAACAAGTCAATTATACTTCATTGACTGCATAGCCAGGGGACCTCATTATCGGGATCAGGGAGGTCCATGCTGCAGCAGCCTGCTCCTATGTGTAGCTCCTGATTAAGTTGTGGAAGAATGACATGGCCCTTTTCCCCCTCTTTTACGCAGAGGAAGAGGCAAACACACAGATGCACACACAAACGTACACACACAAACGTGTACACACACACACAGAAATTGTTGACACGTTCAAAAAAGTGAGAGGCGCACTCTGTCAGGGGGATGCAGGCGGGGAGGTTTTTGAGCTGCTGATAGGGTCACGGAAGTGGATGCAATGGGAAAACAGTTGTGGCAGGGGATGTTGCGAGCTGTCATGCACAGCCTGGATGCATGGCCTTGGGTTGGGACTGGAGGGTTGGGGGGAGGGGGGGCTGAGGTGGAGGCGGAGACGCGGGTTAAAAAAAGCAGAGCCTGGGGTTTGGTGGGCGGAGTGGTGCATGTTTTTTCCCTTCCCTCTATCTGCTGGGTTCTTCTTGACTGCGAGGACAACGTGATCTGTTGACGTTGATGGGATGAGCGCAGACAGGGTACAGGGAGCCTGGCTTGTCTTTCCTAGTGCTTGCATTGTGTGCATCACATAGCCAGTGTTTTAGCTAAGGCTCCAATGAATTAGTCTAAGTGCAGATCTGGACCACTGGGAATTGATCAGCAACCAGTCGCCTTATCTGTGACAATACTGTTCACACTTCTGACTGGAGAAAGGCAACGTAGTAATCTCATATTTAAAGTTACATGTGTATTGTTTAACCCTACATTTTCCTTGTCTTCTGTTTGTAATGTGGTGTTTTTACTACAGACAATATTGGTATTTTGACAAATACAGAAATAGTTTGACAGGAAACAAACAGATGAAAGTAAATCTGGAAATAGACTGGTGTTGACAAGGTGAAGACAAATACTGACCAAAAATCTAACTATATGAACAACATGGCCATTTTACTGTGTTTTTGATAGCATGTTTAATCTGGAATGTTCAGTCCTTCTGGAATTGATGAATACATCTCACTCACCACTGACCTGCAAGGAATTATATGCCTTGTTTCAAATTAAAATATGAAATAAACCCACCAAAAACAGTTTCAGATGAATTGTTGAATTTCTGATCAAAAAGTTTTTTTTTTTGCTATCGTTTAAAATTCTCCTATTTTGAATCACATTTGTTGACCACAATTGACAAATTAAATCTGTAAGTAGCCTTGTGTTTGTCCACACGCATACCTAGCACAAAGGAACCACACAAGGAAGGGTCCCGGCCATATCTGCTTGCATACCTCCGTTATTGCTCTCTGAAACATGACTGATTTGATTATTTGATGACAGCTTATTTCCAAAATTTGTTTCGGCACCATATGTCTCTAATATGCAATTCCCTTTTATAAAAATGCTTCGCCCTGGGGTCTGTGAAAGGCCACGTACTTCTCATACCTGGAGGGAGATTGGCTTGTGAGTTCAGACATGCATACTCCACTGGAAAAAGCGCAACGAACCGCAATCTAGTCCATGTTCAAGAAAAATCATTTTTTACTGCGTCTCTTTTTTATGATGAATTAATAATGCAGCTCAAGGCTACAAGTGTAGTTTTTGAATATCTTGGCCTCAACAAACCTACCCAATCAAGCAGAATAAGGGGATAGAAAGCACTTCTTTCATTATTTTCCAAGTCCTCCGACAGTACTATCCTTATTATAAGTGGTTGCCCAGTCTTGTTTTCCTGAGTAATCTTAAAATATGAGCAAGCTCTTCAATTCAAACAAACTTTAACCAGCTTTACAACCTGTGTCTCATCACTATAATTGGTTCTTTAGTTGAGTTGACAGCATGTAAGTGATGACCAAATTAAACATCATGGCAGAGTCTCTCCATAACAGTGATGGTAAACCAAATTGGAAGAATAATGGCATTAGACCCAAGATGGATATTCTTCATTATTCCATTGATATTAAATATCCATAATTATATTCTAAATAAAATTAAAAGCAATTACATGACTTTAACATTTGCCTTGATTATATTCTGATATTTTCAATAAAATATATATAAATAGTTAACTTCCATAGTAAATACTATATTGAGATGAACACGATTACATTATAATCCTATTTATTGTCTTATATTAGTAGTCTATGACTGACATCTGTATATAATAGATAACAATGCAAGTATTATATAGCAATACTACTGATTATAATTTTTATGAACAAAATCCTCCTCATCCTATTTGGATAATCTAACCCCATACAGTATCCTATACACTTGCTTAAGCAATGTCCTGGGGTTGGGCTTTTGGGGTCATGGGTGAGCATCAGTAGACAGTAGGGCATGTTAGGGATTAATACGTTTCTCCATGCAAACTGCAGAGCAGGGCATTTGTATTTGTTATGGATCCCCATTAGCTGCTGCCAAAAGGCAATTAAGGTAGTTATACAATTTTAAAAACATTATAATACATTCACAGACTTCACAACACACCATGTGCCCTCATAGCACCATGTGCCCTCAGACCCCTACTCCACCACTACCACATACAAGGCATACACATACAAAATCCATGTGTACGTGTGTGTATAGTGAGTATGTTATCGTGTGTGTGTATGCATGTGTCTGTGCTTATGGTTGTGTTGCTTCACAGTCTCCGCTGTTCCATAAAGTGTTTTTTAATCTGTTTTTTAAAATAAAATTTGACTGCTTGCATCAGTTACTTGATATGGAATGGAGTTCCATGTAGTCAAGGCTCTATGTAGTACTGTGCGCCTCCCATAGTCTGTTCTGGACATGGGGACTGTGAAGAGACCTCTTGTGGCTTGTCTTGTGGGGTATGCATGGGTGTCCGAGCTGTGTGCCAGTAGTTCAAACAGACAGCTCGGTGCATTCAACATAAATACAAGTAGTTATGAAGTCAATCTCTCCTCCACTTTGAGCCAGGAGAGATTGACATGCATATTATTATTATTAGCTCTCTGTGTACATCCAAGGGCCAGCCGTGCTGCTCTGTTCTGAGCCAATTGCAATTTTCCTAAGTCCCTTTTTATGGCACCTGACCACACGACTGAACAGTAGTCCAGGTGCGACAAAACTAGGGCAGTGATGAGGTCACTAATGAGGGACAGGAGTGCACACAGTATCCTACACATCTCATTCACACCTAACATATGGGGAAACCTGGCCAGGCAAAGTTCATAATCGTACAAAACATATAGCTATTGATGGCAATCGCACACAAAACATTTGGTTCTGGAAGCAGACATTAAGAAATGTCAAACGACATCTCAAGCAGTGCCCCACCTGTTTTGAGCCCCAGATTTTTAGCAAAAATGGGAGCTTGCCTGTTTTGCATGTTATTTTGGCATTAATACGTGTCACATATCAGTTTGCAAAGAATGTCAAGAAAAAATGTATCATTGAGTTAATAAAGCCACATACAAACGTGGTCTCTTTTTTGTTTTCTTGAGTAAGGCAGCTACAAAATGCAAGTGTTTCAGCCTAGCTCCGTGCTTACTGTGGTGTTGGGGCAAGCCAGCAGAAAATATGGAGCGTAGCGTCGTGATTGGCTCAGTGTTCTGTCACTCATGGGGACACTTAATCACCGCCAAGTCTAAGGGTGGACCTTGAAAAGTTGAGCCCTATCACGTGTCAGGTATGACCCAGATGCAGACAGTGTCGAAGAAACAAAAGTTTATTTATAGTACAGAGGCAGGCAAAAGACAGGTCAAAGGCAGGCAGGGGTCAGTAATCCAGAGAGGGTGCAAAGGGTCCAGAACGGCAGACAGTCTCAGGGTCAGGGCAGGCAGAAAGGTCAATAATCCAGTGAGGTGGGGCAAGGTATAGAACAGCAGGCAGGCTCAGGGCAGGCATAAGTGTCAAAACCGGGAAGAAGAACTAGGAAACAGGCACAAGAAACAATAAGTAAGTTATTCATTTTATCGCTATTTCTGACTTTCATGATGCCTCTGCTGGTTTGGAAAATGTTTTTAATGCTTTGTACATGGGGTGCTGTCCTCAGATAATCGCATGGTATGCTTTCACCGTAAAGCCTTTTTTAAATCTGACAAAGCGGCTGGATTAACAAGAAGATGTAAGACACTTGTATTTTCATGAATGTTTAATATTACTATTTTTGTGTTTTGAATTTCGCGCTCTGCAATTTCACCGGATGTTGTCGAGGTGTGCCGCTAGAGGCACGTCTAGACCAAAGAGGTTTTAATTGGATGACTGTTATTTATTTAATCCAATAACTATGTTTAAATGTTACCCAATTTAATTGATCATGTAACAACTAACTCATTAGGAATTTGGGGCACCACGGAAGAGGTTGTTTAAAGAGTTACCATCTCCCGAATTAAACTCTATAAGATATATATCAATAAACAGTCATACATCGATAAACAGTCATCTTATTAATCATTACCTCTTATCATATCATCATTCTGAACAGTCATAACCTCACGCATCCGCAAAAACTCCAGCACTACTCATGATTCTGTACTACACAAATTTGTTTAATTATTTATTCACTAGCTAAATAAATAATAACAGGATAAATACACACTTAATACATGAGACAAAGTTACAATATGGTGGCTTTCTACACAATGACAAGGAGAGGGAGGGAGTGAAAAGACATTTATCGTTAATACATTTCAGAACTGTTCTTACAGTAATCATATTGTTTGCACACTAATCAGCTGTCTCAGTGATTGTCTGAGAGGGGAGTTTGTTTTCCCCATTTATGTTATTTTATCCGTTATTTTATCTGGTAAGTTGACTGAGAACACGTTTTCATTTGCTGCAACGACCTGGGGAATAGTTACAAGGGAGAGGAGGGGGATGAATGAGCCAATTGTAAACCAGGGATTATTAGGTGACCTTAATGGTTTGATGGCCAGATTGGGAATTTAGCCAGGACACCGGAGTTAACACCCCTAATCTTATGATAAGTGCCATGGGATCTTTAATGACCGCATAGAGTCAGGACACCCGTTTAACGTCCCATCCGAAACATGGCACCCTACACAGGGCAGTGTCCCCAATCACTGGCCTGGGGCATTGGGATATTTTATAGACCAGAGGAAAGAGTGCCTTCTACTGGCCCTCCAACACCACTTCCAGCAGCATCTGTTCTCCCATCCAGGGACTGACCAGGACCAACCCTGCTTAGCTTCAGAAGCAAGCCAGCAGTATGCAGGTTGGTATGCTGCTAGCTTCATTGTGTTGCTGCTGGCCCCATTGTGTTGGTATTCAGGATTTGGACCACGATGGACATGAGCTGCAGCTCACCGTCTCTCTGGACAAAAAGAAGGTATGTTTATTTCTCCACTCAAAGTTCCAACCATTTCAAATGTGTAGCTCCCGCTTCACATTTCCTGGTTTGTGAGATTAAGCGTTTAAACCACTTTAGATGTGGGCTGCAACTCCCCATCTTTCCTGGTCTATGAGATTCAGCGTTTAAACCACTTTAGACATGGGCTGCAACTCTAATGTTAATCTCTGTTGGCAATCCTTTTATGCACCCTGGCCAAAAGGGAAGGTACCGTCAGTCTGACTTGCTCTCTGACCTCATTCGGGGTGTGGCTACTTACTACGCACAAAGTTATGTAAAACTATCATCTCTTATGGCTCCTAAAATCATGTACCTATCTTAACAAAAATACTTTCATCGTTTTCTATATTATATGTGTAAGAATATTTCAAAAATAAATACACAACGCAGAAGTAGAGAGGTTAATAGAGTACTAAAGGCCAAGAGGACTAAAAGTCAATGGAGTACTAACGATCAATGGGAACAGTGTTTTTTCTGTAATAGAGAATTAATGAGCAATGGGTCAGAGACATGGGAGGAATTTGTCTATATATTGAGTCTGAAATAGGATACTGGTTATTTGGCCATTGGCCCAGTTTTATTGCAAGGAATTCTAATTGCTTAAGCACAGGCAAGGGCTGGGTTATAAAACTGAATCCTGTCCCTTTGTTCTGTGGAGAGAATCACAGGAGAGAATCACTGAGGACAGGGGAGAATTAACATCTACCTCTCAGGATAACATCTCCTCTTTGAATAAACCTATTTTCCTCCCCCTGATTTGCTTTGGGGTCTGTGTTATTGAAGAGTAACACCAACTGCTAACACTTTGCGCCGTGATCCGGAGGAATTGGTCTTGACAATCTCAACTGTGTGTTGATCCAGGTAAAAAGAGAGAGGGCTGAGCGCAACCCACATGATTCAACTCTTAATCTCCTGATTGACTGTTAACATATATCTGGTAGAAAGAGGAGGAAGGGAAAGCGCTACTAAGGTACACAATAGTACATTTTGGTAGATAGAAGGTGCTCTTTGGTAAAAGGGGTAAATTGGTCATCAAAAAGAGAGGAGGACCAAGGCACTCTTCATATAATTGATTAAAATGCCTTTATTAGTATGGCATGTTCAATAGAAACAAAGTTTTTAAAAACTGACACGTTTTGGCTGCATGGCCTTCGTCAGGGAGTACAAAACGAAAAGAAAAAGGAATACAATGTCCTCTTTTGAACAGCTCTTCAATATTATACCTAATTGGAACAGGGAGTGGTTACACAGTTGATTGGACACACCTAGTAAGCAATACTATACACATTAAAAGGTAAAATACTGTAGCTATGTTATCATAAAAAGACAACTCCAAGCTAAAAGTATCAGAACACTAAAAGGTAGTTCTAAACCTTAAATATGACTGGGAGAAGTATCAAGAATAAGAAAGCAATAGATAGTACACTAAAACACAGCAAAACATGAACAACAACAACAGTCTAAACATAGCTGAGGGCAATTGAGAAAAATGTCCACTAGATGACAGCAAATGGACCCATCACGACGCTACAGGAAGGGTGAGAAATCCATATCTTCATTTAAACCAGGGTATTTAGTGGCCTGTAGTTTGTAAATCCAAAAACCTTCCCTTTGGTTTAACTGTTTAAGACGGTCTCCTTTTCTAATAGAGGCCGGAATATGATCAATACCCATAGCTTGTAGGGAGGCAGGGTTGACATGGTGTAGGGACTTGTAGTGCCTTGCCATGGGGTAGTCTTCATTGCCTACCCGTATGGCGTACTTGTGTTCCGCTAAGTGATCTTGAAGACGTCTCTTTGTCCGTCCAATGTAGAACACCTTGCACTGTGTACATTCCAATCTATAGATGACATGAGAGGTTTTACAGTTAATGAAATGCTTGACGTAATACTCCATTTTGGAAGCTGTGTCAACAAAATCCTTCTTCTGTGCAATATTACTGCAATGGTTGCATTGGTTACATTTAAAAGAGCCCTTGGGTTTGTGGTCAAGCCAAGTTTCTTGAGAGTCACCCGAAAGATAACTGTGGACTAATTTGTCATTTTAGGTAGGACATCTCTTAAAGCGTATGACTGGTGGCTCAGGAAAGACTTGGCGTAGTAGCGTATCACTTTGGATGATTCCCCAATTATTTTTAATGATTCTTTTAATGTTATCTGCTTCAGTGCTGTATTTTGTAACAAAATACACTCTCTCTGATATATCATGAGGCACTCCCCTTCGCAACAAGTACTCTCTGTCATGTAATCCAGCCCTAATACCGGCATCTTTCAGGACCTGAATGCTGTAGCCCCGATTCAAGAAGCGATTCTCCAATTCAGCAGATTTGACACTGTAGTCAGTTTCCTGATCGCAAATTCTGCGGACTCTTTGGAATTGGACATATGGAATATTCTCTTTTAGCCTTTTGGGGTGAAAGCTGTCTGCCCTCAGAATGGTATTTAGGCTTCCTAAAGATTAATGCGTGCAAACAACCTTTGTCATTTTTACTAATGTCGAGGTTCAAAAAATGAATGTTATCCTTGCTGTACTCCATAGTTAGTTTGATGTTAGGGTTAATGCTGTTAAGGTATTGGTGGAAGGAAATAAGTTCATCTTCTGAGTCAGACCAGAATAGGCAAACATCATCAATATAGCGTCCCCACCATATAATCCGGTCAAAGAAATGGTTATTAGAAGGATCCAAAATGAAGTCATTTTCACATTTACCCAAGTACAAACCAGCATAGGAAGGGCTGTAAGCTCCCATGGCACACCCTTTGACCTGTTTAGAAATACGGTCCCGAAAGATAAAGATGTTATGATTAAGAGTCCATTCAGTCAGTGAGACAATGAATTCTGTAGGAGGCATCTCAGTTACAGGCCGGGTACTCCAGAAATGGTGCATAGCTGCCAAACCTTGTTCATGCTCAATGGTGGTGTATAGAGACTCCACATCCATGGTGACTAAAAAGGAAGCGGACCCTATATTGTTCAATTCCTTCATTTCTGTGTAATATCCAATATCCTTTGAAAGAACCAAATCAGGTAAAAATTAGTGCATGCAATGAGTGATACGTATCTGTGAAGTATAAGGTTCAAGTCCTTTGTTCTGTTATAAGGTTTAAGTCCTTTGCTCTGTTGCGTGTTTGTTAAATCTACATTTTTACACGTGTGGGTAATGTAAGCCTTCAACAAGCTTTTGAAGTGACCGCAAGTTTTATGGGTAACCAGGCCGTACAGAGACAAATTGTGTTCTATAGGATGTTTGAGTCCTCAAGGGGTTATCCTGTTGACGGGGTAGGGTTCCCTTTTGGGAACGACCCCTCCCACGTTCAGCTGGAACGGTGGCGCATGGAATGCAAAAAATATTCTTAGAAATATTTAACCTCCACACATTAACATGTCCAATAGCTCAAATGAAAGATAAACACCTTGTTCATCCAGCCAACTAGTCAGATTTCTAAAATGTTTTACGGCGAAAACATAGCACATATTTATGTCAAACCACCACCAAAGACACAGCTCATTTGAATAGCCAAAAAATGCAATCAACAAACGCAGGATTAAAAGAAAAATAATTCACTAACCTTTTGAAAATCTTCATCAGATGACAGTAATAGGACATGTTACACAGTAAATTTATGTTTTTTTCAATAATATGCAATTTATATCCATAAATCTCTGTTTACAATGACGGCCATGTTGAAAAAATGCTACTCAAATGTCCGGAGAAATGATGATAGCTCCACCAGATAACGTCAGATAACAAGCAATACACATCATAAACTTTGACTAAATATACATGTTTTACATATAGATAGAAAGATACACTTCTTCTTAATGCAACCGCTGTGTTACATTTATTTTTAACGTTACAGAATTTGTTCAGTAGGCTATAATATGAGACGGCGCTCACACATTAGCATTATGTCTCCTCTATGTTGGACTCCACAGAAACACAAAAATAACCTCATAAATATTCCCTTACCTTTGATGTTCTTTGATCATAAGCCGTGGAAGTAGTCATACTTACCAAAAACTGCGTTTGGTTTTCAAGTCTGTGTCTTTGGGCTATCAAACACGACAAAAATAACCTCATAAATATTCCCTTACCTTTGATGTTCTTCGATCATAAGCCGTGGAAGTAGTCATACTTACCAAAAACTGCGTTTGGTTTTCAAGTCTGTGTCTTTGGGCTATCAAACACGACAAATTCCGTCTGAAATGCAGCCAAAATTCTAGTGGATGCGCATCAAAACTTCAAAATGACATATTATATGTTGACGAAACTGGTCAAACTAAGTGCAGAATCAAGCTTTAGCATGTTCTGAACGTGCAAAACAAGCCTTAGCTCGAACAGACAAACTGACATCGTTTGGTCAATCCTGGAAGAAAGAGAGCTCTGGACCAGACGCGCGCATGAAAGTACATGTATTTTCGCGTGACCCGAAGGTTTCAGCCTGCCAAAAGTGGAGGGGGCGCGCGATTCTCACAATGACAAGCCCCATTGAAAGCAGACATCGCGCTGAAGAGATATAAACTGTTCCCAGATCCGTAGCTGGTTGGGAAGGGTGGAGGCGATGACGTCAAAGTTGGCCCAACTTTCATGATGACAAGAGAGAGTTTGGGAGAATGGCTGCCCTGCGAGTTTTGCTTTACATACAGACATAATTTGAACGGTTTTAGAAGCTTTAGAGTGTTTTCTATTCAATTATAATTATTATATGCATATATTAGCAATTTTGGACAGATTTGTTTTCTGTTTACTATGGGCACGCAATTCCTCCAAAGGGGGCAGTAGTCAGCCCTATCTTCAACAGGTTTTAAGGAACATTATTACGACCCTAATAGTGGAGAAGTGTACCTCTCGTATAGAATCCAAACCATTCAGAGGAATTTGGCTTCATCTGAGAAACGGCCCACTCAACTATACTTTGGAGGGCCAACTGCTGAAAGGGAGTCCAGTCCATCCACTTTGGCTACCCTGAGTGAAGACCGGTGTAGAGAGGCCATTTCTCTTATGAAAAATTATTCTAATGAAGAAACAGTCAAACGGAAGATGAGATTGACCTTTGAGTACAGGAAGAAGATGACCCACGACCTGAGTAAATGCTCCACCATCCTAACCAAATTTCCACGCTTTCTGGATGTGAAGGGCTTGGTAAAAAATAATGTTTTTATGTTTTAAGTTGTATACATTTTGTTTAATTTCCAGATGCCAATTGAGGTTTGCCAGTAAATTTAAACAATAACAACACTTCCGTAATAGTAGTTCAATTAGTGTGTAGGCTGGTGATTAACTCAAACTCGGTTTTGTAGGTTAAAATGGAATGTTTTATGAGAAAGAAATGGACTTGCACAAAACTAATGTTTTGTTCTTTGTCTTATTTGTTTCAGATTGAACAGGATTTTTGCTGCTGTATTTTGAGGGAACATCAGCCAAGTTTTTGGAGAGGTGGCCAAGTTTTTGGAGAGGTGGTCAAGCATGAATGCGGATGGGTAGATGATCATCATTTGTCATTTACACTACCGTTCAATAGTTTGGAGTCACTTGGAAATGTCCTTGTTTTTGAAAGAAAAGCACATTTTTTGTCCATTAAAATAGCATCAAATTGATCAGAAATACAGTGTAGACATTGTTAATGTTGTAAATTACTATTGTAGCTGGAAACGGTGGATGTTTAATGGAATATATATAAATAAGAAAATGAATGTGGTTACTAAACAAATAACCAAGTCCCATTTGCTTAGATACCATACCAGACTAATTAAACACAGATGCCCTTTATCAGTTGTAATGTATACTTACATATCCATTTGCGGTGTAGGGATCTCTCTGGTATGGGAACAAGGAGACTATGTCTTATGCAATTTTTTCTCTCTCACTGCGCAATGGTGATGTTGTCATGTTTTGTCTTATATTGTCTTGTCATTATGCTTTCCCTTCTGTTCGTTTCCCCCTGCTGGTCTTATTAGGTTTGTTCCCTTTTTCTATCCCTTTCTCTCCCCCTCCCTCTCTCTCTTCTCTCTATGTTCCGTTCCTGCTCCCAGCTGTTCCTCATTCTCCTAACTCACTCATTTAGTCTTTTCACACCTGTCCCCTATTCTGTCCTCTGATTAGAGTCCCTATTTCTCCCCTTGTTTTCCGCTTCTGTCCTTGTCGGATCCTTGTATGATGTTCGCTGTGCTGTGTCTTTGTCTCGCCCTGTCATGTCTTGTCTCCTTCAGATGCTGCGTGTGAGCAGGTGTCTGAGTCCGCTACGGTCGGTGCCTTCCCGAGGCAACCTAC
Source organism: Oncorhynchus keta (assembly GCF_023373465.1). Lineage (NCBI taxonomy): Eukaryota > Metazoa > Chordata > Actinopteri > Salmoniformes > Salmonidae > Oncorhynchus > Oncorhynchus keta. The sequence continues at coordinate 52,928,150 of NC_068454.1, forward strand.
AGTTAATGGTCGAGTCTCCAGTCTGTCCTCGTCACTACGAGTGGATTTAAGTTTTTATGTTTTGTTTTCTGCTCTGATTGTCCAGGAGTAGTGCTCTTATCCTTTACTGGAATAAAGACTCTGTTTTCGCCAAGTCGCTTTTGGGTCCTCATTCATCTGCATAACAGAAGGATCCGACCAAGAATGGACCCAGCGACTACGGATTCTCGTAACACTGCCGTCGAGATCCAGGGAGCCATGCTCGGCAGACACGAGCAGGAATTGTCTGCTGCTCGTCATGCCGTTGAGACCCTGGCCGCTCAGGTTTCCGACCTCTCTGGACAGTTCCAGAGTCTTCGTCTCGTGCCACCTGCTACTTCCTGGTCTGCCGAGTCTCCGGAACCTAGGGTTAATAACCCACCTTGTTACTCCGGGCAGCCCACTGAGTGCCGCTCTTTTCTCACCCAGTGTGATATTGTGTTCTCTCTCCAACCCAACACATACTCAAGAGAGAGAGCTCGGGTTGCTTACGTCATATCACTCCTTACTGGCCGGGCTCGAGAGTGGGGCACAGCTATCTGGGAGGCAAGGGCTGATTGTTCTAACAATTACCTGAGCTTTAAAGAGGAGATGATACGGGTTTTTGATCGTTCAGTTTTTGGTAGGGAGGCTTCTAGGGCCCTGGCTTCCCTATGTCAAGGTGATCGATCCATAACGGATTACTCTATAGAGTTTCGCACTCTTGCTGCCTCAAGTGACTGGAACGAGCCGGCGCTGCTCGCTCGTTTTCTGGAGGGACTCCACGCAGAGGTTAAGGATGAGATTCTCTCCCGGGAGGTTCCTTCCAGTGTGGACTCTTTGATTGCACTCGCCATCCGCATAGAACGACGGGTAGATCTTCGTCACCGAGCTCGTGGAAGAGAGCTCGCGTTAACGGTGTTTCCCCTCTCCGCATCGCAACCATCTCCTTCCTCCGGCTCAGAGACTGAGCCCATGCAGCTGGGAGGTATTCACATCTCGACTAAGGAGAGGGAACGGAGGATCACCAACCGCCTGTGCCTCTATTGCGGTATTGCTGGACATTTTGTCAATTCATGTCCAGTAAAAGAGAGCTCATCAGTAAGCGGAGGGCTACTGGTGAGCGCTACTACTCAGGTCTCTTCATCTAGATCCTGTACTACTATGTCGGTCCATCTACGCTGGACCGGTTCGGCTGCTTCATGCAGTGCCTTGATAGACTCTGGGGCTGAGGGTTGTTTTATGGACGAAGCATGGGCTCGGAAACATGACATTCCTCTCAGACAGTTAGGGAAGCCCACGCCTATGTTCGCCTTAGATGGTAGTCATCTCCCCAGTATCAGATATGAGACACTACCTTTAACCCTCACAGTATCTGGTAACCACAGTGAGACTATTTCCTTTTTGATTTTTCGTTCACCTTTTACACCTGTTGTTTTGGGTCATCCCTGGCTAGTATGTCATAATCCTTCTATTAATTGGTCTAGTAATTCTATCCTATCCTGGAACGTTTCTTGTCATGTGAAGTGTTTAATGTCTGCTATCCCTCCTGTTTCTTCTGTCCCCTCTTCTCAGGAGGAACCTGGTGATTTGACAGGAGTGCCGGAGGAATATCATGATCTGCGCACGGTCTTCAGTCGGTCCAGAGCCAACTCCCTTCCTCCTCACCGGTCGTATGATTGTAGTATTGATCTCCTTCCGGGGACCACTCCCCCTCGGGGTAGACTATACTCTCTGTCGGCTCCCGAACGTAAGGCTCTCGAGGATTATTTGTCTGTTTCTCTTGACGCCGGTACCGTAGTGCCTTCTTCCTCTCCTGCCGGGGCGGGGTTTTTTTTTGTTAAGAAGAAGGACGGTACTCTGCGCCCCTGCGTGGATTATCGAGGGCTGAATGACATAACGGTTAAGAATCGTTATCCGCTTCCCCTTATGTCATCAGCCTTCGAGATTCTGCAGGGAGCCAGGTTCTTTACTAAGTTGGACCTTCGTAATGCTTACCATCTCGTGCGCATCAGAGAGGGAGACGAGTGGAAGACGGCGTTTAACACTCCGTTAGGGCATTTTGAGTACCGGGTTCTGCCGTTTGGCCTCGCTAATGCTCCAGCTGTTTTTCAGGCATTAGTTAATGATGTACTGAGAGACATGCTGAACATCTTTGTTTTTGTCTACCTTGACGACATCCTGATTTTTTCACCGTCACTCGAGATTCATGTTCAGCACGTTCGACGTGTACTCCAGCGCCTTTTAGAGAATTGTCTCTACGTGAAGGCTGAGAAGTGCGCCTTTCATGTCTCCTCCGTCACTTTTCTCGGTTCTGTTATTTCCGCTGAAGGCATTCAGATGGATCCCGCTAAGGTCCAGGCTGTCAGTGATTGGCCCGTTCCAAGGTCACGTGTCGAGTTGCAGCGCTTTCTAGGTTTCGCTAATTTCTATCGGCGTTTCATTCGTAATTTCGGTCAAGTTGCTGCTCCTCTCACAGCTCTTACTTCTGTCAAGACGTGCTTTAAGTGGTCCGGTTCCGCACAGGGAGCTTTTGATCTCCTCAAGAAGCGTTTTACGTCCGCTCCAATCCTCGTTACTCCCGACGTCACTAAACAATTCATTGTCGAGGTTGACGCTTCTGAGGTGGGCGTGGGAGCCATTCTATCCCAGCGCTTCCAGTCTGACGATAAGGTTCATCCTTGCGCTTATTTTTCTCATCGCCTGTCACCATCGGAACGCAACTATGATGTGGGTAACCGCGAACTGCTCGCCATCCGCTTAGCCCTAGGCGAATGGCGACAGTGGTTGGAGGGGGCGACCGTTCCTTTTGTCGTTTGGACTGACCATAAGAACCTTGAGTACATCCGTTCTGCCAAACGACTTAATGCACGTCAAGCTCGTTGGGCGTTGTTTTTCGCTCGTTTCGAGTTTGTGATTTCTTATCGCCCGGGTAGTAAGAACACCAAGCCTGATGCCTTATCCCGTCTCTTTAGTTCTTCTGTGGCTTCTACTGATCCCGAGGGGATTCTTCCTTATGGGCGTGTTGTCGGGTTGACAGTCTGGGGAATTGAGAGACAGGTTAAGCAAGCACTCACTCACACTGCGTCGCCGCGCGCTTGTCCTAGTAACCTTCTTTTCGTTCCTGTTTCTACTCGTCTGGCTGTTCTTCAGTGGGCTCACTCTGCCAAGTTAGCTGGCCATCCCGGCGTTCGAGGTACTCTTGCTTCTATTCGCCAGCGCTTTTGGTGGCCTACTCAGGAGCGTGACACGCGCCGTTTCGTGGCTGCTTGTTCGGACTGCGCGCAGACTAAGTCAGGTAACTCTCCTCCTGCCGGTCGTCTCAGACCGCTTCCCATTCCTTCTCGACCATGGTCTCACATCGCCTTAGACTTCATTACCAGTCTGCCTTCGTCTGCGGGGAAGACTGTGATTCTTACAGTTGTCGATAGGTTCTCTAAGGCGGCACATTTCATTCCCCTCGCTAAGCTTCCTTCCGCTAAGGAGACGGCACAAATCATCATCGAGAATGTGTTCAGAATTCATGGCCTCCCGTTAGACGCCGTTTCAGACAGAGGTCCGCAATTCACGTCACAGTTTTGGAGGGAGTTCTGTCGTTTGATTGGTGCTTCCGTCAGTCTCTCTTCCGGTTTTCATCCCCAGTCTAACGGTCAAGCAGAAAGGGCCAATCAGACGATTGGTCGCATACTACGCAGCCTTTCTTTTAGAAACCCTGCGTCTTGGGCAGAACAGCTCCCCTGGGCAGAATACGCTCACAACTCGCTTCCTTCGTCTGCTACCGGGTTATCTCCGTTTCAGAGTAGTCTGGGTTACCAGCCTCCTGTTCTCGTCCCAGCTCGCCGAGTCCAGCGTTCCCTCCGCTCAGGCGTTTGTCCAACGTTGTGAGCGCACCTGGAGGAGGGTGAGGTCTGCACTTTGCCGTTACAGGACGCAGACTGTGAGAGCCGCCAATAAACGTAGGATTAAGAGTCCTAGGTATTGTCGCGGCCAGAGAGTGTGGCTTTCCACTCGTAACCTTCCCCTTACGACAGCTTCTCGTAAGTCGACTCCGCGGTTCATTGGTCCGTTCCGTGTCTCCCAGGTCGTCAATCCTGTCGCTGTGCGACTGCTTCTTCCGCGACATCTTCGTCGCGTCCATCCTGTCTTCCATGTCTCCTGTGTCAAGCCCTTTCTTCGCACCCCCGTTCGTCTTCCCTCCCCCCCCCCGTCCTTGTCGAGGGCGCACCTATTTACAAGGTACGTAGGATCATGGACATGCGTTCTCGGGGACGTGGTCACCAGTACTTAGTGGATTGGGAGGGTTACGGTCCTGAGGAGAGGGAGTTGGGTTCCATCTCGGGACGTGCTGGACCGTTCGCTGATTGATGATTTCCTCCGTTGCCGCCAGGATTCCTCCTCGAGTGCGCCTGGAGGCGCTCGGTGAGTGGGGGTACTGTCATGTTTTGTCTTATATTGTCTTGTCATTATGCTTTCCCTTCTGTTCGTTTCCCCCTGCTGGTCTTATTAGGTTTGTTCCCTTTTTCTATCCCTTTCTCTCCCCCTCCCTCTCTCTCTTCTCTCTATGTTCCGTTCCTGCTCCCAGCTGTTCCTCATTCTCCTAACTCACTCATTTAGTCTTTTCACACCTGTCCCCTATTCTGTCCTCTGATTAGAGTCCCTATTTCTCCCCTTGTTTTCCGCTTCTGTCCTTGTCGGATCCTTGTATGATGTTCGCTGTGCTGTGTCTTTGTCTCGCCCTGTCATGTCTTGTCTCCTTCAGATGCTGCGTGTGAGCAGGTGTCTGAGTCCGCTACGGTCGGTGCCTTCCCGAGGCAACCTACAGTTAATGGTCGAGTCTCCAGTCTGTCCTCGTCACTACGAGTGGATTTAAGTTTTTATGTTTTGTTTTCTGCTCTGATTGTCCAGGAGTAGTGCTCTTATCCTTTACTGGAATAAAGACTCTGTTTTCGCCAAGTCGCTTTTGGGTCCTCATTCATCTGCATAACAGATGTCCTGACAATCCTATAATGTTATATCTAGGTGGCAATCAGAATCTCCACAAGCAGCTTTGGTCCCCAGTCAGCTAAATATCAGGAGTGATTTTTTAATCAGTATCATGCCCATCGAGTTTGCTACAAGAGAAATCTTCTACCAATAGCAATGTAGCTATTAGCAGTAGCCCGACCAATTACGTGACTGAGATACTGATACAGAAATCATTTTTAACATTCAGCAGATATTTAACTTACCGTAAGAGTCTGTCATCTCCAAAACAAGAATGTTGATCATCTTTCGTCTGGTCAGTTTAGTTTTGGAGTTTTCCTTGATGACAACCTATCCACCAGACTTTTTCTTCAGTTTGCTCTCTATTAGCTGTAAAAAGAAAACATCAGTGAAAAATCCATTTGATGGCAAGTGAATTGAAGAATGAATTACAAACGTACATTTTTTTGCTTCGTCATCAGATCTTTGATGCTTTCGCGAGGGGCTTCCATCCTCGCTCAAAATTATTATTATTATTATCATCCGACTCATGGTCTGAACCACCCATCACAGAACTGGCAGAGGCATGACTCATCAGGGAAGATTCTTAAATACAGGATGACAATACAATACACGTCAAATGCATGGTTATATTGAAATTGATGCCACAAGTAACCGATACTTGAAAACCAGCACATGCCTTTAGCATCACCACCTCCTCAAACACATACCCATCATCTTCAGTTCCAGACCCATTGTACAGCTTTGCCTCTGATAAACTAGTAAGTGGGGTCTCAAATTTCAGGAAAGCTGTGACAAACATTAAAACAACAACCTACAATTACAATTGTAATCGCAATGGTAAGAGTAATCAGACTGACTTGTAAATCTATAAACACAATACATTTATTTCCAATCACAACCTTAAAGTTGACCTCAAATCAAAAGATTTTCAAGTGTCAAGTCAATGATCTTGACATATTTTTGTTCACCACTGAATTTCACCCTGATCAGCATGAAAACGAGGTCTGAAAGCAGTTAATGGTACGGATGTCATAAGGTGAATGCACCAATTTGTAAGTCGCTCTGGATAAGAGCGTCTGCTAAATGACTTAAATGTAAATGTAAATGTATAAGGCCAAAATGGATGAAAAGGCATTGTATTTGTATTTAAATCATGACACATTATATCAGGATGACTACAAACGTTTTCACCAATACTCCTTTACTTAGCAATGCTAATTTCAAAGTGTATTATGAAAATATTGGATCATGACCACAACTTGTCTGATATTATTTAAAGCAGGTCCAAAACTACAGCAAACAGACTACTCAACTCATACACTGTCCCGAAATATGGATGGCCTAATTAGTCCTGTAAAATGCACTCATAATTCCAGCTAGTCACTATATTATGTTGTCATGTTCTAGGAGCAGTCTTACAAGACGGCCAAAATGAACTGGTCATAAAGCAAGTGGGAAATGCAGTTAGTTAAGACTAGCTAGCTGTCGATGCAATGGTCACAATATTTATCTATAAGCATCACTCACAAGTCGAAAATGCAGTAACAATTTGGCTAAATAAACAACTCACCATGAATCAGATTAGTCCTAAATATAAAATAAGCAGCTGAAATAAAGAAAACAAACTAGCATGAGGCTAAAAAAGCTTGGTGCTGAAATGAGACACACGCCCATGGAACCACCACGTGGAGCAGACTAACTGCACAGGACAGGGATGCTAGCTAGCATGCTAGCTATCTAGCAAAGACGTGCAAAAAGTGAAACGCAAGTAGCTCTAACATTAGCTGCACACACAATCAAAACTGTTACTTTTTATGTAACACTGCACTCTGACAATCAAGTATCAAGTATTTAAATTGTTTTAAAAAAAAAATTGAAATAGCTTAATAATATTAGTGAAATAATTGTTTAAAATTCACCTTTGCGTGGAACAAATTAGGATTTTGTTGATCCAACAATGGTGTTGAGAAAAGAGGAAATTTGAACGCAGAAACTGGGCGGGGTTGTGATGAGGTTTACACTTACTGAGTAAAAGTCTACACTAATAGAGTAAAATTGTATACCTTAGCAATTAACACCAGTTATCAGCACTGACGCTAGGGGTCATTTGGCACTGCCAGTTGCTAAAACAACTCTATGGGAGTTGATCACTTTTGACACAGTGAATTTAACACGGGTGATTTACTGTGTAGTGTATGGCTACAATATGTGAAACAGCTATTAGTCCCAAAGCAAAGGATCGGGAAATACGGCAAGAAATACGACAGATTTAGACAACATTCAAGACCTTAAATTATGATAAAAGAATACATAATCCTTACTTACATTCAAACCTCAATGTCTGTGCGGAGAACTCTGACGGCAGCCTCTCTTTGTCTTTGATGATCCACAAGAGTCTTTCTACAGCCATGAACCAGGAGTTTCACCTTTTAGCATTCGGGTGCAGCAGCTGGAGGTCCCAAGCATCTTCAAACGTTTCGGCTGCAAGTGTGAATCTTCCTCATTTGTTCCAAAGTGCTTGGCACTTGCCAAATGTTGAACGGGACACTTTTTTGTATGCTTTCAGGGCATCGACTGTAGATACTAAGTTGAGTAGGTGTCTAACACAACGCTGGTGCTTCGGCAGCTGGTACTTAAAACTATCATCTTCATTCAGGATCGTTGCCACATAAACCAACTCTACTTCTTCACTCTTCTCTTGTTCCTCCGCTTCATCATCTTCCCGTCCTGGCTGAGCTGCTTCACCACCACCCACTGCATCGACTGCCTCGTTATTTTCATCTTCTCCAAAAACTTGGAAAGCTTTCAAGAAGTTAAAGCCGTTGTCTGTTGTTCTCACAATCTTACCCCGGATGAATAACTGAGAATTTATGTAATTTATGGCGCCTGCCAACAAAGGTGTCTCAACCGTTTACAGGCCAGGACTGCAGAGCATCTGTTGAGACTTTCAGGGTCTATCCAATAGGCTGTAACACTAATGCATTTCCGTATTCTTGCAGATCAGCAGTCGGTGGTGGTGGCGATGTGATCAACTTGTCATGGCCTCAGTCACTTTATTTTCTTGGAGGTTTCATCAATACTGGAGCGCATTGGGTCTTGATATGATCTTTGAGTTAGGCTGCAGATCCTGGACAAACTTTCTGAACGTTTCTTGTTCTACAACAGTGAATGTTTGGAGCCCTTGGACCACATACTTCACCACAGCTTCCCCACAATACTTAAGGTATAGGATCTGTTAAGGGTTGCGTCAATCGAATCTGGTATCAGGATAAATATGACATTGAGTCACCGATTGTATACTATGTACTTTTTATTAGCTAAGCAATAAGTGGTAAATGCTATTTTTGTATATATGGGTCTGCTGTAACACCACGCAGGGTAGAACAGAGAACAGACTTGTTCCTGACAAAGTTATTATAATATACTCTGACAGAAGGCGTGGTTTAAACTCATTCAGCCTATCGTTGATTGTTGGCGCACGAGCTGGTCCCAGCCCCCTAGGTGCTTCAGCGTCCGTCGTTGTAGTTGTGTAGAATATCTATGCGCTCATGCACTCAATACAGTTATCACACACCTGGCTCCTGTTATCTAACAAAATACTGTTTGTTCCCTATGTTCTGTATGTGCCCGTTTTTATGTTATTCTGTATTTTTCCATCACGAGAAAGGCCCATGGCCCTGAAACTGTTAACAATGTCTCAAGTCGCTATGTTGCATAACACATACACCCAAACAAGCCAACATTAGATAATATTCAATCACATATGATATGGTAACGGGCTATAGTGCATAACATAGAACCTCACAGATCCTAATTTTAAATGTATAAACAACATTAGTTAAGTGAGAGTTTGTGACCACCATTACATTTTACAATGTTAATTGTAAACATGCAAAAATGTTCATTGATCTAGTTGGTAGGTTATGTCAATACCGTCTCCATTAATTAGCTAGGTAAGAAGAACAAATTTATAAATTAACACAATGAATAAAATGTTAATGTTAGTTAGCTAGCTTGACCAGGGGTGTTTAGAGAAAAGGTATTTGGCTAGACTAACGTTAGCTGACTAAAATGTGCCCAGATACGGAAACTACTACGCTGGCTAGGTAGCGAACATTTGTTTATTTAGATTGCATTAGCTAACAAAGCTTCCAAATCTGGGCACATTTTAGCCAGTTAAAGTAGGTAGCTACTAGCTAGTGAACTATTTAGGAATAGGATTAACTAGCATCAACTAACACTGCTTGTTGCATTAGTAAACGTGGGCTAGCTAGCTAGGTTAGCTAATGTTAGCTAGCATGCTAACGTTATTCTAGCTAGCTGACAAGCTAACAGTAGGCTTACCTCAATGTGTTTTTTTTTAGATTCGATTTTAGATTCAACGGCGAGTTCTCGAACGCTAGTATTTCCTGGACTTGAAGTAAACATAACAGACATTTCATCCTGTAGGATGAATCCTTCATTCTGAGAAAATAAAACATTTATTTTAGATACGGCCAAGAAAAAAAGTCGACAGAAATATAAATAGAAAAGTAAAGACAGCCTAAAAAACGACTTAAGTACAGTAACAAAGTATTTCTACTTCCTTACTTTACACAACTGTGGGTATGTGATGTGTGTGTGTGTATGTGCTCTCATGCATGCATGCATTCATGCATGTATGTGTGTGTGTACATGCGTTGGAGTGTGCATACATGTGCATGCTTGCATGACTGTGTGTGTGTGTGTGCATGTGTATGTGTTTGGCCAGCCTGGCTCTATGTGCTATGGTCTACTGGCCCTGTGAGTAGACCTGTCTGGTCCAGATTCTTTCTGGCCATTTAGCTTGGCTAATGGCCACTCTGCCACGGCAAATGGCCCACCTCTCCGCTCCGCCAGCCAGCCGTCACCCTGATAGGCCCTAATGTAAATATTTGGACCAGTCCTACCTCCCCCCTAGGGGACAAAACAAGCTCTTTAATTGATATACTGTGTGTCTCCAACATCCTCTCTGTAACCCCCACCACACCCCCCTTTGAGTTTTGGGAAGGAACTGGTGTAAGAAATGGAACAAAAGAACTACAGCAATGTAGGGGGGATAATGGATTAGTCTTATTCTGTGAAGAAGATGGTGTCACAATGAGTGTCCCTGGACCTTCAGATCTCAGCGGTGTGCATCTCTGGATCTGTCCTGACAAGAAGAGGAGTTTCGCTTGAGTTAATTCCTTTCAAGTCTTATCACAAGGGTCGGATGTACAGACGTGAAAAAAGTGAAGCATTACAAAAATGAATTTTAAACGAAAGATAAAATACACAGCACCTTCTAGGTCTACACAGTTGTTTCGTTTAGTGCAGACAAAGTTGCAGAACAAATCTGTTCATGTGGGGACTGAAAATGAAATCACCAGCAGTGAAATCATTTGCCGCCAATTCTGACACCGAATATCATGTGAATGATCAGCTTGTATGTTGAGTATCTCACAGTGCGTATTACTCTGAGGAACTGAAGCATACAATATTCATTCATCTCTTCGATAACAAGCCGTTATGTCAGAAACAGAGCATGGCACTATGTGGTCACTATCCACTCTCTCTGCAGGTCTTTAATATCAAGTCCCTCTGAAAACTTCATTAGCTATATAGAGTAAAAAAAAAAAACAGAACTTTCTCTTCAAACAAAAAAACAGGGAGCATTGTATAGCCCAAGGGGCATACGTACAAAATCACAGAGCCCCCTTGAAAGCTTAAGTAGGTCACAGTGTCAGGAGACTCATTTAGGACACGTGGCTTGGGCTGGGATCACTTCACACTTCCCCACGCGCTGGCTAATTGACCGTAATTGCCAAATTTACTGGTCAGTAATCTACTTTTAATTTGTTTTCTACTCCCCCTCCTCCTTCCCTCTCTTCAATCCAAAGAGTTGAGAGGAGGGCCAGCCCTGTCCCGAGTGTCATGTTCAATAACGCAGCTCAGGATGGGACCCAATTAGCATTGTGAGCTGAACCCTCAAAAAAGGCAACCTAACGGCGACATATCCTGGGGACATAATTGAACGCGACACCAGCTTTAATTTGAATCTATACTGCCTACGGGCTGGGCTCTGAAATAAGTTTGTCTTAAAAGTCATGTAAACTATGGTAGCTCAGATTTCACTGTTTGTCCAATGAGAAGAAAGATTAATGAGAGTAATAATTATCATCTAATTACTTCGCTGTTGTTCCTGTAAAGAGGATTAACGATAAGGTTTACTTTTTTATGTGCTCGCCACAACATTCTGATGTTTTAAGTATGTCATCTATACACATTTTGAAATTGTATTCTATTGTATTTCTTCTGGTAAGAAAATCAATACAATGTCAGAATGTATATATAATGTAATGGTTTATTTCATTCTTACCATTGTGTGATTACAAATGTATGTGTTTTTTGTCTGATACATACTGTTCAAAAGTTTAGGGTCACTTAGAAATGTCCTTGTTTTTGAAAGAAAAGCACATTTTTTGTCCATTAAAATAAGATCAAATTGATCAGAAATACAGTGTAGACATGGTTAATGTTGTAGCTGGAAATGGTTGATTTTTTATGGAATATCTGCATATGCGTACAGAGGCCCATTATCAGCAACCATCACTCCGGTGTTCCAATGGAACATTGTGTTAGCTAATCCAAGTTTATAATTTTAAAAGGCTAATTGAGCATTAGAAAACCCTTTTGCATTTATGTTAGCACAGCTGAAAACAGTTGCCCTGATTTATTGCTTCTTTAAAACTGGCCTTCTTTAGACTAGTATCTGGAGTATCACGGAGTCGCTTCTTCACTGTTGAAGTTGAGACTGGTGTTTGGCGGGTAATATTTAATGAAGCTGTCAGTTGTTTCTCAAATTAGACACCCTAATGTACTTGTCCTCTTGCTCAGTTGGTCACCGAGGCCTCCCACTCCTTTTTCTATTCTGGTTAGAGCAGTTAAATTAGATTTTTTTTAACCTTTATTTAACCTATGCAAGTCAGTTAAGGACAAATTCTGATTTTCAATGACGGCCTAGGAACAGTGGGTTGACTGCCTGTTCAGGGGCAGAACGAAAAATGTGTAATGTTCCGGTTACTAGTCCAACGCTCTAACCACTAGGCTACCCTGCCGCCCCCCGTTTGTGCTGTTCTGTGAAGGGAGTAGTACACAGCATTGTACGAGATCTTCAGTTTCTTGGCAATTTCTTTTATGGAATAGCCTTAATTTCTCAGAACAAGAACAGACTGATGCGTTTCAGAAGAAAGGTATTTGTTTCTGGCCATTTGAACGGTAGTGTATGTCTGTGATACAGTTGTGTATCAGTCTTAGTCACAGATCAAAGTGAAATTGACATACGAGCAAAGAGAAGCCTTGCTTCTAGAGTCATAGAGTGTCTAAAGAACGTCAAGGTTTATTCCATAAGTAATTCTCTCAGACAATGAGGGAAAACACTGCTTCTCAAAGACTGTAATTGAAAAATGTCAAACTTGTGGGCATCGAGATGTGACAAGAGGAACTGTATCACCCCAGCTCTTCAAGTACACAGAGAGTATCACTGAGTGACAGGAGAGAATGAGGAGAGGCCTTGGCGGGTGGGTACTGTTGGGGTGGGGAAGATAGACTCAAGTCAAGATCGAAGATCATGAAGTGATTCCAGAGATGAGATGAAGGATTGGTGTCAACTCTCGATTAGGTGGTTAGGGCCTGTGGTTAGCGTCTCTCATGACCTACCACACCAAAGACCTGTCACAGGACATGCCAATGACCTGTGCTGTATTCTCTCTTGGGAGATGCAGACTGAAGAGTGTCTACTCTTCGTGTATCTCTCTCTATTTCTCCCTCCGCCTCTTCGTACCCTCCTCTCTCTCTACTAATCGCCTCTTGTCTTTAATAGCATCTCTGGTGGTAGTGATAGCAAGACTCGGTGCGGACCTTCAGATCACATTACCTCAGCCCAGTCCAGATTTGAGTTGCTGAACTTGTAACCTTATGATCCTCTAGCCCAAACTTAATGGGGCACCAGAGTCCCAACCCGCCTCAACCAGCCCATCGCATTAGTACCACTCAGGGCCCTCCAGACGGACTGTACGCAAATGTGAGGCGGCACCGCTGAGCCAGAGACCTGCCTGAGTTTACTATGGCCCCAGGTCATGTGTCCGTGACATCACTGGCCAGCCTCATCGCCCCGGGTCACCATCATCAGTTAGGGAGGCCGACCCAGAAAGGGCCTGAGTGGCCGGAAAGTCTGATGATGATGACATCATCACGCCCGATGGAGCTCGCCCATACAGAACAGCTGCCGGGCATCGCCCTGGACAGAGAGGGGTGGACTCTCTGATAGTGGAGCTGCTCAGCTCAGCGGAGAGAGAAAGGCCACTATGAGAGAGATTTGCCGGTGTGAAAGCCAAACAAAATTGCAAAGAGCAAAGCAGAGTAGTAATTTCTGATAAATCTTGAGCTACTATGATAGAACATGTTTTCGTTCATCAAAAAGACAATGACGGAAAAATATGTCTATTTTTTTAGATTAAAAATGTACTTCTCCCTGAGGATTGTATGTTTTGAACAATGTGTTTTCTATTTTTCAGTGTATTGTTTACTGACTGCTTGAGAGTGTATATCATTTTGATCACTTTGTTTATGATTTGAGAGCAGTGTTTGATTTTGAACACAGGTAAAAACTGTTTTGAGGCGAATGTTTCATTTTGCAAGATGAGTCAGAGGTTATGTAAATAGTGCTTGAAGATGAGGTTTTGTGTTTAATGTTTTCAGGAAATGGAGCAAGGTTTCAGAAATAGTGTTTTAGCAATTGAGAAAAACTGTAATAAATGGAAAGCACAATGTTCAGGGCCATACAATTTGTCCATTGTACACTATACCGCCTACAATGGACTGTACTACAGTATCCATTCTCAGACTTTTTCCTTCCCACCTTCAACAACCTGTTTGCTCTCTGAACTGGCTTATATTGGTTGTGTCGCATCATTTGAAACAGGTTAAATCAATTTTGAGTGGTTGTGTTCACTCAATGACACATGTTCTCTATTTGTATTTGATTGTTGCCACTTGTGTTTACCAGTATGGATGACATGTGCATTAGAGTGTAGAATGTGTTTTGAGAATGAGAATGTGTTTAGAGTCTGTAAACAATTGTGGGAAAAAAATTACTTGTGTCAGGCACAAAGTAGATGTCCTAACCGACTTGCCAAAATGTTGTTTGTGAACAAGAAATTTGTGGAGTGGTTGAAAAACGAGTGTTAATGACTCCAACCTAAGTGCATGTAAACTTCCAACTTCGACTGTATATGTATACTACGCATTAAATAACACGATTCTTATAAGCACACTACACCAGCAGCGCAAACCCATATCATCGGCCAAAAGACCATTGGAGTTTTTGAGTGAAAATATATGGGTTGAACTTTCATTAATTAGTACTAATGCGGGGACATAGGTTGTCTTGCATTTGAGTTAATAAATGGTTTATTACCACAGAATAGAATCCACCTTGAATAGCAAACGTTATCACTAAAAGAAAACAACAACTTGCAAAATTCACCTGTTGAACAATACCCAGAAGAACCAACCCAGAAGACAGACAACACAGAACAAATGACATGTCTTAATGGATAAGCATGCTTCAGTTCATGCCGAACTGAATGAGTGTGCTCGCATAATCCTTAAAAGATCTTCGTTTGAGAAACAAGAAAAAAGTGGCAATAGTACTGTTTGTCAATTTTGAGATGCCATAGCCAGTATACACTTCCTCAAAATATTGACAATCAATCTAAGAACTCAAGAAATCTGTCATTACTTTTGACGTTTTTGCCGAGAAGATCTTAGCTGCACAATTTAACATCTAGCTAAGATTTTTTTGTATGAAATGTGCATGAAAACAAGTCGTCTCTCGTTGAATGACATCGAAGACTACTGAAGAATCCCAACTGTTTACCAATCACAAGGGGCGTAGACCTCGGCTCCGAACTTCGGCTTGCCTCCAGAAAAAATGTAGTGTGCCCGAACAGCCAAAGTCCAAAAGAACAAAAATGTTGTCATAATATATGCACAAACTCTACCAAACTGTTTCGGCTGGGAAGCATGCGGATAAACTACACTCCCCCCTCTCATCAAAAAAAGATTTTCTTCAAAACCCATTTTCTTATTCATCCCTTTCATAATTGTGAAACAGCCCGGTGATTCTGCTCTGTTTTCAATTAGGTCGCTGGTTATTTACAAGTATTGTGCTGAGGCTGTTGGACCCATGTAGGCTGCCCTTGAGGCCTTTGTGCCTGCCGACAATGGATAATGAGCTTTCTGCCCATGTGTGGCTTGCAGGGCAGAGCGGCAGACAGACAACGTACCCGTTACCCCCCACCCAAACACACACACACACATGCACACGTAAAAACAGGACAGACAATATAAATACATTTATTTTATTTGTCCCAATAGGAGAAGCTTTTTGGTTCCAGGTAGAATCTTTTGGTGGTGAAAAGGGCTCTACTTAGAACCTTTAAGTGGTGAAAGGGTTCCACGTATAACCTTCTATTATTGAAAGGGTTCCAATTGGAACCAAAAATAGTTATTTCAGATGGTTCTCCTGTGGGGACAATTGAAGAACTCTTTATGGTTCTAGGTAGCACCTTCTTTTCTAAGAGTGTACTGACCCCCGACTCATACTTACGTCTCAGATGCTTCTCAACCAACCAACTGTCCACTTTGATGTCTAACAAACAGCAACCTCTCTAATTTCCGATTCAGTTGGTCAGATATGGACATTGTTGCTGCCTGGACAATTAAATCTGAAGCACCAAATAATAAATGTTCCCATGTTCAGACAGTGACTCAAAAACCCAGAACCGTAGACAACAATCATCTTTGGAGAAGTTCTAAGTGGTCTGTTAGGTGGGCAAGTCTGTTGAGTCACTGTATTGTTCAGCAGTGGGGAGTGGGAAGTGGGGGGTGTCTACGATATCACGTAGACCCTTGAGCAGGTAAGGAGATAAAATGCCAGCCGGATTTACATGCCACAAGTGATGCAGAGAAAGAGACACCTCATCCATTGCAGCCACATCAAAGGAGACCAGGTTATTAACGGGGGATGGAGAGCACTGGAGGCTGTGTTACCATCACATGCTCTCCCACGCTCATTTAGAATCAACAGTGTGCGCGAACACATCCGCCATTACGCACAGCCACACATCCACATAAACACACACGAGTAAACATACCAACTATGTTCTATATCATTCTGTATTATCGACATGATAACGAAACTACTCTATTGTCGGTGCCTCTCACAATTAGGCAACTTATTGAGCTCAAGATTCAATATGCATGTTAATTCTCAGGTTTGGGGGAAAATTTGAAATGCTTTGATGTTCACCAAACTTGGCAGTCAATCATCAGTGGCAAACAATTGCAGACTTAATGAAGACAGCAAAAACAATGGCTGGGGCTATTGTTTCAAATACATGCATGTTAATATGCCTCAAATACATGCATGTAAATGTGATTTGAATCAATACCTTTTAATTGGCCAGTGTCTGTATTCTTGTCCTTGATATATAGCACGTATTTAATCCTCCTGAACGGAATAATAATCTTTATGATTTAATAGGTAATTTTAAATCATGAGCAGTTTTAAATCATGTTATCTTCATCAGCACCTCTCAGTTACAGGAACCAGACAGACTTGGATGGAATCCTGAACAAGTCTGCAAAGGACAGTGTCATCAGTAAGATTTAAAACTCAAGAAATATCTCACTAATGGTTGACAGACTAGGCTAGGGATGGGCAACTCGTAGGCCCGCGGATCAAAATAGTATTATGATTTAAAAAAATGTGGGATCTCAGTCCGGGTCTCAACTTACTGTTGAGATTTAGAATAGAAGAATACACAAAGTGTAATTTAGAAATGTGGTTGTGCATCAGCAGTTTTTTTCTTGTTCTTATCTGTCACTGATTTTGATTGGTAAATTAGTCAAACCAGCTCTCTAAACTTGCAGTAATCATGATCAAATTACTAACCGGGGGCCCCCATTGATTTTGTTAGTCCCTCTCACTCAGATATCACATTAAGAACTGCAAACATTTTCTCCACCTTATGGCAAAATGTGTAGAATTGCAGGAAATTGATGAGTTCAGATTTGTATATGGCCCCCAGCCCCATAAGAGTTTGCCATCCCTGGACTAGGCCTACTCTAGGCCTACTCACATGCCTAATATTACACTGAACAAAAATATAAACGCAACATGTCAACCAACAAGTGTTGGTCCATGTTTCACGAGCAGAAATAAAAAAAATCCCAGAAATAGTACATTCACACATGCTCTCAAATTTTGTGCACACATTTGTTTACATCCCTGCTATTGAGCATTTCCCCTTTGCCAAGATAATCCATTCACCTGACAGG
The DNA here is from genome assembly GCF_023373465.1 of Oncorhynchus keta. NCBI lineage: Eukaryota > Metazoa > Chordata > Actinopteri > Salmoniformes > Salmonidae > Oncorhynchus > Oncorhynchus keta. The sequence continues at coordinate 52,945,535 of NC_068454.1, forward strand.
TGTGGCATTTCAAGAAGCTGATTAAACAGTATGATCATTACACAGGTGCACCTTGTGAAGGGGACAATAAAAGGCCACTCTAAAATGTGCAGTTTTGTTACAACACAATGCCACAGATATCTCAAATTTTGAGGGAGTGTGCAATTGGCATGCTGACTGCAGGAATGTCCACCAGAGCTGTTAACAGATAATTTAATGATCATTTCTCTACCATAAGCCCCCTCCAACGTCATTTGAGAGAATTTGGCAGTAAGTCCAACTGGCCTCACAACCGCAGACCATCTGCATGCTCATCGTCCACACCAGGGTCTTGACGTGACTGCAGTTCGACATCGTAACTGACTTCAGTGGGCAAATTATCACCTTCGATGGCCACTGGCACACTGGAGAAGTTCTCTTCCCGGATGAATCCCAGTTTCAATTGTACTGGGCAGACGGCAGGGAGCGTGTATGGTGTTGTGTGGCGAGTGGTTTCCTGATGTCAACATTGCCAACAGAGTGCCCCATGGTGGCGGTGGGGTTATGGTATGGGCAGGCATAAGATACGGACAACGAACACAGATACTGACTGGTTTTCTGATCCACACCCTAACAGATGCATATCTGTATTCCTTGTCATGTTAAATCTATATAGGGCCTAATGCATTTATTTCCATTGACTGATTTCCTTATATGAACTGAACTCAGTAAAATCTTTGAAATTGTTGCATTTCGCGTTTACATTTTTTTCCAGTATACTTGTCTAGCCCTGGATAGCTGAAGCACTTCATCTAGCAGCTACTCTTTATTATTTAAAAATGAACAGAGTCAATGTAGCACATTTGGCCTATATTAACATTTCTGCTCACATTTGAGGAAATGTCAGGTGAAGGTAGGCCTCTGCTTCTGTATGCTGTAGCAAAGTAGTTAATTCAAGGACCAAGGTTGTTAAATATGTCAAATTCCTTGTCTGTCTTGTGGGGCAGAAGTGAAGGATTGAGGTCAAATGTAAATCTGTATCTTACATGTCATATTTCCAGCATGTGTTGGTCCATCTGGAACTGTAACAAGAAGTGAATAATCAGCACAAGCCGTGCGAGCATGTTCCTAAATGGTAAGGGTGGGAAAAATAGCAAGCCTCGCCATGCATTCAGTTTACGGACACAAGATTATTCAAAATAGGCCATTTTTTCCTTAGTGTTCGTTGCCAGAAAAATTATTTAAATATTGGTATACAATAAACACTAATCGGCCAATGTCAGAAACTGAAGCTATTAGTCTATCATGTCAACATGGGCCTGGCCTAAAATAATATGATTATTGTGTAGCAAATCCAGCTAGCACATTCAGTTCCTTGGAAGATGTGGGAATGTAAGTTTTTGAATTCACATTGCTTCTGGGGAAAAAAAGCCATACGTTTTCTGACCAGTAAAACGGAATGTTTTTTATTAAACATTCTGAGAACTGAAGTTGAAAAAAAGTGCCTTTTCTGGGAACTTGCATGGAGTTGCTGAGAACATTTTACTATGGTTCCCTGAACATTTTCCTTGGAGGTTTTATTAACATTCTGAGAACAGAAATGCTAGGTTATTTAATAACATTCTGAGAACATATTTCAATAAGACTTTGAATAACTCTGCTAGCTTAGGTTAACTGTTTTGAACTCCAATCACACATGGGAATTAATTTACTTAGGCATTAATCATGCAAACACATCTATATTTTACTATGGCACGGCATCAGTGAGATTAGAACCTATGATCTTCTGTTCTCTACCCATGGAATTAGTCCACTGCCTCAGCAGGATGGAGCTAGCTGTCACGCCCTGGTCTTAGTATTTTGTGTTTTCTTTATTATTTGGTCAGGCCAGGGTGTGACATGGGTTTTTTATGTGGTGTGTATTGTCTTGGGGTTTTTCGTAGGTATTGGGATTGTGGCTTAGTGGGGTTTTCTAGCATAGTCTATGGCTGTCTGGAGTGGTTCTCAATCAGAGGCAGGTGTTTATCGTTGTCTCTGATTGGGAACCATATTTAGGCAGCCATATTCTTTGAGTGTTTCGTGGGTGATTGTTCCTGTCTCTGTGTTTGTTTGCACCAGATAGGCTGTATAGGTTTTCACGGTTGTTGTTTTTGTATTGTTCGTTTTTTCATTGTCATTAAACATGTATCAAGAATACCACGCTGCATTTTGGTCCGACTCTCTTTCACCGCAAGAAAACCTTAACACTACCATGCTGTGTTTTTTTACTGATACAAAGCTGTTCATTTTAGTCTATTTATACAGACCCCATTTCAAAGGAAACAAGCAGTCATTAAGATCAGGTGTGGTGAATTAGTGGGCGCAGCCAACACACTCAACAAGGTAAAGGATAGAGAGAATTTAGTTGAAGCTGAGAATGGAATGTATATGTGTTTCAATAACATTCTTGGAACTTTTTCTTGTGGTTTTTATGGAAAGTTTTATTAATGTTTTGAGAACATGACTTCGGAACCCGAAGAAAACATTATAGTAAACTCACGTAAACTCGTACATCGCCTTGGTCCGTACAATTGCCCTTATTTTAGCGCCCCAAAAACGTAATACTTCCAGATCAACTGTAATGTCAATACCATTGTAAGGCACAATTTCCCCCCTTTCCAACAAAATAAATGACATGACCTAAATGCTACCCGTTTCTGCATAATTCAAGCAGGCAATAAGCCCCGTTGGGTGTTTTTAAAAATGGGGGGTGGGGAAGCTAAACTAATGCATGATAGTGAGAAGGAGAGATGTCGTGTGGGAAAATTGCTTTTTTTCACTCGATCTGCCCAATTTATCACCTTATTCTGTCTAAAATGCAAATAAAACACTATAAAGAGTTTATATAATGTTTCATTACATACCTATTTAAAGGTTTGTGTCGAATTTGAATCGGGTTTTTAGGGCGGTGTTAAAGTGATCTTAGAAGTAAAACAGCGGCTTTGAGAATGATGATCGCATGCAATGATGACTCAAAATGACTAGGTATCCCCCCTTACACCCGTCACTGTCCATTTCTTGTTGTTAAACGATGAGTGAAGTGCTACACCTGATGGAGAGAGATTGTAAGACAGAAATAGTTGCTTTATGCGTGCTGTACATTACGACATGACACGCCTAGATGTAACGGAGGGTCCGTTTTTTCAACTTTTCTCCAAAACTATAGAGCTATTACCATGTCAATCAACGCTTGAATAGAAACCTAGTTCACAACCCCCAATTTTGACGTCAACACAGTCGCTACAGTCCCATTAGTTTTCTTTGTAGCCTCCTTTGAATGCTGCGGCTGCGCACATTTGTACAGAATGGGGTGAGTTTACTTTATGCTGAAGTACTGAAATTCCCACGGAAGAACGTTGATTCTTAACGTTCTCTGATCAATTTTTATTTATTTATTCACTAAATAGAACCACAAGGAAACCTGTAGGAAATGTTATGCTGAAGTACTGAAATTCCTATCTAAGAAACATATGGTTCTCAGAACGTTATGGCTAGCTGGGTATCCTGCACCATTCCCAGAACATTGTGGGAAGGTTGTATGCTAAATATCTATAGGACAACCAAGCTCTAAGAAACATATGGTTCTCAAAACGTTCGCTGCTAGCTGGGAATCCTCTAAGAAAACCAATGGTCCAAACTTCATGTCTATCACAACCCGTTAAAGATGTATTGGACTTTTTACCCTTGTGGGATGGCCACAATTAGGGTGATTAAATCAATGGAGGCCAGATTTTAAAAAAAAGATCAAAAATAAGGAAGATTGCACAGCATCGCCTCAGCTAGGCAGAATGCTGTAGGAGAATGAAGGATACCCGAGAGGTTCACGTTCCTGTTGAATTCGTTATCTATCTGCCGAGGATGCAGTGTTCAAAGAAGTCGTCTCAATTTTCATATATTGCTTATTTGTTCGTTTTTTTGTTATGAAGGGCTTTGAGATTTTTATAATGAAAACTGTTATTCAAGTTTTACTTAGGCCTATTATTATAAAACAATAGAAGTAAGACATCTCGATTGAGATATGATATGTAGTATTTATCTTTTAGTAGCCTATATGCTTTTCAAATGAATGCGATATTCCTGTTTTTTTTTTTTTTTTTTCACAAAATCAAGTGAAATTAAATATCAACGAAGTACTGAGCTTAACCAAGCGTCTTATTTTAAAAGCCTTTTACATTTAATTCAGCTCCTGTCATGCTAATTTAGAGTTTTGAGACCCTCAGCAGGTCGGGTGGACACCCTACCAATAGTGTGATGTAGCAGGCTATATTTCTCTACAGTAGCCTAGGTCGAGTGCTTGCTGAGTTAAACAAAACAGGCTTGTCCTACCATGTCGGATAAGGTCAAAACCATCAACAACCATTTATTTTGGCCACAGAAAGGACTGAGAGGTTTTCAGTGGGGGATTCGGGTAAGACTGTCTCATCTAAATTGAAACAAAGAATTAATTAAACGCGACTTTGGGTCGTGATCACACTTGTCATGTTCAATTCGGAGTTGAGTCACACCGCGGCGAGAAGCCTCGTCTAATTATGTAAAAGTCGTCCAGTCTTTCGGGGTTGCTTGCTATCTGAGCGTGGTACCCGTCCGAGAAACCAACAGGCTGTCGGAAACCTGTGCCCACCATTGCCTCACAGGCGAAAACCTGTGCGTAGGGCGGGAAGCACGAGCTGTCTGGAGAAACCGAGATGTCTTGATACATTATTCACAGAATCAGTCAAGTGAATCGCAAAACAGTCAGGGGTTTTATGCGTGCTATTTTCTCTCTTAAGGACTTGTAGTTTTTCCATGTTTGTGTCTGGGAAATTAGGTGATCAAAGATCAAAGATGATCTGTTATATTGACAAGATAGCCTAGTTTACTGCTTTAGCAATGGAAATACATGTCTTCAGTGATTGTGGGCAGGCGAGATCAGGTGGGGCCATTCTAGCCAATGAGAGGGCAGATACATGTTTGAACAAAAGGAACAACTAAATAGTTTTTCAAATATCATCCACTCATATGCCTATCAGTACACGTGTAACAGCTTAAACATTACGAAACTTCTATTCGATTAAATACACCTCACGTAATTCGACACTCTCATAGATCTCCATACAAAAAAGGGTTTAGCTCACAGGACAGATTTTAGGGTGGAGTAAATTCTCTTTCTTCGCCTCTTCCTCTCTGATTTGGTTCATTGCGAAATGATAGTGGCCATGACTGAATACAAACCTGAGTTGGTTTCTGGATGTGGTTTTATGTGTGTGTTTGCAGGTGGGAAGAGTTAGCCAATCTTTTTATTTTTATTTTTTTTAGCTTCAGCTAACCATGGAACCCATGTGACCATGTAAAAATTGGTTTACCTTTGGATAGCCTATCTCTGGGGATAGTTAGGGACCGTCAATAAATTACACAATGCTAATGACCCAATATTTTCATGTTGCACACATTTTTGTTGTCTCATTAAATGCGCTCAATATTTGTATATGAATTTCTACAATGTATAGTTGCTTTGAGGTTTTTAAGGTCATTGACATGTGGAGCTTTTGACCTTTTTAAATATTGTCCAGTGACCATTGTGTAAATTACTGATGGTCCCTAATTAGCCCCATAGTGATATCGAATGTCAAACCAAATTGACCATGGGCATTATAATTGATGTTGCAGCCAGCTGTGGGCATGTGGGCAGAATTAAAATGAACCCAACCCATAGAAAATTGTTATGGTACCCTTCATTCTGTGACACACAATATTTTCTAGCATCTCCAGATCCCAGTTTTGGATGAGATTGACTTTATGACCAAAAGTATCCTGTTTTACACTTTGTAGTCAATAAATGTTTCTGACTAATAAATGTTTCTGACTCATATTGATGCCATATACGCTCGGTGAGTATTCGGCCATAATTACAACAAGTTTAGATAACTGGCTAAACTAACTACCAATCTAAAAATGCTTAGCTAACATGGCTAATTGAGTGACTGTCAGTGACTGACATAAGAAAAAAAACTCCCAAATGAAACATAACCAAATATCAAAATTGTATCTAGTGTATTCTACTATTCTTACTCTCAATAGTAAGTTGAGACCCCAGCACTGAAGATCAGTGGTAAGGTCAGCAGGAGGTGGGTCAAATCAGCTGTAAAGCAAATGGCCTACTCTGGTGGCCATGACTTCACCTACATAATTGAATGGAACATGCATAATACTGTATCTCCATAGCTTCATCGGGAGCACTTTCAGATTACAGTAGCAATGTAAGGCAGGGGGTTTTGACATAGGCATCACACCATTCTGGACCATAGGCTAGGGCAGTGGTCAGGGCTTGACAATGAAGCACTGGTCACGGTACCACTCAGCTGTAGGTCAGGGGGAAGGCACTTCATGTTTATGATTTAACCGACCTGGAAGACCAGGTGTGTTCAATTTAGGCATTCGATGGACTGATCAAATCAAATCAAAATAACATTTTATTTGTCCCATGCTTCGTAAACAACTGGTGTAGACTACATGTTTACGGGCCCTTCACCAATAATGCAGAGAAAAATAAAAATAATAGAGAAATAATAACACAAGGAATGAATGCACAATGATAACTTGGCTATGTACACGTTGGTCAGGTGTGGTGCCTAGTTGGAACAAAATCTTACAGTACCTGCAATACTCCAGGAACAGGGTTGCCTATCCATGCTGTAGTTGGTCAATGAGGTGGTCAGTGACTGCAAAACAAGTGGCAACTGACACCACGGTGTTGTATCTATAATTCACTTCAACTCAATTTGCTCCTTTTGGGATTGGGATAGGGCGGTGCACAATTGGCCCAGCGTCGTCTGGGTTTGGTCTGGGTAGGCCGTCATTGTAAATAAGAATGTGTTCTTAACTGACTTGCCTAGCTAAATAAAGGTTAAATAAATAGGCCTAATCTTGTCTTTGTTTAAGATGTGTGGGGAAGAATAAAATAAAATAAATTAAATTATGATTAAATGTATGGTTTACTGTACAAAAATGTGTACAGAAAAAATCTGATGTAATTTACTGACATTTGGATGCCGTGTGAGGCAAGTAGACAGAACAAGTCAAACCAGTTGTGACGTCCCAACAGTTGGGAAACACTGCAGTTTTGAGGAACATTGGAAAAGGGTGCCCTCTGCTGTCTATAATAATGCTAAAATAAAATAGTTTTAATTGGGATTCTGCCTTTCTCTTTTTCTGTTTCTCTCTCTCACTAAGATACAAACATCAAGGTCACATGTTATTGAATAAGACAAAAAATAAGACAGCATATTTTCTATTTACAAACTGTAATAACACTAACGCTCAAAAGCCTTACTAAGAAAACAACAATAACAACTTGAAACAATGACGTCAGACTCCTACAACGTTATGGACTGTCTTGATTGTTTTTTATTTGTACACATTCTGGACACATTTGACTATGTAGACATATGCAACACAATTTTTTCCTAAACCGAGTGAAAGAGCTCCAACTCTATATTCAGTTGTGCTGCTCTGTGGCTGACTCTGTGCCTCTCAATGTGTGCTCTATTCTATAATTCATTACATGAATGCATGACTATCTGTTCCACCTTTTGGATGATGGGGGTAGACAGACACTAGACAGGGACAGGGTGAGCAGGGTGGGATGGGTTAGAGGAGAGGGTGTCTGGGTTCACTACGGCAGACGGTCTTGGGAAAGACAGACGCTAGGCTGCGGGGACTCAGTGGTGCCAGTGTTACTGACAAGGTCCTGGTTTGACATGATGCCAGAATGGGGTAAACAAGGTCAAACAAAGTCAGGTTACAGGTGTCTGTCCGTCCGTCCGTCCGTCTGTCTCCCCCAGACTGGCAGACTGACTGGAACCAGGAAGGTGACTTGTGTCATTTCCAAAAGAAAGTAGAAAATAAATTAAAACATACGAAGTACCTGAAATAATTATCCAGAGTACGTCATCTCTTTTATATGCCGTCGTCCACTTTGTGGACTAGCACCCTTTACAAACACAGAGACCCTCAATTTGACCCGCGAGGTGCCTACGTGCAGTGGTGGAAAAAGTACCCAATTGTCATACTTGAGTAAAAGTAAAGATACCTTAATAGAAATTTACTCAAGTAAAAGTGAAAGTCACCCAGTGACTACTCTTACTTGAGTAAAAGTCTAAAAGTATTTGGTTTTAAATATTTTAAGTATCAAAAGTAAGCGTAATTGCTAAAATATACTTAAGATTCAAAAGTAAAAGTATAAATCCTTTCAAATTCCTTATATTAAGTAAACCAGACGGCACCATTTGCTTTTTTTTATTTTTTTATTACGTATAGCCAGGGGCACGCTCAAACACTCAGACATAATTTACTAATGAAGTATGTGTTTAGTGAGTCTGCCAGATCAGAGGCAGTAGGGATGATCAGGGATGTTCTCATGATAATTGTGTGTGTAGTGAAGGAATGTAGTGAAGTAAAAGTAAAAGTAATCAAAAATATAAAGTACAGATACCTGTGAGGACAGACGCTGGGAGACAAGAAGCAAGTACAGGAAGTGAACATTTAAAGAATAATGGACATGAACGAAACAAGGACAGCGTCTGGACAAGGGAAACCTTACAACAATATGCTGTACAGGGAACAGAGTGAGGAGCAGACAGAGTGAGTCCAATATTGCACAGTTGCGCGTAATGATGGTGACAGGTGTGCGTAACGAAGGGCAGCCTGGCGCCCTCGAGCACCAGAGAGGGGGATTGGGAGCAGGCGTTACAATACAACAACAAAAAACGACTTAAGTAGTACTTTCAAGTATTTTTACACCACTGCTTAAGTGCAGAGAGCAATGTGTATAGGGAGAGATGGAGAAAGGGGAAGAGGTAATGGGGTTGAGGCACAGCGGGGAAATAAGAGGATTGAGGTGTACAAAGAGATGGAAGATTTATACAGGCAGTAGTATGGGAAGGGAATATTTTGAAGTAACAGTTGAAGAGAGTATAGAGAGCGAGTAGGAATAAAATCGAATTATATTACATTGGTATATTAGTCGATTTAATAATCTGATGTTATTGGAAGGTGGTGGAGGTGTGAGCAGAGAGTTAACGTTAATAAATTAGGTACACTGGTACTGATAACATACAAATATATCCATCGTCGACCAATAACACAATGGAATTTAGTATGTTGATCACAACCAATCCAATAAGAGACTAATTGGAAATCCTGGAGACAGCAGGAGTGTGTTGACATTGAGACATATTGATCAATATGTCAAATTACTCTATGCCTGAGGCAATTTTAGAGTAAAAACAGAGTGGGATTACCATAGAGAGAGAACGATAGAGAAAGAGAGAGTGGGGAGGGGTTGCACTGTAGTCTCCCCTTAGCCTTGCCGGGGGTGTGACGCTGCTCCTATCTGTCTGATCTGGTTTGCTATAGGCTTTTTATTGATCACAAGCTGGGTGAGGGTAAGGAGGAGTTGTTTGATTAGATGCCCCTGGTGGTGCTGTCTATCTGTGTGTCTGTGGCCCGTGTTCAGTCAGTCTGTTGACTAGTAATACCGTTACATCCTGGGGCCAGTTCCCAGTCCAGCCCAGTTAACACCAGACAGTACCAAATCACCCTGGACCGATCCCAGTGATTCCAGTCTAATGCTTAGCATTCAGACTAATGGTCAAAAAAGAAGTATTCACTCAGCAGTCTCAGCACTGTTAGCCGTACATACAGTAGGACAGATGTTTCTGTGAGTTCAAAGTCCCACACAATCCAATCAATGCACCAATTAATGATACAGCAACACTAACTATAGGTTGAAAAAAAATGCCAAACTATGTGTTAATGGCAAACACTTAGTATGTGTTATTTGTGTTTTAGCTATACAATAAAATACACAGTGAAAGTATTGTCAGCCGAATTCAGGGAAATCCAAAATGATAGTGGATCAATCCTTGCAATATCCCAATGCTATCGTACAGTCCTTTTGAAAACCATAATAAAAAATAAATAACAACACTCTGATCCTGTTGAGGTGTAAGTCAATCCACAATGTCAAATAAAGCAATCCTTGATCAAAAGGTAATGCTCCTGCCATAGGTAATGCCCCACGCAGTGTGTTGGGGACAGGCTGTAGTTGTGGTGGGGTGTGTGTGTGTGTGTGTGTGTGTGTGTGGTTGTGCCTGCTTTGAGGACAAGACTGTCAGAAGCTGGAGTGTGGTGTACGGACCTGGGGCCCGTTAGGCTCCCTCTCAACAACAGGCCTACTGGGCGGCTTGCGGTAAGTGAGCCGGCGACGGAAGTGTCCGCTGAGCAGGATGTAGATGAAAGGGTTAATGCTGCTGGCGGCGTAACTGAGGCACACTGACAGGTAGTAGCAGGTGTAGTAGGCCAGTGTGGGCCGCCGCAGCGTTAAGTTGACCAGCTGGAGCATGTGGTAGGGCCCTACGCTCACCAGGAAAACCGTCACAAGGACCAGAACCATCTTGGTGAGGCGGATGGCTCGCTCCCGGGACTGGTTGTTAGCACTGAAGCTGAGGAGGGGAGAGGAACCAGGGCTTAGTGACAATAATGACCAGCATAGAAGCATACATCAAGAAGTCCTTCCTGCATCAGATAAGTCATCCCCATATTTGTTGTCTGTCATTTTGGTTTACTGAGTGGATAACCTTGTCCTCAGGCTCAATTTCTACCCACAGAGAGAGAGAGAGAGAGATGACTAGTGACTAGATTACTAAGTGGAGGTCATGGTACCGTTATTTTTCTCCAGCATAGAACTTTTTTAAATGCAATTTATTTTTAGAACACCCGCCAAAACCTGTAATTTCATACTTGTGGGCATCTCTATTTCTAGTGCCTCACATTTACTGTATCTAGTACCTCTGTGTGTCTCTGTGTCTTTATGTAACTATCAGCCTCTGCCATGGTTGATGACCACAACTACGTTTCTGCCACTAGAGATAATGGCCACTCTCTCTGCCCAGGGTATTCTCTCGCCCTGCCCAGGGTATGACGTTATTCAGCCTTGCTCTATGCATGCGCATGTGTGCCCACTGGGCAGCTGCCAGCGGGCATGACTCACCGCCGTTCCCTTTTGTTCTTCAGGTACATCCTCCAGGTATAGCACAGGATCAGCATGTAACAGGTGATGATAAGTGGCAGGGGCAGAAAGAAAGACGTGATGGTCTGATATAGGGTGTACCTGGGGAGGGAGGGAGGGATGGAGGGAAGGAGGGAGAGAGAGAACATGTGTTGTCAGCTTGCAGGAGCTAGTGCCATCCCACTGGGAAAAAACTAGTTGAATCAATGTTGTTTGCATTCCATAACATTTCAACCCAATAATGTGATGAATGTTGAATCAACGGTGAAAACTAATTGTATTTTCACAAAGTAAGGGCATTTCATCTTTTTTTCACCCAATTTTTAAACGAAATGGTTACAGATTTTGTTGAATTCACGTTAACCAAACAACTCAACCAAATGTCAATCAAAACGAGACATAGAACTGATGTCTGTGCCCAGTGGGATGTCCCACTGCAATGAATACATTTGTTCATTTGATAGTAACTAAATTCTATCTATGCCTAGTCACTTTAATAACTCTACCTACATGTACTGTTGAAGTCGGAAGTTTACATGCACTTAGGTTGGAGTCACTAAAACTCGTTTTTCAACCACTCCACAAATTTCTTGTTAACAAACTATAGTTTTGGCAAGTTGGTTAGGACATCTACGTTGTGCATGATGTAATTTTTCCAGCAATTGTTTACAGACAGATTATTTCACATACATTTTACATTTACATACACTAAGTTGACTGTGCCTTTAAACTGCTTGGAAAATTCCAGAAAATTATGTCATGGCTTTAGAAGCTTCTGATAGGCTAATGGACATAATTTGAGTCATTTGGAGGTGTACCTTGTGGATGTATTTCAAGGCCGACCATCAAACTCAGTGCTTCTGTGCTTGACATCAAGGGAAAATCAAAAGAAATCAGCCAAGACCTCATCAAATAATTTGTAAACCTCCACAAGTCAGGTTCATCCTTGGGAGCAATTTCCAAACACCTGAAGGTACCACATTCATCTGTACAAACAATAGTACGCAAGTATAAACACCATGGGACCATGCAATAATTTTGCACGCCCAATTTTTCAGTTTTTGATTTGTTAAAAAAGTTTGAAATATCCAATAAATGTTGTTCCATTCATGATTGTGTCCCACTTGTTGTTGATTCTTCACAAAAAAATACAGTTTTATATCTTTATGTTTGAAGCCTGAAATGTGGCAAAAGGTCGCAAAGTTCAAGGGGGCCTGCCGCGGATATGGCTGGGACAATTCTGGGAGAAAAGGCCAAAAAACTATACAGACAATGCCTTCATCAAACAACACTATTTCACAACGCATCAGTGACATGGCAGGAGATGTTTTGAAACAATTACTGCTTCGAAAAAAGGCAGTGAATTATATGGGCCTGGCACAGCTCCTGGCACATGTCCGTTACGTTTATGGGAGGTCAATTAAGGAAGGCATCCTCTTCTGCTAACCACTGGTAACAAGGACAACATTTAAAGTACTGGACAGCGTTGTGACATCAGATGGACTTTGGTGGTCAGAATGTGTTGGTATCTGTACTGATGGCGCAAAAGCAATGACAGGGAGACAGTGGAGTGGTAAGGCGCGTGCAAGCAGTTGCTCCCGACACCACTTGGGTACACTGCAGCATCCACCGAGAGACTCTTGCTGCCAAGGAAATGCCTGATAGCTTAAAAGACGTTTTGGACACTACAGTGAAAATGGTTAATTTTGTTAAAGCAAGGCCCCTGAACTCTCGTGTATTTTCTGCATTATGTAATGATATGCGCAGCGACCATGTAATGCTTTCACAACATACAGAATTGCGCTGATTATGAAGGGGCAAAGTATTGACACATTGTTTTGTATTGCGAGACAAGCTTTAAGTTTTCTTTACTAACAATCATTTTCACTTGTCTGACCGCTTGCATGGTGATGTTTTTTCTCGCCTGAATGATCTGAATCTAGGATTACAGGGACCCTCCGCAACTACTATATTCAATGTGCGGGACGAAATTGAGGCTATGATTAAGAAGTTGGAGCTCTTTTCTGTCTGCATTAACAAGGACAACACACAGGTCTTTCCATCATTGTATGATTCTTTGTGTGCAAATGAACTCAAGCTTACGGAAAAGGTTAAATGTGATTTAGCGAAGCAGCTGAGTGAGCTGGGTGCCCAATTACACATGTACTTTCCTGAAACTGACGACACAAAGAACTGGATTCGTTATCCCTTTCATGCCTTGCCTCCAGTCCACTTACGGATGTCTGAACAAGAGAGCCTCATCAAAATTGCAACAAGCGGTTCTGTGAAAATAGAATTTTATGAGAAGCCACTGTCAGATTTCTGGACAGGGCTGCGCTCAGAGTTTCAAGCACACCCTTCTCAGTAACCTGTGGTGAGTTATTCACCATTTTTGATGGACAAATAAGGTTTTATATGTAAGATGGCTAAATAAAGAGCAAAATTATTGATTATTATTTGTGCCCTGGTCCTATAAGAGCTCTTTGTCACTTCCCACAAGCCGGGTTGTGACAAAAATTCACACTCATTCTTATGTTTAATAAATGTATCATATAGTCTGTGTGTGGCAGGCTTACAAGGACAGCAAAAAACAACATTTGAGAGTGCGCTGACCCTGGTGCTAGAGGGGGTATACAGCTGGAGGTTGGATGTTTGAAGGGGTACGGGACTATAAAATGTTTGGGAACCACTAGAGTAGAGGATCATGATATAGAGACCAGCATGAGTCATCTGACCCCACTAGACAAATATACATTGGACACCAAGTTCTATAAACATCATATTTTGTATTTCTTTTAACATTAAACATGTATTTCAAGCACAAACCAACAACATGATTTCATGGACTGGTTTACCCCATGTTGAAATCATGTTAGTCAACTCAATTAAATATCCACCCAAATTCAATGTTGATTTGATGTTATGTCAGGGTTGTGACCTTACCAGAGCACCTCTTTGGGAGTGACCAGGTTCATGGAGCAGCTCTCCAGTCCGTCAGGGAAGCGAATCACCTTGGAGTGGACCCAGGCGGGAAGGACTATGACAAATGACACCACCCACACAAACAGGTTGATCCAGATTGTCTTAGCGCGGGTGCGGAGGGTCATCAGACGGAACGGGTGCACCACCGCCAGGTACCTATGAGACAGTTGATAGATCAATGTGAGGAACTGACCAATTAAACCGTTTTAAGGGGAAATCTGACAAAACTATGGTTGTCTGTTAATGTGAAACATAACAATGAAAACAAATTAAATGGGTTGTTAGGGAAGTGACATGACAACAGGGATGTATTATCTGTGAGTGGGAGTAGATTACTATGTATTATACCACATTATTCTGTTTCTTTTAAATATTATTCTCACTCACACACAGACAAATGGCTCTCTGTGTTAACCATATAATTAGAGATAATTAGGATACAGGATCGACTGACTGGACCCAGGATTCAGACTTTCAAGGGTAACAGAATGGGATTTAATTGCCTGCAAGTTTAGTTTAAATTAGTCCTCATTCATTTACATGAATATTAAGTGAGTAACAATACAGTGAATTTAGATCTGGTCCCTTGATAAATCTGGATCAGTACTTGAAACCAGGAAAACCAGTAGGTTTATCAATGCTCTTGTCAATCAGACCAACCTCCAACCTCCAAATCAATCTCTTAATTGCCTTAATAAGCAAGCTGTATTTCACAATATTCAGATAACAAGAACAGCAGCAGCAGTACAATACCATGGTCTTCATGTATGCCAGTGGTACATCACTCATAGAAACATGCTGATTTAATTATCTATAGGATGCAACAGCTGTCCTCTGAATGTATGATTTCCTCTTCCAATTGTGCTATCATAAGAGCGCAAAACTGACCCTAAATGTCAGTGACACTATATGCCACAAACATACATCCCCATTAAATAACCTAATTTCTATCCTTGCAGACATAGACTGACAACACAACAATCTATAGAAGGGTAAGTTGTTGAGCAACAAAACTGACGCGTGCACAACTGTGGGGCAAACCAGACAAGGTTGGCTTCAGAATGACAACATGTAAATTATATTTTGTCTCCATTGTTTATTGAAAACATAATACAGTTGCACAATGAGCACGTGTTGTCTCTCAAATGCATTGTTAAAGTTGTTGGTTAGCTAGCTAGCAAACTTTAGCAATATTAGCATTGACATGAAATCAATCAAACACCTCAAAACAAAACGGTGTTAAGAACAAGATGAAACCACCGCAGCAGAAACGAGACACTTTTATGATTCCCCACATGGCAGTTTCTTGTCATTGTTGCTAGCCGTTTGGCCACCCAGAATCACAACAATTTATGGACTTCTGCTCCGTTGAAGCGTGCACATTGTTTTTGTGACGTTGTCAGCTAACCAATCTATACAAAGTCAGGTAGGGTCTCTATGTTACTATCTGTAATACAGTGCAGATTAGACTGTAGAGTGAGAGTGTGTAGAGATTGCGGGTGAGATGATTGAGTTTTCATTTTGTGCTGGCTTGGAACGAATGGAAAGGTTACTTTGATCATGAGCAGAACAGTTAGCTAGAAACTATTGTCAGTGGGTTTAGCCTCCAACTGGCATATCTTTAATACCCAGGCGACATTGACATGGAGGCCGCTATGCTATCAATTATACAACTGAAGCCGTGACACCATCTGCATATCACTAGAAACAGGTCATTCAGGGTTAAAGAAAAACCAATAAATGATTCAACTTCCACAAATCTGTTTGTTGTTCCTAATCTGAGCCAGATATCACTTTTAAGAAGTTGAGGGAAATGGATTTTCCCTCCAAGTTATGCTACTGTACCTCGTCTGGCATTTTGTATTCCATTTGTATAAGAATGAATTTAACATAACCAAAGTAAAACGTCTAGAAATGTCCCTGGATTGGATGGTAAATACAGTTTAGAAAGTGTAACAGCAGTTTGGAATACTAAAGGACATTATTGATTACGTACTTTAGGTTTCTATGGAAGTATAAATAGGAATGCAATCACAGACATCATGGAATGTAGTGTGTATGGTGAATGCACAATGTTAACCTGCACGACGTTCGTACCACAACCCCTGTGAAAGGAAATGTTAGGAATAATGCTGTACTTAATGCAATACAGTGGAGTGTTAGCCTGGCTAATGGTTAAATCCATTTGAGTTCAATCACTTTTTGACAGCACCCCTTTTGATTTGAACGAAACCTCCATAAATATTTTCCCATTGTTTGAAGTGCTCAGAAAGTGACTTTTTGGACCTGAATGCATAAACTTTCAAGAGATAAAGGTGCTCAAAGATACCCTATTTTGCATACCCCACCACACCATGAGATATCCATGTCTTCATCTCTGGAAAAGATAAACAGTTGAGATTGATATCATTTAAAAGCTTAGAAATAGGGTTGTCAAACAATTTTCTAATTCATTTTTTAATCACTGGGGAAGCCAAGCCCCCCGAAAAAGCTATATTACATGTGTTGTGATAATTGTGTTGTTTTTTCTATAACCTGTTAGTTCATATGCCTTTGCGACCGTGATATATAGGCCTAAAGCCGAGATAATAAGAAGACACATTGGCCGGTATGGAGAATTAAGTAAAACCACACATCCAAATATCTATCTCCATCCATGGCTAATTTAGGAAAGGGCCAAGTTTAGCTGGCTAGCCACCGGAGGAAAACAACACAACGAGATGCACGTTTTTTCTGTCAATGACATTTTGCTCTCGATGTGATGTGATTGGTGTGAAGCCAAATGGCTTCCCTTGACATTTTTTTGGTGCCCGAGGACCATTCACAGGTGAGCTCACTCAGTTTAGCTCAATGCTGATTGGTTATTATTTTATACTTTTTTTATCAAGGGAGGCCAAATGCTCGCTGGCTTCCCTTGCATTCAATGCTACAGGGGGCAACAACGTCATACTCTTTTTAACCAGACAGCGTCAGATATATGGGAAATTGTTGTATAAAAATCTAAACAGATCATCAAAAGGCTGTTTGTTTTTTTTACTTTAAAAACATTTTCAAATGACTAAGTACAACACACAAAATCACAATAACTTTTTCACCAAACCTAATCAATGTTTCATCTAGAAATACCTTTCACAATGCAATGCTCACAATACCCTTTCATTTCATTCTCAAAAAGTAATACAACTGCATCAGAGACCGGTTGCATCAACGCCTGGTATGGCAACTGCTCGGAATTAGAACGGAGGGCACTACAGAGGGTAATTGTCAAATTGTCAAAGACAGTCAACCAAGTCATAGACTGTTCTCTCTGCTACCACACGGCAAGCGGTACCGAAGCGCCAAGCCTAGGTCCAAAAGGCTCCTCAACAGCTTCTACCCCCAAGCCGTAAGACTGCTGAACAATTAATCAAATGGCCACACTGACAGTTTTTATTGACACCCTCCCCCTTAGATTTTACACTGCTGCTACTCACTGTTTATTATCTATACATAGTCACTTTACCCCTACCTACACTACCGTTCAAAAGTTAGACATTTCTCAACGTAAACTGTGAAGAGGCGACTCCAGGATGCTGACCTTTTAGGCAGAGTTCCTCTATCCAGTGTCTGGGTTCTTTTGCACATCTTAATCTTTTATTTTTATTGGCCAGTCTGCAATATGGCTTTTTCTTTGCAATTCTGCCTAGAAGGCCAGCATCCCTGAGTCACCTCTTCACTGTTGACTTGAGACTGGTGTTTGGCGGGTAATATTTAATGAAGCTGCCATTTGAGGACTTGTGAGGCGTATGTTTCTCAAACTACACTCTAATGTACTTGTCCTCTTGCTCAGTTGTGTACTGGGGCCTCCCACTCCTCTTTCTATTCGGGTTAGAGCCAGTTTGCCCTGTTCTGTGAAGGGAGTAGTACACAGCATGTTACGAGATATTCAGTTTATTGGCAATTTCTCACATGGAATAGCCTTCATTTCTCAGAACAAGAATAGACTGATGAGTTTCAGACGAAAGGTCTTTGTTTCAGTCCATTTTGAGCCTGTCATCAAACCCACAAATGCTGTTGCTCCAGATACTCAACTAGTCTAAAGAAGGCCAGTTTTATTGCTTCTTTAAATCAGCACAATAGTTTTCAGCTGTGCTAACATAATTGCAAAAGTGTTTTCTAATGATCAATTAGCCTTTTAAAATGCTAAACTTGGATTAGCTAACACAACGTGCCATTGGATCATGGGAGTGATGGTTGCTGATAATGGGCCTCTGTACGCCTATGTAGATATTCAATTTTTTTTTTAATTGGCAGTTTAAAGCTACAATAGTTTAGATCCAGCAACCTTTCGATTACTGGCCCAATGCTCTCACCTGCCGCCCCAGATTATCATGCTGTTTGTTTAATCAGCTTCTCGATATGCCACACCTGTCAGGTGGATGGATTATCTTGGCAAAGGAGACTAACGGGGATGTGAACAAATGTCTGCACAACATTTTTGAGAAATGTTATTTTTGTACGTATGAAAAATGACTGGGATTTTTTTATTTCAGCTCATGGAACATGGGACCAACACTCTACATGCTTTTATATTTTTGTGGCTTCAATCAATGTAATTGTCTGCATCATTTCCAATCCCCCATATATATTTTTTATAAATATATATTATATATTTTCCTGTATTACTTTCCCGTTACCCTACCACCTCTCCCTAATTGGAGTAAACCAGCGGACTACAACACCTAGGCTTCTACTTCAAGCTTATACAGTACATACTATATACAGTGGGGCAAAAAAGTATTTAGTCAGTCATCAATTGTGCAAGTTCTCCCACTTAAAAAGATGAGAGAGGCCTGTAATTTTCATCATAGGTACACTTCAACTATGACAGATTACAGGCCTCTCATCTTTTTAAGTGGGAGAACTTGCACAATTGGTGGCTGACTAAATACTTTTTTGCCCCACTGTACATACATGTTACAGACACAGTGTATTTTATATCAGTAATCTTGTTTGTTTTTAGTTCCATCCTTCAGCTCCACTCAAACTCTCACATCTACCTCTGAAGATACCGTTTTATTTCTATTTGCCATGCTGTATATTTTTTTAAACTCTGCTGTGATGTTTCACAAAAGTTCTGAACCTATATACATTTTACAGGCACAGTATATTTTACATTAGTTGTTTTTATTTTTATTTGTTATCCCACACTTCAGCTCCCCTCAACCCCTCCCATCTCTGAACACTATCCAGTTTTGCCATATATTTTTTTAACTGTGCTGTAATGTACCACAAAAGTTTTGAACCTTTCTATTCTGTTTGTACAATGTACAGTTTGACTACCTACACGTTTCCCTTTTATTCTATTCACTTTAAATAGTGAATAGTTTCCTTCAGGAACTGAACCTTCAAGCCTATTTTTTAAAAGCCCAGGCTTTTAAAGAGAGTCCTTACCATGGCAGAGGCTGCCGGATTAGTTCAACCCAATCTGAAAAGATAAATTTGATCGAAAACATTTTGCCAAGAAAACCGGTAAATCTGCAAAATATGCACTATGCTTTACCATTACATTTACAGTAAATGACATATTGTAATGCAAGTAAAAACACAAAACATGGTGATGGCCGTGGCCGTGTGCTCACTGACCAGCAGGAGTGGGCAGTGGTGGAAATGGGTAATGGGCCTCATTCACTGTAGACTGAATGAATGTCTTAGGTCAGTTAGGATCACCACTTTATTTTAAGAATTTGAAATGTCAGAATAATAGTAGAGAGAATTATTTATTTAAGCTTTTATTTCTTTCATCACATTCCCAGTGGGTCAGAAGTTTACATACACTCAATTCATATTTGGTAGCATTGCCTTTAAATTGTTTAACTCGTTCAAACGTTTCGGGTAGCCTTCCATATGCTTCCCACAATAAGTTGGGTGAATTTTGGCCCATTCCTCCTGACAGAGCTGGTGTAACTGAGTCAGGTTTGTAGGCCTCCTTGCTCACACACGCTTTTTCAGTTCTGCCCACACATTTTCTATAGGATTGAGGTCAGGGCTTTGTGATGGCCACTCCAATACCTTGACTTTGTTGTCCTTAAGCCATTTTGCCACAACTTTGAAGTATACTTGGGGTCATTTGTCCATTTGGAAGACCCATTTGCGACCAAACTTTAACTTCCTGACTGATGTCTTGAGATGTTGCTTCAATATATCCACATAATTTTCCTCCTCATGTAGCCATCTATTTTGTGAAGTGCACCAGTCCCTCCTTCAGCAAAGCAGGCATCTTTCTTGATGAGTGGCCTTTCAGGTTATGTCGATATAGGACTCATTTTACTGTGAATGTAGATACTTTTTTACCTGTTTCCTCCAGCATCTTCACACGGTCCATTGCTGTTGTTCTGGGACTGATTTGCACTTTTTGCACCAAAGTACGTTCATCTCTAGGAGACAGAACGCGTCTCCTTCCTGAGCGGTATGACGGCTGCGTGGTCCCATGGTGTTTATACTTGCGTACTATTGTTTGTACAGATGAACGTGGTACCTTCAGGCGTTTGGAAATTGCTCCCAAGGATGAACCAGACTTGTGGAGGTCTACAATTTTTGGGGGTTGATTTCTTTTGATTTTTCTATGATGTCAGGCAAAGAGGGACTGAATTTTGAAGGTAGGCCTTGAAATACATGCACAGGTACACCTCCAATTGACTCAAATTATGTCAATTAGCCTATCAGAAGCTTCTAAAGCCATGACATAATTTTCTAGAATTTTCCAAGCTGTTTAAAGGCACAGTCAACTTAGTGTATGTAAACTTCTGACCCACTGGAATTGTGATAGATTATTGAACTTAAAATTCACTCTCTCTAAACAATTGTTGGAGAAATGTATTGTGTCACTCACAAAGTATATGTCCTAACCAACTTGCCAATACTAGTTTGTTGACAATAAATTTGTGGAGTGGTTGAAAAACAAGTTTTAATGACTCCAACCTAAGTGTATGTAAACTTCCGACTTCAACCATATAGATGTATGTGTGTGTATATATATATATTATTTTTACAGGAAAATTGACTGAGAACACATTCTCATTTACGGCAACAAACCGGGGGAAACTTATACGGGGGAGAGGGAATGAGCCAATTTGGAGTTGATTAGGTGGCAATGATGGTATGAGGGTCAGATTGCAAATTTAGCCAGGGCACCAGGGTTAACACCTGTACTCTTCCGATAATGCAATGGGATCTTTGGTGACCACAAAGAGTGTCAGGACACAGAAAGACGGCACCCTTCATATCACCTCCACCTTACCCGACACCTGAACCCACCACAATTTGCATAACGCCCAAACAGATTCACGAATGACGCAATCACCATTGCACTGCCCACTGCCCTATCCCACCTGGACAAGATGAATAAATCTAATCAAAGTTTTATTGTCACGTGCGCCGAATACAACAGGTGTAGTAGACCTTACAGTGAAATGCTTATCTATAGGCTATAACAGTGCAAAAAAGGTATTAGGCGAACAATAGGAAAATAAAGAAATAAAATAAACTGTAAAAAAAAGCCTGTGAAAAATAACAGTAGCGAGGCTATATACAGGCACTGGTTAGTCGGGCTGATTGAGGTAGTATGTACATGTAGATATGGTTAAAGTCACTATGCATATATGATAAACAGAGAGTAACAGTAGTGTAAAAGAGGGTTTGGGGGGGAATACCTATGTAAGAATGCTGTTCATTGACTAGAGCTCAGCCGTCAACACCATAGTGTCTTGCAAGATCATCACTAAGCACAGGACCCTGAGTCTGAACCCCTCCCTGTGCAACTGGGCCATAAACTTCCTGACGGGCCGACCCCAAGAGGTGAAGGTAGGCAACAGCACCTCCCCCACGCTGACACATGGGCCCCACAGGAGTGCATGCTAAGTCCCGTCCTGTACTCCCTGTTGACTTATGACTGCGTGGCTATGCATGTCTCCAATTCAATCATCAAGTTTGCAGACAACACAACAGCCTGATGACCAACAACGAGACAGCCAAACGGTAGGAGGTGAGAGCCCAGGCAGAGTAGTGCCAGGAAAATAACCTCTCAATCAATGTCAACAAAGGAGCTGATCGTGGACTACAGGAGACAGCAGATAACACGCCCCATCCACATTTGAAGTAGCTATCAACAAAGTGGGTGCTGGTAGGGTGTTAGTTTATAAAAGACCAGTGGTGGCAGAACGGAGTACTCGGGTTGGGGTGTAGGGTTTGAGCAGAGCCTGAAGGTAGGGAGGGGCAGTTCCTCTTACTGCTCCATAGGCAAGTACCATGGTCTTGTAGTGGATGTGAGCTTCGACTGGAAGCCAGTGGAGTGTGCGGAGGAGTGGGGTGACATGGGAGAACTTGGGAAGATTGAACACTAGACGTGCTGCGGCATTCTGGATAAGTTGCAGGGGTTTGATGGCACGAGTTCCTAGCCAACAGCGAAATGCAGTAGTCCAGATGGGAGATAAAAAAAGTACCTGTATTAGGACCTGCGCCACCTATGTGAGGAAGGATTGGATTCTACAGATATTGCAGAGCATGAACCTGAAGGAGTGAGTCACTGCTTTGATGTATGTAGAGAATAACAGTGTTATCCAGGGTCATGCCAATGTTCTTTGCTCTCCGGAAGGGGTACACTGTTGGGTCAACCATGATGGAGAGGTCTTGGAGTGAGCAGGACCCCGGGAGGAAGAGCACGTCTGTCTTGTCGAGGTTGAGGTGGTGGCCGACAACCTAGCTGCGATATCTGCCTGGCAAGCAGAGATGTGTGTCGCCACCTGTTATTTAACTAGGCAAGCCAGAACAGAACAAATTCTTACTTACAATGACAGCCTATTAAAATGACAGAGGATATGACAGAGCCAAGTGACTTGGTGTATAGAGAGAAGAGGACAGGGCCTAGAACCATGCACTGAAGGACCCCAGTAGTGAGAGTACGTGATGCAGGCACAGATCTTCTCCACGTCACCTGGTGGGAGCGGCCTGCCAGGATACAATCCAAGAATGTGCAGGGCCTGAGATGGTGGAGAAGAGGATTATGTTTATATTTTAATCATTAAGCAAACGCTCGTATCCAGAGCAACTTACAGTAGTTAGTGCATACATTTTCATTCATACTGGTCCCCCGTGAGAATCAAACCCACAACCCCGGCGTTGCAAGTGCCATGCTCTAACAACTGAGCCACACGGGACCATGGTTCACTGTGTCGAAGGCAGCGGATAGATCTAGGAGGATGAGAACAGAGGAGAGAGAGTCAGGATTAGCAGTGTTTGGGTTCGATTGGCAGTCTCCGTGACACAGAAGAGCCGTCTCAGTTGAATGACCCGTCTTGAAGCCTGACTGGTTAGGGTAAAGAAGGTTGTTCTGAGAGAGACAGTGAGCAGGTTGGTCAGAGAAAACACGCTCAACTGTTTTGGGGGAAAAAAGAAGGGATACCAGCCTGTAATTTCTTCGTCAGAGGGCTCAAGTGTTTGTTTCTTGAGGAGGGGAGCGACTCTGGACATTTTGGACCTCACGAGTCGCAAGATTTCATCTGGAGAGAGTAGAAAGACCCCAGACCACCTCCAAATCGATCCCGCTCCAGAGTACAGGCCTCGGTGTAATGCTCATTCCTTCTACGATAAACGCGAATCCAACCATTACCCCTGGTGAGACAAAACCACAACTCTTCAGTGAAGAGCACTTTTTGCCAGTCCTGTTTGGTCCAGCAAAGTTGGGTTTGTGCCCATAGGCAACGTTGTTGCCGGTAATGTCTAGGCTTACAACAGGCCTACAAGCCCTCAGTCCAGCCTCTCCTCGCCTATTGCGGACAGTCTGAGCACTGATGGAGGGATTGTGCGTTCCTGGTGTAACTTGGGCAGTTGTTGTTGCCATCCTGTACCTGTCCCGCAGGTGTGATGCTCGGATGTACCTATCCTGTGAAGGTGTTGTTACACGTGGTCTGCCGCTGCGAGGACGATTAGCTGTCCGTCCTGTCTCCCTGTAGCGCTGTCTTAGGTGTCTCACAGTACGGACATTGCAATTTATTGCCCTGGCCACATCTACAGTCCTCATGCCTCCTTGCAGCATGCCTAAGGTACGTTCACGCAGATGAGCAGGGACCTTGGGCATCTTTCTTTTGGTGTTTTTCAGAGTCCGTAGAAAAGCTTCTTTAGTGTCCTAAATTTTCATAACTGTGACCTTAATTGCCTACTGTCTGTAAGCTGTTAGTGTCTTAACGACTGTTCCACAGGTGCATGTTCATTATTGTTTATGGCTCATTGAACAAGCATTGGGAAACAGTTTTAAACCCTTTACAATGAAGATCTGTGAAGTTATTTGGATTTTTAGAAATTATCTTTGAAAGACAGGGTCCTGAAAAAAAGGGACATTTCTTTTTTTGCTGAGTTTATTTATATTTCGGACTCTGACATTGCTCGTTCTGATTTCTTAATTTATTTTTTAGATTTTTTTTTCTTTTGGGATATTTTATACTAGATATTACTGCACCGTCGAAACATAAGCATTTCACTGCACCTGCAATAACATCTGCAAATCTGTGTGCGCAAGCAATAAACTTTGATTTGAACTGACTATACACCTTTTTCCACTACTGAGACATTTAACCTTCAACAGCTTGGCAAAGTCAACTCCCCAATTATCATCAGAATCTAATGAAGTGTCAAATTACATACTCAGTGCATGGCATGCAAGGACATGTTCCAAATATGAAAATGTGAAGATCTGGACAGAAATGGATTGCTTAATTGTAATTTTTGTGTTTTTATGTGCCGGTCTCCTACCTGTGCTTTATTGCCAACTGGGTATTGCCAACCGGCAACAGAACACAAGGCAAACTGACTCCCATATCATATTACTCACCTGTCCAGGCTGACAGCGGTCATGACGGCTGCACAGGCCACCTGATTGCAGTTGTCCAGGGAGGTGATGATGGTGCAGAGGGTGCTGCCAAACACCCAATGCCCCCCCCGGGCCCACTGGTGGATCAGGAAGGGCATGACCGTCACGTGGACCACATCAGCCACGGCCAGGTTACAGATGTATACGTCTGGAACGGTCTTCTTTGTGGTCCTGTAAAATAACACACATCTTAACACTGTCTGTACTCTGTGTTTAATACATTCAGAACTAACAATAGTTGACTGCATAACTACTGCACACGTATCACATCTAACAACAAAGCAACAATCTGTGCTTGTTCAATTTTGTTTTGAGGGCTGTTCTGCCTCAAGGGGCAGAAAGAATGATATATCGTTTGGTGGTGGTGCGTGTTGGTGGAGGATGTCATTAACATTCACATTTTCATTCACAAGCATGCTTGTTCGCAACCCAACCTTCGCGACAGTACACTTAGCCAATCAAATGTTTTATGTAATCTTAGCCTAACCCAAACCTCAACCAATTGGAATTACTTGCCTAAACTCAAACAATCACATTTATTTCCTAAACATAAACATGTTCTCAAGGCAGAGCTGCCCTTAAGAAGTTAAAGTAAGGAACTCCAATCTGCTTAATGCGTAAGGTCACATTGTAGGGCGATTCCTCCACAACCTTTATTTTATAGTTAACAAACCCCAGTTGAGCAAGATTTAAAATAAAGTTATTAAAAGAGTCATAATTGGGCCATGTGTCCTCTAGTGGCTCCTGACCATCACCTTTCAACTTATTTTATCATATGGCCTGAGGTACTCACTCTACCCTTTGGTTCCCCTCATGGGAACATCCCAAGATGCACTGCATTGGATTTTATTGACTGGTCAAATCAAAGGCCTTGCTTCAAAGTCTCTCTGTATGGAAATGGAAAGGACATCTACAATCAGTGTACACACAGCCGGGTAATGGGATCTTTAGGATTGCTTTTCAAGTAAATTGTTCCACCTTAAGCAGTGTTTCCCAACTCCAGTCCTTGAGTACCCCAACAGCACACATTTTTGTTGTAAGACCTGGACAAACTCACCTGATTCAAGTCATTGAAGGTTTGGTGATTAGTTGAATCAGGTGTGCTGGTCCGGGGCCACCACAGAAATGTGTACTGTGATGGGTACTCGAGGACTGGAGTTGGGAAACACTGACCTAAAGGACCTGCTGACACTAACTTTTATTTTATTTGATTTAACATTGAGCAAATACAGTGACAACACATCCAATTTGTGCTGCAGTGGTACACGTACAGTCCGGTGAAGTGAAATCCCCAGAGAATGCCTTTAATGTTTGATTGCTCGATGTTATTACAGTCACTCTCCACTGAGTTCCATATCTCTGACTTTCTGTAGCTGTAAGCTGGGAAGTCCTGATTGGTGACACACAGTAATCAACTAATCATGGTCTTCAGTTTAGAATGCAGTTATACTGAACAAAACTACAAACACAACAGGTAGTGTTTGTACAATGTTTCATGAGCTGAAATAAAATATCCCAGAAATTTTCCAAACACACAAAAAGCTTATTTCTCTCAAATACTGGCCACAAATTTGTTTAATTCCCTTTTAGTGAGCGCTACTCCTTTGCAAAGATAATCCATCCACCTGACAGGTGTGGCATATCAATAATCTGATTAAACAGTGTGATCATTATACAGGTGAGGACAATAAAAGGCCATTCTAAAATGTGCAGTTTTGTCAAACAACACAATGCCTGTCACACTGTAGATTGCTTTGTATGTTTCTATTTTTAGTTTGGTCAGGGTGTGATGTGGGTGGGTATTCTATGTTGTAAGTCTAGGTGTTGTGTTTCTATGTTTAGGCCTGGTATGGTTCCCAATCAGAGGCAGCCTGTTTTCCCACTATGGGTGTGGGTAGTTATTTTCTGTTGGTGTGTTTTGCACCTGACGGAGCTGTTTTGGTTGTTTCTTTTGTTCCTGGTTGTATTTAGAGTTCAGTTTATTACATTTACATTTACATTTAAGTCATTTAGCAGACGCTCTTATCCAGAGCGACTTACAAATTGGTGCATTCACCTTATGACATCCAGTGGAACAGCCACTTTACAATAGTGCATCTAAATCTTTTAAGGGGGGATTACTTTATCCTATCCTAGGTATTCCTTAAAGAGGTGGGGTTTCAGGTGTCTCCGGAAGGTGGTGATTGACTCCGCTGTCCTGGCGTCGTGAGGGAGTTTGTTCCACCATTGGGGGCCAGAGCAGCGAACAGTTTTGACTGGGCTGAGCGGGAACTGTACTTCCTCAGTGGTAGGGAGGCGAGCAGGCCAGAGGTGGATGAACGCAGTGCCCTTGTTTGGGTGTAGGGACTGATCAGAGCCTGGAGGTACTGAGGTGCCGTTCCCCTCACAGCTCCGTAGGCAAGCACCATGGTCTTGTAGCGGATGCGAGCTTCAACTGGAAGCCAGTGGAGAGAGCGGAGGAGCGGGGTGACGTGAGAGACCTTGGGAAGGTTGAACACCAGACGTGCTGCAACGTTCTGGATGAGTTGTAGGGGTTTAATGGCACAGGCAGGGAGCCCAGCCAACAGCGAGTTGCAGTAATCCAGACGGGAGATGACAAGTGCCTGGATTAGGACCTGCGCCGCTTCCTGTGTGAGGCAGGGTCGTACTCTGCGGATGTTGTAGAGCATGAACCTACAGGAACGGGCCACCGCCTTGATGTTAGTTGAGAATGACAGGGTGTTGTCCAGGATCACGCCAAGGTTCTTAGCGCTCTGGGAGGAGGACACAATGGAGTTGTCAACCGTGATGGCGAGATCATGGAACGGGCAGTCCTTCCCGGGAGGAAGAGCAGCTCCGTCTTGCCGAGATTCAGCTTGAGGTGGTGATCCGACATCCACACTGATATGTCTGTCAGACATGCAGAGATGCGATTCGCCACCTGGTCATCAGAAGGGGGAAAGGAGAAGATTAATTGTGTGTCATCTGCATAGCAATGATAGGAGAGACCATGTGAGGTTATGACAGAGCCAAGTGACTTGGTGTATAGCGAGAATAGGAGAGGGCCTAGAACAGAGCCCTGGGGACACCAGTGGTGAGAGCGCGTGGTGAGGAGACAGATTCTCGCCACGCCACCTGGTAGGAGCGACCTGTCAGGTAGGACGCAATCAAGCGTGGGCCGCGCCGGAGATGCCCAACTCGGAGAGGGTGGAGAGGAGGATCTGATGGTTCACAGTATCGAAGGCAGCCGATAGGTCTAGAAGGATGAGAGCAGAGGAGAGAAAGTTAGCTTTAGCAGTGCGGAGCGCCTCCGTGATACAGAGAAGAGCAGTCTCAGTTGAATGACTAGTCTTGAAACCTGACTGATTTGGATCAAGAAGGTCATTCTGAGAGAGATAGCGGGAGAGCTGGCCAAGGACGGCACGTTCAAGAGTTTTGGAGAGAAAAGAAAGAAGGGATACTGGTCTGTAGTTGTTGACATCGGAGGGATCGAGTATAGGTTTTTTCAGAAGGGGTGCAACTCTCGCTCTCTTGAAGACGGAAGGGACGTAGCTAGCGGTCAGGGATGAGTTGATGAGCGAGGTGAGGTAAGGGAGAAGGTCTCCGGAAATGGTCTGGAGAAGAGAGGAGGGGATAGGGTCGAGCGGGCAGGTTGTTGGGCGGCCGGCCGTCACAAGACGCGAGATTTCATCTGGAGAGAGAGGGGAGAAAGAGGTCAGAGCACAGGGTAGGGCAGTGTGAGCAGAACCAGCGGTGTCGTTTGACTTAGCAAACGAGGATCGGATGTCGTCGACCTTCTTTTCAAAATGGTTGACGAAGTCATCTGCAGAGAGGGAGGGGGGGAGGGGGAGGAGGATTCAGGAGGGAGGAGAAGGTGGCAAAGAGCTTCCTAGGGTTAGAGGCAGATGCTTGGAATTTAGAGTGGTAGAAAGTGGCTTTAGCAGCAGAGACAGAGGAGGAAAATGTAGAGAGGAGGGAGTGAAAGGATGCCAGGTCCGCAGGGAGGCGAGTTTTCCTCCATTTCCGCTCGGCTGCCCGGAGCCCTGTTCTGTGAGCTCGCAATGAGTCGTCGAGCCACGGAGCGGGAGGGGAGGACCGAGCCGGCCTGGAAGATGGGGGACATAGAGAGTCAAAGGATGCAGGAGAGGAGGGTTGAGGAGGCAGAATCAGGAGATAGGTTTGAGCAGAGGTGAAGAGATGATAGGATGGAAGAGGAGAGAGTAGCGGGGGAGAGAGAGCGAAGGTTGGGACGGCGCGATACCATCCGAGTAGGGGCAGTGTGGGAAGTGTTGGATGAGAGCGAGAGGGAAAAGGATACAAGGTAGTGGTCGGAGACTTGGAGGGGAGTTGCAATGAGGTTAGTGGAAGAACAGCATCTAGTAAAGATGAGGTCGAGCGTATTGCCTGCCTTGTGAGTAGGGGGGAAGGTGAGAGGGTGAGGTCAAAAGAGGAGAGGAGTGGAAAGAAGGAGGCAGAGAGGAATGAGTCAAAGGTAGACGTGGGGAGGTTAAAGTCGCCCAGAACTGTGAGAGGTGAGCCGTCCTCAGGAAAGGAGCTTATCAAGGCATCAAGCTCATTGATGAACTCTCCGAGGGGACCTGGAGGACGATAAATGATAAGGATGTTAAGCTTGAAAGGGCTGGTAACTGTGACAGCATGAAATTCAAAGGAGGCGATAGACAGATGGGTAAGGGGAGAAAGAGAGAATGACCACTTGGGAGAGATGAGGATCCCGGTGCCACCACCCCGCTGACCAGAAGCTCTCGGGGTGTGCGAGAACACGTGGGCGGACGAAGAGAGAGCAGTAGGAGTAGCAGTGTTATCTGTGGTGATCCATGTTTCCGTCAGTGCCAAGAAGTCGAGGGACTGGAGGGAGGCATAGGCTGAGATGAACTCTGCCTTGTTGGCCGCAGATCGGCAGTTCCAGAGGCTACCGGAGACCTGGAACTCCACGTGGGTCGTGCGCGCTGGGACCACCAGATTAGGGTGGCCTCGGCCACGCGGTGTGGAGCGTTTGTATGGTCTGTGCAGAGAGGAGAGAACAGGGATAGACAGACACATAGTTGACAGGCTACAGAAGAGGCTACGCTAATGCAAGGAGATTGGAATGACAAGTGGACTACACGTCTCGAATGTTCAGAAAGTTAAGCTTACGTAGCAAGAATCTTATTGACTAAAATGATTAAAATGATACAGTACTGCTGAAGTAGGCTAGCTGGCAGTGGCTGCGTTGTTGACTTTGTAGGCTAGCTGGCAGTGGCTGCGTTGTTGACACTACACTAATCAAGTCGTTCCGTTGAGTGTAATAGTTTCTACAGTGCTGCTATTCGGGGGATAGCTGGCTAGCTAGCAGTGTTGATTACGTTACGTTGCATTAAAAGAACGACAATAGCTGGCTAGCTAACCTAGAAAATCGCTCTAGACTACACAATTATCTTTGATACACAGACGGCTATGTAGCTATCTACGATCAAACAAATCAAACCGTTGTGCTGTAATGAAATGAAATGAAAATGTGATACTACCTGTGGAGCGAAGCGGAATGCGACCGGGTTGTTGAGTGCGGAAGTTCTATTCAGTAGACGTTGGCTAGCTGTTGGCTAGCTAGCAGTGTCTCCTACGTTAAGGACGACAAATAGCTGGCTAGCTAACCTCAGTAAATTAAGATAATCACTCTAAGACTACACGCTCTAAACTACACAATTATCTTGGATACGAAGACAGCAAAGACAACTATGTAGCTAGCTAACACTACACTAATCAAGTCGTTCAGTTGAGTGTAATAGTTTCTACAGTGCTGCTATTCGGTAGACGGTGGACGTTTGCTAGCTGGCTAGCTGCTGGGCAGATAGCAGTGTAGACTACGTTAGGACGACGAAATACGAAGTTGCAATAGAAGTGCTGACTGTTTCACTTTGTTGTCCTCTTTCTTTTCCTTTTTCTTCTGTCCTTCTTTTGTCCTTATTTTGTCTTCCTTTCTTCTGTTAACTAGATATTTTTTGTTGTTATTCTTTGTAAGCTCGCTAGCTTCTTCCAGGAGAGTCCCTAGCAACTGCTTAGCAACAAGTAAACAATTCTGCTAGCAATTCAGCTAGCTAAGATAACTGTACAATTTTATGAAAAATAGTTACTTTTTCAAAAGCCTGTCTTTTTTGGTTTGTTCCTTGTTTTGTCTTCTATTGAGTCCTGCAGTTTTCTCTTGATTTTTTTCGATGTACTTCACTCTAAAAACCATTTAAATCTCAATATATACAGGAGCTCATTTTTCAGCAGCTGCTCAATTTAGAACTCCGGAACACACACATTATTAATATAATGATGGACACTTACCATGCTGCATCTTGGTCCTCACCTTCTCCTTCCAACAGTCGTTACAGAACTACCCACCAAAAAAGGACCAAGCATGGTAACCAGGAGCAGCGTGTAATGGACTCATGGACATGGGAGGACATTCTGGACGGGAAGGGTTTCTACACATGGGAGGAGATCCTGGCTGGAAGGGATCGCCTCCCATGGGAACAGGTGGAGGCAGCCAGGAGAGTGGAGGCAGCAGGTAAAGGGAGCCAGCGCTTTGAGGGAACACGGCTGGCAAGGAAGCCCGAGAGGCAGCCCCAAAGATTTCTTTGGGGGGCCACACGGGGAGTGTGGCTAAGTCAGGTAGGAGACCTGAGCCAACTCTCTGTGCTTACCGTGGCGAGAGGTGGGCCGGGCAGGCACCGTGTTATGCCGTGAGGCGCACGGTGTCCATCGCAGCTCCTCGTATCGGCCGGGCTAGAGTGGGCATCGAGCCAGGAGCAATGAAGCCGGCTCAGCGCATCTGGTCTCCAGTGAGTCTCCTCTGCCCGGGTTATATGGCACCAGCCCTACGCACGGTGTCCCCGGTTCGCCAGCACAGCCCAGTGCGGTCTGTTCCACCCCACCGCACTGGCCGGGGTACGGGGAGTATCCAGCCAGGACAGGTTGTGCAGGCTCGGTGCTCAAGACCTCCAGTGCGCCTCCACGGTCCGGTCCATCCGGTGCCTCCTCCATGCACCAGGCCTCCTGTGGCAGCCCCACGCACCAGGCTATCTCTCCGTCTCCTCCCTCCAGGTGCTCCCTCCTGTCCGGCGCTTCCAGAGTCTCCCTCCTGTCCGGCGCTTCCAGAGTCTCCCTCCTGTCCGGCCATCAGTGAGGAGCTGCCCGGGGCCGCCCATCAGTCAGGCGCTTCCGGGGCCGCCCGTCAGTCAGACGCTGCCGGGGTGTCCCGTCTATTCGGGGCCCGCTGCAAGGGTCCCCAGTCTGAGGGTCGCCGCTCCAAAGGCGCCACTTAAGTGGGCCAAGACTATGGTGGAGTGGGGTCCACGTCCCGCGCCAGAGCCGCCACCACGGACAGATGCCCACCAGACCCTCCCCTATGGGTTTTGCAGCCAGAGTCCGCACCTTTGGGGGGGGGGGTACTGTCATACCCTGACCGTAGATTGCTTTGTATGTTTTTAGTTCGGTCAGGGTGGGATGTGGGTGGGTATTCTGTTGTATGTCTCGAAGTTGTGTTTCTATGTTTAGGCCTGGTATGGTTCCCAATCAGAGGCAGCTGGTTATCGTTTTCTCTGATTGAGAACCATACTTAGGCAGCCTGTTTTCGCACTATGGGTTGTGGGTAGTTATTTTCTGTTGTGTGTTTTGCACCTGGCGGAGCTGTTTCTTTTGTTCCTGGTTGTATTTAGTGTTCAGTTTATTAATATAATGATGAACACTTACCGCGCTGCATCTTGGTCCTCACCTTCTTCCACAAACGGTCGTTACAATGTCACAGATGTTTTGAGGGAGAGTGCAATTGGCATGTTGACTGCAGTCCACCAGAGCTGCTTCCAGAGAATTTAAAGTTAATTTCTCTACCATAATGGAACCTGGTCTCAGAGCATTTCATATTATTCTGTACGGATATCCGAGACACTCCATTTAGTATGATATGTTATGAATTACAATTTTGATTATGTTACAAATTTGCAAAATGTACAATATTTAAATAATTTGCTAAATGTTTATATTACAAATTCTGGCTAGGTTGCTAATATTAGCTAGATGGCTAATTTTAGCTAGCTAGGGGTTACAGTTAAGTTTCGTAGTAAGGTTAATGGGTTAAGGTTAGGTGCAGGGTTAACTAAAAGGGTTAAGGTTAGGGGAAGGGTTAGCTAACATGCTAAGTATTTACAAGGTAGCTAAACAGTAGTGAAAGATTGCTAACATATTAAAGTTGCCCATATTGAGATTTAAACTCACAACCTTTGGGTTGCTAGATGTTCGTGTTATAACCCTCTATCTTATGCAACCATACCAAACGTAACATATCATACTAATTTCAGTATCCTGGATTTAAATGTACCGAGACGTATGCCGAGTCTGAGACCAGGTTGCATAACCTCAACATAATTTTAGAGACTTTGGCAGTACATCCAAACGGCCTCACAACCGCAGACTACATTTAACCACGCCAGCCCAGGACCTCCACATCTGCCTTTTTCACCTGTGGGATCGTCTGAAACCAGCCACCCAGACAGCTGATGAAATTGTGGGTTTGCACAATTAAGAATTTCTGCACAGACTGTCAGAAACCGTCTTAGGGAAGCTAATCTGTGTGCTTGTTGTCCTCACAAGAGTCTTGACCTGACTGCAGTTCGGCATCGTAACAGACTTCATTGGACAATGCTCACCTTCGATGGCCAATGGCAGAAGTGTGCTCTTCACGGATGAATCCCGGTTTCAATTGTACCGGGCAGAAGGCATGTATGGTGTCATGTGGGTGAGTGGTTCGCTGATGTGTTGGGGTTACGGTATGGGCAGGCGTTGGGGTTACGGTATGGGCAGGCATAAGCAACGGACAACGAACACAAATGCATTTTATCGACGTCAATTTGAATGCACAGAGATGCCATGATGAGATCCTGAGGCCTATTGTCGTTCATTCATCCGCAGCCATCACCTAATGTTTCAACATTATAGTGCATGGCCCAATGTTGCAAGGATCTGTACACAACTTCTTGAAGCTGAAAATTTCCCAGTTCTTCCATGGCCTGCACACTCACCAGACATGTCACCCATTGAGGTATCAGCTGACCTCAATCTCTTGTTTAGTAATTCTAGAAAGGACAGAAGAGAGCGGAATATTCAATCTCTCTAAAACGGACTAAATATTAGCACTACACTGATCTATTTACTTGTGGGTAATAACATTCAAGCTGGATAATAACCCCCAAAAAACACAAGGCTATAAAAATGTATTGATAAATATTACGAACGCAGTCAAGGCCAAAATATGTCGGAGAGGATCCAGGGAAAAAATTGAGAACCAAACATCAAGAGAAACTATGAGATTCCTCGACAGATGATTTATGATGTGCACTTGTAAGTAAAGGATATGAAGGCGAGGCTAGGAATGAGTGACAAAAAGCTCAAAAGGCAATACTATTGAAACGGATGTTAAAGAACTTAAAAAGGAGAACATGTCTCTGAGAGAAGCCTTACTTGAAATAAAGACTAGATCCATGCGAGGAAAAACAATCCAGTACTTACTGGTAATCATAGAAAATGAGGGTGAAGATCCTGAAAGTGAAGTGAAAGAATTCCATCTTAAACCGCTGCAGAACCTAGGCAACACTGTCAACAAAATCAAACTCGAATGTGTACACAAGTTCAGATAGAGGACAGCGATACGAGTGCACAATCGTTGCCAAATAATGGTCAAAAGATTTGCTGGCACAAAATAGGTATGAATGAGAAATGATCATACCCTAGACATCTACCAGAGTGATATCTCAGATGTATTCTACGGTTATCCCCAATCCATCAGTGGGACCAAACAATCCATTGAGGGGCTTGCCCGCTCCCCTCTGTTCTTGTGGCGACGTTTACAACTTGATGTGTTTCCTGATCGGGCGGCCTTGTACAGTGTTCTGGGCTTGTATACCCCTCTTTGTGTCTCGGGACCCACCCACCAGCAGTTGGTGTCCCTTTGTACAAGTTGTCGGCAGCAGCTTTGTTAGTAGATAGGCCATAACCTTGTGCTTCAAAAAGCTCCGTGGCTGTCTTGGCCTGCCATTCACTACAGCGTCTGTGTGGTAACCGTTCCAGTACCTGCGAACTGCGACAAAGATATATTTTGGTGACTTCGCACAGTGTTTCACCAGTTGGAGTCACCGGCCCAGTGGCGGGACTGATACCGTTAGTTTCATTGTACGGGGTTTCTGTCCCCCTCAAAGCAAAAAATGTGTCTTCGGAAGCCGTGTACACTCTGAACGTTGATGCTTTGTTTTGGCCGCGGTGCTCGCGGAAGTGTCTGAAGGACAGGTTAAGTTAATCTTAGCTACAGTATTGCATGACTCTGAGGAGGGAAGTTGCTCACTCAGAGTTCTGGCTCGAAATCATGAAAATAATATTCTCAGGTTTGTTGATTGGATGTGCCGAGATATCGTAATATCGGAGTCAGATTCTGCACCAAGAGATGTCGCAACCTCTTTTTCCCAAGGGGTCCTTTTGACAGATAATCCTTGGTGATGACTGTTGTAGCCAGCATTAAGAGAAGTCAGCGTAGTCAGTAGAGATGGCACGGTTACTTGTGACCACCATATTTTCTCCCCCAATCCATCAGTGGGACCGAACGATCCATCAAGTCTGCTCCGAGTAGCAGGTGTTCAGTTTCGAGTCTGGTAACATACACAGGGTGAACAAGCTATATGTTTTGGAGGTGTAGTTTCAGCATGAGTCACATTGTGAGAGGCGAGGTAGTCCGAGTGAAACCTCAAAGTTTAGTTTCGCATCGTTCTGTTTTTGACCGACGGTTAGCTGGGTTCACAGTCCTTTTGAGATCATGTAACAACGATTGAGATATGAGCGATATTGTCGAGACAGACTTATTTAGCTTATGGGTTAAGCAGTCCTCCAGAACTGTTTCCAGGTAGCGATTTCCAAAGTGTAGTGTTTGTTCAACAACGTGATGTGTCATTTGTGTTCATGGTGAAAACGGATCGACTTATTGGCGTTTGAGTGGAATTGGCTATTGTGATGTGGTTTGCCTTGTGCATCGCAACATTTGTATCGGAGTCTATAGTCAAAGCCTGTGGGCTTGCTTCTTGATCGAGCGGGCCCTGGATAGGGTTGAGTGAGAGCAGGGTTAGATTACACCTCTAATTGCAGCCCAAAAAAGTTCAAGTAACAGACCCATCAAAACGTCAGCTGTTCAGAGGTGACTGCGTGAGTCTGGCCTTCATGGTCGAATTGCTGCAAAGAAACCATACCAAAGGACACCAATAAAAGGAGACCTGCTTGGGCCAAGAAACACGAGCAATGGACATTTCTGGCGGAAATCTGTTTCCCAACCACTGTTTTTGTGCAATGCCGAATAGGTAAACTACTGATCTCCACATTTGTGGTTCCCGCCGTAAAGCATGGAGGAGGTGGTGTGGGGGTGCTTGCTGGTGACTGTCTGTCTGATTTATTTAGAATTCAAGGCACACTTAACCAGTATGCATCCACAACAATCATCCGACCTCTCAACCCAGTTGAGATGGTTTGGGATGTGTTGGACCGCAGAGTGAAGGAAAAGCAGTAAAATCATGGATATATTGGAACTAGTGGCTTTATGGAGGCTTAAGTATCCTGACCTAGTGAGTGAGATATCCATGGCGGAGGCTCAATCAAGCAAGTCGTCTTGACTACTTTCTTATGTCATCTTCGCTGGCACCAAAAGTTTAAAGTACAACTGGAATTTATATTTAAATGTCTGGAATATTTCAATTTTGGAGAATCTCTTAAACAATGGGTTAAAGTTATGTAAAGTAGCCCTAGGTGTAAAATTGTAAATAATGGCTACTTCTCAAAGTATTAAACTGAGTAAAACAAGGTTGTCCACTATCAGCAAATCTATTTATTATGGCCATCGAAATGTTTGTCTATTAAAATCAGATCCAACAATATCAAAGGGCTAAAAAAAAATATTGGATGTGATTACAATCTATCTACAATATGAAAGCTGATCTACCCCCTTAAATTAAAATAAATACTCCCCAGTGGACTTGGGAGAGGCGAAGGTCGAATCATGCGTCCTCCGAAACCACCCAAAAATCTGCAAAATCATTTTTAAAACAATCCATAGAAAGTGGGTTACAATTTCAGTTTAATCCACCAGAACTCAAATATATTAATCGATCCAAAAAACATTTAAAAAAAAAAGTTAAACGGTATAACCCTTTGTAAATGGTATCATTAATAGGACTGGTGGTGTTATGTCACACATGCAACTAACAAATGTATGCTCTACTCAAAATTAAACTAATTACTGCAAAAATGTAAGGGTTATGGAAGGGAAAGTTAACTTGACGGACTGGTGCACTTCACAAAATAGATGACATCATGAGGCAGGAAAATTATGTGGTTATACTGTAGCAACATCTCAAGACGTCAGTCCGGAAGTTAAAGCTTGGTCGAAAATGGGTCTTCCAAATGGACAATGACCCCAAGCACACTTCCGAAGTTGTGGCAAAAAAATGGCTTAAGGACAACAAAGTCAAGGTATTGTAGTGGACATCACAAAGCCCTGACCTCAATCTTATAGAAAATTTGTGTGCAGAACTGAAAAAGCGTGTGCGAGCAAGGAGGCCTACAAACCTGACCCAGTTACACCCAGTTACGCCAAAAATCACCCAACTTATTGTGGGAAGCTTGTGGAATGCTACCCAAAATGTTTGACCGAAGTTAAACAATTTAAAGGCAATGCTACCAAACAATCAATTAGTATATGTAAACTTCTGACCCACTGGGAATGTTATGGCTGAAATAAATCATTCTCTACTATTATTCTGACATTTCACATTCTTAAAATAAAGTGGTGATCCTAACTGACCAAAGAAAGGGAATTTTAATATGATTAAATGTCAGAAATTGTGAAACTGAGTTTAAATGTATGTAAACTTCTGACTTCAACTGTACACGTTTACAAAAACAATATGGGGATTGGAAATGCAGACAATTACATTGTTGGACGCCACAATCCATCAGCTATATTAAAGCTGATCTACACCCTATAAAAATCTATTAAAATTAATCTGTGAAGGACATGTCACTCTGCATCAGGCAAATGGTGGTCCAACCAGATACTGACTGGTTTTCTGATCCACTTTTCTTTTTTTTCCTTCTGTATTCCCTCATGTGAAATTCATAGATAAGGGGCTAATGAACTGTAACTCAGTAAAATCATTGATACTCTTGCATGTTTTATATTTTAGTTTACATTGTAGAGGTGTGTTAGCTTTAGGGCTGGGGGGGAAAGTTTGACACCAATCAGGCTCTCGAGGACTGGAGTTGCCCATCCCTGATCTATAGGGTGGTTGGCCACAGCGGTTGAGAAAATATGCCTTCACATAATCCGCACAGTCAATCCACACTCATTAGATTGACCGACTGAAACGCCCACCCCCCCCCATCAGTGAGTTTCACATTGATCAGATTCTCAAAGGGAAAGGCCACATTCCCAGTTAATTTATCCTCTTCAGAAAAAACTACAAGTAAGTATTTAATGAATTCGCCCACAATGATAGCAATGGATTACGAGTAACAAATTGTTAAAAGCAGCCAACTGAAGGAAAATGGCTTTCCACAGTCCAGGGCGCTTAATGTGGATTTACAAAGAGCATACTTTCAGTAAAAAACAAAATGTCACATAGTAGTTCATTAAAACTGCATCTCATACAACAATTATGTTAAACAGCGCATAGGCCTATTTTGCATAATGAGCGATTACATATGATCTTACAATGCACATTAACAGATCAGTGAGTGCATTGACTTAAATAATGAAAAGGCAACTGTGGGTACATTGGTAATGAAAAGTGTTTGGCATCTTAATCAAACTATTCTTTAACTAGGCAAGTCCATTAAGAACAAATTCTTATTTACAATGACGGCCTAGGAACAGTGGGTTAACCGCGTTGTTAGGGCCAGAACGAAAGATTTTTAACCTCGTCAGCTGGGGATTCGATTTAACAACCTTTCGGTTACTGGCCCAACACTCTAACCACTAGGCTACCTGGCGCCCCTCACCTAGCATGAGGTAATTTAACAATGGGACATTTTTATTGAATCAAATATTTACTTTCGAACAGACACTACACATTTGAATGTTTCTAGAAAGGAAATTCATTAGTCATCTAAACCATTTAAAACATTTTGTAAATCCATCTGCTTAACTTTCGCAGAAAAGAAGCGTTAGCTTTGTTGTGATATCAATGTAGACGGAGTTGTCTGACCAGATCCCACTGGGCACACACTGGTTGAAATGAATGTCATTTGTTAACGTATTGTGACGTGGGATCAACGTGGAAAATACGTTGGATCCAACAATTCCTGCCTGAACAGTGACTCCTACTGTTATGAGGGGTAATGCAGTTCAGTGATAATGAGTCTATCATCCAGATGCTATGTCCCGTGCTTAGCTGTGTTCGTTTCAGCTGAGCTATCATGTCAAAACAGTTTAGATATTGATGAACCTCCATACTCATTTGCGTAGACCAGGTTTCCCCAAACTCAGTCCAGCCCTGCCAAATTCATTATATGAATAATATACTTTTATCTTTGGATATTGTATTTTATATAAAGGATGGTTGGTTGATGTAAAACAAAACAAAAAATGTAGTCTACGAAATGATTAATAATGGTGGGTTCACGTCATCAAGCAAAGTTGAAGAATAGGGCTAAAGCAAACTATTTTAGGTGCATTTCAAGTTTTATTTGTTTTAGTGTGTTTCTTTGACTTTGCTTGATGGTTCAGATGGAGATGTGAATCCATCATATCAATGATTCATTGTAGATCAATTGAACCATGAACGCAACCAATTAACATTTAAGGGCGATGTTCTCACAGAAGTTTATTTCCCCTCATAACAGGAGCCACTGTTCAGGCAGGAATTGTTGGACTATGGTTTCACATTTTAATTCAATAGGCCTCTTTATTCTAGGTTGACGTTATGTGAAAACAATTACATTGATTCAAACATACCATTTTTACTATCAACATTCAAAGGTCACGTGTAATCAAGTATACAATTCTACATAACTTTCAACCATTCAATATAAGATGAAACCCGTGTCTATGGAATTTGATGCAATTTCAACATATACATGGTTCTGACAATCATCTTGAAATTAGATTGATGTATGAACCCGTTAGTCAGGTTGTCCATTTAAGTTGAAGTTTTAACTTAATTGCAATGTTTACGTTAGTTGAAATTAGATGGTTAAACTTTTTTTCAAACCCACTAATGCCACGTCACAATGTGTTGACAAATTATGTTGAAACAACTTTGATTCAACTGTGTGCCCAGTGGAACGCGGTGATACATACCTTAGGATAGTCACCAAGACCAGAATGTTTCCTACAAGCCCCATTGAACAGAGGATTCCAATGAGAGAAGGCAAAATAGTGGTCTCTGTTAGACGGACAAAATTATAATAAAAAAGATCATGGTCATTGCACTCATTGTCCCAAGATTCATTGAGAAGAATTTGAGAGGTCCGATTCCAGAATACACGTCCGTCCATGGTGGAAAAGCAAAAACGCGTTCAAGAGCTGGTGATGAGTTACTGAAACTGAACTAAATATACTGTTCTATGGTCAAGTGGCGGTGAAGAATTTCCAATCATCACTGCTGAATGGTGGGAACTAACGTTCTCCTGAAGACTTGCAATGAAACTCCAAGAGCTCATTACACACGCAGTTTGAACAGACGCCGTATACACGCTCATGTGCATTGGTCATGCTCGGTATGCTGTTTATCAAACGGAACACATTAACCAGATTGTATACATTCCCAGAGCATAACAGGATGTTTTCTCTTGAGATAAGATTGAGATTATTTGTCCGAACATACTATTAAAACATTATTATTAGACATTTCTTGTTTTCTGTAAGGTTGTCAAAACAATACTGACTGTTCCTTGTATTTTTCTTTACAGGGGGACTATGTATAACAACTATTTCCAAATGTAATGTTACACGTTTAAGTGTTAATAAAAATGTATCTGGTGGAATTACTGTTTCCTCTTTACACATTGTGCAAATGCACAACAACATTCTGGCTGTCTAAAACGCTACCAAAGGTCAATACATTGTGTAGGCCTCGGTCTGATTTACTGTAGTGGATCTCCTCCAGTTTCCTAGTCGGAGTTGTACAGTGCCTTGAAGTATTCACTCCTAAACTTTTTCCACGTGTTACAAGCTGAATTTGAAATGCATTACATTTAGATAATTTTTTGGGGTCACTGGTCTACACACAATACCCCATAATTGTAAAGTGAATTGTTTTTAGACATTTTTACAAACTAATGGAAAGCTCAAATGTCTTTAGTCAAGCATTCAAACCCTTTTTGTTATAGCAAGTCTAACTAGATTCAGGAGTTAACATTTGCTTAGCAGGTCCCATCAGAAGGTCATGTGCAATAAGTGTTTAACATCAATAAAACAACTACCTCATCTCTGTACCCCACATACAGATAATTGTACGGTCCCGCAGTCGAGTAGTGAATTTCAACCACAAAGACCAGGCAGGTTTTCCAATGCCTCGCAAAGAAGGGCACCTACTGGGAGATGTTTTTTGATTTATTATTAAAGCAGGCACTAAATATCCCTTAGAGCATGGTGTAGTTATTAATTACACTTTGGATCGTGTGAATACTTATGTCAATTAGATGTTTGTTTCATTTTCAATACAATTAGCAAAAACATGTTTTCACATTGTCATTATGGGGCATTGTCTGTAGATGGGTGAGAAAATATTTTGAATTCAGGCTGTAACAATGTGGAATACGTCAAGGGAAATGAATACTTTCTGAAGGCACTGTATACCATAAATGTATTCACAAATGGACTAAAAGCTATGTCTGTGTACTGTCCTCTGGAAGATAACGTTCGGAAGACTGTTTACGTTAAACACGTACTGTACACCAGCAACCCTTAGAAAACCACAGTGGCCATCTTTAATATTGACATCAATCTCTGTAGTTCAGTGCCTGTACACGACGGAGCCATGTCATGTGGTGGAAATAAAACCCGTGGTATGCTTACACAATAACACACAATAGTGACATGTCCAATGTAACACCCACTATCAAGGGAGGAGGACGCTGCGTGCAATTTTCTTATTGATATCTACAGCACACACACTCACGTTGCAACTCAGAAGAAAAGTCAACACGCACAGTTTTTTTGTGCCAAAACATTGTAGTACAATTTAGTTAGAAAAGCAATGGTTGAATCAATCAACATTGTTTCCACATCATGGAGACAGCCAAGGAACTCATTTCTTTCAAAGAGAGTAGAACACAAGGGATTTACATAAACCTGTATGTTTAATTTGTCCCCTATGACTGAACTAAATGGAGCCTATTTCCCGAGTGGCGCACCGGTATAAGGCATTGCACCTCAGTGCAAGAGATGTCACTACAGTCCCCGGTTCAAATCCAGGCTGTATCACATCCGGCCGTGATTGAAGGTCCCATAGGGCAGCCCAGCATCGTCCAGGTTTGGCTGGGATAGACTGTCATTGTAAATAAGAATTTGTTCTTAACTGACTTGCCCAGTTAAATAAAGGTCATTAAAACTACTTATAACTGAAGAAGCAGCATAAGAGTAGAATCACAATGTCCAGGTGTTCTCATTTCTTTCAAATACCTGTTGATCCCTATTAACACTGCCTTGCGCAGTCACCAAGTACAACTTGGCTCCATTCCTGATTTCAGCAAAGTTGAGAAAAGTGGGAAAGCGATTAGACATCGGCGGAGATCTAACATGAAGAGAGCACATTTTGACACTCCTCTTATCACCCCACTGAGCCCACATGTGTTTGGGGGAATCAGAGTCCAGGCAGGCAGAGATTTCTATCTTCACTCGAGGCAGCGGGCTGACTGCTGGAGCACTTTGCATAAAGATAAGGGGATGAAGAGGATAAATAATTGCTTTTTCGTCTGAAGGATTGGAAAGAGAGCATCACTTATAACTGAGTGGTTAAAAGACGAAAAGCAAAAACAACAGTGGTATCATAAATGAACCAGACGTGTCAAAAGTCCCCACATAAAAACATTGCATTGTCGTGATAGCTACAGTAT
Source organism: Oncorhynchus keta (assembly GCF_023373465.1). NCBI lineage: Eukaryota > Metazoa > Chordata > Actinopteri > Salmoniformes > Salmonidae > Oncorhynchus > Oncorhynchus keta. The sequence goes on from NC_068454.1 coordinate 52,988,572, forward strand.
GGTCGGATGATCTCATTTCATAAAGGAACCATATATTAAGCTCTCACGTCACATATTACAAGACGTGATAGAGCTATGTAGCTATGGTCGGGCATTCTAAGGTCTGTTGCTGCCTAAAAACATGGCCCTGCCCAGCCCACCTGTTTGAGCAAGTGATCTGTATTATGGGGTTGACCACTTCTCATACCCAGACAGAAACTAAAGGTCACTGCTTAGCGGTGTCAGTCCATGGGTAGCTCTCACTGTGCTGAAGTCAGTGTCAGTATTTTTATTTGCTTTTATTGGTTACTCTGTCTTCAAAAGAGAACATTAAAATCAACATTTTTTACTTTACTTCCTGAACTTCTCAAATAAATAACCAGACGGACAAATAATGTCTCAGTCAATTCTCTCAAGGTGGTTGTGAGTCATTAGGTGGAATACGATCAGTCTGGAAGACCTACTGTAGACTCAAAACAATTACAGTTCTTCTCGAGAGAGTGGATAGACTAAGGATTTTAAGAATCTATCAAACAATATGATGACAGACCAGAGTATGTGAGTGGAGCGGCGCTGGAGTGGAGTGAGGAGCCTGCCCAATTTGACTGGAGGGTGGAGAGATATTCCCAAAGGCTGGAGTGTCCAATTTTGCACCAATAGCGCTCCAGTAGCACTCACTTCAAACTCGGGGCATACCCGGCCCAGCATGCATTTGTAGTCTGCTTGTGGGCTGCTTTAGGCCCTTGCTTTAGCTAATGTCATGGAGTTCGCAAAATATTTTCATAAAGATACTGAAAAAACAAGGTGACTTACAAAGACCAACAGCAAGAGAGGGAGTGCGGTGATGTAATGTCCACAAATAAAGAATCATTGTGGAATCTGAAAAGACACAAATCCTGAAAGCATGATGGTGTACTTACTACGTGCACATGCTAAAAGAAAGGAATGAGGTGGTTAGCTAATTAAGTCATCGCAGCAAAGTATTTATAAACAAAAAATCTGATCTCTTAAAAAGTTTCCTTCATTTTTGTTCTGTTGTCTATACAATAGGCCATAATTGATTTTGGCCCAAAAGGCCTGACATATTTATTATTTCAAGCAGCTTACCGTTTGGTTGAGTTATTTATTTTATTATAAAAAATGTTTTACCCCTTTTTCGTGGTATCCAATTGGTAGTTACAGTCTTGTCCCATCTCCCGTACAAACTCGGGAGAGGCAAAGGTCGAGAGCCGTGGGTCTTCCCGAAACACGATCCCGCCAAGCCGCATTGCTTCTTTGACACAATGCTCACTTAACCAAAAAGCCAGCCGCATCAATGTGTCGGAGGAAACACCGTACACACCGGCAACCAAGTCAGCACGCATGCGCCCGGCCCGCCACAGCAGTCGCTAGAGCGCGATGGGACATTGACATCCCGGCCGGCCAAACCCTCTCCTAAACTGGACGACACTGGACCAATTGTGCACGGTCTCATGGTCGCGGTGGCTACGACACAGCCTGGGACCGAACCAGGATCTGTAATGACACAGCTAGCACTGCGATGCAGTGCCTTAGACCGCTGCGCCACTTGGGAGGCCTGGTTGGGTTATTTTGCCTAAAAACCTTTAGGCCTACCTAAAATAAAAACACTCTGCATCCCTGCCCAGCCTGGCAAGAGCGGCCAAAAGGGTGTTCAACATCCCCAGTGGCTCTGCAAGCATGGAGAGGATATTCTCCGCTGCTGGCCTGCTCTCCAGGCACCATGACATGAGCCTGAAGCAACGGCCTCTGGCCAAACGGGTATTTCTAAAAATGAATTCAAAGGCAATGAGGTATTGTTCATTTAATTTGTATTTAATTCTAAGTAAGTCACAGCTAATATGCACAATTATACACTATGATGATTTAATACAACAAAATGTTGTGCAACTGCTGAGCGCTTAATATCCCCGACTCCCTACAAGCCTAGCGTGTCACATTCATTAACGCTCCACAATATATTTCTTTATAGGCTATAGCCTTGAAATAATTGAAATAATATAGCCGAAATAATTCACTTCCATTCCTTTTCAGGCTCCCTTTCTGGCTCCTGACCTATTTAGAGTGTTTGTATGCAGTTTAATATGACATGTAGCCTATTTGAAATGATGAGTGCTTCTTGCATTCACCTTTTCGTGTTTATTATAATACTTTTCATTCAAAACATATGGTTTGGTTTCAATACTTCAAAACCAAATAGTAGATCCAGGTAGTCACAGAAATTGACGGGTGTTGGTTAAATTGTGATTTTAATGAATGGAGTGAATTTGGAGTTTTTTTCCGTGAGCAAGGAGCAGATTTTAGCGGTGGTTGGAAAGGACATGGAGCACCTGAGCTTGAGCACCACTCCATGAGCAATAAGCGGGACCCCTCAACTCCACTCACATACTCTGACAGACACTAATACTGTGAGTATGGTTGGGACTCAATCCTTGTTGTTTGCACACCTTATATAGAATACCTAATGTTAAGCTGCTGAGCCTTTTATACACCAAGAGAGTTCTCAACCATAATTATCACTCTGTCTACATCCATTCTGACATTCAACGAACTGTATGGGAACGTAAACAAACAAGAAACCACTCCCCCAAAGGCAGTGTTTCTGGTGGGTGGAGACTAATGCGGAGAGGCATAAAACCGTCCTACCTCACTTTTACCAATACTAGGGGCGTTAAAACTCTAGACTACTTTTATTCTACCCACAGAAACACATACAAGGCCCTCCCTCGTCCTCCCTTTGGCAAATCTGACCATGACTCCAATCTCGTGCTTCCTGTTTACAAACAAAGGCTCAAACAGGAAGTACCAGTGATGCGCTCAATGCGGAAGTGGTCGGATGAAGCAGATGTGAGGCTACAAGACTGTTTCGCTATGTTCTGAGATACATCCGATACCATTGAGGAGTTTACCACAACAGTCACAGGCTTCATCAATAAGTGCATAGATGATTTCGTCCCCACAGTGACTATACGAACATATCCAAATCAAAAACCATAGATAACAGACAATATCCACCTAGACTAAAGGCTATATATAGATACCCCTTACACGGAACAGGACATGGATGCTTCGAACACCAATGAGACATCAAACACGCAAAAGGACGATACACTCAGGAAAAAAAGGGTTCCAAAGGGGTTCTTTGCGGAGGGATAAGCTTCTACCAAGAACTGTTTTGATCAGAAGAACCCTTTTGGAAGACAAGGGTTCTTTGTAAGGCAAAGGGTTATATAACCTTTAACATCCTTAGAACCGTTTTTGGAAGAAAGGGATCTTTGATAATTCTTTGGAAGGCAAAACGGCTTCCACAAAGAATCATATCATATATTCCTGCATGCTCTAGTGCAGGGATATTTTCAGAATTGTTTGTTTTACCGTTATATCAGTTGTTTTTGCATTGATTGGTTGATACATTTCATGCAACACGAAGATAAATAACATATCGATTTCTAAACTAATCATTCTTCACTTTCCTGGCAATCATTCTGAATGCAGGTTGCGGGTGATTAACAATTCTTCTTGTAGGATACCCTAACTCTAGATGGATTCCAATAGGAATTACACATCACTTTGCAAGCCAGCATATTGTGACTTGCAGGCCTGATGTGGCCTGTAAACCAGGAGATTCCTAACACCCCTGTGTTAGGATATAACTCGGCACTCAAAAGGCCTTATATATGCAATGTATTGTCATAAAGCATTCTATTTTAAAGGCTAATGGATCTGTTCATAGCACTCTATTTGACCTTTAGGCAAGTCAATTAAGAAGAAATTCTTATTTTCAATGACAGCCTAGGAACAGTGCCTTGTTCAGGGGCAGAACCTTGTCAGCTGGTGGATTCGAACTTGCAACCTTTGGGTTACTAGCCTAATGCTCTAACTACTAGGCTACCCTGCTGCCCCAGGTTCTTGGAAGAACCCTTCATAGAGGGTCCTAGACCATTTACAGGGGGGTTCTTTGAAGAACCATTAAGGATGCTCGTCGTATGCGTCAGGGCATGCAGAAAATAACAGATTACAAAAGGGAAAGCCAGCCGTGAGATGCCCATTGATGCAGAACACCTGTGTGAAAGCCCTTGTTTTTCCAGATGACGGTGTGATTTCACTCTCCATGGCCGATGTGAGCTAAATGTTTAAAACAAGTCAACAATCACAGACGGAATACCAAGGCATGTTCTCAAAGCATGCGCAGACCAGCTGGTAAGTGTCTTAATGGACATTTTCAATCTCTCCTTGTCCCAGTTTGTAATCCCAACATGTTTCAAGTTGACCACCATTGTCCCTGTTCTTAAGAGCTCCAAGGAAACATGCCTAAATGACTATCGCCCTGTAGCACTCACATCTGCAATGAAGTGCTATGAAAGGCTGGTCATGACACACATTAACACCATCATCCCAGACACACTCCAATTCAAATACCGCCCCAACAGATCCACAGATGATGCAATCTCAATTGCATTTCACACTGCCCTCTCCCACCTGGAAAAGAGGGGAAATAACTATATGAGAATGCTGTTCATAGACTACAGCTCAGCGTTCAACGCCATAGTCCACTCCAAGCTCATCACCAAGCTAGAGAGCCTGAGATTGAACACCTCCCTCTGCAACTGGATCCTGGACTTCCTGATGGGTCTGCCCCAGGTGGTGAGGGTAGGCAACAACACCTCCGCCACGCTGACCCTTAACACGGGGGTCTGTCAGGGGTGTGCACTTAGTCCCCCCCTGTACTCGCTGTTCACTCACGACTGCCTGGCATCGCACGACTGCCTTACAACACAACAGTGGTAGACCTGATCACCGACGGCAATGAGAGCCTACAGGGAGGAAGTCAGAAGCTTAGCAGTGTGGTGCCAGGACAACAACCTCTCCCTCAACATCAGTAAAACTAAGGACCTGATCGTGGACTATAGGAGAAAGAGGGGAGAGACCCAATCCACAGGACTATAGTGAAGAGGGTTGAGAGCTAAAAGTCCCTTGGCGTCCACATTACTAAATTACTAAGGGCTTAACATGGTCCACACACACCTGCACTGTCGTGAAGAGGGCACGGCAACACCTCATCCCTCTCAGAAGGCAGAAAAGATTTGGCATGGGCCCTCGGATCCTCAAAATGTTGCATAGCTGCACCATTTGAAAGCATCTTGACTGACTGCATCACCTCTATACCAGGCGGTGTCAGAGAAAGGTCAGAGAAAGGTATTGTACACACCGTTTACATCAGCTCTCGTATCAACAGGCTCCGAGACAGCTTCTACCCCCAAGCCATAAGACTGCTAAATAGCCATAACACTGCTAAATAGTCAATCTGCACTATCCCTGTGCACACTCACTAGACTATAAATACAGTACACACACTCCTTTGACACCCCCACACATACAGGCACAACAAACAACACTTTCACACATCATTTGCTGCTGAAACTGTTCCTTTCCTTTATTTGTATTATTATATATTATGATGCCTAGTCACTTTACCCTGCCTTCATGTACATTTTTTTGTATTTATTAAACTATTTTTTTTTCTATTTATTCAACTAGGCAAGTCAGTTAAGAACAAATTCTTATTTACAATGGCCTACCAGGGAACAGCGAACTGCCTTGTTCAGGGGCAGAACGACAGATTTTTACTTTGTCAGTTCAGGGATTCGATCCAGTAACCTTTTGGTTACTGGCCCAACGCTCTAACCACTAGGCTATCTGCCTCCCATACATTACCAAAAGTATGTGGACACCTGCTCTTTGAACATCTCATTCCAAAATGATGGGCACAGTTGGTCCCCCCTTTGCTGCTATAATAACTTCCACTCTTCTGGGAAAGATTTCAACTAGATGTTGGAACATAACTGTGGGGACTTTGGGCAATTAGGCCTGGTTACGCAGTCAGTGTTCCAATTTATCCCAAAGGTGTTTGATGGGGTTGAGGTCAAGGCCATGTGCAGGCCAGTCAAGTTCTTCCACACAGATCTCGACAAGCTATTTCTGTATGGACCTCGCTTTGTGCACGTGGGCAATGTCATGTGAACAGGAAAGAGCCTTTGCAAACTGTTTCCACAAAGTTGGAAGCACAAAATCATCTAGAATGTCATTGTATGCTGTAGAGTTAAGATTTCCCTTAACTGGAACTAAGGGGCCTAGCCCGAACCATGGAAAACAGCCCCAGACCATTATTACTCATCCACCAAACTTTACAGTTTGCCCTATACATTGGGGCAGGTAGCGTTCTCCGGGCATATGCCAAACCCAGATTCGTCCATCAGACTTCCAGATGGTGAAGAGTGATTCATCACGCACAGAGAATGCGTTTTCACTGCTCCAGAGTCCAATGGCGGTGAGCTTTACGCCACTCCAACCGACATTTGGCATTGCACATGGTGACCTTGTGTGCGGCTGCTCAGTCTTGGAAACCCATTTCATGAAGCTCCCGACGAACAGTTCTTGTGCTGACATCACTTCCAGAAGCAATTTGGAACTAGGTAGTGAGTGTTGCAAACAACGATTTTTATGCACTGAGCTTGTGTGGCCTAGCACTTCGTGACTGTGTCGTTGTAGCTCCTAGACGTTACAATTTCACAATAACAGCACATACAGTTGAACGGGGCAGCTCTAGCAGGGAAGACATTTGAATAATCACCTAATCTGGTGGTCCCAGCGCGCACGACCCACGTGGAGTTCCAGGTCTCCGGTAGCCTCTGGAACTGCCGATCTGCGGCCAACAAGGCAGAGTTCATCTCAGCCTATGCCTCCCTCCAGTCCCTCGACTTCTTGGCACTGACGGAAACATGGATCACCACAGATAACACTGCTACTCCTACTGCTCTCTCTTCGTCCGCCCACGTGTTCTCGCACACCCCGAGAGCTTCTGGTCAGCGGGGTGGTGGCACCGGGATCCTCATCTCTCCCAAGTGGTCATTACCTCTTTCTCCCCTTACCCATCTGTCTATCGCCTCCTTTGAATTTCATGCTGTCACAGTTACCAGCCCTTTCAAGCTTAACATCCTTATCATTTATCGCCCTCCAGGTCCCCTCGGAGAGTTCATCAATGAGCTTGATGTCTTGATAAGCTCCTTTCCTGAGGACGGCTCACCTCTCACAGTTCTGGGCGACTTTAACCTCCCCACGTCTACCTTTGACTCATTCCTCTCTGCCTCCTTCTTTCCACTCCTTTCCTCTTTTGACCTCACCCTCTCACCTTCCCCCTACTCACAAGGCAGGCAATACGCTCGACCTCATCTTTACTAGATGCTGTTCTTCCACTAACCTCATTGCAACTCCCCTCCAAGTCTCCGACCACTACCTTGTATCCTTTTCCCTCTCGCTCTCATCCAACACTTCCCACACTGCCCCTACTCGGATGGTATCGCGCCGTCCCAACCTTCGCTCTCTCTCCCCCGCTACTCTCTCCTCTTCCATCCTATCATCTCTTCCCTCTGCTCAAACCTTCTCCAACCTATCTCCTGATTCTGCCTCCTCAACCCTCCTCTCCTCCCTTTCTGCATCCTTTGACTCTCTATGTCCCCTATCTTCCAGGCCGGCTCGGTCCTCCCCTCCCGCTCCGTGGCTCGACGACTCATTGCGAGCTCACAGAACAGGGCTCCGGGCAGCCGAGCGGAAATGGAGGAAAACTCGCCTCCCTGCGGACCTGGCATCCTTTCACTCCCTCCTCTCTACATTTTCCTCCTCTGTCTCTGCTGCTAAAGCCACTTTCTACCACTCTAAATTCCAAGCATCTGCCTCTAACCCTAGGAAGCTCTTTGCCACCTTCTCCTCCCTCCTGAATCCTCCTCCCCCTCCCCCTCCTCCCTCTCTGCAGATGACTTCGTCAACCATTTTGAAAAGAAGGTCGACGACATCCGATCCTCGTTTGCTAAGTCAAACGACACCGCTGGTTCTGCTCACACTGCCCTACCCTGTGCTCTGACCTCTTTCTCCCCTCTCTCTCCAGATGAAATCTTGCGTCTTGTGACGGCCGGCCGCCCAACAACCTGCCCGCTCGACCCTATCCCCTCCTCTCTTCTCCAGACCATTTCCGGAGACCTTCTCCCTTACCTCACCTCGCTCATCAACTCATCCCTGACCGCTGGCTACGTCCCTTCCGTCTTCAAGAGAGCGAGAGTTGCACCCCTTCTGAAAAAAACCTACACTCGATCCCTCCGATGTCAACAACTACAGACCAGTATCCCTTCTTTCTTTTCTCTCCAAAACTCTTGAACGTGCCGTCCTTGGCCAGCTCTCCCGCTATCTCTCTCAGAATGACCTTCTTGATCCAAATCAGTCAGGTTTCAAGACTAGTCATTCAACTGAGACTGCTCTTCTCTGTATCACGGAGGCGCTCCGCACTGCTAAAGCTAACTCTCTCTCCTCTGCTCTCATCCTTCTAGACCTATCGGCTTCCTTCGATACTGTGAACCATCAGATCCTCCTCTCCACCCTCTCCGAGTTGGGCATCTCCGGCGCGGCCCACGCTTGGATTGCGTCCTACCTGACAGGTCGCTCCTACCAGGTGGCGTGGCGAGAATCTGTCTCCTCACCACGCGCTCTCACCACTGGTGTCCCCCAGGGCTCTGTTCTAGGCCCTCTCCTATTCTCGCTATACACCAAGTCACTTGGCTCTGTCATAACCTCACATGGTCTCTCCTATCATTGCTATGCAGACGACACACAATTAATCTTCTCCTTTCCCCCTTCTGATGACCAGGTGGCGAATCGCATCTCTGCATGTCTGGCAGACATATCAGTGTGGATGACGGATCACCACCTCAAGCTGAACCTCGGCAAGACGGAGCTGCTCTTCCTCCCGGGAAGGACTGCCCGTTCCATGATCTCGCCATCACGGTTGACAACTCCATTGTGTCCTCCTCCCAGAGCGCTAAGAACCTTGGCGTGATCCTGGACAACACCCTGTCGTTCTCAATTAACATCAAGGCGGTGGCCCGTTCCTGTAGGTTCATGCTCTACAACATCCGCAGAGTACGACCCTGCCTCACACAGGAAGCGGCGCAGGTCCTAATCCAGGCACTTGTCATCTCCCGTCTGGATTACTGCAACTCGCTGTTGGCTGGGCTCCCTGCCTGTGCCATTAAACCCCTACAACTAATCCAGAACGCCGCAGCCCGTCTGGTGTTCAACCTTCCCAAGTTCTCTCACGTCACCCCGCTCCTCCGCCCTCTCCACTGGCTTCCAGTTGAAGCTCGCATCCGCTACAAGACCATGGTGCTTGCCTACGGAGCTGTGAGGGGAACGGCACCTCAGTACCTCCAGGCTCTGATCAGGCCCTACACCCAAACAAGGGCACTGCGTTCATCCACCTCTGGCCTGCTCGCCTCCCTACCACTGAGGAAGTACAGTTCCCGCTCAGCCCAGTCAAAACTGTTCGCTGCTCTGGCTCCCCAATGGTGGAACACACTCCCTCACGACGCCAGGACAGCGGAGTCAATCATCACCTTCCGGAGACACCTGAAACCCCACCTCTTTAAGGAATACCTAGGATAGGATAAAGTAATCCTTCTCACCCCCCTTAAAAGATTTAGATGCACTATTGTAAAGTGGCTGTTCCACTGGATGTCATAAGGTGAATGCACCAATTTGTAAGTCGCTCTGGATAAGAGCGTCTGCTAAATGACTTAAATGTAAATGTAAATGTAATAACTGAAATGTTTGTCTATGGAGATTGCATGGCGGTGTGCTCAATTTTATACACCTGTCAGCAATAGGTGTGTATGAAATAGCTGAATCGATCAATTTTAAGGGGTGTTTACGTACACTACATATACAAAAGTACCTCCCTCAAATACCTCATACCTCTGATCTGGTACTGCTACTCCCTGTACATAGCACCATTCTTGTGTATTTTATTTTATTCGTCGTGTTACTATTTTATTTTGTATTATTTTTAAACTCCGTGTCATTGGTAAGGACATTTCACGGTTTTACTCTGCATTTCACAGTTTTACTCTAATTCACACCTGAGCCAATATCTGCAGAGTCTACAGTGAATGTGGTGGCCACGAACCTTGTGAATATAGCCTTTTTTGGCAGGGCAACACACTTCTCTATAACCCCGGCCTTTGTGTATGGATGACCGACTCTTAGCAGTATATCCATGGGGAAAGAGTTAGTCATGCTACTTTGGGACGGCTGAGTGGACACATCGAACATGTGACATCAAAAACCCACTCTCCTCTCACCCTGTGCATCACTGCCAACAGTCTTTCTCCGAGTTATACGTTTTGTTACACACATTTTCTGTTAGCTTTGAAGATTGTATTTTCCCTCTTAGTATGACAGGGTCATGGGAGCAAACAATGGCGATGCCCAAAACCTCCAAGAAACCTCTCAAAGTACTGTACACCCACACAAACACAATGGCAGCAGATATGAAGTAAACAGTCATTTAAAGCATTTTATTTGATCATCGTGTCTATTTTGGCTCGTAGCTATCACATTCATAAAGATATTTTCTCTTTTACATTATTAACCCACAATCACCATTGTCTTGATGATATTGCACTTCTGTAGTCTCCTTCACACCCTTCCTGGACCCTGGTCTCCTGTCACTTCTCCTTTCTGCCCCGCGTCCCTCGCCCTCAGTCTCTACGCCACGTCACAGTTTGCATGACTGGATGGTCATGGCGTCCTTGGGCCAGTGGTAAGAGTCCACAGCAAACTCGTCATAGTCGGTGCTGTAGATGAGGGAGCGCACAAAAGCCTCCTTATCCTCAGGCTCCGGGTACAGCGTCGCCATCTTGTGCTCGTAGGCAAACTCCACGATCTATAAGACACACAAACGCGATAGTTCATAGGTGTACACGGTATAGACGGAGTAGTATACAACACGTTAAGAAAACCTGCTCTCTCCATGACATCGACTGGCCAGGTGAATCCAGGTGAAGGCTATGATCCCTTATTGACGTCACTTGTCAAATCCACTTCAATCAATCCGTGTAGATGAAGGGGATGAGACAGGTTAAAGAAGGATTTTTAAGACAACTGAGACATGGGTTGTGTATGTGTGCCATTCAGAGGGTGAATGGGCAAGACAACTCAATATTAGGAAGGTGTTCCTAATGTTTGGTCTACTCAAGTGTAAGTGTGAAGACCTATTGAGGGTGTGGAAGCATGAAGAACTAAGGGCTTGTTTGTGTGTGTGTGCAGATGTGTGTGTCTGAGTGTGCTCTCACTTTTACGGCCAGCTTGCGAGAGACATCTCTGATGGTGTTCAGGGGAGGGTACAGTCTTCCCTCCGACAGATCCTTCTCCGTCACCAGGTCGGCAATGGTCTGTCAGAGAGCAACCAAATGGATGAGTTATCCACACACAGTCAAACAGATATTCGGCATACCTCAACACATCCACACATTTTACTGTAAAGAGTATTGAGACATTGGAATGCATTTTAAATAAAATTACATTTGATTAGATGTTCTACATGATATACTGGCGAGTTGGGCAGGAGGGTATAACAGGTGGCAATCAGTGTAGATAATGTGGCTAAGACTTGACATTCATCCCACCCTCTCCCTCCTTCTGTTGCGCAACTGTCCTCCATCCTCAGTCTACCTCATTGGCAGGCTAAGTGTGGCTCTTATATGCCTGAGGCACATGATGACAGTATCAAATAAAATATGAAATTGTCATTCAGTACTGCATCCCCACTTATGCATCCCTGTGACGTTTTAATCGTCTCCCATGTCTGCAGAGCCAGGCAACAGAGAGAAAAGCGAGCTGATTGGCATTCGCATAAAGAACAGCCTATGAGAGGTTATCAGTTTTGCCATTTTTATTAACTGGGCTTACAGGGATATTATTATATTTTCCGTGCCACTGAGTTGGGGACAGACATGAGGACGTGTTTAAGGGAATTCCTTAATGATCTGTAAGCACAGACTGGGTTTTACTGTAGTGTTTTTGCAGACTTTAGGACTGGGCAAGGGGTTAGGACTGGGCAAGGGGTTAGGACTGGGCAAGGGGTTAGGACTGGGTAAGGGGTAGGACTGGGTAAGAGGGTAGGACTGGGTAAGGGGGTAGGACTGGGTAAGGGGTAGGACTGGGTAAGAGGGTAGGACTGGGTAAGAGGGTAGGACTGGGTAAGAGGGTAGGACTGGGTAAGAGGGTAGGACTGGGTAAGACTGGGTAAGAGGGTAGGACTGGGTAAGGGGGTAGGACTGGGTAAGGAGGTAGGACTGGGTAAGGAGGTAGGACTGGGGTTTGAACGGATAGTTCTGAGATTCTGCTCTTTTCTATATCATTGATGTATATACTGTACCTGCCATGTAGGTTTCTCACTCCTGGGTGGCACAAATTGTGATATGGGGGAGGGCAGTGGGCAAGGTATATGCACATTCGATACTGTAGAATTAACTATAGTTAAGAAGTGTAGTGTTTCTGCGGGCTGTGTTTTTGCAGACATTTCTGTAGCATTTACTACAGTGCTTGTTTTGCGGATAATACTGTAGTGTTTACTCTGGTATTCTACAGTATACTACAGTTTACTATAGAATTCTAAAGTGAGTACTGTAGTATTCTATAGTAAACTGTAGAAGTTTTCATGTAGGGTATCCAGAAAGGAGTGAAGATGAAGAGGGAAGAAGGAGGGTAGAGATATGTAAAACAAAAATAGAGAAAGAGATACAGAGGCAGAAAGAGAGAGATATTGAATTGGAGAAAAGAAAGAGAGAAGGAGAAGAAAAGAGATACAAAAGGAGAGAGATAGAGAGGGAGTTGAATAGGAAGTGATAGAGAGAAAGGAAGAAGAGTGTTGTAAAAGAGACAAAAGGCCAGATATAGGGAGGAATTTGCAGAGAGAGAGTCAGTTGAAGAAGAGCGAAGAAGAGAGAGTTGGAGGGTGTTTGTATGTGGGTGTGTATTAAGAGGATATTTTAATGAATGTCTGTCACCAAGCTATTTGAAAATAAATTAACTGATAATTGGATGGATACATTTGCAACAGCCCCAAAACATCACTGCTCTAGAGGATATCTGCATGGGGGAATGGGCCAAAATACCAGCAACAGTGTGTGAAAACCTTTTGTTATTGACCAAATACTTATTTTCCACCATATTTTGCAAATAAATTCATTAAAAATCTTAAAATGTGATTTTCTGGATTTATTTTCTCATTTTGTATGTCATAGTTGAAGTGTACCTATGATAAATTACAGGCCTCTCATCTTTTTATGTGAGAGAACTTGCACAATTGGTGGCTGACTAAATGTATGTATGTATGCATGTATGTATGTATGTATGTATGTATGTATGTATGTATGCATGTATGCATGTATGCATGTATGCATGTATGCATGTATGTATGTATGCATGTATGTATGTATGTATGCATGTATGCATGTATGTATGTTACCTCTGCGGTGATGAGGAAGATCTCATCGGTGACGTGTCGGATTGCACAGGCGGTGACGCCCAGGCCAACTCCAGGGAACACGTATGCATTGTTGCCCTGGCCAGGGAAGAACGTCCGCCCATCAGGGAGGGTCACGGGGTCAAATGGACTGCCACTGGCAAAGATGCCACGCCCCTGGACCAAACACAAGTGTCAAGGGTGTCAACACGGGGAAAATATTATACTGTGCATATACTGTACCCCTCACTTCTCTAAATAAACTTTCCCCCAGGGTCATTGTAGTAAGTTGTTAAGGGATTTATTATCAATAATGACTGATTATGTATACATTTCAATGACTGAATAATCAGAATACTATGTTACTGTATATGTATGAATTTTCTTTTAATCCTAATACTGAATATAATGTGTGGAATTATAATCAAGAATTAGAACAATGACTGTCTGTTCCTTAGTAGAAATGAATGATCTTATCGTCTGACTGGCTAGAATGCTTATCTACACAGGGATCTACACCGTGGCTCGGTCATAAATGATCTAAATTGGTGAGAGGCTATGTGGGAAGGCTTGAGAACTATACTCCCATTGTACTGAAGTGGAGAAGAGATGGGACAGTTCGAAAACTAATGACGTCATTTTCAGTTTATAACCTGTGGTAAATTGAATCTTGTTCAGTACTCTCGAGAATAAACGCTACTGATTGATTTTGAGACTGGTCTCTGTCCATTTTATGCAAATAAGGGTCTTAGAAATTCTTAGGAGTGGGCAGAGTGTTTAATTGAATTGGTTAAATAAAAGATAAAGGAATTTAATTCCTGTAACATAAGTACAATATGTGCTCTTTATCAATTTATGGAGTGGCTGAATGGCCGAATTCTCTGGACGCCTCTTCCCGACCTTCTGTACCATCTGTGGGATTACAGGCTACTCTGGTGAAAACACAGGACGTCCGGCTGCCCAGAGGTTGAACACTGGCAAGTTTCAATCATGCTGTCAATCAAATTGCGTGGTGTTGATCAATGAAAAGCGAAATAACAGTTTTGGGGTTAAAATGCAGACTGTTTTAGACTGTGTCCTGCTTATGTCCATCTACTGGATGTCATAAGGTGAATGCACCAATTTGTAAGTCACTCTGGATAAGAGCGTCTGCTAAATGACTTAAATGTAAATGTAATGTAATGTTTATTCTACTGCAATATCGTTACAACAGACAGAGGGTTGTAGCCTACATCCTAAATGAACCTAGAAAAGATCTATATTTTTTAACGTTAGTTTAAATCGCCGCTGGGTTTTTCATTTCAGCCGTTCAGAAATATGAGCAAGTAAACCAAGTAACACTTGGGCAGAATGTGACTCCTTTGTTTAGCTCTGGGGAGGAGGCGCCCAGGTGGGCGGGACAGGAACTCATTGGTTTGATTCGGTCACGCAGTCTCAGCCACCAAATTAACCAGTAAACACAATACATTCACTTATATTAACTTCTGTACACATACTGTTCAAGCACAGTGCTGTTTGAGTGTTGAAGTACACAGACATTTGAAGACATTTGCAACAGCACACTTCAGACCCCCTCCAGTACCTCTGTGATGGCGTAGCACTGCTCGGCAGTGCACTCTGCCTTGCTGGTGGGGTTGCTAAGGGCGAAGATGATTGGCCTCTCGTTAAACGAGGCCATGTCCCGAATGATTTCCTCCGTGAAAGCTCCAGAGATGGCCGCCACACCTAGAGAGCAGGATCGTATTCATTAGGCACCAAACGGAAGAAAACGGACTGAAACAGGGAGGGACTACCTGAACTTAAACCCAATACGAAATGCTCACTTTCATTTGCCGTTGCAAAATGTTTTGCTGTGGTGTAGCCTAATGAACAAGACCCACGAGAGAACACATTAACCATGCAGACTACAAACTCTAACCCAGGAGTTGTAAACCAGCTCTATCCACCTGGAGAGATATTAGGTCATTCGAATTTCAATTAAATCTCAGTGATTTACTGGATTGTATAGAATTATAATCTACATAAATAAAGGTTATATGAAAATCCAATTGACCCCCCCATCCCCCAGTGAGCTGATTGGTGTATTACCTATGATGGCTGTGGGTTTGAGTTCATGCACCACATCTACCAGGTTCCTCATCTGCTCGTGCTCGTGGGCAAACCTCTCCTTCTCATGGGTCAGGTGGTCTCTGCCCTGAGAGTGGAAGAGAGATAGTTGGAAGACATATTGTGATGAAGCTTGTTTCTACACATGCCAACTGGCAGCTGCCGTGCTCTCTTTGAGGATCTCTGAAATGAATACATGGAGGCATTCAAACACAGGCAAAAAAACACAAAGACTATCTCCAAGAGCCAAAGATTCTGAACTGCTCAACCCTAACCCACTTAAGGGAAATAATCTTGATGGGGTTTCAGTGGAGTCAAGTGCTATGTGTTCTGGTCACTAGAGGGCAGTGTTGACTCAATGCTGGTCTACAGAGTTGGTGACAAATCTATTCATACATCATGAATATATGCATGTCTATAGGTCCGGACAGTGGGGACTCCAGACAGAGCTGTGTCTACTCTACAGGGGCTGAGTGACCCTGGCCGAGTGGCAGAACGGAGGTACTTGTATCACCTTGACGATGAGGCCCTTGGAGTCAACCATCCAGATCTTCCTCAGAGCCTCGTCTTTTGGGAGTCCCTCCTTCCCCATCGCCATCGTGATGAGGTCAGCTATCCCCATCGCAGCCTGTGGACAAGAGGGAGAGAGAAGGCAGATGTTATAGGAATGCCTCTGTGCCCCACCATTCACTTCCCTGATCAAACAAGGAATAAGTCCCTAGCTTTCACCGCTAAACCTGCAGACAATTTCCCCAGTCATTATTCAGACTTAATATAATCTCGACTCTCGTTATATTAATGCACACCTTTTATTTGGGGATTTAATTCAATGCAGGTCAGTGAAACACTTGAAAGGCTCAACAAGTCATTTTCCCTTTCCTGTAAATGCCCTCAAATTCTACACATCACCATCTACTTCCCTTTCAATACAAAGTGGTCATGCATCAACATGGAAAACACATGAAACTTGGCATTTTAAAGAAGATGGTGGTACTATAGTTCACAGTCAGGCCAAGAGCCCCAGAGACTAAAAGACATTCTAAATGTCTCCCCATTACAAATTATGTTGAGCTAATCACAATTTTATGGCCATGTTCTCCTGTTTATTAGAGACAGGTTTTGTTGATCCACAGCCTAGAGGTCTACTAGACCTCAATAAAAAGCTCAGTGATTGGGAATGGGAATTTGAAGCATTGGTTTGCACTTATTTCTGATTCTGTCATTAGGGGCAATCAGTCTGCCGTGTTTCTGAGCAGAAAAGAAACCAGGAGTGAATTTGCACATTGACAAGAGCTCTGCACCCACCTCCCCTGCACCCTGGAATACAATGGTATGGTCTGACATCTTGCTCTTGGTGACACGAAGGGCAGCGAGTAGGCCGGCCACCGCCACTGCAGCGGTACCTGGGGGGGGGACACATATATGATTTAGCCCTGCAAGTATGAGATTTCCTCAAGTGAGTTACTATCGCAGAGAGAGAGTGAGAGAGTATAAAAGACAGAAAACAGACAAAATAAAAGATGAGACATATTACAGAGCCACACCGTAACACAATCTCCTCAGTACATCATAGGGCTTGTACAGCAAAAGTGCATTTGCTCTTTACGTTGTCTGCAGTAATAGCAAGCAGATTTACAGAGACAGAGAATTAGAGAGAAAATATGGTTTAGATTAGCCTGCAGAAATAACAACGGCTACCAGGGCTAATTTCTGGGGAATGTAGTTTTATTTAACAGACAAACTAATGGCTCTTCAGACACGGTGTGACTGATACTGTGGTCTCATTAACAGAGCGGATGCAAAAAGTTGGTCTGTGTCCCAAATGGCACCTTATTCCCTGTATAGTGCGCACAGGGCCCATAAAGCTCTGGTCAAAAGTAGTCCACTACAGAGGGAATAGCGGTGCCATTTGCGACACAGCCCGAGTCTGGAGTCTCTGGACTTACTGTTACATTACTGTTGTTTTCCACAGGACTCTATCAAGGGGTCAGAGAGGAGCGAGGATCAGAGAGAGAGAGCGAGAGAGCGAGAGAGAGGGGTCAGAGAGAGGGGGGATCAGAGAGGGGGATCGATCAGAGCGAGAGAGATCAGAGAGAGAGGATCAGAGAGAGAGTGATCAGAGAGAGAGAGAGCAGAGAGAGAGGGATCAGAGAGAGAGGGATCAGAGAGAGAGAGAGGGATCAGAGAGAGAGAGAGCGAGAGAGAGATCAGAGCGTCAGAGGGATCAGAGAGAGAGAGAGAGAAGAGCGATCAGAGAGAGGGATCAGAGAGAGAGAGAGAGCGATCAGAGAGAGATCAGAGAGAGAGGGGATCAGAGAGAGAGCGATCAGAGAGAGAGAGAGAGAGGAGAGAGAGCGATCAGAGAGAGAGAGAGGTCAGAGAGAGCGATCAGAGAGAGCGATCAGAGAGAGGGATCAGAGAGAGAGCGATCAGAGAGAGAGAGAGCGATCAGAGAGAGAGAGAGAGAGAGAGAGAGAGAGAGAGAGAGCGATCAGAGAGAGAGAGCGATCAGAGAGATCAGAGAGAGAGAGCGATCAGAGAGAGAGAGAGAGAGAGAGCGATCAGAGAGAGAGAGAGAGAGAGAGAGAGCGATCAGAGAGAGAGAGAGAGGATCAGAGAGAGAGGTCAGAGAGAGAGGTCAGAGAGAGGGGTCAGAGAGAGAGAGCAGATCAGAGAGAGAGCGATCAGAGAGAGAGTGATCAGAGAGAGTGAGAGAGAGAGCAGATCAGAGAGAGAGTGATCAGAGAGAGAGTGATCAGAGAGAGAGTGATCAGAGAGAGTGATCGATCAGAGAGAGAGCAGAGAGAGAGGATCAGATAGAGAGAGGCGATCAGAGAGAGAGAGAGAGAAGGGTCGATCAGAGAGAGAGAGCGAGAGAGAGAGAGAGAGCGATCAGAGAGAGAGAGCGATCAGAGAGAGAGAGCGATCAGAGAGAGAGAGCGATCAGAGAGAGAGAGCGATCAGAGAGAGAGAGAGCGATCAGAGAGAGAGAGCGATCAGAGAGAGAGAGCGATCAGAGAGAGAGAGCGATCAGAGAGAGAGAGCGATCAGAGAGAGAGAGCGATCAGAGAGAGAGAGCGATCAGAGAGAGAGAGCGATCAGAGAGAGAGAGCGATCAGAGAGAGAAGCGATCAGAGAGAGAGAGAGCGATCAGAGAGAGAGAGAGAGAGAGCGTCAGAGAGAGAGAGCGTCAGAGAGCGATCAGAGAAGAGAGCGATCAGAGAGAGAGAGGGGTCAGAGAGAGGGGTCAGAGAGAGAGGTCAGAGAGAGAGAGCGGTCAGAGGGAGCGGTCAGAGGAAGAGCGAGAGAGAGAGCGATCAGAGAGAGATGGGTCAGAGAGGGGGGTCAGAGAGAGAGGGGGTCAGAGGGGTCAGAGAGGGGGTCAGAGAGAGGATCAGGGGAGAGAGAGTGATCAGAGAGAGAGGGGATCAGAGAGAGAGTCAGAGAGAGAGGGATCAGAGAGAGTGATCAGAGAGAGGGATCAGAGGGCTGATCAGAGAGAGTGATCAGTTCAGAGAGAGAGGGATCAGAGAGAGAGGTCAGAGGGAGCGGTCAGAGGGAGCGATTAGCGAGATTGGTCAGAGAGAGGGGTCAGAGAGAGAGGGGGTCAGAGAGAGAGGGGTCAGAGAGAGAGGGGGTCAGAGAGAGAGGGGGTCAGAGAGAGAGGGGGTCAGAGAGAGGGGGGTCAGAGAGAGGGATCAGGGGCTCGGTGTGTTTGTTTGAGATTTTAATTAGTGCTCCATGAAGAAGCTATCTGATTTAAACTGATTGATTGGATGAATGGGCGGATGGATGTGCGTGTGTGCGCTTGCGTGCGTTGGAGAAGAAAGCAAAAGGGATATAGGAAGGGAGGAAGAGAAAGTGGAAATAGAAAAAAAAGGAGGATGATTGATAGAGAGGGAGTTTGAGTGCATGTGGTATGTGTGTGTGCGTGTGCGTGTGCGTCGTGCGTGGGTGGGTTCTTGTGAGCACGTTATCGAGCCTCTGCAATTGACATTGGAATTTTGCAATTGAAGTATACGTGTACCTTGGATGTCATCGTTGAACGTGCAGTACTGGTCGCGGTACTTGCTCAGCAGACGGAAGGCATTGGTATTGGCAAAGTCCTCAAACTGGATAAGACAATCCATTCCATACCTGTGAATAAGACAGCCAAGTCAGATAAGACCACATTCACATCCCTACCCCTTTTCTAGTCATTCACCACAGGGCCAAGAGAGTTCAAACAAAAGGAGAGAGCTGAAAATCAGATGAATCACTTCCAGGACTGTGATAATGCTGTGCATCTACAATACAGAGGAATGTCACACACACACACACACACACACACACACACACACACACACACACACACACACACACACACACACACACACACACACACACACACACACACACACACACACACACACACACACACACACACACACACACACACACACACACACACACCTCTGTGTAGCATGCTCTATATTGCCTATGCCTGTACCAAGTCCCTCTTCTACACCATAAGAATAAGGACCTTCAGAGTTGTGTCCTGGAGAGGGCACTCCTTCACTGTTGAAGAGTTACATTTGAAACGTGTGGAGTGGGATGCTGTATGAGCTTGGTGTGTTTATGCATACGACTAATTATGCATGTAAATACGCATGTTTCAATGTGCAGGCTATAGCATCCAGCGATCCACCTTGTCAATGACTTAGGCCACAAGAATGCAGCAAGAAACTTGGTGTTCAGGACTGATTCCATGACAGGCTATTTGCCTCTGCTTGGTGACCGATCCTCAAACAGCTGTCCTTCAGGTGACTAGACAGGTTAAATGTCTGTCAAGAAGGGAGATCGACTAGCTATCACAAAAGGAACGGAAACACTATAAAACCCTGAGTAATGGCAAGAATGGCAGGACCTCTGAGTAAATCATCACCAATCTACTTTACAAGCTAATCCACAGTCCACCTGACACCCTGTTCACCAACATATAGGCCTCTTCATCCACTAATAGCAAAACCCGACAACAAACACGATACACAGACAATAAGTGCGTCATGAGTTGCTAAAATAGCCTTAGCTAGTTCCCATGCTCTCTTCAGCAGTGCTGTAAATCTGTGAAATCAGAGTAACATAAGCTCTATTAGCCAAGCCCAGTGTCACACATATACAATAGGGGTGGAGGGAGGGAGAGGGTGGGACATGCGTTTCTAATGAAACCTCCAGGGCTCGCATTTAGGCAGCATGGCGCGGGAGGAAATTGGGGACAGGCCAAGCAAACAGAGGGCGACGCCAGCCCCGAGTATGGACCCGTCAACCACGGGGGCAAGGAGAGGGAGAGGTGATGAGACTTTCACCCCATTGCTCTTCATGGATCTTTCTCGCTCCAATATGACGCGGTCGTCTCTAACCCTCTCAGTCTTTCTGTCCCTCTCCATTATTTCTCTCTCTACCTCTCTCGTTCGCTCCTTCTCTCCATCTTTCTGGTAAAGCCCCACCTCGTCGCACCCGGCACATGGAAAATATTCGCCCCGGCACTTCTGCAGCTTATTGTACAAGTCACTAAAGCGGTTTCCCAGTTGGCCTTCTTGCTGCTGAAAAGCTTAGGCCTTCGGGGCAGGAGGAGGAGAGGGGGATGAGAATTGGAGAGGAAGGGTGAGAGGATGAGAGTTGGGCTTCAGCGATAATAAAACTTCAGCTTCAGATCAGAGAGGTGGGTTCCATCACTGTGTCGGTCTGTCTGACCCTGTATTCATCAGACTCAGCCATCTGTGATACGGCGCATTCTGTAATTGACGATTGGCGCAGGGAAGGACGGAACGAGCGCTCAAAACGAGCACAGCAGGACCGTGGAGAGAAAATGTGTTTTCTATCAGGCCGAGGGGAAAGCAAAGTGCTAAAGCAGTGGAGCTATGGCTACGTGGAGGACCATAAACTTTTCATTGTCTCAGGGCTGCGGGAGAGGCGAGGATGCTGTCGCAACTGCAGCACCACTACCGCCCCCTACCGTGCTTTATTGTATTCGCTGCGAGGTCACCTCAGTTCATCCAGAAAAACAGGCGCCCTCGCACTTCTTCAAAGAGGTGGTTTTTGGAGGCAGAGGGCTGTGGCTCTGTAGCTCTGAGACAGATGACAGTCAAGCAGCTCTCGTGTTGCGTGTGACACAATCATATAGTAAGGAGCGGAGAGCTTCGAGTGGAAGCTCAGACGGATTCTATCCTGCTGATAGACAGTACACGATCTACACAGCTCTGTATAGGACTTCTAATGAGGACTGAATGGCCACAATCAATCAAAAGCAAAATTAAAATGTTTGTGATGGAGGGAGAGACTGAAAACAGTGACTGTTTGGATCAGTCTTGGCTAGGGTCAAGCCCCTGGTCCTCAGGCCATACCAATAGAGAGAGGGGGAGAAAAGGGAGAGGGAGTGACAGCTAGAGGGGAGTTAGGCGTGAGGGCTAGAGGGAGGTACCTCCGACCAGAACAAAACCCCCTGGTATGCATTAACGATTTCCATTCTTCCCAAAAGCCTGTTGTCTTTCTCTGATTTTGAGAGAGAGAGAGTGTGAGTGAGTGAGTGAGTGAGTGAGTGAGTGAGTGAGTGAGAGAGAGTGAGAGAGAGAGAGTGAGAAGACCTGTTGAGAGGAGGCTCCTCTGCCCAGTGCTAAATCAACCCATAACTCAATGATAGCCATGAGATATTGGGGAAGATGGCTGTTATGGAAAAAAGGAACAATCCAAATCAAATCAAATTGTATTGGTCACATACACATGGTTAGCAGATGTTATTGTGAGTGTAGCGAATTGCTTGGGCTTCTAGTTCCGACAGTGCAGCAACGTCTAACATGTAATCTAACAATTTCACAACAACTGCCTAATACACACAAATCTAAGTAAAGGAATGGACTAAGAATATATACAGTGCCTTGCGAAAGTATTCGGCCCCCTTGAACTTTGCGACCTTTTGCCACATTTCAGGCTTCAAACAAAGATATAAAACTATTTTTTTGTGAAGAATCAACAACAAGTGGGACACAATCATGAAGTGGAACGACATTTATTGGATATTTCAAACTTTTTTAAACAAATCAAAAACTGAAAAATTGGGCGTGCAAAATTATTCAGCCCCTTTACTTTCAGTGCAGCAAACTCTCTCCATAAGTTCAGTGAGGATCTCTGAATGATCCAATGTTGACCTAAATGACTAATGATGATAAATACAATCCACCTGTGTGTAATCAAGTCTCCGTATAAATGCACCTGCACTGTGATAGTCTCAGAGGTCCATTAAAAGCGCAGAGAGCATCATGAAGAACAAGGAACACACCAGGCAGGTCCGAGATACTGTTGTGAAGAAGTTTAAAGCCGGATTTGGATACAAAAAGATTTCCTAAGCTTTAAACATCCCAAGGAGCACTGTGCAAGCGATAATATTGAAATGGAAGGAGTATCAGACCACTGCAAATCTACCAAGACCTGGCCGTCCCTCTAAACTTTCAGCTCATACAAGGAGAAGACTGATCAGAGATGCAGCCAAGAGGCCCATGATCACTCTGGATGAACTGCAGAGATCTACAGCTGAGGTGGGAGACTCTGTCTATAGGACAACAATCAGTCGTATATTGCACAAATCTGTAAAGCTGTAATCGCAG
Source organism: Oncorhynchus keta (assembly GCF_023373465.1). Lineage (NCBI taxonomy): Eukaryota > Metazoa > Chordata > Actinopteri > Salmoniformes > Salmonidae > Oncorhynchus > Oncorhynchus keta. Next base: position 53,011,666 of record NC_068454.1, read on the forward strand.
CAAAAGGTGGCGCTACAAAGTATTAACTTAAGGGGGCTGAATAATTTTGCACGCCCAATTTCAGTTTTTGATTTGTTAAAAAAGTTTGAAATATCCAATAAATGTCATGCCACTTCATGATTGTGTCCCACTTGTTGTTGATTCTTCACAAAAAATACAGTTTTATATCTTTATGTTTGAAGCCTGAAATGTGGCAAAAGGTCGCAAAGTTCAAGGGGGGGCGAATACTTTCGCAAGGCACTGTACATATAAATATGTGGATGAGCAATGACAGAGCGGCATTGACAAGATGCAATAGATGGTACAAAATAGAGTATCCATATCCATGTACTCGGACTGTGATTTGGCAGGGGGAATCATTTCTCTCTATACCGGTCCCTCCAGCTCCACTCCTCAGCTCGTCTGTCAACTAGACTGTCCAGTCAGACTCCTAGGAGACAGAATGGCTGCAGAGACAACTGGAAAACATTCCATCCATCACTGTAGATTAGAGGGACAATGTGGAAAAAGTCATCCTCCTTGCACCTGCTTATGGAAGTGTTCACAAGACAGTTCACCTAACCTGGTCCCAAATCTGTATGTGATGAATAGCCAACTCATGTGGTCGTACAACAACCATAAGAGTTGGCTTCAAAAGCACAAACAGATCATGGACCAGGCTTACCACATATCCCTGGCACAACACACACCTGTGAGCTAAGGGTGTGTGTGTGTGTGTGTGTGTGTGTGTGTGGCCCTGCTGAAGGGGCTCAGAATAGGTCTGGGTTGCTTACGCATTGGTTAAACTGTACCACATCAGGCCTTAACCAAAAAAAAGCAGTGTTCCGAGGAAAAGTTGAAGAAACACACCCAGTAACGTAATGCAGATAAACAAATACACGCACAAAAAGCATTGCTGGTTGTGTGCTACTGCACAAGGGAGAGGACACCATAGATCTCAACTCAACTAGGTTGGTCTAAGTCTAAAGGTAGGCCTAAACTTTACTACAAACTGCCAGTCTCTTGTACACTGCACACTACACAATGGGGATAACATTTTAGGTGAGAGAACATTCAGGGAGACAGGTAGCCCTATGTTCCAAGAGGTAGCCTAATTGGACAAAGAAAGTGCATTGTTAAGCAGCTTAGATAAGTATTTTGCCCACAAATGACAGATTGCCCACAAATGACAGATTGCCCACAAATGACAGAGAATACTAACATGTTTCTTAGCCAAATATTATATAAAATGTAGGCCTATATTTAAGTCATTTTTTATATATATATTTTTTTATGGGAAACTGTTCTAATATAATTGATTCAAGCTTACGTTGTGTAAATAACTCCAACGCATCTAGTGAACTGTCAAGCGTGATCAACTTTAGATGAAATGTGTAAGATAAAAGAACATTTGTTAAGTGGATGATCAAATTGTTTAAATCGGATTTGCATCTGTAGCTATCTTAAAGAATGTGAGGCACAAAAATGCAAGGGTTGAATTGAAATATTGATCAAAGGGTACAGTGGTATTTCTGTAGATTGGCTATAATCAATTCAAGTCTACTATTGTGTATAACTTCCTTGACTTAGTGACATCATCAAGGGTTGGCATGGTTATTATTGCTAAGCGATGCGATAAGACAGTGTGGCGTTACTAGCATAATACTGTGATATCACTAGTGTCGACATGGACGTAACCGAATCATATGAGATTACATTGAGGTCCTTATGAGAAGAGATCATGACAAGAATGTACCTAACCGAAGAACATATTGGCTAGACAGTGGGAGCAGGATAAAGTTACATGTGGAGAATGAAGGACAGATGTTGTTGCCACATCTGTGCTTGATATTGTATGTCTGACATTGTGTACCTCAATGGTGACGTGATAGTGACTAATGGATCTTTAGAGCTACAAAAGCCCAACGTCATGAGAAGCGATCGCATACAGTTTTTTTTTATTGCCTTGCTGCTATTTTTCACAAGTACGTGGTAACATTTCACAACTCTTAGTGCAAAACTCAAAAAGATCAAAAACTTTAAGCACATTTTCAATTGACTAAGTACAACACACACAATCTAATCAGTGTTTCATCTAGAAATACCTTTCATGTAAAGTAATTGCCTTTCACAATGCAATCTCAAAATACTTTTCATATGATTTCCTTATAATTTGTTTAAATACTTTTGTCCATCACTTAATCCAACTGTTCTTAATGTTTAATCACTTAACCATTTATTAAACTGGTTTGTCTATTATATATGGAATTTGACGGGGCCCATGTCCACCTCTTTGATGGGAAATAAAGCAGGCCATTGAGGAGAACTGTGACACCTTTGCCGATGTGGCATCCATCAGCCTACCAACAATCGCCTGGCTTTTGAAGAGGCACCAGGTATCTATGGAACACATTTACCTGGAGTCTTTTGAGAGCAACAATGACCTGGAAACAACTGCAGGCAGAGTATTTTTTTAAACATTTTATTTTAATTAACTAGGCAAGTCAGTTAAGAACAAATTCTTATTTACAATGACGGCCTAGGAACTGCCTTGTTCCGAGGCAGAACGACAGACCTTGTCAGCTCGGGGATTTGACCCAGCAACCTTTCGGTACTGGTGTGGATGAGAATTTATGGCCAAATGCTCAAGACAAGCTTGATACAAATTAATGAAATTAATTACATTTCTTACATTTGATTACAGATTGCAATTCTATCAGATTTTTTGTTGTTGCATGAATGATTGTTGAGGATGTCTTCTATGTTCACACATTGGATAGATATTATGGAAATTATAGATTTTCGGTAAATTTTGTTGGGTAATGTAAATGTATTGCCTACTGTGAAAACGGTATAATCTACTGTGATTTACAGTACTGTAGTAAATTACTTTCAGCACTTCTAAGGGCGATTTGAAACCTGCATTGTTTGCTATTGGATTAACTGGTAGTTAAAACAACCAAACTGAAAAGATATCATAATGTTGTGTTTTGGTGATGAAACCGATGTTCTCATTACATTTCATAATAAACTTATATTTTGAATCAATGGTTGTGTGGTGAGAGATGTTTACGATCCAAATCAATGCACAGAGGCAGGTTTTGAATGAAAGATGGGCTGCATTACAAGTGTGACCAGTTTGGAGTTGTTACTAAGTTGTGAAAATGTACCACATACTTGTGAAAATAGTACCAAAGCGATTTTTTTAAAACTGTAGAAGGTGATATTCTAGAAGGTTGAAGTGTGTTAAAGATGCACTCTGCAGAAATCACTCCGCCATTTCCTAGTTGCTAAAATTAAAATAGTTTCAGTTTGTGACAAAACAAACAAGTTTCGTGTACCATCTGTGAAATATATTTTCCATATCCCAAAATATTGTATTTTCAGGAAGCTTGGCCCCTGTAGTGCCTTGCGGTCAAAGGCCGAGCAGTTGCAATACCAGGCAGTGATACAACCAGTAAGGATGCTCTCGATGGTGCAGCTGTAGAACCTTTTGAGGATCTGGGGGGCACCATGCAAAATCTTGGGGGCGTGCTCGGTCCTCCTTTTCCTGTAGTCCACAATCATCTCCTCCTCCCTCCACATTGAGGGAGATGTTGTCCTGGCACCACACGACAAGGTCTCTGACCTCCTCCCTATAGGCTGTCTCATCGTTGTTGGTGATTAGGCCTACCACTGTTGTGTCGTCGACAAACTTAATGATGGTGTCATGCCTGGCCATGCAGTTATGAGTGAACAGGGAGTACAGGAGGGGACTGAGCACGCACCCCTGAGGTGCCCACGTGTTGAGGATCAGCGTGGCGGATGTGTTGTTCCCTACCCTTACCACCTGGGGGAGGCCTGTTAGGAAGTTCAGGATCCAGTTGCAGAGGGAGGTGTTTAGTCCCAGCATATTTAGCTTAGTGATGAGCTTTGAGGGCACTATGGTGTTGAACGCTGAGTTGAAGTCAATGAATGGCATTCTCACATTAGTGTTCCTTTTGTCCAGGTGGGAAAGGGCAGTGTTGAGTGCAATAGAGATTGCAACATCTGTGGATCTGTTGGGGTGGTATGCAAATTGGAGTGGGTCTAGTGTTTCTGGGATAATGGTGTTGATGTGACCCATGACCAGCCTTTCAAAGCCCTTCATGGCTACAGATGTGAGTGCTACGGGTCAGTAGTCATTTAGGCAGGTTACCTTAGTGTTCTTGGGAACAGGGACTATTGTGGTCTGCTTGAAACATGTTGGTATTATAGACTCAATCAGGGATAGGTTGAAAATGTAATTGAAGACTCTTGCCAGTTGGTCAGCGTATGCTCGGAGTACACGTCCTAGTAATCCGTCTGGTCCTGCGGCCTTGTGAATGTTGACCTGTTTAAAGGTCTTACTCACATCGGCTACGGAGAGTGTGATTACATAGTCGTCCAGAACCGCTGGTGCTCTCATGCATGTTTCAGTGTTACTTGCCTCGAAGCGAGCATAGAAGTAATTTAGCTCGTCTGGTAGATTTGTGTCACTGGGCAGCTCGTGGCTGTGCTTCCCTTTGTAGTCTGTAATAGTTTGCAAGCCTTGCCACTCCCGACGAGTGTCAGAGCCGGTGTAGTACAATTCAATCTTAGTCCTGTATTGACGCTTTGCTTGTTTGATGGTTCGTCAGAAGGCATAGCGGGATTTCTTATAGGCTTCAGGGTTCCTTGAAAGTGGCAGCTCTACCCTTTAGCTCGGTGCAGATGTTGCCTGTAATCCATGGCTTCTGGTTGGGGTATGTACGTACGGTCACTGTGGTGACAACGTCATCGATGCACTTATTGATGAAGCCAGTGACTGACGTGGTGTACTCCCAGAACATATTCCAGTCTGTGATAGCAAAAGAGTCCTGTAGCTTAGCATCTGCTTCATCTTAACACGTTCTTATTGACCGAGTCACTGGTGCTTCCTGCTTTAGTTTTTGCTTGTAAGCAGGAATGAGGCGGATAGAATTATGGTCGGAATTGTCAAATGGAGGGCGAGGGAGAGCTTTGTACGCTTCTCTGTGTGTGGAGTAAAGGCGGTCTAGAGTTTTTCCCCCCTTTGCACATTTAATATTCTGATAGAAATTAGGTAAAACTGATGAGTTTGCCTGCATAAAAGTCCCCGGCCACTAGGAGCGCCACCTCTGGATGAGAGTATTCCCGTTTGCTTATGGCCGTATACTGCTCATCGAGGGTGGTCTTAGAGTCAGCATCGGTCTGCGGTGGTATATAGAGAGCTACGAAAAATATAGATATAAACTCTCTTGGTAAATAACGTGGTCTACAGCTTATCATGAGATACTCTACCTCAGGCGAGCAAAACCTCGAGACTTCCTTCGATCTCCTGCGGTAGCGGTGGTTTACAAATATGCATAGGCCGCCGCCCCTTATCTTACCAGAGGCCGCTGTTCTATCCCGCAGAAAAAGTATAAAACCCGCCAGCTGTATGTTATTCATGTCGTCATTCAGCCACGACTGGGTGAAACATAAGATATTACAGTTAATGTATTTGTAAAACAGCGGCCATATCCTTCGGCACCAAATTCACTCCTTGATGGTTGAAAGAAGGGTCTCATAGGAGCATAGGGTTTTAAAGTGTCTGTCTGTCTGTCACCAGATCTCAACCCAATTGAACACTTATTGGAGATTCTGGAGAGGCACCTGAGACAGCGTTTTCACCACCATCAACAAAACACTAAATTAAGGAATTTCATGTGGAAGAATGGTGTCTCATCCAGGGCTCTAACTAAATAAAATAAAAAAATTGGTAGTACTAGTGCTCACAACTTAAAAAAGTTACGTGCACAACATAAAATCTAGGAGCACCAGAAAAAAAATAAGCTTTGTAATAAAATCGATTGAGATATAGCCTCAATGAATTCTAGCTATTTCTGAAGCAGAAGTTGTACCCTAGAAACTATACATATCAACTCAGCAAAATAAGAAACGTCCTCTCACTGTCAACTGTGTTTATTTTCAGCAAACTTAACATGTGTAAATATTTGAATGAACATAACAAGATTCAACAACTGAGACATAAACTGAACACGTTCCACAGACGTGTGACTAACAGAAATTGAATAATGTGTCCCTGATCAAAGGGGGGTCAAAATCAAAAGTAACAGTCAGTATCTGGTGTGGCCACATGCTTCATTAAGTACTACAGTGCATTTCCTCCTCATGGACTGCACCAGATTTGCCAGTTCTTGCGGTGATATTTTACCCCACTCTTCCACCAAGGCACCTGCAAGTTCCCGGACATTTTTGGGGGGCATGGCCCCAGCCCTCACCCGCCGATCCAAAAGGTCCCAGACGTGCTCATTGGGATTGAGATCCGGGCTCTTTGCTGGCCATGGGAGAACACTGACATTCCTATCTTGCAGGAAATCATGCACAGAATGAGAAGTATGGCTGGTGGCATTGTCATGCTGGAGGGTCATGTCAGGATGAGCCTGCAGGAAGGGTACCACATGAGGGAGGAGGATGTCTTCCCTGTAACACACAACATTGAGATTGCCTGAAATGACAACAAGCCCAGTCCGATAATGCTGTGACACAACGCGCCAGACCATGACAGACCCCCCACCTCCAAATCGATTCCGCTCCAGAGTACAGGCCTTGGTGTAACGCGCATTCCTTTGACAATAAACGCGAATCCGTCCATCACCCTGGTGAGACAAAACCGCGACTCGTCAATGAAGAGCACTTTTTGCCAGTCCTGTCTGGTCCAGCGACAGTGGGTTTGTGCCCATAGGCGATGTTGTTGCCGGTGATGTCTGGTGAGGACCTGCCTTACAACAGGCCTACAAGCCCTCAGTCTAGCCTCTCTCAGCCTATTGCGGACAGTCTGAGCACTGGTGGATGGATTGTGCGTTCCTGGTGTAACTCGGGAAGTTGTTGTTGCCATTCTGTACCTTGTCCCGCAGGTGTGATGTTCGGATGTGCCGATCCTGTGAAGGTGTTGTTGCACGTGGTCTGCCAATGTGAGGATGATCAGCTGTCCATCCGGTCTCCCTGTAGTGTTGTCTTAGGAGTCTCTTTACAATGAAGATCTGCCAAGTTATTTGACGTTTAACGAATTATCTTTGAAAGACAGGGTCCTGAAAAAGGGATGTTTCCTTTTTTGCTGAGTTGTTGAAACAAATACCGGTCATTCATTCATTGCTATGATCATCTCCTGAAGAAGCTATCCCTTTTCCTTTTTTTCCCTGTGGCCCCAAATATTTGGATATACTGGTAAAGTTACCCGGTTGTTAGCTTGCTAGCTAGCTAGCTAGCTAATGAGGTTTCAAACATGACTGAACAAGGTGTAAAACAAATGGTTAGCGGCCTGTGAATAATTTTACAAGGGTCCGCGACATGGTGTCACGTTCTGACTTTAGTACTGTTGTTATGTCTTTGTTTAGTATGGTCAGAGCGTGAGTTGGGTGGGTTGTCTATGTTCCTTTTTCTATGATTTGGGATTTCTGTGTTTGGCCTGGTATGGTTCTCAATCAGAGGCAGCTGTCAATCGTTGTCCCTGATTGTGAACCATACGTAGGTAGCCTGGTTTCACTTTTGAGTTGTGGGTGATTATTTTCCGTGTTAGTGCCACACGGGACTGTTTAGTTTGTTTCACTTTGTTATTTTGTATTTTGTAGTGTTCAGTTTGACATATTAAAATGGACACTTACCACGCCGCAAATTGGTCCGATATCTTTTATTCCTCTTCGGAAGAAGAGGACGAGCGTTACACATGGTTTATTCATTTAAACAAAACTATGAAATAACACACATGGAATCATGTAACTAAAAAAGTATTAAACAAAACAGATCATATTTTAGATTTTAGATTCTTCAAATTAGCCACCCTTTGCCTTGACATCTTTGCACACTCTTGGCATTCTCTCAACCAGCTTCATGAGGTAGTCAACCTGGAATACATTTTAATTAACAGGTGTGCCTTGTTAAAAGTTCATTTGTGGAATTTCTTTCCTTCTTAATACGTTTCAGTTCTGTTGTGACAAGGTAGGGGTGGTATACAGAAGATTGCCCTATTTGGTAAAAGACCAAGTCCATATTAAGACAAAAACAGCTCAAATAGACAAAGAGAAATGACAGTCCATCATTACTTTAAGACATGAAGGTCGGTCAATGCGGAAAATGTCAAGAACTTTGAAAGTTTCTTCAAGTGCAGTTGCCAAAACCATCAACCGCTGATGAAACTGGCTCTCATGAGGACCACCACAGGAAAGGAAGACCCAGAGTTTCCTCTGCTGCAGAGAATAAGTTGATTAGAGTTACCAGCCTCAGAAATTGCAGCCCAAATAAATGCTTCAGAGTTCAAGTAACAGACACATCTCAACATCAACTGTTCAGAGGAAACTGCATGAAATCAGGCCTTCATAGTCAAATTACTGCAAAGAAACCACTACTAAAGGACACTAATAAGAATAAGAGACTTGCTTGGGCCAAGAAACACCAGCAACAGACATTAGACCGGTGGAAATCTGTTCTTTGGTCTGATGAATCCAAATTTGAGATTTTTGGTTCCAACCGCTGTGTCTTTGTGAGACGCACAGTAGGTGACCGGATGATCTCCACATGTGTGGCTCCCACTGTGAAGCATGGAGGAGGTGATGTGATTGTGTGGGGGTTTGCTGGTGACACTGATTTATTTTGAATTCAAGGCACACTTGACCAGCATGGCTACCACAGCATTCTGCAGAGATACACCATCCCATCTGGTTTGCTCTTATTGGGATAATCATTTATTTTTCAACAGGACAATGACACAACACACCGCCAGGCTGTGAAAGGGCTATTTGACCAAGAAGGATAGGGATTGTAGTGCTGCATCAGATGACCTAGCCTCCTCAATCACCCGACCTCAACCAAATTGAGATGTTTGGGATGAGTTGGACCGCAGAGTGAAGGAAAAACAGCCAACAAGTGCTCAGCATGTGTGGGAACTCATTCAAGACTGTTGGAAAAGCATTCCAGGTGAAGCTGGTTGAGAGAATGCCAAGAGTGTGCAAAGCTGTCATCAAGGCAAAGGGTGTCTACTTTAAAGAATCTCAAATAAATAAATCAGAATATATTTTGTAACACTTTATTGGTTATTAAATGATTCCATATGTGTTATTTAATAGTTTTGATGTCTTCACTATTATTCTACAATGTAGAACATAGTAAAAAATAAAGACAAACCCTTGAATGAGTAGGTGTGTACAAACCTTTGACTGGTACTCAAAATATTGTATATGTTTGTCTATACAGAGGCCAATGGTGACCAGTGACCTCTACGATCATGTTCTTACATTTATGTTGTTTACTTTTTCTCTATACTTATTTCCTCATTCCTCTTATAAATCAAAATGCATTTCTTGTGTTTGTGTGCGCGTGTTGTTTTGTGGGTCAGACCAAAACTAATGCTGCCTTGAGTCAAATATAGATAGGTGTATGATGTGTGCTACAGGCAACTGTTGAATAATATCATTTTTTTAGTCGACAGCAAGTGGTGCGCACACACACACACACACACACACACACACACACACACACACACACACACACACACACACACACACACACACACACACACACACACACACACACACACACACACCCTCATTGGCGGATGGACTCGGGGGCAAAGATGAGACCTCCATCAATGTGATACTTTCCTCGCACTGCTAAAGCCATCTGGGGGACGTCACCAGCACAACACAGACCTCTTTTGTTCTTGACACTTTCATTCTTCTGTGATTTACAGCTTGCGTGGATAGTACACATTCGTAACTGAAGGAAATAACTTGCCGACACGGGAAAACACTTACGGCTATCACCTTTTGATGGGGCGCTGAGGTTTCTCACTAACTGCCAAACTTCCGACAGTGAGTGTAAAGCCTTTTGACACACTAAAATGTTTGATACCGGCCCGAGAAAAAAAATCCAAGATGGCTATGAGAGATGACAGCAGTTTTCCCATATGGAGGATCGCTCAGACGCGGCGGTGTCTGGACCGCGTGGGATAAAGAGGACAAATTTAAGACCCTGGATCTTAATCCCAGGCCCGATGAAACCTAAACTTGTACCTGGAATCTTTCCGGAAGTGTCCTCTATTTCCAGGTTTGAGGGGGTGACAGAAGGAGGCATGAAGTGGGTCTTGTTCCTCTGTGTGCATACCAAGGAGCCGCTGGCCTCCATAAAGAATGTCATGGACAAGGGCACTCTGTTCAAACACAGCTGTCCAAGCAGTATAACTCACACACACACTGTCCTAAACTTTACATACACCTGTACAGTACACACGCACACATGCCAGGGTCAAGCCCTGCTAGGTCAGTATTTGTTTCCATCTCCCTGTGTGTGCATCCACATTGGCTGCCTGTTCTTTAAGTGTCCCTGGGGGGCTGAAGGGCCTTGGGGGCTGAGAGGCCAGAGAGGCTGAGAACTAAGCCTTCTTAATAAAAGCCCCAGCGTCTCGCCTCCCTCTTTCCTTCTCTCCCCCAGAGAGTAAACATCTCTCAGCAACACACATTATTTCCCAAAATCCCCTCTCCATCATTAAAGACGGAAACAGTCTGCATTCCTTCTCCCCCTCCATCCCCATCTACCAAAGAGGTTTAACCCAAAACTGGCCCCGTAACCATGACGATGGACAAACAGAAAGACTGACGACAAAGTTGTTGGGCTCAAAAGAGGGAATCTTTGCTCATTAAATTATTTGACATGGGGATAAAAAAACGTGGGGGAAATGGTTGAGAGGCACAGAGAGGGGCAGAAGTAAAAAATATCCTCGACTTTTCAGGCATTGAAATGCCCTGAGGATGCCAACTCTCATAGAGCCAATTGAATTGCAAAGGAAATGTCTCCTGTTAAGCATTTGAAAATGGTCTTGCCAGTTAGAGAGGGCTCTTCACCCAAAAGATGAAAGACTTGAACAGTGTCTAGACTCTTGGTGGGCCTTGGTTCCTCTGGTTTAGAGAGTGTTGACTGATTGGAGTGTTTCTTTCTGTATTCTTTCCCAATAGTCTGGCCAGCGACTGAAGAAGAGGGGACACATGTAGACTGTTTCACAGGAGCCACCTTGGACAAGACCTTGGCCTGAAATCAAAGACAAATGCTTGCCGGCCTTTGATGAGCGAACATATAAAAATATACGAGGCAGCGTGAGTATAAAAAGCAGCTTCAGAATATGAAGTGGCTCCAAATGAGAGCTCTCTCTGTTTCTCTCAAAATGAAACAAGAATATTATTAAAAACTCCCAGGCTATAATCAGTCATTCATTCAATCTCTACCGCATAATCATTTGTTTCCCGAGTCATGGCTTTCCCCTGCCAGTTGGAGAGGCCCCAGACCCTGGCCTCTGCTCTGGCCTCTGGAGCTGAGTTGGTCTTACATTTAGCAAGCCCACGTGTGACCGGGGGTGGTCAGGGACAGTTTTGTGTCACCGAAGCCAAAACATCAGTCACTACAGTGACAGGACTGTACACACTCCAAGCCCAAGGGGAAAGTATAGGCCTCGCCATACTCATCCCCTTATTTATAGTCATTGATCCATCCCCACAAAGTGACAAAATATCCCATATGAATGTCCAAAACTTATGTAGATATGGAATACGGAATACCAAACAGCACTATATCTAGTTATGCATCTAAGCCCAGCGAGCCCATCTCTAACCAATCCTATCCTGCCATGTCAAGCACAATACTGAAAGTTTTGGAGAAAGGGCTAGATTGGTTACATCACTAGGCTGCAGGATATGATGGGTCTGTTGGTGTGTGTGTGTGTGTGTGTGTGTGTGTGTGTGTGTGTGTGTGAAAAAGAGAGTGTTTAGAAACTTGGTGAATGGGGAACTAACTCATAGTGTGGTCGGATATCTTTCTCAGTGTCTGCCCACTCAAGTCAGCACTCAGAAACGGCCTCTACCCACAAACCAGAGGCACGTACCACCCTCACATTACAACCAGTGTAAACTGAAGGCTCAGATATTATGTACAAGCTCAGTAGACCTACACCACCATGTAACAACATCAGCATGAGGTTCGCTTGAGAACGAGTGTGCTCTTTTGTCCGATGTGTAATCGAAACTATAGTAAGACAACATATCGACACACAGGCTTGGAACAGTATGGCGACTAAAGCTGGGCGATATGGACAAATACCCATATCACAATAAATTGCCTGAATTGACGCAATAATAATAAATAGAACGACATGTTTCTAACATTAACGTGCACCACAGTTTTTTATTTATTATCCTACTACTACTAGTTTGATGGTTGAAGCCATCAATTGTACCATTAACAAATCACCCATATTAGCAAACTTATTTCATTTCAAACTTCACATTTCTGTAGTATAGGCTACTTATCGTAAACAATATCAGCAAAGTGCCTGCAATAAGTCCCCAATAGACATTAATGGTAAATAATGTACCATGTAGTTTTGGAATCACTTTTATTGTAAATAATAATATAATATGTCTCTAAACACTTCGACATTAATGTGGATGCTACCATGATTATGGATAAATCATAAAGAATTGCGAATAAGGATGAGAGAGAAATATCACCCCCCCCCCAAAAAATGTTAACCTACGCTGTTATTGGTAATGGTAAGAGGTTAAAGAAATTATGTGATTGGTGTCTTTTTTCACTATCTAATCACGATTGTTCATTGAAAGACATGTATTTTGTTTAAACTCTTTCACTTGGTTTCATTTTAAAGCGACATGCTATACATCTGCCTAAATAAAGATAAATAAGTAGTACTGCTCGGTTTTACATAGTCAAATATAACAAATAACTACATTAATTAAGAACTACAAATGACACGTGACATCAATATTTTTTTTAAATGTATAAAAATAATTCTGCACGCAAAACATTTATTTTTTACATTTTAGTCATTTAGCAGACGCTCTTATCCAGAGTGATTTAGAGTAAGTGCATTCATGTTAAGATAGCTAGTGGAGACAACCACATATCACAGTCAAATATATAGCACACAAACACTCCATTCCAGCTAAACAATGGATATACAGCGTTTTGCACCACACATGAAGGTACCCATAAGCAATCTTTTTTTATTTTTTTATGAAAACGCATAAATGTGAAAAATTGGTGGACATAGCATTTTGGAAATAAACTCTTCAGATTCAGTTCCTAGGCTGATGAGGGCATTAGTGCATTAAACCCTTTCAGAGTCACTGTCCTGAACTTTAGATAAAACAGTTAGGGTGATTCTTGGGCAGTAGTCATATACCTAATTTTCACTATGGTCAACCTTAACCATACTGTGCTGGCTCAGATACTTTTCATGGGCACTTGGTCCTTTCCAGCTTGGTTCCAGTAACTATGGTGGATGTGTAACCAGACTAACCCAGTACATCTCGGGCTTGGCTCAGTAGTGTGAAAATAGCTCTACTGTACCTGTCAGACACTGCCTTCATAAACTCCTCCAGCAGGTCATCATAGGCCTGGCCTCGAATCCTCTTGTGTCTCAGCCCGATGTACAATGGGTCCTTCAGCAGCTCCTAGAAAAAGTGTGTGTGTGGGGGAGGGAGGGAGGGAGGGGGGGATTAGGGTCAGTTCATACAACGTTTTCCATCGGCAGCAGCTGGGTATGTCACACATACTGTAGGAACAGACATCACACTGTGAGGCATGAGAGAGAGAGAGAGGAGGTTGGTCTGATTGGATTCCATTTACTCCTGCATTTTAGACCACCACTACCACCAAGACTGGGTTAGAGTTCACAAGGTCGCTATCCTTCAGACTCAGATACCACTGACCCTCACCAAATCGAAAGTGTTGGCCTTATCACCCTTGTTGGATTGAATTCCATTTCTGTCGTCACTTTTCACTCCTCCCAAGGGCTATTATGGGAGAAACAAAGTCAGACTAGCTGGTAACGCTTAGATCCCTAAATTACCTCATTGCTGTAGGTAAAAGCTCAAATTAAGCTTCTGGACAAAAATATGTGGAAGTAACTTGCTGAAAGTCATTGGAAGAAGTAATCCACTCTCCCAAAACTCTTAGTTGAAAACTGTCCTTTGGTCAGAAAAGTGCATCGGTTTTCTTTTTTGTGTGCAATTACAACAGGTTAAACCTTAATCGGCCTATCATACCCCTTTACTAGGGATTCAAATGCCACTGGTGTTGGCTGGATTTGTATCAGGCCTAATTTTTGGATTAAAAAACACCACACCCTTTCACCAAAATATGGACCAATGGAGGAACCAATATGATGGGAAAGGTGAAATTAGGTTAGGTTACCATCACAAAGTCCAGTACCACATCCTGAGTAGTTAGTCCGTTTTATTGCGTTCCAAGCTGGCATGTTATGAATGTTGTTTCGAAGACGGCCAGATTGAGACAAAGAGAAAGACGGATTGACTAACTATGCTGGCACATCAGCCCTTTGACTGAGGCCTGAGTTCAGGTTGAGTGCGCGCGTGCGTGTGTGCTATAGTGAATATTTAAAGGGTTAAAGGGCTTTGAGAGGACAAGAGGAGACATTCTCTTCAAACACAGACCAGGGTAGGATGATGAGGAGCTTCATTTGCCAGCCTTAATATACGTCTCTTCTGTAGCCCCTCACATCTCTTCAGGGAGTGGAAGAGATGAGACTCTCCTCTATTCATAATGTTAAGTGCTCCCTTTGCCCCATTGGATGGAGAGATAAAGGGAGGAGAAGGAGGAAGGTGTGGAGTTGGGATAAGGATCAGGAGCAGAGGTCACATGTGTGTGTGTGTGTATGTTTCTGTGTGTGTAGCTTGTCTGCATGTCTGTGGTGATCCTGATGGAGTCCTTGGTGAAGAGGGTCCTAGGTTTAGAGGGCCCCTGTATGTGATTTATCACACACACACTGATGTACACACACACACACACACACACACACACTACATCATGACCACTCTACAATGTGTCACTTCTTTGATGTGGTCAGCTAGTGTTTTATTTTGTGTTTTTATAATGTACTATTTGTCTTATCTATCTCTGGCATGTCTGTAAAGAGAGCCACTTGGAGCCATGTTCTAAATGCGGGATGTCCTCCCTAGGCTACTGCTCGTCTTCTACCCCCATCCTGGCCCCCCTGTCTGCCTCACTGTTTGCTTCAGTGGAGGCTACTGAGAAGAGGAAGGGAAGGACCATCCTCCTCAGTGAATTTCATTTTTAGATAAAACTACACTAAATATTCTTATTTCACCAAGTAATTGATTAAAACACAGTAGTCTCAACAGCACTCTGTAGGGTAGCACTATGGTGTAGCTGGAGGACAGCTAGCTTCCGTCCTCCTCTGGTTACATTGACAAGGCTCATGGTTCTTACCCCCTTCCATAGACTTACACAGTAATTATGACATCTTCCATAGGACGTCCTCCAACCTATTAGAGCTCTTGTAACATTAACTGGCATGTTGTCCAAACAATCAAAGGATTGGAGAATGAATCTAGTACTGAAAGCATAAGCTACAGCTAGCTAGCACTACATAAAATGTTTTGAGTAGTTGACTCAGAGAGAAAGACAATAGTTAAACAGTTTTGAACAACTTGTGACAATGATATAGGCTGTGTGTAGCGGTAATGATACGGTTTGGCTTGGAAAGGTTTTTTCGCCTGGTCACATACAGCTGATGTGTTGTGAATTGAAGTCCACAAGCAAAGGGAAAAGGTGAGAAGCAGGAGAGCGCATAGATGTGAAAAGGAATACAACGTGGCTGCTATGAAAGTGAACTCTGAATGGACACCCCACTTTGGGCCCAGGAGAGCCCACCCAACACATTGTGTGGGATGACATCACCGGGGTCTCATTTCAGTGTGTTTGTTGTGAGACAGAGGTTATACCAGGTAATTTCAGTGAAAGAGAAAGGGAGAGAAAGAGGGAGTGAGTGGGAGAGCGAAAGAGCTAGATGAGACAGGGCCAACTTTCCCATAACACTCACTGTTTAGTTTATTTCCCACAAGCCACATTTAGATAAATGGCCATTTAGAGAAAAACAAATGTATGTGTTGTATACTCACTCTACAGATCTGTTTACTGGGAGGGAAAACAATGTGCAGACACAGAGACATGTCTTACTGATGAGTGTGAGTGTATACAGTTGAAGTCGGAAGTTTACATGTTTTTTAACCACTACACAAATTTCTTAATGACAAACTAGTTTTAGAAGTCGGTTAGGACATCTACTTTGTGTATCTTTCCAACAATTGTATACCGACAGATCATTTCACTTCTAATTCACTGTATCACAATTCCAGTGGGTCAGAAGTTTACACACTTGTTTAAACAGCTTGGAAAATTCCAGAAAATTATGTCATGGCTTTAAATCTTTTGATAGGCTAATTGACATCCTTTGAATCAATTGGAGATGTACCTGTGGATCTATTTCAAGGCCTACCTTCAAACTCAGTGCCCCAGTGCCTCTTTGCTTGACATCATGGGAAAATAAAAATAAAAATCAGCCAAGACCTCAGAAAAAAAATTGTAGACCTCCACAAGTCTGGTTCATCCTTGGGAGCAATTTCCAAATGCCTGAAGGTACCACGTTCATCTGTACAAACAATAATACGCAAGAATAAACACCATGGGACCACGCAGCCGTCATACTGCTCAGGAAGGAGACGCGTTCTGTCTCCTAGAGGTGAACATACTTTGGTGCGAAAAGTGCAAATCAATTCCAGAACAACAGCAAAGGATCTTGTGAAGATGCTGGAGGAAACAGGTACAAAAGTATCTATACCCACAGTAAAACGAGTTCTATATCGAAATAACCTGAAAGGCCGCTCAGCAAGGAAGAAGCCACTGCTCCAAAACCACCATTAAAAAGCCAGATTACGGTTTGCAACTGTACATGGGGACAAAGATCGTAATTGTTGAAGAAATGTCCTCTGGTCTGATGAAACAAAAATAGAACTGTTTGACCATAATGACCATCGTTATGTTTGGAGGAAAAAGGGGGAGGCTTGCAAGCCGAAGAACTCCATCCCAACCGGGAAGCACAGGGGTGGCAGCATCATGTTGTGGGGGTGCTTTGCTGCAGGACGGACTAGTGCACTTCAAAATAGATGGAATCATGAGGACAATGATGTGGATATATTGAAGCAACATCAGTCAGGAAGTTAAAGCTTGGTTGCAAATGGGTCTTCCAAATGGACAATGACCCCAAGCATACTTCCAAAGTTGTGGCAAAATGGATTAAAGACAAAGTCAAGGTATTGGAGTGGCCATCACAAAGCCCTGACCTCAGTCCTATCGAAGATTTGTGGGCAGAACTGAAAAAACGTGTGTGAGCAAGGAGGCCTTACAAACCTGACTCCGTTACACCAGCTCTGTCATGAGGGATGGGCCAAAATTCATCCAAGTTATTGTGAGAAGCTTATGGAAGGCTACTCGAAACGTTTGACACAAGTTAAACAATTTAAAGGCAATGCTACCAAATACTAATTGAGTGTATGTAAACTTCTGACCCACTGGGAATGTGATGAAATAAATAAAAACTGAAATAAATCATTGTCTCTACTGTTATTCTGACATTTCACATTCTTAAAATAAAGTGGTGATCTAACTGACCTAAGACAGGGAACGATTACTAGCATTAAATGTCAGGAAATGTGAAAAGTAGAGTTTAAATGTTTTTGGCTAAGGTGTTTGTAAGGTGTATGTTCCGACTTCAATTGTATGTCTGTGTGTGGAAAATAGACGACAGAGAGAGCGAGATGTGCATCTGTGTATGTGCTTGTGTATGTGATGAGATGCAAGAGAGCTGAATGATGAGTCTAACAGAAACAGTGTGTGTCTGTGTATGCGTGTTTGTGTGTGCGTGAGAGGGAGAGAGGGAGATGTCCACAGGTAGCAGGAACCCCACAGCACAGCACATCCCATAAATCAGAAACATCCTATACAGGAGCTCTGCCATATCCCATCTGTTTACTGGACATGTTCCCAAAACATTACCCCTTGCTATATCATGTTCTGGAATTACACACTACCAGAGGGAGAAGAACATGACTAGGGGAGATCCAAGCCGAGTCTCACATAGCACCCTACAGTACTTCCTCGTTCCTATATACTTTTGACCAGGTCCCATAGGGAATAGGGTGCCATTTTGGACACAACCCAGTCTTTCCAGTCAAGGTCCAGACGTCGCAAGCCTGATCTCAGTCAAGGAGTCCTCATACCTACTCAAGGCCAGAAATAAGCCGATAACGACAGTCATGTTTTCAATTATTTACTGCTAACCTCCCGCCACCTCCTACCGCTGTGTAACCCTCTGTCTGTAGGGGCTGGAGCATGGCATCAGACCAGTGTGTCTGAGATAATATATTATGAGTCATGCCAAAGGAACTCCATATGGCTTAAGACACACGGGCACTCCACTTATCCTATTTACAACTCATTTGGCCTGTCACCTCTTTAAAACACAATGGAAAACTCGAGACTAGAGAGCAAGGCCCTAGTTCTCGTGAGGTTGAGTAAATGTGCTTGGCCTGTCGTAAACTCTGACAGATGCTGCTGTGTGATATTATTTTGCAGTGCTACATCTGCAAACACTTTACACATTTGGAAAACAACAGGCAGAAACCTGTAAATCCTCTTGAGTGTGAGGAAGAACACCTTTTCACACATGAAGGTTACGGCCCATTCTAGTACTGTGTGATTTGAAGAACTGTCCATTATTCTCAACAGTTGCAGTACAGTCCCTGCCACAGACACACATCATACAAAGGGAGGGTAGCATGAAATATGAGCACACACCTCTAAATGCACACACACAAAAAAAGATTCCTTACACACACATACATAAACTCAGCAAAAAAAGAAACTACCCTTTTTCAGGACCCTGCTGGACCACTTTTCTTTCAAAGATAATTCGTAAAAATCCAAATAACTTGACAGATCTTCATTGTAAAGGAGTTTGAACACCGTTTCCCATGCTTGTTCAGTGACCCATAAACAATTAATGAACATGTACCTGTGGAACGGTCGTTAAGACACTAACAGCTTACAGACGGTAGGCAATTAAGGCCACAGTTATGAAAACTTAGGACACTAAAGAGGCCTTTCTACTGACTCTGAAAAATACCAAAAGAAAGATGACCAGGGACCCTGCTCATCTGCGTGAACGTGCCTTAGGCATGCTGCAAGGAGGCATGAGGACTACAGATGTGGCCAGGGCAATAAATTGCAATGTCCGTACTGTGAGACGTATGGGCACAAACCCATCATCGCTGGAGCAGATAGGACTGGAAAAAAAGGGCTCTTCACTGACGAGCCGCGGTTTTGTCTCACCGGGGGGATGGTTGGATTCGCGTTTATCGTCGAAGGAATGAGCGTTACACCGAGTCCTGTACTCTGGAAGTGGGATTGATTTGGAGGTGGAGGGTCCGTCATGGTCTGGGGCGGGAAGACATCCTCCTCCCTCATGTGGTACCCTTTCTGCAGGTTCATCCTGAAATGACCCTCCAGCATGACAATTTCACCAGCCATACTTCTCGTTCTGTGCGTGAATTCCTGAAAGACAGGAATGTCAGTGTTCTGCCATGGCCAGCGAAGAGCCCGGATCTCAATCCCATTGACCACTTCTTGGACCTGTTGAATCGGCGAGTGAGGGCTAGGGCCATTCCCTTCAGAAATGTACGGGAAGTGGCAGGTGCCTTGGTGGAAGAGTGGGGTAACATCTCACAGCAAGAACTGGCAAATCTGGTGCAGTCCATGAGGAGATGCAGCATGTGGCCACACCAGATACTGACTGTTACTTTTGATTTTGATCCCCCCCCTTTGTTCAGGGACACATATTCCATTTCTGGTAGTCACAGGTCTGTGGAACGTGTTCAGTTTATGTCCCAGTTGTTGAATCTTATGTTCATACAAATATTTACACATGATATGTTTGCTGAGAATAAACGCAGTTGACAGTGAGAGGACGTAACTTTTTTTGCTGAGTTTATGTACATGTATGTAGTCATTAAAACATACATGTATGGAGTCATTAAAACTCATTTTTCAACCACTACACACATTTCTTGTTAACAAACTATATAGTTTTGGCAAGTCAGTTAGGACATCTGCTTTGTGTATGACAAGTCATTTTTCCAATAATTGTACATTTCACTTATAATTCACTGTATCACAATTCCAGTGGGTCAGAAGTTTACATACACTAAGTTGACTGTGCCTTCAAACAGCTTGGACAATTCCAGAAAAGGATGTCATGGCGTTAGAAGCTTCTGATAGGCTCACTGACATAATTTGTGTCAATTGGAGGTGTATTTCAAGGCCTACCTTCAAACTCAGTGACTCTGCTTGACATCATAGGAAAATCAAAAGAAATAAGCCAAGACAGCAGAAAAAAATTGTAGACCTCCACAAGACTGGTTCATCCTTGGGAGCAATTTCCAAACGCCGGAAGGTATCACATTCATCTGAACAAACAATAGTACGCAAGAATAAACACCATGGAACCATGCAGCAATCATACCGCTCAGGTCTCCTAGAGACGAACGTACTTCGGTGCAAAGGTGCAAATCAATTCCAGAACAACAGCAAAGGACCTTCTGAAGATGCTGGAGGAAACGGGTACAAAAGTATCTATATCCAGAGTAAAACAAGTCCTATATCGACATAACCTGAAAGGCCGGTCAGCAAGGAAGAAGCCACTGCTCCAAAACCGGCATAAAAAAGCCAGGCTTGCACGTCGAATGGCTTGCACGTCGAACACTATCCCAACCGTGAAGCACGGGGGTGGCAGCATCATGTTGTGGGGGTACTTTGCTGCAGGAGGGACTGGTCCTTCTGTGGCTCAGTTGGTAGAGCATGGCGCTTGTAACGCCAGGGTAGTGGGTTCGATTCCCGGGACCACCCATACGTAGAATGTATGCACACATGACTGTAAGTCGCTTTGGATAAAAGCGTCAGCTAAATGGCATATATTTTTTATTTATATATATATACAAAATAGATGGCATCATGAGGCGGAAAGTGATGTGGATATATTGAAGCAACATCTCAAGACATCAGTCAGGAAGTTAAAGCTTGGTCGCAAATGGGTCTTCCAAATGGACAATGACCCCAAGAATACTTCCAAAGTTGTGGCAAAATGGCTTAAGGACAACAAAGTCAAGGTAAAGGCAATGCTACCAAATACTAATTGAGTGTATGCAAACTTCTGACCCAATGGGAATGTGATGAAAGAAAGAAAAGCATAAATAAATCCTTGTCTCTACTATTATTCTGACATTTCACATTCTTAAAATAAAGTGGTGATCCTAACTGACCAAAGACAGGGAATTTTTACTCAGATTAAATGTCAGGAATTGTGAAAAACTGAGTGTAAAAGTAATTGGCTAAGGTGTATGTAAACTTCTGACTTCAGCTGTACATACAGAAACGAATAGAGGAACATAGAAGGTAGACAGACCGAGACATAGCAGAGAAACACATCGCAAACATGCACGCACAGACACTACAGACACATACTCTTAGAAAAAAGGAGAACCATTTTTGTTTCCAGGTAGAACCATCTGTGAAAACCAAAAAGTACCTGGAACCAAAAAGGCTTCTTCAAAGATTTTCCCTATGGGGACAACCAAAGAACCCTTTTAGGTTGTAGATAGACCTTTTTTTCTAAGAGTGCAGACATACACACACACAAATATATGGTAATAAACCCCCATTTGCTCTCATCCTCTGGAAACAGCTACAGAGTGCATTGAGGACACAGACAAAGACTCTGAGGCAGCTCGTTAAAGTGGGTAGTTTGATGTCTATAAACGTACGGGAAGAGTTGAGCATCCCCCCCCCCAAGCATCCCTAAACTGGATCTGTGCACCATAGATGGCTTCTGGATAGTCTATGGTCTTTCAAAATCTTTCAATAGAACAAAAGAGTTCATGCATAGAAGTGTCTATGGAGACACCACTAAAGAGATGGGGGGCCAAAGGCCATGGTATTTACCTCTGCTATGAGGCAGAACAGAGTGGGAGAAACTGGCAGAGAGAGAGAAAATATAATCCTGTTCACCAAGATCCAATGCCACCTACTGTATTCATGCTGCAGTGAAAGTTATTTTATAGGTTCTCTCATAAGCCTTTTATGTGTGTTTTATGAATACCGGGGATTTCTGCTGGGTCTCAGTGTAGTTTGATGAAGTGTGAATAGGCCAGCCGACATAAGAGAACATGGAGAGAGTTTGAATGCTACATCGGACATGGATAGTCCCTCTGTTCAACTCTGCTTCCGGTCTCCTTCCCTTTCCATCCCCCTTCCTTTATTTATCCAACTTTTATACTGGTGTCCTCGTTTTGCTGCCCATCTCATTATTTCTCTCCATCTACTTTGATTATTGCCAGTCGTTTACATCATTGACCGGTCCTATACCCGGGTAACCCCAAATCCATCTCCCTCTTCTTTCCTCCCACCCTTTATCTATCTATCCTTCTTTCACAGTGATGTCTTCTTTTAGGTCTCCTTCTCAGCATCTTGATAACTGTCTAGATCATGTCTATCCTTGACCGGACCGTCTCAACTAACCCCAAATTCATCCTCTCCCCAACTCTTATACTGAAACACAATCAGTGGCTAGGAGAGCTGGTCCAGGCCCAGGAAATCAGAGGATGGCTCAGAGTTGACTTAAAAGCCAGGCAGCAGGCATGTGGTGGCAGTGCCCCACCCTTTGGCCCAGCTCTGGATGACATGAAGAAAATACACAGAGTTTAAATATAGCCGTGTACACAAAACAGACTTCTTGGTTTGCTCCCGTTTAACAGTGTAGCCACAGCACACGTGCCGCCCGGCCTAGTGAGGCTCCTCTTTCAGCTATAAAGAGGAGGGCCAGGCCATACATAGGACCAATGTGACCAGCAGGAAAAACCAAACCAGAGGGCCTCTTTGAATACTGTTGACTGGCAGTGCTGGCGGATTGAATAGGTGCTTTTCTAGCTGGCATGGGTGAACCTTGCTGCTTTCCTCAGTTACGTTCCCTGGTTGTAAAGTGTTAGAATTTCTCATTTCTTGGCTGTTAGTGTTTGGAAATTGGAGTTTGGAGACTGAGGGGCTTACCTGATTATAACGTATTGACTTGAGGGTATTTTCTTAGCTGGCAAATTACGTCTAGCATATAATATGTTACAAAGTTGACCGTTTTTTGTTATGTAGTTGACAGGTGTCAAGTGTAGGATAAAGTAAAGTGTATCATCTTGTTTGCATGTAGCTATGTATTTATTTGGTTGTTGGGTGTGTCTCTTCTTACCTCATTATCTGTGCCCACATCCAGCATGACTGGCAGACACTGCTGGGGTGGCATGCCTCCACAGGCTGTGTAGAGTGCCAGTTTGCCCACAGGGATGCCCATGCCGTAGCAGCCCAGGTCCCCCAGGCCCAGGATCCTCTCTCCGTCCGTCACACACACCGCCTGTCAATCACATCACATCACATCTGTCAATCATACCTGTGATTCTATGTCAATCAAATACATTATCAGTCAGAGCAGACTGTCTATGGCTCTTGATAAGTCATTTCCCTTTGGATTCCTGGTTGAAATGAACCAAATAAGCTCTCAGAATAGCCAAAAATGTTATAATATCAGGCAGTGAAAATACAGTAATTAGCTAATAAAGCCAGCATATTCATTAGCCAATCAGTTACAGGAAGTGTACATGATTAAACAGGAAATAGTCACACTACGTCAACAGTGAAGTGGTGACTCCGGGATGCTGGGTTCCTCTGTCCAGTGTCTGTTCTTTTGCCCATCTTAATCTTTCCTTCTAATTGGCCAGTCTGAGATATGGCTTTTTCTTTGCAACCCTGCCTAGAAGGCCAGCATTCCGGAGTCACCTCTTCACTGTTGACGTTGAGAATGGCGTTTTGTGGGTACTATTTAATGAAGCTGCCAGTTGATGACTTGTGAGGCGTCAGTTTCTCAAACAAGACTCTCCTAATGTATGTATCCTCTTGATCAATTAGCCTTTTAAATGATACACTTGGATTAGCTAACACAATGTGCCTTTGGAATACAGGAGTGATGGTTGCTGATAATGGGCCTCTGTACATCTATGTAGATATTCCATAAAAGAGTTCAGCCGTTTCCAGCTACAATAGTCATCTAAAACATGAACAATGTCTACACTGTATTTCTGATCAATTTGATGGACAAAAAAAGTGCTTTCTTTCAAAGACAAGGACATTTCAAAGTGACCCCAAACGTTTGAATGGCAGTGAATAAATATAGAATAAAGTACACATCATGACAACACTACATAAAGAGAGACCTAAGACAACAACATAGAAAAGCAGCAACACATGACAACACAGCATGGTAGCAACACAACATTGGAGCAGCACAAAACATAGTACAAACCTTATTGGGCAGAGACAACAACAGCACAAAGGGCAAGAAGGTAGAGACAACAATACATCACCCATACATAGCAGCCACAAATGTCAATAAAAGTGTCCATGATTGAGTCTTTGAATGAAGAGATTGCGATAAAACTGTCCAGTTTGATTGTTTGGTGCAGTGACCCAGGCATGTGTGTGCTTTGGGGACCTTGAACAGAATGTGACTGGCAGAATGGGTGTTGTATGTGGAGGATGGGGGCTGCAGTAGTTCTCAGATAGGGGGGAGTGAGGCCTAAGAGGGTTTAATAAAAAAGCATCAACCAGTGGGTCTTGCGACGGGTAGAGTTTTACAAGCACTGTAGATACAGTTGAAGTCGGAAGTTTATATACACCATAGCCAAATACATTTAAACTCAGTTTCACAATTCCTGACATTTAATCCTAGTAAAAATTCCCTGTTTTAGTTGAGTTAGGATCACCACTTTATTTTAAGAATGTGAAATGTCAGAATAGTAGAGAGTATGATTTGATTTCAGATTGTATTTCTTTCATCACATTCCCAGTGGGTCAGAAGTTTACATACACTCAAATAGTATTTGGTAGCATTGCCTTTAAATTGTTTAACTTGGGTCAAACGTTTTGGGTAGCCTTCCACAAGCTTCCCACAATAAGTTGGATGAATTTTGGCCAATTCCTCCTGACAGAGCTGGTGTAACTGAGTCAGGTTTGTAGGCCTACTTGCTCGCACGCGCTTTTTCAGTTCTGCCCACAAATTTTCTATGGGATTGAGGTCAGGGCTTTGTGATGGCCACTCCAATACCTTGACTTTGTTGTCCTTAAGCCATTTTTCCACAAATTTGGAAGTATGCTTGGGGTCATTGTCCATTTGGAAGACCCCTTTGCGACCAAGCATTAACTTCTCAAGACTGATGTCTTGAGATGTTGCTTCAATATACCCACATCATTTTCCGCCTCATGATGCCATCTATTTTGTGAAGTGCACTAGTCTGTCCTGCAGCAAAGCATCCCCACAACATGATGCTGCCACCCCCATGCTTCATGGTTGGGAAGGAGTTCTTCGGCTTGCAGGCCTCCACCTTTTTCCTCCAAACGTAACGATGGTCATTATGGCTGAACAGTTCTAATTTTGTTTCATCAGACCAGAGGACATTTCTCCAAAAAGTACGATCTTTGTTTCCATGTGCAGTTGCAAACCATAGTCTGGCTTTTTTAATGGCGGTTTTGGAGAAGTGACTTCTTCCTTGCTGAGTGGCCTTTCAGGTTATGTCAATATAGGACTCGTTTAGCTATGGATATAGATACTTTTGTACCTGCTTCCTCCAGCATCTTCACAAGGTCCTTTGCTGTTGTTCTGTGATTGATTTGCACTTTTCGCACCAAAGTACGTTCATCTCTAGCAGAACACATCTCCTTCCTGAGCAGTATGACGGCAGCGTGGTCCCGTGGTGTTTATACTTGCGTACTATTATTTGTACAGATGAACGTGGTACCTTCAGGCATTTGGAAATACATCCACAGGTACACCTCCAATTGACTCAAATTATGTCAATTAGCCTATCAGAAGCTTCTAAAGCTATGACATCATTTTCTGGAATTTTCCATGCGGTTTAAAGGCACAGTCAACTTCGTGTATGTAAACTTCTGACCTACTGGAATTCTGATACAATGAATTATAAGAGAAATAATCTGTCTAAACAATTGTTGGAAAAAGTACTTGTGTCATGCACAAAGTAGATGTCCTAACCGGCTTGCCAAAACGATAGTTTGTTAGCAAGAAATTTGTGGAGTGTTTTGAAAAACGGGTTTTAATGACTCCAACCTAAGTGTGCGTAAACTTCCAACTTCAAACTGTAAGTAGGGCCTTGGATCGTGATGAATAGTTTTAAGAGGTCCTGTGAGCTCAGGCTGCAGAGGAAAATGCCATTGTGTTGACAGCTGTGAACAGGTGCAAGAACGGCTAGCGGCTGCAACAGGTATATCTTTCCATGCCAGGAATACCTGGAAGATTCTTCCTACTGACTGGATATGACAAGATCATGACTTGATATGGATGCCCAATGAAGACCTACGGGTCGAAACGCTGTTGTAAATAAATATCACCTGTGAGCATGTGCAGCAGTGTGCTGCGTTGTCCTGTCTGTTTTCCATGGGTTTTGCCTACAACTCCAGCACCGTGGAAAGTACCTGGATGTGCGTATGTTCTTCAGCTTTGCACATAGCTGTACTGGCATATTAGAGCTCAGCTGGTTGTAATGGCCTCAAACAGGCCAGATCCTAACTGAAGATATCTGTTGAACTTATTGACATCAATGCACGATTTATGAGAAAGTATTCAGACCCCTTGACTTGTTCCACATTTTGTTGTTTCGTTACAGCCTTATTCCTATTCTCTCAACAGAGAATTAGTGAACATAAAAGTTAAATTAGGAGAAACGACAGGGATTATCCAGTCGCAGTACATTTCAATGACCTGAAGCATAACATTTCTACCTTTAGATTTTGTGGCATAGAGAAAGTTAAGATGTCAGACAGGGGAGGAGATATTAATAATACTCTGAGTAAAAGAGAATGTTTTGGGGTTTTCACCCTCCAGACATTATTTCCTAAAGGACTTAATCATGAAATGCCTATGTATGTTATGCTGTGAATTTGAACATCAATTATGTGCCTATTTAAGATTACTCTGACGTTTTTTTTTCAAACGATGTACCCAATGATTAATGAAAACTTGCTATGTCCTAATTGTGGCTTTACAGATGTGTTTAATATGTCTTATTTATACACTTTTGTAATATTTATGAAATGCATGTTGTTATATTTGGTAGCACTTATTTGTTTTTCCTTCACCTCCAACCCCTTTCCATGTGTGGAACGGATGTGGGAGAGGCTAGGTCTACATAAGGGTGCAAATTTTAAAAAATTCACTAAAGCTTTGACGAAGGCAGTGAGGCCGATACATAAGCTTATTAAATATCAGTGATACTACCAAGAGAAGTGTGCGGTTTCCTTTTTCCTTCATCTTGTTCAACTGTTGCCATGCACCTGCAAAAAAGATTGCTCAGATGTGCGAGTGCCTTTTGAATTTTGTGTTACAGCCTTATTCTAAAATTAATTAAATTGTTGTTGTTTTTCCCCATCAATCTACACACAATACCCAACTACTACAAAGCAAAAACAGGTTTGCTAATTTATTAAAAATAAAATAATTGAAATATCACATTTATATAAGTATTCAGACCCTTTACTCAGTACTTTGTTGAAGCTCCTTTGACAGCGATTACAGCATCAAGTCTTTTGGGTATGACGCTACAGGCTTGGCACACCTGTATTTGGGGAGTTTCTCCCATTCTTCTCTGCAGAGTTTCTTGAGCTCTGTTGGATGGGGAGCGTTGCTGCACAGCTATTTTCAGGTCTCTTCAGAGATGTTTGATCTGTTTCAAGTTTGGGCTCTGGCTGAGCCACTAAAGGATATTCAGAGACTTGTCTTGGATGTGAGTTTAGGGTCATTGTCCTGTTGGAAGGTGAACCTCCGCCCCAGTCTGAGGTCCTGAGCACTCTGGAGCAGGTTTTCATCAAGGATCTCTCTGTACTTTGCTCAATTCATCTTTGCCTCGATCCTGACTAGTCTCCCAGTCCCTACCACTGAAAAACATCCACACAGCGTGATGCTGCCCCCACCATGCTTCACCGTAGGGATGGTGCCAGGTTTCCTCCAGAAGTGATGCTTGGCATTCAGGTCAAAGAATTCAATAGCTAGTTCGTTTTATCAGACCAGAGAATATTGTTTCTCATGGTCTGAGAGTCCTTCAGGTGCCTTTTGGAAAACGCCAAGCGGGTTGTCATGTGCCTTTTACTAAGGAGTGGCTTCTATCTGGCCACTCTACCATAAAGGCCTGTTTGGTGGAGTGCTGCAGAGATGCTTGTCATTCTGGAAGGTTCTCCCATCTCCACTGAGGAACTCTAGAGCTCTGTCAGAGTGATCATCAGGTTCTTGGTCACCGACCTGACCAAGGCCTTTCTCCCCTGATTGCTCAGTTTGGCCGGGCGGCCAACTCTAGGAAGAGTCTTGGTGGTTCCAAACATCTTCCATTTAAGAATGATGGGGACCACTGTGTTCTTGGAGAAATTCAATGCTGTAGACATTGTTTGGTACCCTTCCCCAGATCTGTGCCTCGACACAATCCCGTATCGTAGCTCTACGGAAATTTTCTTCAACCCCATGGCTTAGTTTTTGCTCTGAAATGCACTGTCAACTGTGGGACCTTATATAGACAGGTGTGTAACTTTCCAAATCATGACCAATCAATTACATTTTCCACAGGTGGACTCCAATCCAGTTGTAGAAACATCTCAAGGATGATCAATGGAAACAGGATGCACCTGATCTCATTTTTGAGTCTCATAGCAAAGGGGCTGAATACTTATGAAAATAAGGTATTTTTATTTTCATTTTTTTTTAGGCAAAAATGTTTTTAAAAACTTTTCGCATGGTCATTATGGGGTAGTGTGTGTAGATTTTTTATTTATTTAATCAATTGTAGAATAAGGCTGTACCGTAACAAAATGTGGAAAATGACATGGGGGCTGTAATACTTTCCTTAGGCACTGTATATACAAAAGTATGTAGACACCCCTTAAAATGTATGGATTCAGCAATTTCAGCCACACCCGTTCCTGACCGGTGTGTAAAATCGATCACACCACCATGCAATCTCCATAGACAAACATTGGCAGTAGAATGTCTTTCCAACAAGACAGTTCGTCAAATTTCTGCCCTGCAAGAACTACCCCGGGCAGATATTTTTTATTTCACCTTTATTTAACCAGGTAGGCTAGTTGAGAACAAGTTCTCATTTGCAACTGCGACCTGGCCAAGATAAAGCATAGCAGTGTGAATAGACAACACAGAGTTACACATGGAGTAAACAATTAACAAGTCAATAACACAGTAGAAAAAAAAGGAGAGTCTATATACATTGTGTGCAAAAGGCATGAGGAGGTAGGCGAATAATTACAATTTTGCAGAGTGATAAATTATCAGATGGTCATGTACAGGTAGAGATATTGGTGTGCAAAAGAGCAGAAAAGTAAATAAATAAAAACAGTATGGGGATGAGGTAGGTGAAAATGGGTGGGCTATTTACCAATAGACTATGTACAGCTGCAGCAATCGGTTAGCTGCTCAGATAGCAGATGTTTGAAGTTGGTGAGGGAGATAAGTCTCCAACTTCAGCGATCCTTCATTCCAGTCACAGGCAGCAGAGTACTGGAACGAAAGGCGGCCAAATGAGGTGTTGGCTTTAGGGATGATCAGTGAGATACACCTGCTGGAGCGCGTGCTACGGATGGGTGTTGCCATCGTGACCAGTGAACTGAGATAAGGCGGAGCTTTACCTAGCATGGACTTGTAGATGACCTGGAGCCAGTGGGTCTGGCGACGAATATGTAGCGAGGGCCAGCCGACTAGAGCATACAAGTCGCAGTGGTGGGTGGTAGAAGGTTCTTTAGTGACAAAACGGATGGCACTGTGATAAACTGCATCCAGTTTGCTGAGTAGAGTGTTGGAAGCAATTTTGTAGATGACGTCGCCTAAGTCGAGGATCGGTAGGATAGTCAGTTTTACTAGGGTAAGTTTGGTGGCGTGAGTGAAGGAGGCTTTGTTGTGGAATAGAAAGCCGACTCTTGATTTGATTTTCGATTGGAGATGTTTGATATGAGTCTGGAAGGAGAGTTTACAGTCTAGCCAGACACCTAGGTACTTATAGATGTCCACATATTCAAGGTCGGAACCATCCAGGGTGGTGATGCTGGTCAGGCGTGCGGGTGCAGGCAGCGAATGGTTGAAAAGCATGCATTTGGTTTTACTACCGTTTAAGAGCAGTTGGAGGCCAGGGAAGGAGTTTTGTATGGCATTGAAGCTCGTTTGGACGTTAGATAGCACGGTGTCCAAGGACGGGCCTGAAGTATATAGAATGGTGTCGTCAGCGTAGAGGTGAATCAGGGAATCGCCCGCAGCAAGAGCAACATCATTGATATATACAGAGAAAAGAGTCGGCCCGAGAATTGAACCCTGTGGCACCCCCATAGAGACTGCCAGAGGACCGGACAGCATGCTCTCCGATTTGACACACTGAACTCTGTCTGCAAAGTAATTGGTGAACCAGGCAAGGCAGTCATCAGAAAAACCGAGGCTACTGAGTCTGCCGATAAGAATATGGTGATTGACAGAGTCGAAAGCCTTGGCAAGGTCGATGAAGACGGCTGCACAGTACTGTCTTTTATCGATGGCGGTTATGATATCGTTTAGTACCTTGAGCGTGGCTGAGGTGCACCCGTGACCGGCTCGGAAACCAGATTGCACAGCGGAGAAGGTACGGTGGGATTCAAGATGGTCAGTGACCTGTTTGTTGACTTGGCTTTCAAGACCTTAGATAGGCAGGGCAGGATGGATATAGGTCTGTAAGAGTTTGGGTCCAGGGTGTCTCCCCCTTTGAAGAGGGGATGACTGCAGCAGCTTTCCAATCCTTGGGGATCTCAGACGATATGAAAGAGAGGTTGAACAGGCTGGTAATATGGGTTGCGACAATGGCGGCGGATAGTTTCAGAAATAGAGGGTCCAGCTTGTCAAGCCCAGCTGATTTGTACGGGTCCAGGTTTTGCAGCTCTTTCAGAACATCTGCTATCTGGATTTGGGTAAAGGACAACCTGGAGAGGCTTGGGCGAGTAGCTGCGGGGGGAGCTGTTGGCCGAGGTTGGAGTAGCCAGGCGGAAGGCATGGCCAGCCGTTGAGAAATGCTTGTTGAACTTTTCGATAATCATGGATTTATCGGTGGTGACCGTGTTACCTAGCCTCAGTGCAGTGGGCAGCTGGGAGGAGGTGCTCTTCTGTTCTCCATGGACAGGATGCAAACTTCTGCCTGAAGAAGCTGGCCTTAGCTTTCCCTGACTGACTGCGTGTATTGGTTCCTGACTTCCCTGAACAGTTGCATATCGCGGGGACTATTCGATGCTATTGCAGTCCGCCACAGGATGGTTTTGTGCTGGTCGAGGGCAGTCAGGTCTGGAGTGAACCAAGGGCTATATCTGTTCTTAGTTCTGCATTTTTGAACGGAGCATGCTTATCTAAAATGGTGAGGAAGTTACTTTTAAAGAATGACCAGGCATCCTCAACTGACGGGATGAGGTCAATGTCCTTCCAGGATACCCGGGCCAGGTCGATTAGAAAGGCCTGCTCACAGAAGTGTTTTAGGGAGCGTTTGACTGCGGCTCCGTAGCGGATACAGGCAATGAGGCAGTGATCGCTGAGATCCTGGTTGAAGACAGCGGAGGTGTATTTGGAGGGCAAGTTGGTCAGGATGACGTCTATGAGGGTGCCCTTGTTTACAGATTTAGGGTTGTAGCTGGTGGGTTCCTTGATGATTTGTGTGAGATTGAGGGCATCTAGCTTACATTGTAGGACTGCCGGGGTGTTAAGCATATCCCAGTTTAGGTCACCGAACAGAACAAACTCTGAAGCTAGATGGGGGGCGATCAATTCACAAATGGTGTCCAGGGCACAGCTGGGAGCTGAGGGGGGTCGGTAGCAGGCGGCAACAGTGAGAGACTTATTTCTGGAGAGAGTCATTTTCAAAATTAGTAGTTCGAACTGTTTGGATATGGACCTGGAAAGTATGACATTACTTTGCAGGCTGTCGCTGCAGTAGACTGCAACTCCTCCCCCTTTGGTAGTTCTATCTTGACGGAAGATGTTATAGTTGGGTATGGAAATCTCAGAATTTTTGGTGGCCTTCCTGAGCCAGGATTCAGACACAGCAAGGACATCAAGGTTAGCAGAGTGTGCTAAAGCAGTGAGTAAAACAAACTTAGGGAGGAGGCTTCTGATGTTGACATGCATGAAACCAAGGCTTTTTCGATCATAGAAGTCAACAAATGAGGGTGCCTGGGGACATGCAGGGCCTGGGTTTACCTCCACATCACCCGCGGAACAGAGAAGGAGTAGTATGAGGGTGCGGCTAAAGGCTATCAAAACTGGTCGCCAAGAGCGTTGGGGACAGAGAATAAGAGGAGCAGGTTTCTGGGCATGGTAGAATATATTCAGGGCATAATGCGCAGACAGGGGTATGGTGGGGTGCAGGTACAGAGGAGGTAAGCCCAGGCACTGGGTGATGATGAGAGAGGTTGTATCTCTGGACATGCTGGTTGTAATGGGTGAGGTCACCGCATGTGTGGGAGGTGGGACAAAGGAGGTATCAGGGGTATGAAGAGTGGAACTAGGGGCTCCATTGTCAACTAAAACAATGATAATTAACCTGAACAACAGTATACAAGGCATATTGACATTTGAGAGAGACATACAGCAAGGCATACAGTAATCACAGGTGTTGAATTGTGAGAGCTAGCTAAAACAGTAGGTGAGACAACAACAGCTAATCAGCTAGCACAACAACAGCAGGTAAAATGGCGTTAACTAGGCAGATGGAGGGTCGGATTAACTACACACAGAGCCTGAGTGCGGCTGGGGCCGACAGATAAAACATAAACAAGCAGAATGGAGTACCGTGATTAATGGACAGTCCAGCATGCAGCAGCTATGTAGCCAAGTGATCAGTGTCCAGGGGGCAGCGGTGGATGGGCAGGGAAGCTGGACTGGCGAGTGTTATCCAGGTTAAAAAACAATGACTAACAATGAGGTTCTTGAGTGTGTTTCTAAAAATTAAAAATAATAGCGATTCCGTATAACATTGGGTGAGGCAGGTTACCGGAAGGCATAAACAAATTAAAAATCGAAAGAGATAGAAAGTAAATATGGGTCCAGTGAGTGTTTGGGACGCGGCGATTCAGACGGTTAGCAGGCCTGTGCTAACAAGCTAACAGTTAGTAGGCCGGGGCTAAACAAGGTAGCAGTTAGCGGACCGGGGCTAAACAAGCTAGCAGTTAGCAGGCCGAATTAGCAAGCAAGGAGATAGCAAGGGCTAGAGAGTTAGCCTTTGGGGGACGTCGCGATGGGTTGAGTCTGTTTATTCCTCTTCATGCGGTGACATCGATAGACCGGTCGTGGGTCCGGATATTGTAGCCCAGGAGTATGCTACGGTGGTAGCACAAGGGCTCTGGCCGGGCTAGCTTCAAGCTAAGTGGGTGGAAACGCTAGCCAGGATTAATCATCCAGGGTTGTGGTTAGCTAGATAGCTAGTTGTGAAGATCCAGCTGAAGATGTTCCGTTTGCGGTGGGAATCCGGGGATAAAAAAAATAAATAGGTCCGTAATGCTCTGGTTAGAGTCGCGTTGTTCGAACTGGCGAGAGCTTTCCGAGCTAAAGGTTGATGACCGGTTAGCTGAAGACCGCTAGCAATGTTTTGCTGACTGATAGCTGGTAGTTAGCTGGCTAGCTTCAGTCGAAGGGTTCCGGATCCGAAGTAAATATAAATACTTTAGGAAAAATAGCTACATTGGGTGAGCCAGGTTGCAGGAGAGTATTTAGAAGTTGAGGTTCAGCAAAATGTTTTAAAAGATATGCGAAGAAAAATATGTAAAAATGAAGAAATAAAACGAAAAAAAAAACGATATATACAAAGGGACGCGACAAGACATCTTACTGCTACGCCATCTTGGACCACAAATGTAAGTGCTGTTATTGTGAAGTGGAAACTGTCTCTGGAAGGTAAGTCAGCACAATAACTGCTTGTTAGAAGATTCACAAAATGGCTTTTCATGGCCAAGCAGCTGCACACAAGCCTAAGATCACAATGCGCAATGCCAAGCGTTGGCTGGAGTGGTGTAAAGCTCGCTGCCATTGGACTCTGGAGCAGTGGAAACGCGTTCTCTGAAGTGATGAATCACGTTTTACGATCTGGCAGTTCGACAGACGAATCTGGGTTTGGCGGATACCAGGAAAACGCTACCTGCCCCAATGCATAGTGCCAACTGTAAAGTTAGGTGGAAGAGGAATACTGGTCTGGGGCTGTTTTTCATGGTTCGGGCCAGGCCCTTAGTTCCAGTGAAGAGAAATCTTAAAAGCTACAGCAGACGATGACATTCTACTATTCTATGCTTCCAACTTTTTGTCAATAGTTTGGGGAAGGGCCTTTTCTGAGCATGACAATGCCCCCATGCACAAAGCGAGGTCCATTCAGAAATGTTTTGTCGAGATCGGTGTGGAAGAACTTGACTGGCCTGCACACTGCCCTGATTTCAACCCCATTGAACACCTTTGGGATGAATAGGAAAGTCGACTGCGAGCCAGGCCTAATCGCCCAACATCTGTGCACAACCTCACTAATGCTCTTGTGGTTGAATGGAAGCAAGTCCCCCAGCAATGTTCCAACATCTAGCGGAAAGCCTTTCCAGAAGAGCGGAGGCTGTTTTAGCAGCAAAGAGGGGACCAACTCCATATTAATGCCCATGATTTTGGAATGAGATGGCCGACGGAGCAGGTGTCCACATACCTTTGGTCATGGAGTGTACGTGTGCCTTTCAGTAACGGCTGTTGGGAGGAGCAATACGAGGATGGGCTCATTATAATGGCTGGAACTGAATGAATGGAACGCTATCAAACATATGGAAACCATATGTCCTCTTATAGCTTCTCCCACCATCCTCCACTGGTGCCTATCCCCAGTTATCCCAGAATTACCAAAAATGCAAACCCCTGACTTCTAAGCCAGGGCTTCCCATCTTCCTCCTAGAGAGCCACTCTGT
Source organism: Oncorhynchus keta (assembly GCF_023373465.1). Classification (NCBI taxonomy): domain Eukaryota; kingdom Metazoa; phylum Chordata; class Actinopteri; order Salmoniformes; family Salmonidae; genus Oncorhynchus; species Oncorhynchus keta. The sequence goes on from NC_068454.1 coordinate 53,046,679, forward strand.
TGCAGAGCAGATTTTCACTCTAACCCTGATCTAACACACTTGATTATACTATTTAGCAGTTCACCAGGATCTTGAGTTGCTGGATCAGGTGTGTAATATACAACAGGCCTGGAGCAAAACCCTGCATACCCAGTAGCAATACCTGCCTTAAGCCGTCAGACAGAACAACTAGGCCTAACAGTGTAAAGGGCATAGCACCCCCAATAGAGAGATAGGGTGAAATTTCAGACACAACGTGTTTCCGCACTATATAGGGAAACGGGTGCCATTTCAGGTTTGACTATAGACTTACACGTATGTCCTTCTCTGGCCAGCTCTGGAGCACGGTGGAGATGTGAGTGAGGTCATGGATGGTGATGAAAAGCCCCCTGGAACAGATCAGAGATCAGATGAGTTATAATGAGTGAGACTAGATAAACTGTTTACAGTGCCTTTTCCATTGCGCATTGATTACCAACATAAGGAAATACTATACTTTTGCTCAGTACGGAGAAAAAAAACGTCTTTTGCATTCAGTGTCAAATGTTTCCTTGAGTGGAAGCTTGGAATTAACTTTAAGCACCATTTCGGTAGCTTTTAAAATGCAATTTTTCCCTCTACTTGTGCTGTAATGTCCCAGAGCAGATGTCACCTGGGAAATGGACCCCTGGGCCAGGGACCCCTCTAGTGCTACTCTGCTCCAGGAAAAGCTAGACAGATACGCTTAGTCTGTGTGCGTGTGTGTAGGCCCACGGGGTGGGAGGTCCAGCCCAGAAGGGTTTCAGATCAGTCCAACAAAGCCATCTGCCCACGATGTGGAGGCACCATCATCTCCATACGTGCCAGCAACAATAAAAAAAAACATCTATATTGTCAAATCTGCCCAGAAACTAAAAACACAGATCAAATCTGGAAAGCGAGAAGGAAAATGTGAAGCACCAAACAGACCAAAACCCTATTAAAAAAATAATCAGAACACAAAATGGTTTGGAAAGAAGAAGAGAGACATGAACGTGTCACATAAAAATGATAACTGTAAAGTTTCAGCTGAGCTTGACCCCAAATTCATGTCTGGGTATTAACTTACCTGCCAGACTTAGGTAACTAGAGACAATAAGAGTACAGAGACAGTACAACAAGTCTAATAGTAATAACAAACCTGTCACACCCTGATCTGTTTCACCTGTCTTTGTGCTTGTCTCCACCCCCCTCCAAGTGCTGCCCATCTTCCCCTGTGTATTTATACCAGTGTTCTCTGTCTGTTGCCAGTTTGTTTTGTTTCGTGAAATCTATCAGCGTTTGTTCCCCTGCTCCTGTCTGTTCTTGCTCCTGTTCTCTAGTCCCTTCCTGGGTTTTGATCATTCTGCCTGCCCTGACCCTGAGACTGCCTGCTGTTCTGTACCTTGCCCCACCTCACTGGATTATTGACCCTTTCTGCCTGCCCTGACCCTGAGACTGCCTGCTGTTCTGTACCTTGCCCCACCTCTCTGGATTAGTGACCCCTGCCTGCCTTTGACCTGTCTTTTGCCTGCCTCTGTACTAGAAATAAATGGTTATTTCTTCGGCACTGTCTGCATCTGGGTCATACCTGAAACCTGATGACACAATCCTAGTATCAAGGCCCACTAGATTAGAGCATTGGATTCTGTTGTGAGATTCGGTTAGCCATGAATAGTTTGCTAAAAATGAGGGGTCACATTTCATCCAGAAACTGGAAACATGCAAACCTTTCTACTACATCATTTCATTTAGAAATGGAAACCTCTGGAGTTGAAACTTGGGTTTTGGGTTAGTTTCCGTGGTGTGTGTGTGTGTACGTGCATGTCTGTTTGCACGTGTGTGTCTGTGTGACTGTGCATGCATGTGCGTGTGTGAGCGCACATATACATCTATATGCATGTGTGTGTGTGAGCACACGTATACATCTATATGCGTGTGTGTGTGTGTAGGTGTGTGTTTACGAGGCTGAGAGGACCAGTCAGTATGGGGGCCACATTACTTCAGTTAAAAAGGTAGAGAGAGCCCCTCACACATGGTGACCCACGTCACTCACCCCGGGGCTCTACATATTTGGCCTCCATTGGTAAACACTGTGTCCTCCTGCCACATTTCTGATGAATCTGAATCGACATGTCCAAAATAAGAATAGAGAGAAAGAAACAGACAACGAGGAAATGAAGAGCAGGTAAGAGAAGGGATGGAAATGTGATTTTACAGCAAAATAAAAAGATTGAAAGGATGAGAGACGGGAGACATAAAAACAAAAACATCCACGGTCAGTTACACGCTTTCAAATGTTTAAACTGGACCAGCAATGGCTGCCAGAGGTCACTCACGTAAGGAGAACGCTAACGATCAGCAACAACGCTAACGATCAGCAACAACTCACAACTCATATGCGTTTGACCATCAGTGATCAAACACATGCACACAAACGTCATTGTCACGGATCCCTCTGGAACTGTGTCATTACGCACACCTGGTCCCCATTTCCCTGATTGCAATTGTATAAATGTGCCCTCTGTTTTCCATTGGGCGGTCGATTATTGTTCCCATGTCCTTTGGTCGTGTGAGTACCTGTGCGTTGTCTCAGCCTGTGCTGCATGTTTTGGGCATTACTGATCTCGTCCGGTGTCATTCTACGAGGTTTACCCTCGCTCTTTTATTTGGCTACACCCCAGTGTTTTGCATACGTGTTTGTTTTGGGTGTATTAAAAACCCAGATGTATTCCTGTGCCCGTCTCCGTCCTTTATACCCCCGCTACAGTCATGTTTGACACACTTCATTGGTGGAACATTTGATCAGTCGGTCTCTGTGGCATTTAAACAGCTGTGAAGAGTTGGATTTGTTTGCTGTGTGTGTGTGTGAGCCTGTGAGCAGTGTGTCCGTGGAGTGTGTGAGGCCTGCTGGGTGTGTTCGCCTGCAGCGTCCATGGGGCAGAGAGCTGAGCTGCTGCCAATCCCACAGCTAAGAGATCCAGGCCAGGGAAAGGAGCATGTTGATGTTGGTCCTCACTGGCTGGACCCCATTCACTGGTGTTGGTGAAAAAGACTGGTCTGATATGTGATAGACATGGCTCTTAACACATTATGACCATAGATGTTCCTTAATACAGCATTTTAGCTCTATTATTTGTTCAGTCAGTCAGTCAGTCAGTCGTGGGAGACCACATGTCCCTGAGATGAGGGAGGTGTCTCAGCGCCTCTGATGCCTTTCCCCTGACCCCCTCTAAACATCTGTACAGGGCCTCCAGCACCTTCTCCATCCCTTAGGAACAGTACTGGTGTTATAATAGGACATTCTTCCGATAAGCTGCTTGAACAATCTTCAGCCACATCTCCTAGGCTGAAGAGAGAAGGGAACTGGTGGGGGTTTACAGCTCACACCCTGTTGTAAATCAAGGACCTATCTCTCCAAATTCACCCAGGGAATGAGCCTTTGTCTTAAGATTTTTCCCTTTTTCCCAATGAAACAAACACCTTCAAAAGCAACTATTGGAACAATATTTCTAACATAGAACGTGGTGAATGGGCAGAGTTGACCTAAAAGAAAATTAATGTCATATTGTGTGTTTGTGTTATTAAGTGTTATAAAGGAAATACTGTACCTTGAAAAGTATACCCACTATGTGCGGAATGTCCATCGAATGCATTGTGCATAAAAAGTTAGAAAGTGTTTTAGTGAAGAGGGACAATTTTAGGAGCCATAAGAGACAATACTTTTATAAAACGTTGTACAAGTAACAAGTTACGCCCCTGAGTGAGGTCAGAGAGCATGCCAGCCTGACAGAACCACCCATTTTGAATAAAATGTATAAAATTATGGGTTAAGAATTAAAATATCAGACCATAGAGATGTTTAAAGTAGTTTGAACACTGAATCTCAACACGAGGTAGAGATGATAAAGTCACCTCGTGGACAATCACTGGTACGGCTGATTAGCTGTCCTAAGTGAAGTATATAGAAAAGCAAATTTAATTGGGACTCTGTTCAAATCATCGTATTATGCTACTTTCATCAGAATAAACTCTGTAGTTCTGTTCAGGACTACACGACAAGTCACCGGACGACTGCAGAGGAGAACGACAGAATACAGGTGGGGACCCCTTTTGGGCAATCAGAGCTTTACAAGCGTGCCCTCAAAGGCCCAACCAACCCCCTTTCCAAGAAGGTCCGGTTAGGAGAGATACATGGCAAACCAAGGCATTTCCACGTTAATACATTCGTGATTCTTACTCCAAGCGGGCTAGGGTTCATGTGCAATGTATAAGTGTGAGTAGTTTCTAAATGTACTAACATTGCCTCTGTCCCTCTTTCTCTTTCGCCTTCTACATGTCATTTTGTAACAAGTAGCCATATTGTTGTCAGTCCACTAAGGACCTGTTTCTAATGTTTTAAGTGTGTATGTTTATCCTGTGTAACCATTTAGTTAGCTAGTAACTAAATAACTATAACAATGTGTAGTCCTGAATCATAACTAAGGCTCATGTTTTTGCAGATGCAAGGTTACGACTGTTCAGAATGATGACATGATACGAGGTTACGATTAATAAGTTGACTGTTTATAGATGTCATAGAGATTCATTTGGGAGATGTTAACTCTTTAAAGAACCACTCTCGTGGTGCCCCAAATCCTAATGAGTTAATTGTTACATTATTAATTTAGTCCGGTAACAATTAAATATAGTTAGTGGATCAGATTAATGACAGTAAAGTCACGACAATGGTATAGTCTTCGTTAACAGAAAGGTAATGTTTTGAGCCAGCCTATGTAGTTCCTCCTTAGAGACTGTGTAGAGAGAGAGAGAGAGAGAGAGAGAGAGAGAGAGAGAACAAGAGACCAGCGGATTGAAGGAAGCGCGAGAGAGAAGGAAAGAAAACAGCACCGGGCTGAATCAGCAATACCGCTGACCCCACAACCCAGCAGAAAACACAACCCAGGGAGTGTGTGCCGAGAGTGGGACCGCAGCAACAACCCAGCCCCAGCAGGAGCTGCTCTCTACACTTGACCCACAATATGGCCAGAGCCCCAGAGAGACACCAACTTCTGACAGACTACCGACCCGTGTCCTCAACAAACGCAGGGAGCCAGCCACTCACCCAAAATATATCCGCCCCCTGCACGCCACCGCTCGCCCCATTCAAGACTCTCCCTGCTGCTCGTTAGCCGTAACCTCAACGGCTAAATTGTCACTAAGCAGTGTGTGTGTGTGTGTGTGTGTGTGTGTGTGTGTGTGTGTGTACAGTGAGAATGCAATGGGAGGTGAAACAAATTGTGCCAGTTATGTGCTGTTCAATGCTCAATGCAAACTTTTTTTGTCAATGTTAATAGGATATTGAATGCATTCTAAAATGTCACTCAGACTTCTAAGTGCTTTTACCCGGCAAAAAGCCAAGGCCCAAACTGTGGGTTACATAAAACATCTGGGACAGTTTCCATACCTACAATGCCATTGATACTAGACTTAATTTAATATGCATCTGTGATTGAAGTGGACAGATAGAGTGGACAGATACAGGCATAGAGTGGACAGCTATGTACAGTACCGTTATACGGTGCAGTATCCACTTCTGGATCCTGTGACAGCAACACAGCTATACATGTTATGGTAGCCAGGTACCTACTGTATTACTGTTAGAGTAATTAAAGTCTCATTAAGAATACGTGCTGGCATTGTTGAAATGCTGTAAGGCTTATGAGTGTGTGTAACCCTGTCAGTTACACACACACACACACACACACACACGGCTATGACTGTAACCCTATACTAACAAGCTCTCACAGATCATGAGACACAGATACCTCCCATAGTGATGTAATCCTATGGGTGTGTGTGTGTGTGGACGTGTTTAACTATTCTTGTGGGGACCGGAAGTCCCCACAAGAATAGTAAACAAACAACAATTTGACTGGGGACATTTTGTTAGTCCCCACGAGGTCAAGTGTTACTTCTAGGGGGTCTACGGTTAAGGTTAGAATAAGTGTAAGGGTTAGAATTACGTTAAGGGTAAGGGGCTGGGGTTAGTTTTAGGGTTAGGAGATAAGGTTAAGGTTAGGTTTTTGGGTTAAGGTTAGGGTATGGTAAGAGTACAGGTTAGAGTTAGGGAAAAACTGGATTTTGAATGGAACTGAACTGTGTTTTCAAAAGGTTAGCTGTACAAGACTGAGTGTGTGTGCGCGCGTGTGTGTGAGTTCCAGTGCATAGTTAAGGATGAAGCATTGTAGTCTGCTCTCAAAGATTTCTATAAGGACAAATGACATGAACAATAACATGTAATTTAACACATTCAAGACCTAGAATACAATGTGTTGCACCACACAGACCGATTTCCAATCTGCTGAGACTCCACACAAATGGAATATGAAAAACGTCTGTGGATCCCAGTGGAGATTATTTTCAAAGCAGCTTTAAAAAAAACTGCTTATTCCAACTTTGTCCAGCTGCTGGGTAATGAAACTAGGATTCAGCTCTTTTCAAATGGCCTTCAGACTAACTGAAACACAAAGTCACAAATAACAAAAGATCAAAACTCTCAGATGGTCATTAGTAATGGTCTTATTTCACCACATCGCTGTAAGCCAATGGTCTAGAATAATGAGGACAATGCAGTGAAGGCAATAACTTTCCTCTGCAAAGAAATCATCTGTTTGGACTGGAGATATTATTCATTTGGGAGAGAGAGGGGGAGTTTGTGACACAGCAAATATCTCTGGTCTTCACTCTTTCCAAAACAGAGAACACTGTGGAATACCCTTGTGTCATAAGGGAAATCAACTACTTTGTCTCCTTCCAAAACATAACTTCTGTCAATAGACTGGAAAGATAGCAGTGTGCGGTTGAGCACATGCTGGCCATCCAGCTTCTCTGTCATCCCTCTTAAGAATAATGTGTGCGTGCGTGTGTGCGTGTGCGTGTGTGTGTATAATTTATACCTCTCTCTTTAGGCTGGATGTGTCAATTTGTAGTTCATACATGCATCATTTATGAGCAGAATTACTGTCTTCCCTCAAATAGACACAAAATCCATAGTTTGAAAGCAACTGTTTTGTGCAGCGCCATTTTCCCTACATATTCCCCCACCTGCCCCAGCCCCCTAGGAATTGGAGTTCAACCAATGAACTTCAGCCCCTCGACATTTGAGTGACAGATAGCAAGAGGTACATCACACACACACGGTAGAGAGAGAGAGATACAAATGACACTAGATGGCTTAACGAACTGGAGATGGAGGCAAGGGTCAAACTGTACTCGCACACAGCAGCAAACGCATTAGACTCAATATCAATAAAAATGTCTATTTTCATTAATTGTGTTTGTTTATCTTGAAACTAAAAGTTAAAACTAACTCAAAGCAGGTTTCACATGAAATGCAAAAGAATGACATTGCACTAAGGAAGCCGGGATATGCTGTACGGACACGCCTGATGTCCAAATTGATGACTTATGTCACACAGTGGAGAGTCGAGTGGAGAAGAATGCAGCTAGCTAGTTTATGCTTGTGGCTAAAAACTTAAAATCGAGAATTTGAAGACTGTCTGCCGAAGTTGGGACTGGAGTGTTTAGAATCATTCAGTTTTGATCAGAGTAATTGTTATGTATATATACAGTGCCTTGCGAAAGTATTCGGCCCCCTTGAACTTTGCGACCTTTTGCCACATTTCAGGCTTCAAACATAAAGATATAAAACTGTATTTTTTTGTGAGGAATCAACAACAAGTGGGACACAATCATGAAGTGGAAAGACATTTATTGGATATATCAAAAACTGAAAAATTGGGCGTGCAAAATTATTCAGCCCCTTTACTTTCAGTGCAGCAAACTCTCCAGAAGTTCAGTGAGGATCTCTGAATGATCCAATGTTGACCTAAATGACTAATGATGATAAATACAATCCACCTGTGTGTAATCAAGTCTCCGTATAAATGCACCTGCACTGTGATAGTCTCAGAGGTCCGTTAAAAGCGCAGAGAGCATCATGAAGAACAAGGAACACACCAGGCAGGTCCGAGATACTGTTGTGAAGAAGTTTAAAGCCAGATTTGGATACAAAAAGACTTCCCAAGCTTTAAACATCCCAAGGAGCACTGTGCAAGCGATAATATTGAAATGGGAGTATCAGACCACTGCAAATCTACCAAGACCTGGCCGTCCCTCTAAACTTTCAGCTCATACAAGGAGAAGACTGATCAGAGACGCAGCCAAGAGGCCCATGATCACTCTGGATGAACTGCAGAGATCTACAGCTGAGGTGGGAGACTCTGTCCATAGGACAACAATCAGTCGTATATTGCACAAATCTGGCCTTTATGGAAGAGTGGCAAGAAGAAAGCCATTTCTTAAAGATATCCATAAAAGGTGTCGTTTCAAGTTTGCCACAAGCCACCTGGGAGACACAAACATGTGGAAGATGGTGCTCTGGTCAGATGAAACCAAAATTGAACTTTTTGGCAACAATGCAAAACATTATGTTTGGCATAAAAGCAACACAGCTCATCACCCTGAACACACCATCCCCACTGTCAAACATGGTGGTGGCAGCATCATGGTTTGGTCCTGCTTTTTTTCAGCAGGGACAGGGAAGATGGTTAAAATTGATGGGAAGATGGAGCCAAATACAGGACCATTCTGGAAGAAAACCTGATGGAGTCTGCAAAAGACCTGAGACTGGGACGGAGATTTGTCTTCCAACAAGACAATGATCCAAAACATAAAGCAAAATCTACAATGGAATGGTTCAAAAATAAACATATCCAGGTGTTAAAATGGCCAAGTCAAAGTCCAGACCTGAATCCAATCGAGTATTTGTGGAAAGAACTGAAAACTGCTGTTCACAAATGCTCTCCATCCAACCTCACTGAACTTGAGCTGTTTTGCAAGGAGGAATGGGAAAAAATTTCAGTCTCTCGATGTGCAAAACTGATAGACATACCCCAAGCGACTTACAGCTGTAATCACAGCAAAACGTGGCGCTACAAAGTATTAATTTAAGGGGGCTGAATCATTTTGTACGCCCAATTTCAGTTTTTGATTTGTAAAAAAGTTTGAAATATCCAATAAATGTCATTCCACTGAATGATTGTGTCTCACTTGTTGTTGATTCTTCACAAAAAAATACAGTTTTATATCTTTATGTTTGAAGCCTGAAATGTGGCAAAAGGTCGCAAAGTTCAAGGGGGCCGAATACTTTCGCAAGGCACTGTATCTTAAGAATATCATGGAATATAATTGAACATTTTCGTTTCTCTTAAAATAAAAGCCTTAGCGTAACAACAGTTTTAGTAAATAATACTGACGAGTAGAAACCAAAAAATAAAGTGTATATTTCAGGGTGTGCGTGTGCAGGACAGAGGAATAGCAATGCTTACACTACTGTTCTAAATTCAATCACCTTCATCCTCATCATTCAGTTCATTGACATTCAATTTTAAAGTCGTGCACAGTTATCAGTTTCTATTTGGTTTATGTCGCCCATTCATTGTCAGTTATAGACACATTAGCGCCTTGGGACCCAAAAGCATAATCAGTGCTCTAACTCCCCCTTGCGCTGGTCTGGAGCAATGAAGCAGTGACGCAAGGTACTGTACTAAACCACAAATTACCTCTAAATCCCGCAGCATAATCTCAACACTTTTAGTTGAGAAACCACTGTAGTTACAGTGGGGCAAAAAAAGTATTTAGTCAGCCACCAATTGTGCAATTTCTCCCACTTAAAAAGATGAGAGCCCTGTAATTTTCATCATAGGTACACTTCAACTATGACAGACAAAATGAGAGAGAAAAAAATCCAGAAAATCATATTGTAGGATTTTTACTGAATTTATTTGCAAATTATGGTGGAAAATAAGTACTTGGTCAATAACAAAAGTTTATCTCAATACTTTGTTATATACCCTTTTTGGCAATGACAGAGGTCCAACGTTTTCTGTAACTCTTCACAAGGTTTTCACACACTGTTGCTGGTATTTTGGCCCATTCCTCCATGCAGATCTCCTCTAGAGCAGTGATGTTTTGGGGCTGTTGCTGGGCAACACGGACTTTCAACTCCCTCCAAAGATTTTCTATGGGGTTGAGATCTGGAGACTGGCCACTCCAGGACCTTGAAATGTTTCTTACGAAGCCACTCCTTCGTTGCCCGGGCAGTGTGTTTGGGATCATTGTAATGCTGAAAGACCCAGCCACATTTAATCTTCAATGCCCTTGCTAATGGAAGGAGGTTTTCACTCAAAATCTCACGATACATGGCCCCATTCATTCTTTCCTGTACACGTATCAGTCGTCCTGGTCCCTTTGCAGAAAAACAGCCCCAAAGCATGATGTTTCTCCACCCCCATGCTTCACAGTAGGTATGGTGTTCTTTGGATGCAACTCAGCATTCTTTGTCCTCCAAACACGACGAGTTGAGTTTACCAAAAAGTTATATTTTGGTTTCATCTGACCATATGACATTCTCCCAATCTTCTTCTGGATCATCCAAATGCTCTCTAGCTCTCTAGGATTTGAGTACCTGGCGGCGTAATGTGTTACTGATGGTAGGCTTTGTTACTTTGGTCCCAGCTTTCACCCTAAGACGTTTTGTGCAACTGTCTAAAAAGTTAAGGGACCTAAAGGGGAAAAGATAACAGGGAAAGTAACCGTTTTGTGCAACTGTTGGCTGTAGGGTTCTGGAATAATACACCCCTGTTTCAGTGAGTGAACCAGCGCCAACCAAAATCAATAGCAGCAGCATATGGGGGAGGAAAAAGAGCCAATAGTAGGCAGGCCGCTGGCACTGCCCATCAATAAACCAACCAATGCCAGTGCCTGTACTGACGGTCGTTCTGTTTGCCAGTTTTAAAAATAACCAATTACAACAGAACGGAGCAGCATCAAATAAGATAAATATGCAGTAGAGCTCTGGGAGATGGAAAATAGCTCAGTTAAAATTCGAGACGGCGGGGGGAATTTGGAACGGTGACGGAAGAATCCTTCATCAGCTGGACAAACAGGCGCTTTGCCTCCCTCCCCGATCTCCCCCTCTCCTGTACACAGAGACAGGAGAAGCATTCCCGCTGCATGAACCGGCTGGCAGACCCCCCCATTCCATAAAACCTCCGGAGTGAGAACATTCCCGGTCCGCGACATCGGAAAATTTATAACCCATAACCCTTCCTCCATCCCTCCCTCCCTCCCCCTCCACCCGCTTCCTCCTGAGTCACGTTTCTTTCTACTGCAGCCCGTTGAATATTGGCAAAGCCTCCAACAGCCAGAGCATCTTCCCAAATGGCGCCTTCCAGGCCTGCAGCCATTGACGCTGTGGTGGATGACATTGCCAATCACATTGCATGACAATAGCAAACAGGACACTCCGCTGAGGAGAGTGTCGAGTTTCTCTCAGGCCTTACGTTACAACAGGAGGAAAAGTCTCTCTTCCCAAAGAAAGGACATCCTGCAAAAGGAATCAGAGCCACAGACCTGCAGAAACTGACAAGCTCTCCGATATCTTTCAGCCATATGCTGCTACACTTTCCATTAATTAGCCCCTTCTGCAGAGATCATTACTTTTCTGGTGCGCGAATGACAGTTTGTGTGGATTGAAATGTGCCTCCTTTTTGTGCTGAAATGTATCAGATTTGATATTTGACTCTGCCAACTGTGTGCAGTGATCAATTACAGCGTGTTTCTGCAAAATGCTATTTTGTGTTAGCAACAGAGGTCAAGATTGGATCAGACCGCATGAGAAAATTGCATTGGTCTTTCCACAAAGTTCAAATGGGATCTTGTTTTTTTTCTGGGAAAATAACCTAAAAGTAGTATGGTTGAGATGGGAAACAGGTCAAAACGCATTGTATAGCATCATTAAATACTGTATGTGAGACTGATTTATGGCGCATTATATACCTTCTCTTTACAGATAAATATGGATTGAATTTGAGTAGATGTATGTATGGGGGCAACACTGGGTAGGCTGCTACAACAATGTCCACTGTGAAACATCTGTAGAACCACTTGTAACGGTATCCCATTCTGATTCCTCATACATTACAGATGAGATAATTTAGAACATTTATATGACACTATGACAGACCTGGACTGGGACAAAGATTTTATGACAAATAACCAGACATTTCACGCACAATCCAGATTTTAGTATTATATTCAGATCCCCCATTTTCTTCCTCCTGAAGAAGAACAATGCTGTACTGGGCCAAGACTTTGTCTGGCTCTTGGAGATCAAGCTGACTGTTGGAATTCCGAGCCGACTAGGTGAAAAATATGCCGATGTTCCCTTTAGCAAGGCACTAATTGCTCCTGTAAGTCACTCTGGATAAGAGTGCCTGCTAAATGCTTAAAATGTCAGCATAAGGCATGCACACCCTTATTGTTTTTTATAACAATATTTGTATTGGCATTTTCCATTTCAGCGTTGCTAGTTTTGACCTTTTAAATGAACTTTCATGTGTATCAATGGGGGGGTAAAAGGATGGCATGCCTTTGAACAGATCTTCAAGAGTTACTTTACTACAGTAGACCTACTGTATGAGGTGATGAATGTGTGTGATGGATGAACCCAACCCCACTAACACATACGTGGTCTTCTGTGGATTACATTGCAGGAATATCTCCTAGAAGCTGAGGTGCTGTGACCTAAATCAAAGGGATTGCTGAAAGGTCAGGTCAATAAGATTGACCATGGTCAGTGTATGGTCAAAGTCAAGTTAACAAAGTGTGGCATCTGTTGACAAAAACACAGTCGTATCCAGTCGGCAACCATGGAGTTGTCGACGTGACGTCATGTGAATGTGCCATATTTTTCTCTTTATGCTGCTTCCAACATGACAACAACATATAAAAATACAGCCTGAAGGCAGAGCAAAGCTCCCAGAAAATGTGAATTCGCTTAGTAATGAAATGACACACAGGTTTGGCTTAAACAACTGGCTGGAGAACCTGCCAACTGGTCATCTAATTTAAATTGCATTTATGATAATAATGTTGATTTAATCTGATTATAGGCAATTGTGCAGTATCACTAGCCCATAGTTAATTTAAGGACAGTTTATAAAGAATGGCCTGTCTCTAAACTGGTATGTTTATACATTTTTATTTATTTAACTAGGCAAGTCAAAATTCTTATTTTCAATGACGGTCTAGGGGCAGAACGACAGATTTGTACCTTGTCAGCTCGGGGATATGAACTTGCAACCTTTCGTTTACTAGTCCAACGCTCTAACCACTAGGCTACCCTGCCACCCCATACTTAAGTGTCATTATTGTTGTGTTATGAAAAACATTTGTGTGTGTGTGTGTGTGTGCTTGTAAGGTTAGGTTAAGAGTTAGGGTTAGAGGATAATGTTTGGGATTAAGGTTAGGGTTAAAGGTTATGAAAATAGGAATGGAAATAAATGTTATGTCCCCACAAGGCTAGTAAGTAAGATAAGAGTAAGAGAAGAAAAACAATAAATAAAAGTAAGATAAGAAAAACAGATCATTTAAGAGCAGTAGTAAATAACAATAGCGGGGCTGTATACAAGGGGTACCGGTACAGAGTCAATGTGTCACTGTGAGGGGGCACCGGTACTGGAGATAATTATGTACATGCAGGTAGTCTTGTCAAAGTGGCTATGCATAGATAATAACAGAGTAGCAGCAGCGTAGCGGGGGAGGGGGAGGTGCAAACAGTCTGGCTAGCCATTTGATTAGCTGTCTTATGGCTTGGGGGAGTAGAAGCTTTTTAGAAGCCTCTTGGACCTAAACCTGGCGCTCCGGTACTGCTTGTCGTGCGGTAGCAGAGAGAACAGTCTATGACTAGGGTGGCTGGAGTCTGACGATTTTCAGGGCCTTCCTCTGACACCGCCTGGTATAGAGGTCCTTGTTGGCAGGAAGCTTGGCCCCAGTGATGTACTGGGCCGTTCGCACAACCCTCTGTAGTGCCTTGCGGTCAGAGGCCGTTGCCATACCAGGCAGTGATGCAACCAGTCAGGATGCTCTCGATGGTGCAACTGTGAAATCTTTTGAGGATCTGAGGACCCATACCAAATATTTTCAGTCTCCTGAGGGGGAATAGGTTTTGTCTTGGTGTGCTTGGACCATGTTAGTTTTTGTTGTTGATATGGACACCAAGGAACTTGAAGCTCTCAACCTGCTCCACTACGGCTCAGTCGATGAGAATGAGGGCGTGTTCGGTCCTCTTTTTCCTGTCGTCCACAATCATCTCCTTTGTCTTGATCAGGTTGAGGGAGAGGTTGGAACTTTGAACATTAAAAGGGTAAAACACAATTTACCCTTTTGTAGTTAATAAATCCAATGTGAAATGTGATAACTAGACCTTAACATTGAAAAATTGAATCCATTATTTTCCAGCTAATTAAAAGTATCCCTCTCCATCTTCTGAATCAAACATGTAATGTCAGTACAGTAGCCTATGCTTCGGAGGGGGGTGGGGCAAGTAGCCTAAACACAGGCAGACACTGGAATACGTTTCTGAGTAACAGAGGTCTTTGCATAGGCACTTTGTTGCATTGTGTTGTGGGACTAGATAAAAATGACTGGAACGTTAAACAATGTTATTAACCAGTTCATGATTTTAAAATAACGGAACAGTATGGATCACTTTCGTACCAGGTTCCATTTCTGTTCCTTGAAAAAGGAGAACACCATTTTGGGTTCTGTTCCCTGAACCGGTTCTAACCCCCGCTATTGACCAATAAACATTCACGTGGGCGTGGTCTGGCACAAATGCATATAAAAATAATTTAAGGATATTCGTATTGTAACAAAATTTGGTACACACGTTGCAAACACTCAAGACTTAACATACGCAAGAACATTCATATGCTAAATGACTGACTAAAATATCAACCACAGGATGGTTCTATAAACGCCACATGTTTATATCTCTTTATCTGTTAGACTCAGAGTGATGCACTTTTACACATGCTCAGGGATGTGAGTTAAGTTAACCCACATGATATCGCAGACACCACCTGCTCGATTTTGACCAAACTTGGGTGAATGATGAGTCTTGCCATAGAGATCCATCATTTACACGGATTGCCCCAAGGGCGCTGCATCATTCGTGTGGGACGACATGTTTATTGTTGCCTTGTCTGACAACAGTTTAATCCAGGGGTGGGCAACTCCAGTCCTTGAGGGCCTGATTGGTGTCACAGTTTTGCCCCAGCCTCAGCTAACACACCCAACTCCAATAATCACCTACTCATGATCTTCAGTTTAGAATGCAATTTGATTAAATCAGCTGTGTTTGCTATGGGATGGAGAAAAAAAGTGACACCTATCAGGCCCTCGAGGACAGGAGTTGCCCACCCCCTGGTTTAAATCCGTGACTTGGCTTAACCTTGAAACCATTAAACCCTTGGACATTGGCTGTACTAAATTCGACTTCTTTGTTTGGGGAAAAAGTGTGTATCCAGAGCTGAAGCCTGAAGTGCCAGAGCTGGAAAAACAGTGACTAAAGTTAACCACGTGGGTTGTAGACTCTGTGGCCATAGACATCCATGGAGCATCAGGTTCAGTAGAGCACATGGCCCAAACAACCAATCCCTCAGCATGGATTTTATTAATCATCATGAAACGGATAGTTTGGGAAAGTAACTCAAAAACTATGTACTGTAGCTAGGGATATCCAACACTACAGTTGTATTGAGATTGAAAATGCATCGAGTCCTGCTACTGTAGCTTGAATCTGGCTCATTTGGTGTAACAGCTGTTTATATACAGTAAATTATGTTGCATTTGAAATGTCATGCTCCTGATATATAGATGAATTCCTCAGATTGGCAACATGGGTTTTTAGCCCGGCTCGGAGAGAAAGGAGAAAGAGAGGCAGAGACTGCAGACGATGTTGTGCCAATAAGGTTGGGAGTTGGAATGCGAATGGGGCTTTTTTTTCCCCATTCACCCTGGGGGAAACAAAGCTGGATTCAACAAACCAGCAGCGAACCCTCTCCGTAAAAAAAAAACAAATGCTTGGTGTTAAGATGTTTCTGCTCGCTTGCAGTGTTTCCTGAATCCCAGGTCATACGTGGTGTCATGTGTTAAATCACACACACACACACACACACACACACACACACACACACACACACACACACACACACACACACAGCTGGCCACCGGCTTAAAACATATCTACTGGGGTATAGCAGCACAACACTGGCTCCCCTCCTTTCTAAACACTCTGCCAACATCTGCTCTGGCATCACTGCAACACACACACACACAAACACACCCATACTCACGCACGCACACAAGAGATAGAAACTCTATATTTTCTTTCATTCTCAGTCTTGCTCTAAATCGTATTCTCATGCCCTTCCACAGTCAAAATGATTCAGCCAAAAAAATAGCGTCATTAAAAATGCACACACAATACAGTTGGCGGAAGTAGCCGACATGTGCCAACACAGGGCATTTCATAAAGCACTGTATTTAACTCTGCAACTTCTCCCTACTTGACGCTTTATGGTCCCACTTCTTTCCTCAAGAAAGGAAGAGGAATTTATTCACTCTGCCAGCTCCAGTTAGTACTGTGGAGGGAGGAAACTTTGTCTGGGGTGTTGTGAACTGATTGTGTTTAGGGAACTGAAGGGTTCTCTTGGACCTAAACATCACATTTTCCATATATTTTCTCGTGTTCCAACACACCTGCTACTAATGTGTACTTAAAATAAAGAGGTAGAGAAAATCTGAATCCAAGCAAATATAAAAATGCCTATATTTAGAATTGATATATAGAATGATGCTGAACTAACCTGGGAGATAGTTTTCAGTTTTCAGTAAATCAATGCATTGTTGAAGGTTTGCTAAGCATTGTCATGTTTACGCCACATCAAGTGTGAAGTTAGTGTGCTTAAATTCTATTTGATTATTGAATTGACTAAACAGTGATGCAGTCTTTAGTTCTACTTTAGTTCTCCCCTGAAGCCTGTGTGTGCAGCATTCCTGTGAGCCAGTCTTTGTCATCCTCCCCCAGAGAGGGAGAGAAAGAGTACAGTACAGGCTCAGTGAGCACAGCCTTGCCATTGAGAAGGATAGACACAGGAAAACCTGACTCCCTGTAGAGGAAAGGCTGTGCAACGACTGCAAAACAGCAGAATCTGAGAGCTGCATTTCCTGACAAAATGTCCAAAACATAAATCAATTAGAGAGTGTCATTTCCCCAAATGTGAAACCCTTATTCAAGGTTTCAAAGACCTCTCTGATGAGGATAGGCTACCCTGTTGGGGGAGGACGCAGAAATCTGTGGGTTGGCAGCGCACTACATTGCTGCCTGCCATAAGATGAGGGACAGCACCTGACAGGCCAACCAACCTGAACATGTCCTCTATGCTTATTGTTATTGGTGAATGTATGGTTATTTTGACCCTCGGTTATTGTTGTTACTGTTGTCCCGTTGACAATTTTGATTCTTATTATTTTAATATTGTACATATCCAAAGTAAGCTTTGGAAATATGTACATTGTTACGTCATGCCAATAAAGCACATTGAATTGAGAGAGAGAAGGAGAAGTGTGAGCCAGAGCCTAACTTATCCTCCCCCAGAGAGAGAGAGAGAGAGAGGGAGAGAGAGAGAGAGAGAAAAATGGGGAGGAGGATGGAGATGGCTGGATCGGAGCAGAGAGTGGAGGAGGTGATTGTTCGGCATTGGGGTCCGTTCCAGGACTGCAAGCTAATTGATTGCCCCCCATCTAGCTTCAGAGTTTGTTCTGTTAGGTGACCTAAACTGGGATATGCTTAACACCCCAGCAGTCCTACAATCTAAGCTAGATGCCCTCAATCTCACACAAATCAAAGGAACCGACCAGGTACAACCCTAACTCTGTAAGCAAGGGCACCCTCATAGACGTCATCCTGAACCAACTGGCCCTCCAAATACACCTTCGCTGTCTGCAACCAGAATCTCAGCGACCACTGCCTCATTGCCTGTATCCGCTACGGTGCCGCAGTCAAACGACCACCCCTCATCACTGTCAAATGCTCCCTAAAACACTTCTGTGAGCAGGCCTTTCTAATCGATCTGGCCCGGGTATCCTGGAAGGACATTGACCTCATCCCGTCAGTTGAGGATGCCTGGTCATTCTTTAAGAGTAACTTCCTCACCATTTTAGATAAGCATGCTCCGTTCAAAAAATGCAGAACTAAGAACAGATACAGCCCTTGGTTCACTCCAGACCTGACTGCCCTCGACCAGCACAAAAACATCCTGTGGCGGACTGCAATAGCATCGAACAGTCCCCGCGATATGCAACTGTTCAGGGAAGTCAGGAACCAATACACGCAGTCAGTCAGGAAAGCTAAGGCCAGCTTCTTCAGGCAGAAGTTTGCATCCTGTAGCTCCAACTCCAAAAAGTTCCGGGACACTGAAGTCCATGGAGAACAAGAGCACCTCCTCCCAGCTGCCCACTGCACTGAGGCTGGGGAACACGGTCACCACCGACAAATCCATGATTATCGAAAACTTCAACAAGCATTTCTCAACGGCTGGCCATGCCTTCTGCTTGGCTACTCTTGCCTCGGCCAACAGCGCCGGCCCCCCCGCAGCTCCTCGCCCAAGCCTCTCCAGGTTCTCCTTTACCCAAATCCAGATAACAGATGTTCTGAAAGAGCTGCAAAACCTGGACCCGTATAAATCAGCTGGGCTTGACAATCTGGACCCTCTATTTCTGAAACTATCCGCTGCCATTGTCGCAACCCCTATTACCAGCCTGTTCAACCTCTTATATCGTCTGAGATCCCCAAGGATTGGAAAGCTGCTGCAGTCATCCCCCTCTTCAAAGGGGGAGACACCCTGGACCCAAACTGTTACAGACCTATATCCATTCTGCCCTGCCTATCTAAGGTCTTTGAAAGCCAAGTCAACAAACAGGTCACTGACCATCTCGAATCCCAGCATACCTTCTCCGCTATGCAATCTGGTTTCCGAGCCGGTCACGGGTGCACCTCAGCCACACTCAAGGTACTAAACGACATCATAACCGCCATCGATAAAAGAAAGTACTGTGCAGCAGTCTTCAACGACCTTGCCAAGGCTTTCGACTCTGTCAATCACCAGATTGTTATCGGCAGACTCAGTAGCCTCGGTTTTTCGGATGACTGCCTTGCCTGGTTCACCAATTACTTTGCAGACAGAGTTCAGTGTGTCAAATCGGAGGGCATGCTGTCCGGTCCTCTGGCAGTCTCTATGGGGGTGCCACAGGGTTCAATTCTCGGGCCGACTCTTTTCTCTGTATATATCAATGATGTTGCTCTTGCTGCGGGCGATTCCCTGATCCACCTCTACGCAGACGACACCATTCTATATACTTTCGGCCCTTCATTGGACACTGTGCTATCTAACCTCCAAACGAGCTTCAATGCCATACAACACTCCTTCCGTGGCCTCCAACCGCTCTTAAACGCTAGTAAAACCAAATGCATGCTTTTCAACCGATCGCTGCCTGCACCCGCATGCCCGACTAGCATCACCACACTGGATGGTTCCGACCTTGAATATGTGGACATCTATAAGTACCTAGGTGTCTGGCTAGACTGCAAACTCTCCTTCCAGACCCATATCAAACATCTCCAATCGAAAATCAAATCAAGAGTCGGCTTTCTATTCCGCAACAAAGCCTCCTTCACTCACGCTGCCAAGCTTACCCTAGTAAAACTGACTATCCTACCGATCCTCGACTTCGGCGATGTCATCTACTAAATCGCTTCCAACACTCTACTCAGCAAACTGGATGCAGTTTATCACAGTGCCATCCGTTTTGTCACTAAAGCACCTTATACTACCCAACACTGCGACTTGTATGCTCTAGTCGGCTGGCCCTCGCTACATATTCGTCGCCAGACCCACTGGCTCCAGGTCATCTACAAGGCCATGCTAGGTAAAGCTCCGCCTTATCTCAGTTCACTGGTCACGATGGCAACACCCATCCGTAGCACGCGCTCCAGCAGGTGCATCTCACTGATCATCCCTAAAGCCAACACCTCATTCGGCCGCCGAATTGCAAAAATCGCTGAAGTTGGAGACTTATCTCCCTCACCAACTTCAAACATCAGCTATCTGAGCAGCTAACCGATCGCTGCAGCTGTACATAATCTATTGGTAAATAGCCCACCCATTTTCACCTACCTCATCCCCACAGTTTTTATTTATTTACTTTTCTGCTCTTTTGCACACCAATATCTCTACCTGTACATGATCATCTGATCATTTATCACTCCAGTGTTAATCTGCAGAATTGTAATTATTTGCCTACCTCATTGACTTGTTAATTGTTTACTCCATGTGTAACTCTGTGTTGTCTGTTCACACTGCTATGCTTTATCTTGGCCAGGTCGCAGTTGCAAATGAGAACTTGTTCTCAACTAGCCTACCTGGTTAAATAAAGGTGAAATAAAAAAATAAAAAAAATAAAAAAGCTTGGCCAGAGGAGGTGAGAGGGAGCTTCAGTCTGATGACCTGAGCACACTGACCCTAATATAATCCAGAATGCTGGAGAGGAGAGCCCTGCTTATCCAAACATCTACAAGTTGTCTGCTATTAGGCCAATTAGCATGGCTAAATCCACAAGGTCCTATAGTGACTAGGAGTTCTCACATACAGTACTGTAAGAGTTCATTCTCCCTTAGCACTTAATCCTGTCATAAGTGCTCCAATAAACATACAGCAATGAAAGAGGAAAGGATATTAAGCTAAGGACCCTGAGGCTTAACACCTCCCTCTGCAACTGGATCTGGACTTCCCGACGGTCCGCACCCCAGGTGGTAAGGGTAGGTAACAACACATCCGCCACGCTGATCCTCAACACAGGGGACCCTCAAGGGTGCGTGCTCAGCCCCCTCCTGTACTCCCTGTTCACTCACGACTGCACGGCCAGGCACGAATCCAACACCATCATTAAATTGGCCGATGACAACAGTGCCTGATCACTGACAACAACGAGACAGCGTATACGGAGGAGGTCAGAGAACTGGCCGTGTGGTGCAAGGACAACAACCTCTCCCTCAACGTGATCAAGACAAAGGAGATGATTGTGGACTACATGAAAAAGAGGACTGAGCACGCCTCCATTCTCATCGACAGGGCTGCAGTGGAGCAGGTTGAGAGCTTCAAGTTCCTTGGTGTCCACATCCTCAACAAACTAACATGATCCAAGCACACCAAGACAGTCGTGAAGCGTGCATGACAAAACCTATTCCCCCTTAGGAGACTGAAAAGATTTGGCATAGGTCCTCAGATTGTCAAAAGGTTCTACAGCTGCACCATCGAGAGCATCCTGACTGGTTGCATCACTGCCTGGTATGGCAACTGCTCGGCCTCCGACCGCAAGGCACTACATAGAGGGTAGTGAGATCGGCCCAGTACATCACTGGGGCCAAGCTTCCTGCTATCCAGGACCTCTATACCAGGCGGTGTCAGAGGAAGGTCCTAAAAATGGTCAAAGACTCCAGCCACCCTAGTCATAGACTGTTCTCTCTGCTACCGCACGGCAAGTGGTGCTGGAGCGCCAAGTCTAGGTCCAAGAGGCTTCTAAAACAGCTTCTAACCCTAAGCCATAAGACTCCTGAACATCTTGTCAAACGGCTACCCAGACTATTTGCATCCCCCCTCCCCCTCTCCACACCACTGCTACTCTCTGTTGTCATCTACGCACAGTCACTTTAATGAACTCTACCCACATATACTACCTCAACTAACCGGTGCCCCCGCACATTGAATCTGTACCGGCACCCCCCTGTATATAATGATATTTTTTACTGCTGCTCTTTAATTACTTGTTACTTTTCTCTTATTCTTATCCATATGTTTTAAAACCGCACAGTTGGTTAGGGGCTCATAAGTAAGCATTTCACTGTAAGGTCTACACTTGCTGAATTCGGGCGCATGTGACTAATAACATGTGATTTGATTTCCCAGTTGACTACAGTGCATGTCTCCTGAATAAACTGAGAGGGACTACGGTTTAAAGTCAGGTAATACCTGCAGCGGAAATTCATTTATTATCACAAAGGTTCGTGTAGAGAAAAAGGAGAGGTGAAATTCAAGGTTTTTTGTTTATCCTGTCTCAACTTTTTACCAAGCAGACCAAAAGACATATGCTCTAAATTGTTTTACTAGGTCCTCAGTCTGTGGTAATTAATCCCAAATGTTTTGCCACGTTCCTCATGAGGTCAGTGTAATTCAAAACCTTTCCTCTCTATTTTCTTCCTTCATGATGTGTGATGCATAACAAAAGAAGGAACAAAGTTATGAAGTGGTCATAAAATAGGTCACATGATTAACTTCTCAAACGTATGCATATAAAAAAGGATTTGTGTAATATGACAGTCACTCATTCCGGCTATCAAAGACTTGTCCCAGTCGAATGCTCTAGTGTCTCATGGATTAAACATCCAAGAGGGCAATTTTCTACTTAGCCACTTAACCTAAATGCTCATCGATCCAAAGGACACTCATCTTACATGCTTACAGCAGCAATGTGTGTGGGCCTGAATGCTTGGAACACAACACTGAAACTATCCGCTGCCATTGGGGGCTGAGGCGCTTCATCAAGCACATGTTGCCCCTGCAGACTGAGGTAGAACAGTGGAAATGTCATCTCATGTTTATCATTAAAACAGGATAGCCATTTATACTGTATGTTAATAATGTTCTTTTATATTTCGCCTTTTGTTTTAATCAGACTCCCCGACTTTGTAAGTCTAATTATGCTAGTTTGTCCATTATTGGCATGATTGTAAAGCTCGCCACCATTGGACTCTGGAGCTGTGGAAACGCGTTCTCTGGAGTGATGAATCACACTTCACCATCTGGTAGTCCGACAAACAAATCTGGGTTTGGCGGATGCTAGGACAACACTACCTGCCTCAATGCGTAGTGCAAACTGTAAAGTTTGGTGCAGGAGGAATAATGGTCTGGGGCTGTTTTTCATGATTCAGGCTAGGCCCCTTAGTTCCAGTGAAGTGAAATCTTAAAGCTACAGCATTCAATGACATTCTAGGCAATTCTGTGCAATTTGGGGAAGGCCCTTTACTGTTTCAGCATGAAATGCCCCTATGCACAAAGCGAGGTCCATACAGAAATGGTTTGTCGAGATCTGTGTGGAAGAACTTGACTGTCCTGCAAAGAGACCTGACCCCATCGAACACCTTTAGGATGATTTAGAACGCCGACTGCCAGCCAGGCCTAATAGCCCAACATCAGTGCCTGACCTCACTAATGGTCTTGTGGCTGAATGGAAGCAAGTCCTCGCAGCAACGTTCCAACATTTTTAATGGAAAGCCTTCCCAGAAGAGTGGAGGCTGTTATAGCAGCAAAGGGGGGACCAACTCCATATTATGGCTATGATTTTGGAATGACATGTTCGACGAGCAGGTAAACACACTACATGACCAGAAGTATGTGTACATCTTCAAGGCCTCTCATTTCCACCTCCAACAAAAAATATTGCAGTGGTCCAGAGTCATCGACACTTGACCTCTACCGCCGAATCCACTAAGGGGTTATAATCAAGATAATCGATATTTATTAATAAGATGGATTGGTTATCAGCACTCACCTTAGAAGGTTCTTTGTTGGTGTTATTTAGTGTCTGTGAAATTAACATTTGTGGTGATAGTTGTAGCAATACTAGTGGCAGTTGTGCTAGCAAACAGCTCCTGCATTTAGTGAGTGACTAGCCACAAAGTCATTAGTTTAACTGAAATAGACTAAAAATGCCCTGTGTATCCTACACTTATGAGCTTATAGGTCCCAAAACGTAATGGATCCAGTGACCTTTGTTGTGAATGTTTATCTTCTCTGCCTACGATTAGCCCACCCAGAGATCAGTGAATCAGCTCTGTTCTGACACTTCATGGGGATTGACCTTTGCCCCCTACAGTGGAGCCTAGTATTGACATGGTTAGTCAGCGTGAATCGGATTACAGACAGTAAGCCTGGGTAGGACCAACAGGGCGCCACTCCCACAGAGTGCTCTTTATACCTGAGAGGGAGGCAGTGATTAGAGAGCTAATATCAGTCTATTCAGCCACTCTGATGGTCGAGACAAGCATACAGACACACACACACATCCAGGCATAAGCACACACTTAAGCATGCACGCAAAGTCACATCAGGAATTCATTACTGTTATATATGGTGCTGCTTGTGCGTATAAATCTGCTATAAGAGTTAGAGAGAGAATCACAGAGACGAGTTAGAGTTAGAGTTGAAGTCGGAAGTTTACATACACCATAGCCACAGACCAGCAAATATTTTTTACATCATCAACATATGAATCACCACACAACTTATTGTATGACCACTTATACACTATATTAGGCCCAGCCTTTGGAACTTTGGTTTTCCTAGATATGGCTATTATATTGTTAGTGAACAGCTTGATGAAAGACAGTCAATATTAAATCACTCCAAAAATATACTTCTCTGTTGATATCACATACAGTTGAAGTTGGAAGTTTACATACACCTTAGCAAAATAGATTTAAACTCAGTTTTTCAAAACTCCTGACATTTAATCCTAGTAAAAATGCCCTGTTTTAGGTCAGTTAGGATCACCACTTTATTTTAAGAATGTGAAGTGTCAGAATAGGAGAGAGGATGATTTATTTCAGCTTTTATTTCTTTCATCACATTCTCAGTGGGTCAGAGGTTTACATACACTGAATTAGTATTTGATAGCATTGCCTTTAAATTGTTTAACATGGGTCAAACGTTTTGGGTAGCCTTCCACAAGCTTCCCACAATAAGTTGGGTGAATTTTGGCCCATTCCTCCTGACAGAGCAGGTGTAACTGAGTCAGGTTTGTAGGCCTCCTTGCTCGAGCACGCATTTTCAGTTCTGCCCACAAATTTACTATGGGATTGAGGTCAGGGCTTTGTGATGTGCACTCCAATACCTTGACTTTGTCCTTTAGCCATTTTGCCACAACTTCAGAATTATGCTTGGGGTCATTGTTCATTTGGAAGACCCATTTGCAACCAAGCTTTAACTTCCTGACTGATGTCGTGAGATGTTGCTTCAGTATATACACATCATTGTCCTCCTCATGTTTACATCTATTTTGTGAAGTGCACCAGTCCGTCCTACAGCAAAGCACCCCAACAACATGATGCTGCCACCCCCGTGCTTCACGGTTGGGATGGTATTCTTCAGCTTGCAAGCCTCCCCTTTCTCCTCCAAACATAACAATGGTCATGGCCAAACAGTTTTGTTTCATCAGACCAGAAGACATTTCTCCAAAAAGAACGGTCTTTGTCCCCATGTGCAGTTGCAAACTGTAGTCTGGCTTTTTATGCCAGTTTTGGAGCAGTGGCTTCTTCCTTGCTGAGCGGCCTTTTAGATTATGCCGATATAGGACTCATTTTACTGTGGATATAGATACTTTTGTACCGGTTTCCTCCAGCATATTCACAAGGTCTTTTGTCCTTTGCTTGTTGTTCTGGGATTGATTTGCACTTTTCACAACAAAGTACGTTCATCTCTAGGAGACAGAACACATCTCCTTCCTGAGCGGTACGACGGCTGCGTGGTCCCATGGTGTTTATACTTGCGTACTATTGTTTGTACAGATGAACGTGGTACCTTCAGGCGTTTGGAAATTGCTCCCAAGGATGAACCAGACTTGGAGGTCTACAAAAAAATCATTCTGAGGTCTTGGCTGATTTCTTTTGATTTTCCCATGATGTCAAGCAAAGGGGCACTGAGTTTGAAGGTAGGCCTTGAATACATCCACAGGTACACCTCCAATTGACTCAAATGATGTCAATTAGCCTATCAGAAGCTTCTAAAGCCATAACAAACTTTGTGTATGTAAACTGCTGACCCATTGGAATTGAGATACAGTGAATTATAAATTAAATAATCTGTCTGTATACAAGTGTTGGCAAAAAATTACTTGTGTCACGCACAAAGTAGATGTCCTAACCGACTTGCCAAAACTATAGTTAGTTAACAAGAAATGTAATGACTCCAACCTAAGTGTATGTAAACTTCCGACTTCAACTGTATGTAGACAAAGATCGTGATAACAGAGACAGTTGTCCCTATAAGACCAGTTGACCATAGAAAATGAGCTCTGTGAGGCTGTGAGATCTCTATACAGTACATACATGCTCGAACTCCCCGACTGAGTTCCCTGTGAATCTAGACAGAGTTTAACCTTGACTCAGGGGTAGACGTACCATAGTAAATGTCCGGGACACTCCAATTCGTATGATTTATTACGTTTCGTATGGTATGTACAGTCGTGGCCAAAAGTTTTGAGAATGAAACAAATATTAATTTTCACTAAGTTTGCTGCTTCAGTGTCTTTAGATATTTTTGTCAGATGTTACTATAGAATACTGAAGTATAATTACAAGCATGTCAAAGGCTATTTTTGACAATTACATGAAGTTGATGCAAAGAGTCAATATTTGCAGTGTTGACCATTCTTTTTCAAGACCTCTTTAATCCGCCCTGGCATGCTGTGAATTAACTTCTGGGTCACATCCTGACTGATGGCAGCCCATTCTTGCATAATCAATGCTTGGAGTTTTGTCAGAATTTGGGGGGTTTTGTTTGTCCACCCGCCTCTTGAGGATTGACCACAAGTTCTCAATGGGATTAAGGTCTAGGGAGTTTCCTGGCCATGGACCCAAAATATCAATGTTTTGTTCCCCGAGCCACTTAGTTATGGCAAGGTGATCCATCATGCTGAAAAAGGCATTGTTCGACACCAAACTGTTCCTGGATGGATGGAAGAAGTTGCTCTTGGAGGATGTGTTGGTACCATTCTTTATTCATGGCTGTGTTCTTAGACTAATTGTGAGTGAGCACACTCCCTTGGCTGAGAAGCAACCCAACACATGAATGGTCTCAGGATGCTTTACTGTTGGCATGACACAGGACTGATGGTAGTGCTCACCTTGTCTTCTCCGGACAAGCTTTTTTCCGGATGCCCCAAACAATCGTAAAGGGGATTCATCAGAGAAAATGAATTTACCACAGTCCTCAGCAGTCCAATTCCTGTACCTTTTGCAGAATATCAGTCTGTCCCTGATGTTTTTCCTGGAGAGAAGTGGCTTTTTTGCTGGCTTCTTGACACCAGGCCATCCTCCAAAAGTCTTCGGCTCACTGTGCATGCAGATGCACTCACACCTGCCTGCTGACAATCCTGAGCAAATTCTGTACTGGTGCCCCGATCCCGCAGTCGATCCCGCAGGTGCCCCGATCCCGCAGCTGAATCAACTTTAGGAGACAGTCCTAGCACTTGCTGGACTTCCTTGGGCGCCCTGAAGCCTTCTTCACAACAATTGAACCGCTCTCCTTGAAGTTCTTGATGATCCGATAAATGGTTGATTTAGATGCAAATCTTACTGGCAGCAATATACTTGCCTGTAAAGACGTTTTTGTGCAAAGCAATGATGACGGCACGTGTTTCCTTGCAGGTGACCATGATTGACAGAGGAAGAACAATGATTCCAAGCACCACCCTCCTTTTGAATCTTCCAGTCTGTTATTCAAACTCAATCAGCATGAGGACAAGGCTGGAGTGATCTCCAGCTTTGTCCTCGTCAACACTCACACCTGTGTTAACGAGAGAATCACTGACATGATGTCAGCCGGTCCTTTTCTGGCAGGGCTGAAATGCAGTGGAATTTTTTGGGGGGATTCAGTTCATTTGCATGGCAAAGAGGGACATTGCAATTAAATATATGCAAATTGCCATCATACAAACTGAGGCAGCAGACTGAAAATTCATATTTGTGTCATTCTCAAAACTTTTAGCCACGACTGCATGGTAAGTATCAATCATTTTGTATGATACGTTCAGATTTATAATTCATATGATAGCTTACGATTTGCAATTTGTACAATATGTTACAAATTTACAAAACGTATGATAAGTTACGAATTCCAATCTGTTGTGGCTAACAGTAGCTAGGTGGTTAATGTTAGCTAGGCTAGGGGTTAGGGTTTAAGGTTAAATGTTTAAGGTTGGGGGAAGGGTTAGCTAACATGCTAAGTAGTTGCAAAGTAGCTAAAAAGTAATAAGTACTTAACATTTGCTAATTAGCTAAAATGACCAACCACCCTACTTTTGTTAATGCCTTAAGTAACCTTCTGTCCTGTGTAACCATACCGGAAGTTGGGAAGAGATTTTCAATCGACAGATTCTATGGCACATGGTTAATGAACTGATAAACAAAATTATGACGTATTCAAAACTTAGAAGTTTTCAATTTGAATTATTATAAAGTATTCTTGCAACCAATAGAATGTTCTATATATGGAGGATGCTACCATCCCAGCTCTGCAGATGTGTGAAGAGACAGAATCATTAGTTCATTTGTTTTGGTACTGTCCATCTGTAGCTTGTTTTTCTTTGCAGATTCAGAAATTGCAGAATTGCTCAATTTACCTGGAGCTAACGCTGCAAATAGCACTGCTGGGTGATTTATGACTTGTTTCAGGAAACTAGGCCTATGTCGCGTGTCACTACTTCACAGGAGAGGCATTTGAATGTAAGCTTATTTTTTTAATCAAAATGCTTTTTTTGTCAGAAATGCCTTCTCCATACCCCTCCATGGGCTAGGTTTAACATTTTTTAGTTAACCAGGTACATTGACGGAGAACACATTCTCATTTACAGCAACGCCCTCAGGAATAGTTACAGGGGAGAGGAGGGGGGATGAATGAGCCAATTGTAAACTGGGGATGATTAGGTGACCGTGATAGTATGAGGGCCAGATTGTGAATTTAGCCAGGACACCAGGGTTAACACCCCTACTCCTACGATAAGTGTCATGGGATCTTTTGTGACCACAGAGAGTCAGGACACCCGTTTAACGTACCATCCAAAAGTCAGCACCCTACACAGGGCAATGTCCCCAATCACTGCCCTGGGGTATTGGGATATTTGTTGTTATACCAGAGGAAATGGTGCCTTCTATTGGCCCTCCAATGACACTTCCAGCAGCATCTGGTCTCCCATCCAGGGACCAACTAGGACCAACCCTGCTTAGCTTCAGAAGCAAGCCAGCAGTGTGATTGAGGGGAGAGGCCTGGGTCTAGGACTGGCTGAGGACCAGGTTTGTCTGAGAGTCAGCGATAGTCCACTGGGCATCTCCAGTGTGTCGAGTCTACAGAGCCTGCTGCTAACTGATCCAATGTCACATGTCTACCAGTCCCAAGTTCCCCACCCCCAGGCTCTGGCAGCTCACGTCTTGGCCCACTGCATTGTGGGTCTGCGGGGAGATATAAGAATAAGATTGCTCCTTCAGCCCAGTGTCAGAGGTAGGGGAGCTTGGAGCATAGAAGCATGCTAGACATATTTTCCACATACTTGCTAGTTCTGGGGAAATGGTGGAAAAGGGGGTTGTATAACTCCACGTGTGTGTGCTTAGGTTTCCGAACGCATTTTCAAATGTGCCCAAGGTAAGCATTTCAAATAAAACTGCTTTGGATTTAGCATTCGCTACTAATCAAAAGCATCCCCGGTTATGATCCGTTTATTTGGGGTTTTAGACTTGAGACCCACAAGGAAAAGTTCACTGAGGACGTGAGTGGCGTAGAGTGAGTGAGTGTGAGTCCATACAGTTTATATAGTCCATACAGGCCCTGGTTAAAAAAAATATATTTAAATGTTTTATTTTTAAATAGTGCACTATATAGGGAATAGGGTTCCATTTGGAACGCAAACGGTGCGTCAGTGTGTGACTGACGCTCGGGGCGGCAGGGTAGCCCAGTGGTTAGAGCGC
The DNA here is from genome assembly GCF_023373465.1 of Oncorhynchus keta. NCBI lineage: Eukaryota > Metazoa > Chordata > Actinopteri > Salmoniformes > Salmonidae > Oncorhynchus > Oncorhynchus keta. The sequence continues at coordinate 53,076,398 of NC_068454.1, forward strand.
TAGATTAGTAACCGGAAGGTTGCAAGTTCAAACCCCCGAGCCGACAAGGTACAAATCTGTCGTTCTGCACCTGAACAGGCAGTTAACCCACCGTTCCTATGCTGTCATTGAAAATAAGAATTTGTTCTTAACTGACTTGTCTGGTTAAATAAAGGTAAAATAAAAATAAAAAACTGACGAGAGAGTGAGAGGAGAGTGAGAGGAGAGTGAGAGGGTAAAGAGCGTTTCTAACTGAGAGGTACTAATCAAGCCAATAGAACGTCACCATCCTTCTTCCTCTCCCTCTCCCACAGTGGTTGACTTCAGAACAATACTGGCGGTGGTCTTTCTTGGACCATGCTAGATCTACTGTCTAAGACTCAAACCTGACATCTTCACAACACAGCGCAGTGTAGATGTGTCAGAGCCAAACGTGATCAGCTCCTTGACGTTGTCTGAATGCGTGTTATATTAGTTTGATCTCCAGTATGACTCTAACGAGGGAGTTCAGTGGTGACAGAGAGATGTGGACCTAATTGTTTGAGGAGAAACAGACACGGATAACTGAGCAGACCGAAGAGGCAAGTCCTGCTTTATGCAATGCCAAGTCCATTCAAGGTGAACTGTACACAGTAACTGCTTAAACTGGCCTGAGCTGCCCAAGGACTCGCAGAACCCAACTCGACACAGACCCGTCCCACCCTATGATTTTGCTGGAGAGTTTCCTGCAATAGGCCAACATACACAGATGTTTGAAGATTCAAAAGGATTTATGTTTCATAAGAATGCATCTAAATTATTTGACAATTGATGGTCAAATCTTAAAACAATGTTTAGGCTGGCCACGAGCAGCAACTGTGTGTGTGTGTGTGTGTGTGTGTGTGTGACAGTATATCCAGGCCTATTCAGTGTGTGCGTGTGTGTTTCTCTCTCACCTGGGTCTCCTGAAGGCAAGGCCATACATCTGGCAGGCCAGGCCCACTGTGGGGGTGTAAACGATAGGCATGAACCTCTCTGTGTCGGACGTCAGCACACGGTAGAACAGCTTCTCATTCCTGTCCTGGAGCCCCATCAGAAACACATATCTGGGAATGGCAGAGGGGGAGGAGGGGGTGAGGAAAAAGGTGGCAATCTTTAACACTGATTCCTAAACTGTGCATGTAAAATGGGCTTCAGAGTGGCTTTATGAAATACAAAATCTCAGAGAGCGCGAAAGAGAGAGAGAAGAAGTGTGTGTGAAGAGGAGAGCGCGAGAGAGACGTCTGGGGTGACAAACAGATTGCACCGTGTGAGAGCAATACCTCACTGTCGGGCCCCACTTTCCCCTTTCCCTCTGGACTAAAAAAGGCCCAATTGGAAAGAAATGGCCCATAGAAATTGGGGGAGAGGGCGAGAGAGAGATAATGCCATGCTGACTCCCTCCTTGCCTTGATGAATACAAGCCCTGCTCACCATGCGATGATAGTGTCATGTAGTACAATAACTGCTGGATAAAGTTGCTGTTGCTTATGTTACAAACGCTTAGTAAAATACAGAGCGCACAGAGACACCCATCAGATATCCTTCACAAGCTCCTTGTTACGAGCAAACATCGACGGGGGGACTGAAGGTTTTACATATGACCCAAATTAACTGCTAGACCACGCCACGGGTCCTCCACTCATGATAAGAAAGCTTTCCACAAAAGCTGGAGTATAACGTTGCTCTTGTTGGGATGATAGGAAGTATGCATGGCCTTCTCCCACACGGTCATTGGATACAGGCTGTTAACAATCTCTTTTAAAAAAGGGTTGATTGTGTTCCAGCCGGGTAAAATCACTAGATTCAGACGCGGGATGAATTCCTATTGGGCGGATGGTCAGGGGGAACATAATTACTAATCATTTGTAGACTGCAAATTGACCGCAAGAAGCCCGAACAGATATGTTTGACTAAAACCGTAGTTTCTAACCTTGCTTAAATTTGCATACGATCACTTGCCTGCCTGTCTATTATACGTGGGAACACTGGGGAACAAAATTAACATCCCTTGGAGCTGATTCCCTGGTGTTTTCACAGTATTTTATGTTCAACAAACAAACAAACAAACATACATATATTTTTTTTGCTTAGCAGACTTGGGTGGCCAAATAAAACCACCCGCAGGCCAAATTTGGGAATCGTGCCATACCAACACAATTCAGTCACGAAATAGGGACACGGAACGAGACCAACTTATTGGTGCCCAACGTTGTGTGATTGGTGATGTGACTTTGAGGCCACGTCAACACACAGTGTCAAGCTAGGGTTGTACCACTCACATGACACTAGGAAACTGGGTGGCACAAAATGTATATTGTCAGTAAAATTGGGTATTTCAGTCTAGGTGGTCTAGACCCATACAATCATTTTGATTTCACTTCTCTAGTTGTGGCAGGACAGCAGGTCTCAATAACCATGTTGAGTCTAGTTATCTTTTCCATGAGCAACTACAGCTTGAGCCTGTTGTGGCTCTCTCTCGGCCTGAAAGGATCACACACACACACACACACACACACACACACACACACACACACACACACACACACACACACACACACACACACACACACACACACACACACACACACACTTCTTTCTTCAGATAAAGTGTGTTAACAAGCGTGTGAAACTCTGCTTAAACTTGGCATGGGAAAATAACTTTTCCCTCTTCCAACCCCTTCTCTCTCCATCCAAATTCATGATTCTTTGCAGACACTCTTGCCGGATGGTTTTTATGATGTTCCTTTAAACTGCTAGATAGCGTATCACATGCATCAGGTTAAAAATCACAAATGGGCATTTTAAGAGTTGACCCCATATGACTTAGTATTCATTCATTCATTCTCTTTATCACTGCAACTGGGTCTTCGTGCATAGAAGAGGATTTCTCCAATAAAGCCAGCCTGGGCCGCCATCTCTGTTGTTATAGACATGTTTGGGCTTCAAGCCAGTGATGTCCAGAGTCCAGCCTGCTTTATCAATGTCCAGACACCAGAATGAAGCCCTGCTTTGGGGAGTATTAAAAACAGTAAATAGCTGCTGCTTGGAATAGAATGGCATGTAATCGTGTAGTGAGAGTTTTGAGCAACGGTCATGCAAAAATACAAGTGACACGGTCGGGTCCAGCAAATACCACAGAAGGCTTGAGAAGAAAAGTAAGGCCCGGACTGCAATGGAAATACTATGGCCAGAGGCATGAGGACAGGCAGGGCGAATACCAGCTCTAATAAACTGGTCCGATGCCCTGAGTGGACTGGAAGGCAACGCCGGACTATGAGACAAATTGTTGGTGACATTGAAAGGGCATGGGAAAAGGAATAAAAACACAGCTAATTGCTGTTTTGGAGGATTGGTGTGGTAGAGTATAGCAACCGTGCGTCAGTCATCATACCACCACGCTGGAAAATCAAGTGGGCTAAAAGCAGTGGTGGAAAAAGTACCCAACTGTCATACTTGAGTAAGAGTAAAGATACCTTCATAGAACATGACTCAAGTATTGAGTATTGGTGTTCCGGAGTTCTAAATTGAGCAGCTGCTGAAAAATGAGCTCCTGTATATATTGAGATTTAAATGTTTTTTTAGAGTGAAGTACATCGAAAAATCAAGAGAAAACTGCAACTCAATAGAAGACAAAACAAGGAACAAACCAAAAAAGGCAGGCTTTTGAAAAATTAACTATTTTTCATAAAATTGTACAGTTATCTTAGCTAGCTGAATTGCTAGCAGAATTGTTTACTTGTTGCTAAGCAGTTGCTAGGGACTCTCCTGGAAGAAGCTAGCTAGCTTACAAAGAATAACAACAAAAAATATCTAGTTAACAGAAGAAAGGAAGACAAAATAAGGACAAAAGAAGGACAGAAGAAAAAGGAAAAGAAAGAGGACAACAAAGTGAAACAGTCAGCACTTCTATTGCAACTTCGTATTTCGTCGTCCTAACGTAGTCTACACTGCTATCTGCCCAGCAGCTAGCCAGCTAGCAAACGTCCACCGTCTACCGAATAGCAGCACTGTAGAAACTATTTCACTCAACTGAACGACTTGATTAGTGTAGTGTAAGCTAGCTACATAGTTGTCTTTGCTGTCTTCGTATCCAAGATAATTGTGTAGTTTAGAGCGTGTAGTCTTAGAGTGATTATCTTAATTTACCGAGGTTAGCTAGCCAGCTATTTGTCGTCCTTAACGTAGGAGACACTGCTAGCTAGCCAACAGCTAGCCAACGTCTACTGAATAGAACTTCCGCACTCAACAACCCGGTCGCATTTCGCTTCGCTCCACAGGTAGTATCACATTTTCATTTCATTTCATTACAGCACAACGATTTGATTTGTTTGATCGTAGCTAGCTACATAGCTAGCTACATAGCCGTCTGTGTATCAAAGATAATTGTGTAGTCTAGAGCGATTTTCTAGGTTAGCTAGCCAGCTATTGTCGTTCTTTTAACACAACGTAACGTAATCAACACTGCTAGCTAGCCAGCTAGCCCCGAATAGCAGCACTGTAGAAACTATTACACTCAACGGAACGACTTGATTAGTGTAGTGTCAACAACGCAGCCACTGCCAGCTAGCCTACAAAGTCAACAACGCAGCCACTGCCAGCTAGCCTACTTCAGCAGTACTGTATCATTTTAATCATTTTAGTCAATAAGATTCTTGCTACATAAGCTTAACTTTCTGAACATTCGAGACGTGTAGTCCACTTGTCATTCCAATCTCCTTGCATTAGCGTAGCCTCTTCTGTAGCCTGTCAACTATGTGTCTGTCTATCCCTGTTCTCTCCTCTCTGCACAGACCATACAAACGCTCCACACCGCGTGGCCGCGGCCACCCTAATCTGGTGGTCCCAGCGCGCACGACCCACGTGGAGTTCCAGGTCTCCGGTAGCCTCTGGAACTGCCGATCTGCGGCCAACAAGGCAGAGTTCATCTCAGCCTATGCCTCCCTCCAGTCCCTCGACTTCTTGGCACTGACGGAAACATGGATCACCACAGATAACACTGCTACTCCTACTGCTCTCTCTTCGTCCGCCCACGTGTTCTCGCACACCCCGAGAGCTTCTGGTCAGCGGGGTGGTGGCACCGGGATCCTCATCTCTCCCAAGTGGTCATTCTCTCTTTCTCCCCTTACCCATCTGTCTATCACCTCCTTTGAATTTCATGCTGTCACAGTTACCAGCCCTTTCAAGCTTAACATCCTTATCATTTATCGCCCTCCAGGTCCCCTCGGAGAGTTCATCAATGAGCTTGATGTCTTGATAAGCTCCTTTCCTGAGGACGGCTCACCTCTCACAGTTCTGGGCGACTTTAACCTCCCCACGTCTACCTTTGACTCATTCCTCTCTGCCTCCTTCTTTCCACTCCTCTCCTCTTTTGACCTCACCCTCTCACCTTCCCCCTACTCACAAGGCAGGCAATACGCTCGACCTCATCTTTACTAGATGCTGTTCTTCCACTAACCTCATTGCAACTCCCCTCCAAGTCTCCGACCACTACCTTGTATCCTTTTCCCTCTCGCTCTCATCCAACACTTCCCACACTGCCCCTACTCGGATGGTATCGCGCCGTCCCAACCTTCGCTCTCTCTCCCCCGCTACTCTCTCCTCTTCCATCCTATCATCTCTTCACCTCTGCTCAAACCTTCTCCAACCTATCTCCTGATTCTGCCTCCTCAACCCTCCTCTCCTGCATCCTTTGACTCTCTATGTCCCCCATCTTCCAGGCCGGCTCGGTCCTCCCCTCCCGCTCCGTGGCTCGACGACTCATTGCGAGCTCACAGAACAGGGCTCCGGGCAGCCGAGCGGAAATGGAGGAAAACTCGCCTCCCTGCGGACCTGGCATCCTTTCACTCCCTCCTCTCTACATTTTCCTCCTCTGTCTCTGCTGCTAAAGCCACTTTCTACCACTCTAAATTCCAAGCATCTGCCTCTAACCCTAGGAAGCTCTTTGCCACCTTCACCTCCCTCCTGAATCCTCCTCCCCCTCACCCCCCCTCCTCCCTCTCTGCAGATGACTTCGTCAACCATTTTGAAAAGAAGGTCGACGACATCCGATCCTCGTTTGCTAAGTCAAACGACACCGCTGGTTCTGCTCACACTGCCCTACCCTGTGCTCTGACCTCTTTCTCCCCTCTCTCTCCAGATGAAATCTTGCGTCTTGTGACGGCCAGCCGCCCAACAACCTGCCCGCTCGACCCTATCCCCTCCTCTCTTCTCCAGACCATTTCCGGAGACCTTCTCCCTTACCTCACCTCGCTCATCAACTCATCCCTGACCGCTGGCTACGTCCCTTCCGTCTTCAAGAGAGCGAGAGTTGCACCCCTTCTGAAAAAACCTACACTCGATCCCTCCGATGTCAACAACTACAGACCAGTATCCCTTCTTTCTTTTCTCTCCAAAACTCTTGAACGTGCCGTCCTTGGCCAGCTCTCCCGCCATCTCTCTCAGAATGACCTTCTTGATCCAAATCAGTCAGGTTTCAAGACTAGTCATTCAACTGAGACTGCTCTTCTCTGTATCACGGAGGCGCTCCGCACTGCTAAAGCTAACTCTCTCTCCTCTGCTCTCATCCTTCTAGACCTATCGGCTGCCTTCGATACTGTGAACCATCAGATCCTCCTCTCCACCCTCTCCGAGTTGGGCATCTCCGGCGCGGCCCACGCTTGGATTGCGTCCTACCTGACAGGTCGCTCCTACCAGGTGGCGTGGCGAGAATCTGTCTCCTCACCACGCGCTCTCACCACTGGTGTCCCCCAGGGCTCTGTTCTAGGCCCTCTCCTATTCTCGCTATACACCAAGTCACTTGGCTCTGTCATAACCTCACATGGTCTCTCCTATCATTGCTATGCAGACGACACACAATTAATCTTCTCCTTTCCCCCTTCTGATGACCAGGTGGCGAATCGCATCTCTGCATGTCTGGCAGACATATCAGTGTGGATGACGGATCACCACCTCAAGCTGAACCTCGGCAAGACGGAGCTGCTCTTCCTCCCGGGGAAGGACTGCCCGTTCCATGATCTCGCCATCACGGTTGACAACTCCATTGTGTCCTCCTCCCAGAGCACTAAGAACCTTGGCGTGATCCTGGACAACACCCTGTCGTTCTCAACTAACATCATTTCGGTGGCCCGTTCCTGTAGGTTCATGCTCTACAACATCCGCAGAGTACGACCCTGCCTCACACAGGAAGCGGCGCAGGTCCTAATCCAGGCACTTGTCATCTCCCGTCTGGATTACTGCAACTCGCTGTTGGCTGGGCTCCCTGCCTGTGCCATTAAACCCCTACAACTCATCCAGAACGCCGCAGCCCGTCTGGTGTTCAACCTTCCCAAGTTCTCTCACGTCACCCCGCTCCTCCGCTCTCTCCACTGGCTTCCAGTTGAAGCTCGCATCCGCTACAAGACCATGGTGCTTGCCTACGGAGCTGTGAGGGGAACGGCACCTCAGTACCTCCAGGCTCTGATCAGGCCCTACACCCAAACAAGGGCACTGCGTTCATCCACCTCTGGCCTGCTCGCCTCCCTACCACTGAGGAAGTACAGTTCCCGCTCAGCTCAGTCAAAACTGTTCGCTGCTCTGGCTCCCCAATGGTGGAACACACTCCCTCACGACGCCAGGACAGCGGAGTCAATCACCACCTTCCGGAGACACCTGAAACCCCACCTCTTTAAGGAATACCTAGGATAGGATAAAGTAATCCTTCCCCCCTTAAAAGATTTAGATGCACTATTGTAAAGTGGCTGTTCCACTGGATGTCATAAGGTGAATGCACCAATTTGTAAGTCGCTCTGGATAAGAGCGTCTGCTAAATGACTTAAATGTAATGTAAATGTAAGTAAAAGTGAATGTCACCCAGTAAAATACTACTTGAGTCTAAAAGTATTTGGTTTAAAATGTACCTAAGTATCAAAAGTAAAATAACAGATTATTTCAAATTCCTTATATTAAGCAACCAGATGGCACCATTTTCTAGATTTTTTTTAATTTATGGAAAGCCATGGGCATATACTCCAACATTCAGACATCATTTACAAACGAAGCATGTGTGTTTAGTGACTCCACCAGATCAGAGGCAGTAGGGATGACCAGGGATGTTCGGTTGATAAGTGCAGGAATTGGACTACTTCCCTGTCCTGCTAAGCATTCAAAATGTAATGAGTACTTTTGGGTGTCAAGGAAAATGCATGGAGTAAAAAGTGCAATATTTTCTTAAGGAACTTAAGTAGTATTTTAAAGTATTTGAAAATAACTACTATACACCACTGGCTAAAAGGTCTTCCTGACTACAAATTGACCACAAATCCAGTCCCTCTCTGTCCCATTAACCAACCCAACCAGTCCTCACACTAACTACACATCCACAGGCCACAAATGAAGACTGCAGATACCATGGTTATTGAGACGTGCTGTCCTGCCACTATGGAAATGTATCCAACATTGGGATTACATTTACTTGAAGCCTTGTAGTGTCTGACAGAGAGATTTGCTGCTCGTCAGCAAACACGTTTTCAAGATACACTACATGCTCAAAAGTATGTGGACATGCCTTCAAATGAGTGGACAAGGTGATTTCAGCCACACCAGTTGCTGACAAGTGTATAAAATTGAACACACAACCATGCAATTTCCATAGACAAACATTGGCAGTAGAATGGCCCGTACTGAAGAGCTCAGTGACTTTCAACGTGGCACCATCATAGGATACCTTTCCAACAAATCAGTTTGTCAAATTTCTGCCCTGCTAGAGCTGTCCCGGTCAACTAAGTGCTGTTATTGAAAAGTGGAAATGTCTAGGAGCAACAACGGCTCAGCTGCGAAGTGGTAGGCCAAACAAGCTCACGGAACACAACCGCCGAGTGCTGAAGCGCGCAGCTGAAATGGTGTAAAGCCGCCATTGGACTCTGGAGCAGTGAAAATTAATTATCTGGAGTGATGAATCACAGTTCACCATCTGGTAAGCGGTTGAAGAATCTGCGTTTGGCGGATGCCAGGAGAACACTACCTGCCTGAATACATAATGCCAATTGTAAAGTTTGGTAAAGGAGGAATAATGGTATGGGGATGTTTTTCATGGTTCGGCTTGGCCCCTTTGTTCCAGTGAACGGAAATCTTAACGCTACAGCATATAATGACAATTTAGATGATTCTTCCAACTTTGTGGCAACAGTTTGATTTCTGTATTTGAAAAGTAACAATAACTTGAAAACATGATTACTGACAAGTAAAACATTTTGGAACTGATGTCCAAATACCAAAATATCATTTTTTGGGTGAAATTTTCCTTTGAAACAGAGGGATCAACACAGAGAATATGGTACACCCGCCCCCATGATTCAAAACGTTAAATTCACTCTGCATGACTAACTTCAGGAATCTGGTATCTGTGACCGAACTGCCAATGATCAAAGAAATCAGCCTGGGACATAAGTAATGCAGCGTTACATAATACTAAACCTTTGTGACCCTAATCAGCTGCAGTAGGGACTGGAGATTAAATCAGCATTTATTTTATGTCTTAAAGAAGATTGTAAAATGCTGTGAAGAAGGAGAGGAGAACAAGGATGAATGAAGCCATAGAAATTGAGAAAAAAAAGTAGAAAAAAGTAGTAGTGGTTTGTTCAGTAACCAGTAAGGTGCTAGGGTGGATTGAATAAAGAGCTCAGAGGACTAGTCCGTAATCCTTCCCTTAAATCTCAGTCTGTTTGAAGGCTTCCAGGTGTGTGATCTTTCTCTCTCGCTCTCTCTGCAGCTGGGCTCTCCCAGCACACACACAGGATCTCAGTCTCACCTGTCCAGGTCGTCCTTCTTAATCTCGTAGTTCTTGAGGACCCGGAGGAGCTGCACGTCCTGGCTGAGGAAGCAGGGAGGCAGCAGGCCGTGGATCCCCAGCTGGAGTCGTTCCTCCAGGGAGAAGGCCATGCCCTAAAACACACAGAACCATATTAGGGACATCTGTTAGACCACCACCATAACACCAGAGCACAGTAGAGACATCTGTTAGACCATTAAACTACTAGAACGCCACAGATCACTGTTTAAGGCCACCGTGGGCTAGCTTCCGTAGGACTACTGGATGAGAAAGACTGAGTCTGACCTTAATGTATACGGTAAGCCCTCTGGTCCCAACTACTCAACATTATCGTGCGGCTGTATGTCTTGACTACAAACTGTGTACTTGAGTGTATGTATTTTGTCTTTGATTGTACTTTAATTGATAAACTTCACATTGCAAATGAACTTTGTGTAAAAAAGATAGTTATTCTAAGTGTACAAGTCTGGGGTCTGTGGAATGATATGTACATAGGCCTACATTCTAAACAGTTCAAAGTCCAGTTCAAGTCCAAAGACAGCAGTAACTGGCGAACGAATGGTTTAAACCACAGATCATATCTCATTACCTACTTAAAATGTCTCTTCTACAACCCTGCTATCCTCTTTCTATTCAACATGACTGGCTGAGACTGCCCGAGTAAAACCTCCTTTGTACTTTTAGCCAACGTTTGTATAAGCAGGGACATTTCCATTCATCCCTCTACAGAATCCCTGGAGTGATGATACTCGGGCTACTGCATCATCGGCCCTATCCCAGTGTTTGCTCTGGATGGGGCGGGGGGGTTCCCCTCAAGTATTAACCCTTATTGGCTGATCTGATGTTCTGATGGGGCAACCGTCTGCTCACATTCTGCTGTGATGTCCGTCCCCACGAAGACACACACTGCAGTCATGAGACCAGTCTCTGTCAGACGGCCACAACCCTGACCTCTAGACAGACGGGCATATCGATAAACACACACGTTTAGCTTCTGGGTCGTGACCTTGAACACTACTGGATCTGGGAATCGGCTGTTGCCACCGTTGCCCCTCCTCTCTCACTGAGTCTGGTGGAGGGAGAAATAAGAGAGTAGGCTCATTGTTATAACCGAAATAGAATAAATGGAAAGGTATCAGATCAAGAACAAGGTTTCCAATGAATTCCATTCCAGTCATTACAATGAGCCCAACCTCTGATTAAAGTGACACCAGTCTCCACTAGTCCATAGAGGTGCTGCCACCGCCCCATAGAGGGATCAGAGTGTGTGTAGCTGTGAGAGAAAGTGTTGAAGACTCTATGGCTGTATTTTTACATCTATGTCGCTGCTGGGATGGAATTGAAGTTGTGGTGCAACTTCTGTGTTTTGGAACGCACACCACGCGGGCTTGGCTGAAATGTACAGCTTTTTTAAGGACTTGGCACTTAAATCTGGTTGAGGGGTTTGATTACATGGACGCAGAGCAAGAGTGAAGTAGAAAAGCATACAGTGCAATACAATGTAGTGTTCTTGACGTCGTACTAACCATCAGAACTGACCACAGGCACATTTTCAAACCTTGGCAGATTTTCTTAAAAAAAATATATAACATTATTGGGTTCGGTCTCAACTGAACTTGGGACTAATGACTCTGGGACACACACACAGGTTACAGTGCATTCGTACGCAGTGCACACCAGACAGGAACTCACACACTTCTTGGCAGAACACCTGAGGAACAGGCTAAGTATTTGCCTGATCACTTCACTTCGCATATTAGCAATGTTTTATTTGCCAAATTTATATAGAGGAGCCTTCACACAGATTCTATTATAAATTCCAGGGGACGTTTGGGCTGAGAGGTTGACAGCTTGGATGTCATCTATTGTACCTGTGACTTTCAGTGGACCCATGGTCTGATGTCAATGTCAATGCACTCCATTTCTGTCAGCAGGCCAACAGCGTGTCTATTCACAGCCCAAAGCCTACACGAGTCATGGACTTGTGGTTTTCTATACTGCCACATAACAGCACATTATAGTACATCAACCACTTCTGGTCAGACGTAACCTCTGTAGTCGTTCCTATACGGCATTGACACTTGTCCCTTGTGTTGGAGCTAAAACACACCGCCCTGAATGCCATTTCAATGATGATTAGGTGCAATTATCTTTTGTTCTGATGTTTAAAGAACATTGTTTGTTATTTCAATAAAGTTCTGTTCCCTCTTTGTGCCTGTCCTTTCTCCAGGCTTGACTGAATATGTACTCAGCAGACACTCAATACTGCCAGCTCGGGAATTGCTACCTTCCCCATAATCAAAAGATACATTCTATTTTGCGAAGAGCCAGTGGTTGACATCATAAAGGGTGTCTCAGAGGCTTTGGACTGTACTGGGCCATTATACAGCTCTGTTTAGCTGACTCATACAACTGACCATAAGACATATTGGAGACTAGAAGCTCTGGAAGCGAAGCAAGGTTTTTTTTTTTTTTTTAAATACATGAATGGATCTACGTATAATGTGGTGACATTATTATATGAGATCAAGCCTCAGATGTGCGAGTGCATACGCCACATGTGTCAAACCAGAGAGGGAGAAGCGAAGCGAGAGGGATAACTGGGCCCAAAATGTGTCTTCTCCAGCAGGTGGCATTTGTTTTGTATGTTTATATGGAGGTCAATGAATGAGTGTGGAATTTGATTAACAAAAATGTAATGTAATGGCTTGTTTGCTACGTGTGGCTTATTCCATCAAATAGACGTTTCCTAATGCTTAGGTTATTACGAGTGTAATGATATAAGTAGGACACGTTACCTCCCGGAAACTTTGAGGGAAAAATACACTTTATAATCGGAGTTGGGCCTGTTTTTCACGCGCATATCTGCCCTCTCATTAGCTAGAATGCACTCACCTGATCTTGCCTCCTCCCGACTGTACTTTCATTTTTGAAGACATTTAGTTTCATTGTTATATCACTAATTAGTAAATAACTCCCCTCATCTGGTTGTCTAGGTCTGAATTGACAGGAAAAACAAACACTAGCTGACACTAGGCCCTCCATGGCATACGAACGCAAGCTCACGCAAACAGCCACACACGCCCAAACGCACAAACTTGTTCTCTTAAATAATTGTGTGAATTTGGACAAGCATTAAAATAAAACAGTGGCCCACACAGTAGAAGCTCTGACACAGTTAGGGGCTTGTCTGTGTCAGAGCTAAATGTCAGGGCATGTCTGAGAGAGTCAGATGACCCATGGACTCAGTCTCATTAACAATAATTACTCGACACAGCTCTGTGGTCGCTCAAAGGTTCTCAGTGTCATACGTGAAATGGAGACCCTCCATGGAACCTAGCCCAAATGAGCAATTAATGGATCAGGGAGCCTGGGACGACAGGGCGAGCCACTGGGTATGGAACTATGGAACCACCTTCCGATTGGGGACATGGATGGCTGGGTTAGTGACGTGGGAGGGGAAGGAGAGAAGGAGCAGGAGGAGAGGGTAGGGATAAGATGCTGCTTTCCTGCTTTTCCACTGTATGCTTGGATGGCAAGAAATATTAGATCGACATGGTCTGCAGCTCCTGGCAGGTTCACTGTGGGAACCGGCAAGTGGATTTGGCGTGTGACTGACTAGCTATGTATCGGTCTGCGTCAAACCTGAACTTAGCCCGTAAATAGAACTGGCTATCCTCTCAATCAACCACCACAGACACTCAGTCAGTCACTACAGCCTGATGAGGCCCTCAGCGACTGACAAAAGCCATTCTCCAAAATAAACCAGATAACAGCTGGAGAGTGATGAGATAAGATGGCGTGATGGGAAGAGGCGGTGAAGGAGGATTGTGTTCCTAATATGGGTGCCATATTTTAAACTGTTCAACTCACAAACATTTCCACTTGTTGATGAGGAGGTGGAGCAGGTATTAGTTTGTTGAGAAACAATGGAACGATGCGTTGTCAAACACTTTTTGCTGTTTCAGTCAGTACAGTGACTGGGGTTGAGTTCTGGTAAGGCCAGGCTCTTGAAAGGTAAATATACAATTGGAACATTGTGAGAGAAAATAGAAAATGGATTAATAATAATAACAATAATAATCGTTGTTGAATGTTTGCACTCACTCAAACACGAGCAAAGATGCATTCTTGACCAAACAGACACATGTACACGACCAAAAGTATGTGGACACCAGCTCGTCGAACATCTCATTCCGAAATCATGGGAATTAATATGGAGTTGGTCCCCCTTTGTTGCTATAACAGCCTCCACTCTTCTGGAAAGGCTTTCCACTAGACGTTGGAACATTGCTGCGGGGACTTGCTTCCATTCAGCCACAAGAGCATTAGTGAGGTTGGGCACTGTTGTTGGGCTACTAGGCCTGGCTCGGAGTAGGCGTTCCAATTCATCCCAAAGGTGTTCAAAGGGGTTGAGGTCAGTGCAGGCCAGTCAAGTTCTTCCACACCGATCTCAAAGAACCATTTCTGTATGGACCTCGTTTTGTGCACGGGGGCATTGTCATTCTGAAACAGGAAAGGGCCTTCCCCAAACTGTTGCCACAAAGTTGGAAGCACAGAATTATTTGCAATGTCATTGTCTGCTGTAGCTTTAAGATTTCCTTTCACTGGAACTAAGGGGCCTAGACCGAACCATAAAAAACAGCCCTAGACCATTGTTACTCATCCACCAAACTTTACAATGGGCACTATGCATTCAGGCACGTAGAATTCTCCTGGCTTCCACAAAACCCAGATTCCTCTGTTGGACTGCCAGATGGTGAAGCGTGATTCGTCACTCCAGTCCAATGGTGGCGAGCTTTACACGACTCCAACCGACATTTGGCATTGCGCAAGGTGATCTTAGGTTTGTGTGCGGCTGCTCAGCCATTGAAACCCATTTCATGAAGCTCGTGACGAACAGTTATTGTACTGACGTTGCTTCCAGAGGCAGTTTGGAAGTCAGTGGTTAATGTTGCCACCCTAGGACAGACGATTTTTATGCGCTACGTGCTTCGGCACTCGGAGCTCAGGTTCTGCGGGCTTGTGTGGCCTAACACTTTGTGGCTGAGCAGTTTTAGTGCCTAGATGCTTCCACTTCACAATAACAGCACTTACAGTTAACCGGGGTAGTACTAACAGGGCAGAAATTTGACAAACTGACTTGTTTCGAAAGGTGGCATCCTATGATGGTGCCACGTTGAAAGTCACTGAGCTCTTCAGTGAGGCAATTCTACTGCCAATGTTTGTCTATGGAGATTGCATGGCTGTGTGCTTGAATGTATGCACCTGTCAACAACGGGTGGCTGAAATAGCCAAATCCACTAATTTGAAGAAGGGTCCACATACTTTTGTATATATAGTTTACACACTCAAGTGGACACGCGTACACGCAGCTTTTGTCTTTTTGTTTGCTTGCCCTATAGTTTTAAAGTTTGATTGTTGCAAAGCTTTTCTCTTTCGCTTAGGGAGTCGAGGGCTGGGCAGGGTTGGGCTGGGTGGACTAGAACGCTTCCACATGTGCCGTACCACATCTAAAGTGCCCGCGCACTGTGCCAACACATGTCGCCAGCAGATCCATGTTCCAGGAGCTAGTGGTAACCAAGCAGACCTGTAATCTGCCCATGGGGCAACGCCACCCTCCAGCTCAGGCCACACTGCCACGGCAAAGCCTACCCCAAGAACACACAGTCCACAAGGAAACGGGTAATTAGTAGACCAGATGGTGAAAGCATGGAAGATAAAAGTATGTTCTTTTCAAACTGATAAAAATCCTTCCGTGTGTTCCAGAAAGTTCCAAGGCAGAGTTGTTTAGGATATTCATTCTGGAGGGAGCGTTTCAGAAGTTTGACTGGCCCTTCTCATGCTCCAACCATGTAATCTCACATCTCCCACAAATCCAAATACAGTGAGAGGTTCTGGGGCCTGCCTATTTAAACCTCAAATACACTAAACATTTAAAATGTCCAGCACTGCAGGAAAGTTCTCCTGCAACAGGGTGATCAAATTAAGATCCTACATTTGTAACACTGCTCATAATTAGTATTTTCCACTCCTCACACTCCTTTCTTTCTTTTCTTACAGCTACAAAATAAATAAGCTACAAAATAAAATAAAAAGCACGAACTGAACCTGATGTACAATTTGCCCTCCCGCTGTTGACATTTCCTGAATTGCCCCCCTTTCCTGTGTGTTCCCTGAGCATTCTGTTTCGGTGGATGCAAAGCCCGCTCTTGGACGCGAAGATCCCCTTTGAGCGAGTACTGGGCCAGACACCCCACTCACCCCAGTCTGAGATTAGATACAGAAACAAAAGCCCTTCATGGAAGACAGATGGATAATGTTTGGCAGAAAATAGACTCACTGGCACAAACATGTGATCAGAGAGGTTTGGACTATTCCTAGCGCTATGGAAGGGGGACTGGAGGGCTCTCTTTACATCTCAGAGAGACGGAGAGCACTGAGTTGAGCTGACCCCCTGCACCTCCACTGATGCTTTCCCCGCTGTAGGGTGTATAGTGCACAAGGAAAGTGCACACACTCGAAAGGACGAACGAAGTGTGGATAAAGACTCATTAACTGTGTTTACTGCAACTCCAGTGTACAGCCCTGGACTCGTCAGCCCACAAAGGGCTCTTCTTGGCACATTTGGCTCATCGATGAACATGGCCAACTGCTGTATGAACCTGCTGAAGATGCTGACAAGGAACTAAGAGGTGTTGTAGTGTTGAAGCCCTGTGTTCAGCTTTAAGCTGATCTGGCTGGTGTTCAGGAGGTGAAACTATGTTACTTTGCCGATAGAAATGTCCTACATAGAGCTGACATGATTCCCTATTCTACGTGACAGTGAAGCATTTCTGTTCTACATACAATATTTATACCTGAACACTACGTAACGTTGCACCCCAATGGAGGTGGCCTTGGAGTTTCTTCTGGGTCTGAAGTAGGATAAGTCCCAGGGGGGTACTCACTCTCGAACCCTCCAGCTGACCAAACAGGGAACGAAGGCTATTACCGTAAACCCTGGCCAACCATCAGCTAAACCACACTGTTACTAGCACGTGTTCTTCTGACCACACTCAGAACCATGCAACACCTTAACCCAGATTATGTATGTCATTTGCTGTTTGGGGTTTTAGGCTGGGTTTCTGTACAGCACTTTGAGATATCAGCTGATGTACGAAGGGCTATATAAATAAATTTGATTTGATTTGATTGGGGTCTTCATTGGTGGACAGTGAGAGCAGGGATGGGTTTGCTTTTCTACTGAAATGACAAGGAGTTGCATGTCTGGAAACCTGCCCATATAGACACCATTATTCTGTACTAGAATAAATATGTTTGAGAAATGCAAAGTAAGATCGTTTGGAAGAGCGGAGACGATTCCATAAACGGCTGAAATTGTATAGTCAGCAAATTGTAAGTTAAAGCATGCTATCACAGGAAGTATGAGTAGTTTGGTTGTCTGTGACCTGACTGGGTTTACCACAACCGAACAGCTTGGGGAGAGTCTGACTCAAATGTTTAAATCACAATATGTTTAAAACGACCTGACACACAGACACAAACTCAGAGAAGAAATCAAGATTGTAGCGTTGCACAGAGGAGAAACACACTACATTACTTCCTTATTGTACAGCGGCGTACCACATCATCCTTTTGTTTGATCAATTGTGGCATGTGAGTCTAGACGCTGTGAAAACAGTGGGGCTGGAACAGGGCTGGGGGAGGGGTGTGTGTGTGTGTGTGTGTGTCCCCAACAGAAGGGGCTGGGCTCCCAGTTATCACAGGAAGGGGATGAGGAGACAGAGAGAGTCCAGAGAACCCAAAGTCCAGAGAGAGGCTCTGTTATTCTGTGTCTCAAAGACAAACTGGCACCAGAAGCAACCAGGCAGGCCATTGCAGCCAGGCAGGCCATTGCTGGCTGACTGCTTGAGACAATACGAGCCAAGACTCAGGACTCAGGACCATTTATGGTCCACTCGCCTCCCCGGCTTGACCCGGCCTGACTAGCTCAGCCAGTTCGCCTGTTATATAAACCCTCACCACCTCCCTTTCTCACTGTCTCTCATGCTGCCACGTAGCCAAACCAGCAAGAGAAAAAGTGAGAGAGAGAAAGAGAGGGAGCAAAGGGGAGAGGGAGGGGGAGAGAGAGATGGCACTTTGAGGCTTACAGGATGATCTGAAAGGACTCGATGAGTCAGTAGCAGATCTATAATACAGGCCGCTCTCCCTCGTGAATATAATTTTCCCTCTCTCACACTCACATATGCATACGTTTGCATTCACACACACAGACACACATGCCACACTTGCACTCACATGTACAAACACGCATGCACACACCATCCGATCCAGCCCCAGTTCTTCTCTCAACACCTTCCTCTCCAATGGGGTGTTAATGAGTCTGACTTGTTAATTTAGTCAGAGTGTAACGATTCCGTAACTACAGACGCTGGGAGACAGGAAGCAAGTGCATTGTGAGGATTTAATAATAAATTGACATGCGCCTCTCGAGCCAGTTGAGGCATCTCCGGTTGCTTCGGCAGTGGCACCCGGCCCCGATGCCACCAACAAAACACAAAAAAACTCCCTGATGCTTCCAATTGTGGTGTCTGCATTCTGTAATGTTTCCGTAACTACAGACGCTGGGAGACGGGATGAGGTACAGGGTGAGGATTTAATAATAAATAGACCTGAAATTAACAAGAACAGCATCTGGACAATAGAAACAAAACATCAATGCAGGCAAGGGAATGAAATTGAGGAAGTTAAAGATATAGGGGAGGCAAACAATGACATGGAGTCCTGGTGAGTCCAATGAACCGCTGGTGCACGTAACGATGGTGACAGGTGTGCGTAATGATGAGCAATTTGGCAACCTCGCACGCCAGAAAGGGGGAGTGGGAGCAGACGTGACACAGAGACCCCAGGGAGGGAGCAGGGGACAGTGTTAGCTAGTTGGTGCACTGGCCTAGCAACCTGACCCGTCTCGAAGATTTCTCACAAAAACAAGCTGGTCTCTGTGAAATGTCAACGCAGCACTTAACATATACCAAGCTTTTTATTTTCAAAGCCTTTTACATATAATTCAGCTCTTGTCATTCTAATTTAGCTTTTTTGCGACCTGCGGAAACAACTTTGAAGACGACAACCACAAAATGTCAAATCCTAAAAAGTTGTTACGAGAGGGTGCGCTGGTGAGCAGCAACATGTGAAGACGTGTTTTCTCTGTGTTCCGATCCAGGGCGAACAATTTCTATTAATACTTGACCAACACCTCCCCCACAGTGTTATTTTGTAACATTTCATTTGGAATTGAACCCAATTTACCAATCTGGCTTTGTTTCCCCGGAAATGTCGAGACAACAAGGGCCGGGGGCCACAAAAGAGCAGGCCTCTGCTGAAGCCTCGGGCTCACCTGACACAGACTCTGATCCCCCCGACCTAGCTGTGGTAATGGTGGCTATCATTAACTCTGAACAGACTGTGCTGGCTAAGGTGGACTCATTATCCACTGACTTATTCGCACAAATAGCTATTCTCGCCACCGAGGTCAACATAAAGATCGACTCCGTTAATGAAGACTTAGCGAGACATGACACCCATCTGAATGGAAAATGGCGCAAATATTTACTCCGACAAAGTGGTGAAACTGGAAGAGCAAGTCACCCGGCTACCATCATGTCGTCAAACTCACTTCCAAGGTTGAGGACCTTGAACAGACAGCCCCCTATTTTCGGCGTGAGAGGGGGACTCGAGACAGTAGGCGGAATGTGGCCTACCCTGTCCATAGCTAAACTGCTACAGGAAATTATAGGCCTTCGATTATGCCCCCACACTTGAACGCACGCACAGAAGCATACAGTCTGTGCCAAAGAATGGGGAGCCGCCCAGACCCATAGTAGTTCAATTCCACTACCTTCAGGTGAAGGAGGATGTCTTCAGTAAGGCAGTGTGAGCGTCTCCCATCGCACACGATGTCCAGAATATTCGCATTTACACGGACTACACGGCGGCAGTCATGAAGAAGTCAGACTTCAATGAGGTGAGGGGGCTCCTACACCGCTGTCTGGACACCAAGTTCGGCATTCTTTACCCAGCTGTACTGAAGATCACTACTCTCTCCGGGCAAGCAGAAGACATTCTTAGACCCAACCAAGGCCACAGAATATATTGTTGTGCACCTACATCCACAGGAGAACAAGCGACATAATTAATAATTAACTAGCCATTGTCGGCTCATAGTTTGTTTTTTTGCAACTCTGCCTAGAAGCCCAGGGGTCACCTCTTCACTGTTGACATTGAGACAGGTGTTTTACGTGTACTATTTAATGAAGCTGCTATTTGAGGTCTGTTTCTCAAACTAGACACTAATGTACTTGTCCTCTTGCTCAGTTGTGCACCGAGGCCTCCCACTCCTTTTTCTATTCTGGTTAGAGACAGTTTGCGCTGTTCTGTGATGGGAGTAGTACACAGCGTTGTTCGAGATCTTCAGTTTCTTGTCAATTTCTCACATGGAATAGCCTTCATTTCTCAGATCAGGAATAGACTGACGAGTTTCAGAAGAAAGTCTTTGTTTCTGGCCATTTTGAGCCTGTAATCAAACCCACAAATGCTGATGCTCCAGATACTCAACTGGTCTAAAGAAGGACAGTTTTATTGCTTCTTTGATCAGCACAACAGTTTTGAGCTGTGCTAACATAACTGCAAAAGGGATTTCTATTGATCAATTAGCCTTTTAAAAGATAAAATTGGATTAGCTAACAACGTGCCATTGGAACAGAGGAGTGATGGTTGCTGATAATGGACACATACCTCCTTTTTTAATATACTGTTTTACTATCCTTCAAATAGGCATTTTGCATAAGATACCTTAAATAACTGAGGTGGTTCCCTCCAGAATCCCTTCCTTGGGTGTGAACTTGATTATGTTCGCCCTGGATAGATCTCTACAGAGGTTCAGTTTAACATGGTAGCATTTTGCTCTAGTCTAGTAGACGTGGATGCAGCCTTCCAACAGGGGGAAGGCCAGCATAGGGGTCCAAGGTTCTCTCTTGGTATTTTGTTGTTTTTAGCTGTTTTTTCTTTTCTTTATATTTTATTAAACTCTCACCTTCAAGCACATTGGCCATATGATCGTATTAACATTAATTTCTGAGTACTATGACTATGTCGGATTCACATACTCTAGGCTCCACATGCTTTATCAGCTGGGACGTGAAAGGAATTAACCAGGTGGTGAAGCGTAGCAGAGTGTACGCTCATCTTAAGTTCTTGACCTTTTGATACGTGAGTTACAAATATCTTTAACGGTTGCCCCCAGCGTGAGTTGTTTTATGCACATGATGTCAGAAGGCACTCACTGTTCCAAAATGTGATTATTACCCAACAGGACAGTTAACACGCGCTGCCTGCTAATTATCTATAGGCTGTTTCAACTTGTCAATTTCAACATTATTTTCTAACAACAGTTTGAATTGAGATGTGTTCCGCCTCATTAATTCACATAGAAGTAACCCATTTCAGTGTTGTGGACAATTTATGTTTGAGGCTTTACTGAGCCGTATAAACTCCGCTCTTTGAGAAAAGCCCACACACTTCACCAATGTTTGCGCAGATCAAGTACGCAGATATTTGTTAAGTCTTGCACGAATTGGAACATTTTCTGGGTGGTGCTTGCATTGCCTTGTTTTTTTTTCTTACAAATAATAACTTTGGACATACAGTATATGCATTCCTAGCAAAGTAAGTTCCCTTATTTTCTGTATATCGTGTTATCATTTTTTACTGTAGGCACGTACAGTATGTATGTACTTATTCATTTATTAATTTATTTAACTAGGCAAGTCAGTAGTTGAAGTCCAAATTAGGTTGGAGTCATTAAAACACAGTTTTTCAAACACTCCACAAATTTCTTGCTAACAGACTATAGTTTTGGCAAGTCGGTTAGGACGTCTACTTTGTGCATGACACAAGTAATTTTTCCAACAATTGTTTACAGACAGATTATTTAACTTATAATTCACTGTAACACAATTCCAGTGGGTCAGAAGTTAACATACACTAAGTTGACTGTCTTTAAACAGCTTGGAAAACTCCGGAAAATGATGTCATGGCTTTAAAAACATCTGATAGGCTAATTGACATCATTTGAGGTGTACCTGTGAATGTATTTCAATGTCTACCTTCAAACTCAGTGCCTCTGCTTGACAGCATGGGAAGGTCAAAAGAAATCAGCCAAGACGTCAGAAAAGAAATTGTAGACCTCCACAAATCTGATTTATCCTTGGGAGCAATTTTGAAAATGCCTGAATGTACCACGTTCATCTGTACAAACAATAGTACGCAAGTATCCATGGGACCACGCAGCCGTCATACCACTCAGGAAGGAGCTGCGTTCTGTCTCCTAGAGATGAACGTACTTGGTGTGAAAAGTGCAAATCAATCACAGAACAGCAGCAAAGGACCTTGTGAAGATGGAGGAAACAGTTACAAAAGTATCTACATCCACAGTAAAACAAGTCCTACACCGACATTACCTGAAAGGCCGCTCAGCAAGGAAGAAGCCACTGCTCCAATACCGCCATAAAAAAGCCAGACTACGGTTTGCAACTGCACATGGAGACGAAGATCATACATTTTGGAGAAATATCCTCTGGTCAGATAATACAAAAATAGAACTGTTCAGCCATATTGACCATTGTTATGTTTGGAGGAAAAAGGGGGAGGCTTGCATGCTGAAGAATACCATCCCAACCGTGAAGCACGGGGGTGGCAGCATCATGTTGTGGGGGTGCTTTGCTGCAGGAGGGACTGGTGCACTTCAAAATAAATGGAATCATGAGGATGGATAATTATCTGGATATATTGAAGCAACACCTCAAGACATCAGTCAGGAAGTTGAAGCTTGGGTCGCAAACGAGTCTTCCAAATTGACAATGACCCCAAGCATACTTCCAAAGTTGTGGCAAAATGGCTTAAGGACAACAAAGTAAAGGTATTGGAGTGGCCACCACAAAGCCCTGACCTCAACCCCATAGAACATTTGTGGGAAGAACTGAAAAAGCTTGTGCGAGCAAGGAGGCCTACAAACCTGACTCTGTTACACCAGCTCTGTCAGAAGGAATGGGCCAAAATTCACCCAACTTATTGTGGGAAGCTTATGGAAGGCTACTCAAAAAGTTTGACCCAAGATAAACAATTTAAAGGCAATGCTACCAAATACTAATTGAGTGCATGTAAACTTCTGAGCCACTGGGAATGTGATGAAAGAAATAAAAGCTGAAATAAATCATTCTCTCTACTATTATTCTGACATTTCACATTCTTAAAATAAAGTGGTGATCCTAACTGACCTAAAACAGGGACATTTTACTTGGATTAAATGTCAGGAATTGTGAAAAACTGAGTTTAAATGTATTTGGCTAAGGTTTATGTAAACATCCGACCTCAACTGTATGTATTATTATGGATTTATAATAAGCTATAATGGGGCTGCCATTTTGGACCGGGAACACAGAAATAAGTAAGATGAAACGAACACAGCCGGAGGTTAAAAAAGACAAGAATCCCTTAGACTGTGGCTCATACCACCCTATATGCCTTTTGTGCTGCGATCATAAAATTCTCACGAAGGTCCTCTCGCGCCATTTAGAGACAGTGATGCCTAATATAATTAACTGACCAAACCAGATTTATCTCAGGTAGGCAATCTCTCTATGATATTCAATGTTCTGTAACCTGCCCGCTCAACTCTACAGCCAGAGATTGTCATCTCTCTTGATGCTGAAAAGGCTGAGTAGGGATATCTATTTATAGTACTGGAGAGATTTGGGTTTGGCCCGTCAATCCTTTCCTGGATTAAGATTTTGTACTCGTCCCCAGTGGCTCTGTTTGCACCAACAATGTTACCTCTCCACAGGGGGCCCCTTTCCTATTTGATATGGCTATTGAACCTGTTGCTATCGCCCTGCAGGTGGAGGAGAGGATCAAAGGAATATTAAGGGGCAACATAACTCACAAGGTGTCCTGATATGCAGACAATCTTCTTTTATACATCTCTAACCCTGTATAGTATATACCCCATCTCTTGGACATGCTACAAGGTGTTGGAACATTCTCTCAGTTAAACCTAACAAAAGCGGTGCTCCTACCCATTAAATCAGTTAGCAGAAGGAATTGGGTATGCTAATTTCCCATTTAAGGTGGAGCATCAGGTCTTTACTTATCTGGCGATAAAGGTCACACTCATTTAAGGCTCTGTTTAAACATAAGTTCAAAACACTCCTTGAGCACACCAAGCAGGATTTCATAAGGTGGTCGCCTCTTCCCATTTCATTAGCAGGCCGCATTAATTTGGTTAAGATGACTGTACTACCTTAGGTTTTGTGCTCATTCCAAATGATTCCCATTTTTCTGCAAAAGTCAATGTTCAAACAACTGGACAGCTACATTTCCAACTTCATTTGGAATAAGTCAAATCCACGAATGAGAAAGGTATATTTAGAGAAACCTAAGCCTGCAGGCAGGCTGGTCCTTCCCATTTTTTTTACATTACTACTGGACAGCAAATATATCTAAATCTTGTTTATTGGGTTTCTACATTTGAAAACAAGAATGGCACAACTTGGGCCACCATGGAGTTACAATCAAGCCTTCCAACGTATCCTGTCTCGCGCCAGTGCTCCACAATGCCTATGAACCTTGGCACCCATGTTTTGAACCCCATTGTTAAGAACTCCCTTAAAATCTGTTCCCAATTTCAAAGTCACTTTAGCCTTAAACAAGCAAGCGGCGTCTCTCCATTAACGTCTAATCATCTCTTCCCAGCGTCATAGATTGACACGGCATTCCAGTTCTGGCATAGAAACAGTCGGTGTTTATTTTGTGACCTATTTGTTGATAACACATTAGTCTCATTCGATACCGAGGGCTGACCATAAAATACCCAATACCCACTTTTGTAGATACCTGCAAATTTGCAGCTTTGCCAAAAAACATTTCCCTTAATTTCCACTCGAGCCTACTAAAAGTGCCTAGGCGAGAGGTGCTTAGATCTTAACCGTCTCCAGACAATACGACATAATACAGAACATTAATCCGCCCTCCTTTGCAAATACACAATCTGCATGGCAGCAAGACAGGTGGCGAGCTACCCAATGACATATGGCAACAAATTAATGAACGTATCCACGCATCACTTTGCATAAGGCATGGGCTTATTCACTGCACCATCTCCTTTACTCAAATGACAGATTGGCAAAAATATACCCAAATGTTGACCAAGTGTTTGAGATGCCACCAGAGTCCACTAGACCAGAATGCTACCACGACAAGATTGCTAGCGCGCCGCCTTGTCCTCTTTCACTGGAAGCCTGCAAAGCCGCCCTGCTTTATGCAGTGGGTTAAGGAGGTGATGTCATCTCTGCCTCTGGAGAAGGCTTGGTACAATGTGCTTGGGTCCCAACAAAAGTTAGACTAAACCTGGTCCCCAATTAACACAATATGATGATATGATACTTAGTGGAACTTGCATAGTTTTGCAAGCAGTCATGTCTGTTCTAGTGCCCATTTGTGCTGATAAGAATTTTTATATAACTTGTTTTTGTTTCCATTACTGTTTGTTTCTTTCCTATTTGTATGTTTTTGTTGTTATATCGAAAAATCTATAAATAATATTATTATTTTTTAACAAAAGTCACTTGTTACGATGTCAATAGAACTCGGTGCTTATTATCGGATGTATTAGGTTACGAAATCCGACTTTTTGGCTATAATGTTAATTTGTTTGAGAAAGACCCCACTGAACAATTCAGAACATGATTAATCATATTTATCTTGGTCAAATGTATTTCATAACATGAGGAAGTTCAATTTCATCACAAAATTGCAGAGAGGGGTGTGGTACCTAACTTGGGTTCCCGCTTCCTATAAATGGGGAGCTAGGTCAGGCAGTGTTTCACCAGTTACCTAACGACAGAAAAGATTACAGATTCATGAGAAACATTACAAAAAGGAAATTCTTCACAGGAGAGAGCGAGAGCGAGTGCGAGAAGGTGTGAAACCTCAGAGGTGTTGTGTTTAGTGGTTTCCGTTCCATAGCAGAGTTGGGATAACGAGCCGGTGAAGTGTGACGTGTCACAGCCATATCCTGGAAAAACCCAATCATATGGACCCCAGTGCCGATGGAAAAATTGCTGGCAAAACACATTGGGTTGTGAACACCATTCTGTGTGTGTATGTACAGTATATATACACACACCGTCTACAGTCGTCCCCAAAAGTTTTGAGAATGACACAAATATACATTTTCAAAGTTTGCTGCTTCAGTGTCTTTAGATATTTTTTGTCAGATGTTACTATGGAATACTGAAGTATAATTACAAGCATTTCATAAGTGTAAAAGGCTATTAATGACAATTACATGAAGTTGATGCAAAGAGTCAATATTTGCAGCGTTGACCATTCTTTTTCAAGACCTCTGCAATCCGCCCTGGCATGCTGCCAATTAACTTCTGGGTCAAATCCTGTGATGGCAGCCCATTCTGCATAATCAATGCCTGGAGTTGTCAGAATTTGGGGGGGGGTTTGTTTGTCCACCCGCCTCTTGAGGATTGACCACAAGTTCTCAATGGGATTAAGATATGGGGAGTTTCCTGGCTATGGACCCAAAATATCGATGTTTCGTTCCCAGAGCCACTTAGTTATCACTTTTGCCTTATGGCAAGGTGCTCCATCATGCTGAAAAAGGCATTGTTCATCACCAAACTGTTCCTGGTCGGTTGGGAGAAGTCCAATCCCTGTACCTTTTGCAGAATATGTCCATGTCCCTGTCCCAGATGTTTTTCCTGGCTTCTTTGCTGCCCTTCTTGACACCAGGCCATCCTCCAAAAGTCTTCGCCTCACTGTGCGTGCAGATGCACTCACACCAGCCTGCTGCCATTCCTGAGCAAGCTGGTGGTGCCTCGATCCTGCAGCTGAATCAACTATAGGAGACAGTTCTGGCGCTTGCTGGACTTTCTTGAGCGCCCTGAAGCCTTTTTCACATCAATTGAACTGCTCCCCTTGAAGTTATTGATGATCCGATAAATGGTTGATTTAGGTGCAATCTTACTGGCAGCAATATCCTTGCCTGTGAAGTCCTTTTTGTGCAAAGCAATGATGACAGCACGTGTTTCCTTGCAGGTGACCATGATTGACAGAGGAAGAACAATGATTCCAAGTACCACCCTCCTTTTGAAGCTTCCAGTCTGTTATTCAAACTCAATCAGGCTGGAGTGATGGAGTGATCTCCAGCCTTGTCCTCGTCAACACTCACACCTGTGTTAACGAGAGAATCACTGACATGATATCAGCTGGTCCTTTTGTGGCAGGGCTGAAATGCAGTGGAATTTTGGATGACAAAGAGGGACTTTGCAATTAATTGCAATTCATCTGATCACTCTGCATAACATTCTTGTGTATATGCAAATTCCATTATACAAACTGAGGCAGCAGACGTTGTGAGAATTTATATTTGTGTCATTCTCAACTTTTGGCCATGACTGTATGTCTGTATGTGAGTGAGTGAGTGAGTGAGTGAGTGAGTGAGTGAGTGAGTGAGTGAGTGAGTGAGTGAGTGAGTGAGTGAGATCAGAAAGAATATGTGCCTGAGTGTTTGACCTCCGCTTTGCTGCTATGGATAATATAATAATATATATATGCCATTTAGCAGACGCTTTTATCCAAAGCGACTTACAGTCATGTGTGCATACATTCTACGTATGGGTGGTCCTGGGAATCGAACCCACTACCCTGGCGTTACAAGCGCCATGCTCTACCAACTGAGCTACAGAAGGACCATCCAGTAGGGTGCTGCTGCCTGAGATGGAATACCACCACTCACTCAGTGCAAAGACTTGGATCAATCAAATGACTGGTTAGATGTAGGAACAAGGCACACATGATAAATTAAAGCATCTGTCCTGTGTTTAAAATAGCTAAATCAGGAGATTCCTTCTGAAAGCGAAGCCAGGGAACCACGTCTGATTACTAAGAGAGACTGCAGGCCGACAGCCACTCGGCCAGCACATGTTCACAGTAAATAAACTATATCGGTCTGTGTCAGTCATTATGTTTCTATAAAAACAAATCCAAATGGTGCCAAATATTGTAAATTAGGCTACAATGACTACATAACATCAACAATGTTTTCAAAATATGCTCTCATAACCTAGGACTAGGCTATGATTAACGTTGATTACAGAATAATCACATTTGGTATGGAGAGGCACACCTCCACCCACAAAACAGGAGCCTGAACAGATTCTACCCCCAAGCCATGAGACTGCTGAATATTTAGTTAAATAGCTACCCGGACAATCTGCATTGGACCTTTTTGACTCATCACATATGCTGCTACTGTTTATTATCCATCTATCCTGCTGCCTAGTCACTTTATTCCTACCTAAATGTACATACGGTTGAAGTCAGAAGAGTACATACACCTTCGCCAAATACATATAGGTTGTTAACAAGAAATTTGTGGAGTGGTTGAAAAACAAGTTTTAATGACTCCAACCTAAGTGTATGTAAACTTCCCTACATCAACTGTATATACCTCAATGACTTTGTACCACTGCACATAGACTCTGTACTGGTATATAGCCAAATTATTATTATTTATTGTGTATATGATGTTACTTTTCTATTATTTCTCAGTTTTCTTTCTCTCTGCATTGTTGGGAAGGTCTCGTAAGTCAGCATTTCATTGTTAGTTTACACCTGTTAAGGAAGCATGTGACAAATAACATTTTATGTGAAAAAGGCTAGTAAACATTTACAAGGGCACACCACATTTTTACTGGGACCTAGGGCTAGGCTATAGTAAGATGCACAAACGTCAAGTGAAGTCCGCTTTCTCGATTATACAGGTTGTAATTATAACAGAGGACAACATTGACTGTGGTGCCACCTTCATCGTAAGTTTATCCTATATTTTCAAATGCAGGAAGAAAGGAGTAGGCCTAACACTCAGTAGTTTCTCTGAAAGCTATGCAGCCAAGGTACACAGACACCATTGATGGAAGCTCCTCCTCCACTCATAACTCTACACACCTTAAATAATCATGGCATTGGCCTCCGCCATCTGACACGGGAGTGGCTGCTATGGTCACACACACGCGCACACACACACATTAAATATTAGGTTGAATTTACAATGGTGTTTGTTCTTCACTGGTTGCCCCTTTCTTGTGGCAACAGGTCACAAATCTTGCTGCTGTGATGGCCCACGGTGGTATTTCAACCAATAGATAGTTGTATTTATTAGGGATCCCAATTAGCTTCTGCTCCTGGGGGCCAAAAACACCAAAGCACCCACATTACATATAAAACATAAGATAAAACAGTGAACTATGTTTGTGCTGAATGAAGATAAAACAGTACATCATATAACATCCCTACACCACCACATGTCCACAACACAAAATGTTCAATAACACCATACAACAATATCACAATTTGTGCCTATGCATGTCTGCACCTTTGTGTGCGTCTCTTCACAGTACCGTTGTTCCATAAGGTGTATTTTACCTGCTTTTTTGTTTTTAAATCTGATTCTACTGCTTGCATCAGTTACCTGATGTGGAATAGAGTTCCATGTAGTCATGGCTCTATGTAGTACTGTGCGCCTCCCATAGTCTGTTCTGGACTTGGGGACTGTGAAGAAACCTCTGGTGGCATGTCTTGTGGGGTATGCATGGGTGTCCGAGCTGTGCGCGTGTATTTTAAAACAGACAATTCGGTACCTTCATCTTGTCAACACCTCTTACAAAAACAAGTAATGAGAAAGTCAATTTCTCTTCCACTTTGAGCCATGAGAGATTGACATGCATGTCGTTAATGTTAGCTCTCTGTGTACTTTTAAGGGCCAGCCGTGCTGCCGTGTTCTGAGCTAACTGCAATTTTCCCAAGTCCCTCTTTGAGACATCTGACCACACTACTCAACAGTAGTCTAGGTGCGACAAAACCAGGGCCTGTAGGACCTGCCTTGTTGATAGTGTTAAGAAAGCAGAGCAGCACTTTATTATGGACAGACTTCTCCCCTTCTTAGCTACTGTTGTATCAATATGTCTTGACCATGACAGTTTAAAATCCAGGGTTACACCAAGCCGTTTAGTCACCTCAACTTCCTCAATTTCCACATTCATTATGAGACGTAGCTGAGGTTTAGGGTTTAGTGAATTATTTTACTCAAATACAATGCTTTTAGTTTTGGAAATAGGACTAACTTATTCCTTGTTACCTATTCCGAAACTAACTGCAGCGCTTTGTTAAATGTTGCAGTCATTTAAGTCACTGTAGTAGCTGACGTGTATAGTGTTGAGTCATCCGCATACATAGACACACTGGCCTTACTCAAAGCCAGTGGCATGTCGTTAATAAAGATTGAAAACAGCAAGGGGCCTAAACAGCTACCCTGGGGAATTCCTGATTCTACCTGGATTATGTTTGAGAGGCTTCCATTAAAGAACACCCTCTGTGTTCTGTTAGACAAGTAACGATTTATCCACATTATAGCAGCGGGTGTAAGCCATAACACATACATTTTCCAGCTGCAGACTGATCGATAACAGCCCCCACAATAATTGTATCAATTTTGCTCAGCCAATCATTTGTGTAAGCGCTGTGCTTGTTGAGTGTCCTTCCCAATAACTGTGCTGAAAGTCTGTGGTCAATTAGTTAACTGTGAAATAGCATTGTATCTGGTCAAAACACCTTTTTTTCCAGAAGTTTACTAAGGGTTGGTAACAGGCTGATTGGTCGCTTTGATTTGAGCCAGTAAAGGGGGCTTTACTATTCTTGGGTAGTGGAATGACTTTAGCTTCCCTCCAAGCCGGAGGGCACACACTTTCTACTAGACTTAAATTGAAGATGTGGCAAAAAGTAGTGGCAATATCGTCCGCTATTATCCTCAGTAATTTTGCATCCAGATTGTCAGACCCCAGTGGCTTGTCATTGCTGATTTGCAAAAAAACATGTTCACCTCTTTCACACTGACTTTTCAGAATTCAGAGGTACAATTCTTGTCTTTCACAATTGGTCAGATATACTTGGATGTGTAATGTCAGCGTTTGTTGACATTAAAGTAGTTGGCAATATCAGTGGGTTTTGTGTTGAATGAGCCATCCGATTCAATGAATGATGGAGCTTAGTTGGCTTTTCCCCAAAAAATGTAATTGAAGCTTATTTATTTATTTGTATTTAGTCACATGATTTCTTAATTTGCAGTATGTTTGCCAATCAGTTGGGCT
Source organism: Oncorhynchus keta (assembly GCF_023373465.1). Classification (NCBI taxonomy): domain Eukaryota; kingdom Metazoa; phylum Chordata; class Actinopteri; order Salmoniformes; family Salmonidae; genus Oncorhynchus; species Oncorhynchus keta. Next base: position 53,107,478 of record NC_068454.1, read on the forward strand.
GCCACACTTATTTGCCATACCTTTTGCCTCATCCCTCTCAAACCATAACATTTTTAAAATTCCTCATCAATCCAAAGGGTTTTAACAGTTTTTACAGTCATTTTCTTAATGAGTGGGTGCATATTAGTATCTGGAATAAGCCATTTCATAAATGTGTCAAGTGCAGCGTCTGGTTGCTCCTCATTACACACCACAGACCAGCAAATATGTTTTACATCATCAACATATGAATCACCACACAACTTATTGTATGACCACTTATACACTATATTAGGCCCAGCCTTTGGAACTTTGGTTTTCCTAGATATGGCTATTATATTGTTAGTGAACAGCTTGATGAAAGACAGTCAATATTAAATCACTCCAAAAATATACTTCTCTGTTGATATCACATACAGTTGAAGTTGGAAGTTTACATACACCTTAGCAAAATAGATTTAAACTCAGTTTTTCAAAACTCCTGACATTTAATCCTTGTAAAAATTCCCAGTCTTAGGTCAGTTAGGATCACCACTTTATTTTAAGAATGTGAAATGTCAGAATAATAGTAGAGAGAATGATTTATTTCAGCTTTTATTTCTTTCATCACATTCCCAGTGGGTCAGAATTTTATATACACTCAATTAGTATTTGGTAGCACTGCCTTTAAATTGTTTAACTTGGGTCAAACATTTCAGGTAGCCTTCCACAAGCTTTTTGGCCCATTCCTCCTGACAGAGCTGGTGTAACTGAGTAAGGTTTGTAGGCCTCCTTGCTCGCACACGCCTTTTCAGTTCTGCCCACATAATTGTCTGTGGGATTGAGGTCAGGGCTTTGTGATGGCCACTCCAATACCTTGACTTTGTTGTCCTTAAGCCATTTTGCCACAACTTTGGAAGTATGCTTGGGGTCATTGTCCATTTGGAAGACCCATTTGCAACCAAGCTTTAACTTAACTGATGTCTTGAGATGTTGCTTCAAGTTATCCAGATAATTTCCCCTCATGATGCCATATATTTTGTGAAGTGCACCAGTCCCTCCTGCAGCAAAGCACCCTCACAACATGATGCAGCCACCCCCGTGCTTCCCGGTCAGGATGGTGTTTTTTGGCTTGCAAGCCTCCCCTTTTTCATCAAAACAAAGGTCATTATGGCGAAACAGTTCTATTTTTGTTTCATCAGACCAGAGGACATTTCTCCATGTGCAGTTGCAAACCGTAGTCTGGCTTTATGGCGGTTTTGGAGCAGTGGCATCTTCCTTGCTGAGTGGCCTTTCAGGTAATGTCGATATAGGACTCGTTTTACTGTGGATGTAGATACTTTTATACCTGTTTCCTCCAGCATCTTCACAAGGTCCTTTGCTGTTGTTCTGGGATTGATTTGCACTTTTCACACCAAGTACGTTCATCTTTAGGAGACAGGACGCGTCTCCTTCCTGAGTGGTATGACGGCTGCGTGGTCCCATGGTGTTTATACTTGCATACTATTGTTTGTACAGATGAACGTGACGTGGTACGTTCAGGCATTTGGAAATTGCTCCCAAGGATGAACCGGACTTGTGGTGAGGGTAGGCAACAACATCTCCTCCCCGCTGATCCTCAACACGGGGGCCCCACAAGGGTGCGTTCTGAGCCCTCTCCTGTACTCCCTGTTCACCCACGACTGCGTGGCCACGCACGCCTCCAACTCAATCATCAAGTTTGCGGACGACACAACAGTGATTAGGCTTGATTACCAACAACGACGAGACGGTCTACAGGGAGGAGGTGAGGGCCCTCGGAGTGTGGTGTCAGGAAAATAACCTCACACTCAACGTCAACAAAACTAAGGAGATGATTGTGGACTTCAGGAAACAGCAGAGGGAACACCCCCCTATCCACATCGATGGAACAGTAGTGGAGAGGGTAGCAAGTTTTAAGTTCCTCGGCATACACATCACAGACAAACTGAATTGGTCCACTCACACTGACAGCGTCGTGAAGAAGGCGCAGCAGCGCCTCTTCAACCTCAGGAGGCTGAAGAAATTCGGCTTGTCACCAAAAGCACTCACAAACTTCTACAGATGCACAATCGAGAGCATCCTGGCGGGCTGTATCACCGCCTGGTACGGTAACTGCTCCGCCCTCAACCGTAAGGCTCTCCAGAGGGTAGTGAGGTCTGCACAACGCATCACCGGGGGCAAACTTCCTGCCCACCAGGACACCTACACCACCCGATGTTACAGGAAGGCCATAAAGATCATCAAGGACATCAACCACCCGAACCACTGCCTGTTCACCCCGCTATCATCCAGAAGGCGAGGTCAGTACAGGTGCATCAAAGCTGGGACCGAGAGACTGAAAAACAGCTTCTATCTCAAGGCCATCAGACTGTTAAACAGCCACCACTAACATTGAGTGGCTGCTGCCAACACACTGTCATTGACACTGACCCAACTCCAGCCACTTTAATAATGGGAATTGATGGGAAATGATGTAAATATATCACTAGCCACTTTAAACAATGCTACCTTATATAATGTTACTTACTCTACATTATTCATCTCATATGCATACGTATACACTGTACTCTACATCATCGACTGCATCCTTATGTAATACATGTATCACTAGCCACCTTAACTATGCCACTTTGTTTACTTTGTCTACATACTCATCTCATATGTATATACTGTACTCGATACCATCTACTGTATGCTGCTCTGTACCATCACTCATTCATATATCCTTATGTACATATTCCTTATCCCCTTACACTGTGTATAAGACAGTAGTTTTGGAATTGTTAGTTAGATTACTTGTTGGTTATCACTGCATTGTCGGAACTAGAAGCACAAGCATTTCGCTACACTCGCATTAACATCTGCTAACCATGTGTATGTGACAAATAAAATTTGATTTGATTTGATTTGACTTGTGGCTGTCTACAGTGTTTTTTCTGAGGTCTTCGCTGATTTCTTTTGATTTTCCCATGATGTTCCTCAAAGAGGCACTGAGTTTGAAGGTAGGCCGTCAAATACATCCACAGGTACACCTCCAATTGACTCAAATTATGTCAATTTGCCTAATTAGAAGCTTCTAAAGCCATGACAATTTTCTGGAATTTTCCAAGCTGTTTAAAGGCACAGTCAACTTAGTGTACGTAAACTTCTAACCCACTGGAATTGTGATACAGTGAATTATAAGTGAAATTTAAGCAATTATTGCAAAAAATTACTTGTAGATGTCTTAACAGACTTGCCAAAACTATAGTTTGTTAACAAGAAATTTGTGGAGTGTTTGAAAAACAAGTTAATGACTCCAACCGAAGTGTATGTAAACGTCCGACTTCAACTGTACATTATCAAGCATTTCACACATATTATCCAAATACTGACTGTTAGCACTTGGTGGTCTTATACAGCTTCCCACAAGAATGAGCTTTCGGTGAGGCCGATGAACCTGTAGATATATTACTTCAACAGTATTTAACATTAGATCGTCTCTAGAATTTAACAGCTCTTTTTCTGGATTTTGATCATTAGCGGGTATCGGCCTAATTCTGCTCTTCATGCATTATTTGGTGTTTTACGTCGTACACAGATTCTATTTTTGCATGCAGTCTCAATTTGGCGTTTGTCCCATTTTGTGAATTCTTGGTTGGTGAGCGGACCCCAGACCTCACAACCATAAAGGGCAATGTGTTCTATAACTGATTCAAGGATTTTTAGCCAGAGTTATGTTCCTTTTGATGGCATAGAAGGCCCTTCTTGTCTCTCAGATCATTCACAGCTTCGTGGAAGTTACCGGTGGCGCTGATGTTTAGGCCAAGGTACAGTATGTATAGTTTTTTTGTGTGCTCTAGGGCATTTGGTGTCTAGATGGAATTTGTACTCATGGTCATTGTAACTGGACCTTTTTCGGAACACTATTTTACTTAGTCTTACTGAGATTTACTGTCATGGCCCAGTGCTGACAGAAACTGTGCAGAAGATCTAGGTACTGTTGTAGGCCCTCCTTGGTTGGAAACAGAAGCACCAGATCATCAGCAAACAGTAGACATTTGACTTCAGATTCTAGTAATGTGAGGCCGGGTGCTGCAGACTGTTGTAGTGTCCTCGCCTCGCTTAAGCTGCATCCCTGTCTCACCCCCCGGCTCTTTGGAAAGAAATGTGTGTGTTTTTTGCCAATTCTAACGGCACACTTGTTGTTTGTGTTAATGGATCTCATAATGTATGTTTTTCCCCCAATGCCACTTTCCATCAATTTTTATAGCAGACCCTCAAGCCAAATTGAGTCGAAAGCTTTTTTGAAATCAACAAAGCATGAGAAGACTTTGCCTTGTTTGTCAATTAGTGTGTGCAGGGGTCTCTCGCTCTCACTCTCCTCCACAGGACAAAGAGGGTCAGAGCACAGACGTAACGTACAGGCTAATACAGGGGAGATTCAGTGCAACACATGAAACTGTGGGTGAGTAGAGGGGAAAGGGACTTAGTTAGATAAATCAAGTTAGACAAAGCTTTTGTACAGTGATTTGTGTTTGGCTAAGAAGGCTCAATATCAATGTTGCTAAAGAAAAGAAATACGCAAGCGTGCACACACACACACACTTACTGTATAGGCCTAGCCCTCCTTAATTTCAGAACAACTACTTATTATTTGAACAGCAATAATATTGAAACTCTTTCAAATCTTTTTTCATTAATTAAACAAAGCCTTTCAAAAGTGTGCACGTTCATTGTGTAAATTGTTTGCCATTTGATTCATAAATGTTTATCAATTCCCTACTATATATATAGTAATGGCTAGCTAGTTAGCGGTGGTGAGCGCCAATAGCGTTTCAATCTGTGACGTCACTCGCTCTGAGACCTGAAGTAGTTGTTCCCCTTGCCCTGCAAGGGCTGCGGCTTTTGAGGGTGGCTGTTGTCAATGTGTGCAGAGGGTCCCTGGTTTGAGCCCAGGTAGGGGCAAGGAGAGGTACGGAAAAAAGTTTGGGGTCACTTAGAAAAGTCCTTGTTTTTGAAAAACACATTTTTTGTCCATTAAAATAATAATAAAATAAAACTGACCTTCTTTAGGCGAGTTGAGTATCTGGAGCATCAGCATTTGTGGGTTCGATTACAGGCTCAAAATGGCCAGAAACTAAGAACTTTTCTGAAACTTGTCAGTCTATTGTTGTTCTGAGAAATGGAGGCGATTCCATGTGAGAAATTGCTAAGAAACTGAAGATCTCGTACAACGCTGTGTCCTACTCCCTTCACAGAACAGTGCAAACTAGCTCTAACCAGAATAGAAAGAGAAGTGGGAGGCCCCGGTGCACAACTGAGCAAGAGGACAAGTACATTAGAGTGTCTAGTTTGAGAAAGACTTAATATTAGATTTTTATTGGATATGGCTTTTTCTTTGCAACTCTGCCTAGAAGACCAGCATCCCAGGGGTCGCAACTTGTGAGGCTTCTGTTTCTCAAACTAGACACTAATGATACGGTAGGCTGTGTAGTCTTGCCCACTACTTGTGTCTGTTCCGATAGGACAGGTTGAGCCTAATACAGAGGCTATTTCTTTAGGGCCGTTGCCCATGTATATTTTATAAATCTACTCGTTGTATATATGACGCCTTCACTGTTGGATCACCAAGACTTGTAAATAGATATACACTTTGAGAACTTCAACTGCAACCTTCCTTCCACTGATTCCTGGCCTTACGACTGATACAACATTTGTAAACACTCGCTTACCAAGACAAATTGGGTCATTAGTTGGAATCACAGGCAGAAAACACATTAATATGCCAACTTTGTTTAGAGAGCGGTTGTCATCAGGACCTAAACATTTGCAGCTAGTAATAATAACTCAGCAGGAACAAGTAGGGTAAGTGGAGAGAGAACATGGAGGCATTCCTACTTTAACTGAGAAATGCAGAGGAAAGTCGGTGGTGGTGTGAAACAGGATAGTAGTCTATGGGAGATGTGATATTGGAAGTAGAGAGACAAGGACACCATGGGGGGGGGCAGACATGTTCAGGGCCAGTAGATAGACTCACAATGTCTTCTGGAAAGGCTATTTATGAAACTTTCCCAACATACGTCACAACTGACTTCTCTAAATTAAACGGGCAAATTTTGACTTAACACACAATTTTGCTCTCAGGAGTAAAGGCCAGCCTTAGTTTAGTTTCGATCATTAAGCTGTCAATCTTCAACAGCACCATGCTGAAGAGCTTAACATTATCCAGAACATCTGTTGACAGTCTGACAGGTACATTTCATTTCTAAATTGGCTTCTTTGTCAGTTGCTTACTGCCATCGTGTTTAAGCCTGCTTGGACGTGGCGTCCCCTTGGATAACTGAGACGTTCTTGAGACCGGATGACAGCGTGACCATGACCGGCAATCAGCCCCACACAGTGTCCCACAGGACAAGAACAACATGCAGAGTATACAACCATCACAGACACGTCCATATGGCATACCACAGCCCAGCGCTGTTCCAAAACCACCATTAGTCAGCACAACATTAAAGCCTAGATTTAGATTATCTCCGCTTCCATTAAGTCATCCTCATCCTGAAAACTCCACCCATCTGGGCTCCCATTCTCTTTTGACTGAGAGGAGCTTCTCCAAGTCATCCTTCGGAGCAAATATGTGAGCCGCAGGGCTCTGAAAATCAGTGAGGTGTCAACTTGTGACTGTATGGACACTTGCTGGTTAAACAGCTTTGAAAACAGAGATGGTGTTGACTAAAGAGGGGACGGCTGGGGTGTGGGATGTAAGACTTTTCAAATGCAGCCTTCCGCCACGGTCTTCTCGTGGGACTTTTCATGCTCTGTGTATGGGGGTCCTTCGGGGGCTACAGTCTTGCCGGGCAAGAGTCCAAGTCTATAATCAAATCGGCAACTCTGAAGCCTTGGGCTAAACATTCACATAGTTCAGGCCAGTACCTCAAGCACACATTAGTCTAGTTCAGAAAACAGTCTGGGTTGATATGGCACGACTGATGGACAGCGCTAAGCACAAGTATTTATGCAAACAAGCAGAGCTGTCACAAGGCTTCTGTCACATTCAACATGGTGTTCCCTTGTGACAGCTGAACCGAGCCTACACCCAGAATGCAGCTAAATCCATATTAAAGAAGCTGTACATCAAGGGTCACGAGCTAATTTCTGAGCAATAGAGATGGTCATTTCTGTCCATTTTAGTATACACCTTCTGGCTCAGGAGCTCCCCCAGATGTAACATTTCTGTATAGCCTTTAAGTATAAAGTAGGCTACAGAAATGTTTTAAGGTAGACTAGATATGAGGAAGAAACGTACCTGTCTAAGTCCGTTAGCTACTGAATTGCTCTTCTCACTCTAAATTCCCTGGAAAATCCCCAAACAATTTAGCTTCCGTTCTGTTCTCAGTAATAAGTAAATGTGGCTAAAGTAAATCCTTGTTGACCTGCTATCTCAAAATAACAACACAACACTGAATAAATCAGGTTCTGATTTATTTCCAGTTGTACAATCATCAGAATTGAAGTGCTTTGGCCATGTTTTAACGACAGCCATGCTGCTCTTGATAAATCAATTACATTTTTATTTTCACTGAATCTCCATTTGGGTATTGGTTGGACTACAATTATACAATTAGGGTGTAGAAATGTTATGCTCTTAATGTAACCTTTATTTAACTAGGTAAGTCAGTTAAGAACAAATTCTTATTTACAAGGACAGCCTACTCCTTCCTCCCCGTCGGGGAATTGAACCCCGGTCTCCTGCATGCCCGCACAACACAGGGATTCTTTCCCTTAACAGCCCAGTACTGTAGCCTTCTCCCGACTGTCCCGTTGTACAGCGCCATATTTTCTGTTCCATCCTAAACGGAAACCCAGAGGGTTTTTTGTTTTTCTTGGAATAGAAACACCATAATATTAATAAAAATGAATTAAGCAAAATTTCTTAAAATCATTCACATATACTACGTTCTTACAAAAAAAAGTTTTCAATTCTCTAGTACAAGCCACTATTGAAGGCTATCAAATACTTCTCAAAGATGTCCTCTGGTGGTCAAACTAGCAAACAATCACTTTCCCTGTGACAGCATTCCAGTTCCCAGTGATGTGCTTGGTGGCGAGCTTGTGCTGCTGCCTGTGCAGGCTCGACTGTGTTTCTCCACTGTATCCTAGAAAGTGAATATGGAGGCCCATTGACCAGGTTTGACTTTCAGTCATTGACGTTTGGGCATATTCAAAGTCCTTTGGGAGTTGTGCCAAAACCAGACCCCCAACCTGTTTATCAGACAATATCCTCATACAACAGCCTTTATGATACAATAGGCCATCGGCAATCGGTCATTCCAAATTCCAAGTCCACTGACTAGCCTCACTTGGATTGGCCTTTTGGTTATTCCCTTGGTTCTCCAGCTCTAGACCCATATTGATATCAGGACTTTCCAATATGTTCCCTTTCAAACAACAAACAAAAGCTGTATTGAGGAAACAAGAGCAACGGATGGGTGGGGATGGGAGGTCTGAGCCATGCTTTATAGTCAGGTGATAAGTCCATCACTGTCTCCCTCTATGTGTCTGGGACCAGTCTAATGGCTGGTCCATTGTCCAGACCTGGAAAGAAATGTCTTAGAGAAAACACATAGCCTCAACGAACCAGCAGGTTAGGGGATTTAGACGGGTCTGTCCCAGAGAAGAAAAAAAAAGCCAGAATGAACAGGCAGATGGAGATCTTGTGTGTGTGAGTGTGTATGTGTGTGTGTGTGTGTGTGTGAGACAGGGTAAAATGAGGCTGCTTGGCAGGTGCCACCAAGGTTGAGTTATTGGAGGGGAACAGGGTTGTACTTTCCCCGTCTGGCCGCTCCACTCCAGTCCATCAGTGGAATGTCTGGCGGCCGGCGATGCGTGCGGTCGCACCGCCACACCTGGAGACACCTGGCCACACCTGAGATACCTGTGACATCACACACACAGTTCTGGGAGTTCTAGGGGCAGTTTAGAGCGGGAGATTGACAGGACCATCTGACCTGTGATAGAGCAAGAACAGAGCACTCTTTGTCCCATAGCCAATCATCAGTTTAACAGTGTCATGAAAGCGTATTGCCAGCTAACACCCGCCTGCATCTCACGTTGGCCCTAAAAAAAACACATTTCTGTACTACTCATAATATAATGGCCTATGTCTTTAGAGGACAGTGTACACATTATACACAATCAGCCATGGCTACACAAGGCCCCCACATAGAGTTGTGACCGTCGGTCAAAAGTTTCCCAAACATTACAAAATACTTGGAGAGACACGCTCATTCTGTAGGTGAACAAGTCAGGGCTAGGCCCCATACTCCCACAAGCATCCAGTGGTGCCTTTTTCCAATTAGGACAGCATTATGTTATACCTTGGTCCAAGTACTACAGCCCAGACTGGAGCACATCCAATAGGGCGGCGCACAACTGGCCAATTGTCGTTAGGTTCGGGTTTTGGCCGGATTAGGCCGTCATTGTAAACAAGAATTTGTTCTTTAACTTACTTGCCTAGTTAAATAAAATACATTTTTAAAAAATGTGGATTCACACAAAACCAGTCTCTCTCAATCACTGGCTGGTCTTCCAACAAGCAATCCATAAAGAGTGCTCCAAAATCCAAAGTTACAGCTTTAGAAATGTTTTCATTACAGATTTGAAAGCTATTTGATGCAATCTGTATGTTTGTTTCTAAATGTATTTATTCTAAACTCGGTAGGAAGATGCGAGGCTTGTGAAGAAGCTAACTATAGGGAGATTAAGCCAATGGGTGTAGCAACCAAAGAACAGTTCGGTTCAGAATCATTCAGGCTAATAATGACTTCCATTTGTTAGAGACAGAGGGTTATGATAACCCAGCTCCATTGCCAGGGTCAGCCAGTTAGCATTCCAGCACATCCTCGTCGTCCAATCAAATACAGTGTTGTTCCACAGAGTTTTCACTAAGCCAAAAACACAGATTAATGGACGTCTGTTGTCTGATGGGCCATCTGCGATGTCATGTGGAGCCTGTGGTTACAAATGGGGCATCCAATTTGTGGTCTGGATCTTCAACACAATTTGTATTTTGGGCTGAAATGTTACGTAACACCAGCTATTTAAACCTCAATAAACTGCATATTACTTCTTAATTAAGGGATCTCCATTTTCTGGAGAGTTGAAAGTTGATGCCAGACTGAACTCTGAACCATTCCACACAAGTGAAACTAGTGTGAAACTGAATACCAATCCATGATGAACAGCAGAACATCTTCTGTGCATGATAGGGGTCTTCTGAGGAGAGCCCTATTCGTTAACATCCAGAGATGTCAGAGGACTGTCCCAGGTCAAGGTCTTCATTGACGCTAATGAATGCTAAGGGCCAAGTGTCCATCCATACCATGACCACACTCAGCACAGGGTTAGCTTAGCTAGCACACAAAGACACACTGAATGGACATCTATTGGATCACCTGCGCTCCAGTGTTTGAAGTAAAACACCATCCCTGATAGGATGCTCAGAGAGCGTATTTCACTTCTTCTTGTTTTTCATGCCAGCGTTTCGTGACATGCCGGCCTGCCCAGCAAGCGTCTGAGGGCTGCAGTGTGGCCTGGGAGCCTGAGATTCACACAGGCTGCTCATTAATACCTGATCAACCCAGAGAGACAGAGGACGTCTGTGGAGTCCGGCCAGCTCTCTCTTCCTCCCCACAGAGACCCCCTTTCTCTGCCTCTCTCCCCACTTTGTTTCTTTATTGCGTGGTGTGCACATAGAAAACACACCTATAATATCCTGTTCCATCTTTTCAGAGAGGCGGAGTGAGTGTGGAGCGAGAAAGGAGGGGTACGAGGTGAAGGAAGAGTGAGTGGAGGGGGATGAAAACGAAATTGACTCTTGCAAATGTGAGGACACGCCACTTTTAGCAACCTCTGTCCCTCAGCATTAATTAGTGTGTTGTCCCGCTCACTGGCTCCTGTCTGAAGCTGAAGTGGATCAGGTGAGGGAGGCAAACACATATCCCCAGGGTGTGCTGAACCCAGGAGAGGGCAACAATGTCCCACTGCTGGGCCTACAGAAGGCTGCCTGTTGTTGAGAAGCAGAACATAATTTAGCAGTCATTTCTTACCTTCTCCTCTAATTTCCTTCTGCTGGTTCATGGACAAGGTCGACAGTGAATGGTTCACTCCGCTGCATAAAAAGCCTTTTTCTCCTCAGAGGAGAAAAACGTTATTCTTACCTGTGCGCTTGTGTGTTTAAGTGTGTATGCCTACGTCTGTTTCGACCGGACTTATGAGGGTATCAGGTAGCTCACACCAAACCTAAGCTGGTGCATTCAAGAAAGCAATCTCAGTGTCTTTGCACTCAGTGCTTATGCTTCATTGCCTGCTGGCGGTCAAAAGTAATTGTGGTTTAGCCCTACTTATATAAAAAGAAACGTTCTTTACAGTTTTCCCCAATTGTTTACACACTAAAATTGGATCTTGAAACGCAAAATCACCGAAACCTGAAACTCATGTACCAAATCCCTACACCAAGTCTGCAAAATTGCAAGAACAATTCCTGCTTTACACTCGGTTTTCAAACCTATATCACACTTTTTGTGAAACACTGTTCCCTACATTAGGCACAACATTCAAAATTAAAATCTCTTTAGTCCCATTGGAAAGCAACGCCAACCACAATGCCAAGTTCTAGACACCAATTGGCAACACCCACTCCTAGTGTAAGCACTAGTTGCTGAATTGTTCACTTAAAAATCAGAGCTTTAAGCACTATAAAAGGCCACAGATGAGCTCTCCTGTTCTGGAGGGAAATGGAAGTCAATGGTGAAGCAAGAGCTTGACGTGAAGGGGTGAGAGGGAAGAGGAGTGAGAGGAAGAGGAGAAAGAGGAGGACGAGGAAGGACAGTTGTCTCAGATGAGATCAGGTCCACATTGGTTGACCATGTGCTCAACCATGGATTGAGTATGAGGGAGGCTGGGCAGAGAGTGCAGCCCAACCTGAGCCGCTACACGGTTGCATACATCATCCGTACATTCAGCAATGAGAACCGATAAGTTACCTACCATCTACACTATGCTCTTTGTGTATGTATACTATAGTATACTGCAGTCTGACATATGAGTAGGCCTATGCTACTCAGTGATTGTTGGCCAACGTTATAGTAATGTAATTTCATATTGAAAGAAAATGGATTATTTTAGCTTACTGTAACCAATCGTATCTTATTTGTGGATCTTCTACAGAACTGACATGGCCAGGCCATGGTGAAAGATACCTGCTGTTCACACCAAAACAGGAGACCGCTATTGTGAACATGGTGGTGGCAAACAATACCATTACACTTGAGAAATTCAGAACCACAATATTCAATAACATTCACCGGGTGGGCTTGTCTATATTGGACCTTGTATTACAGCGCAACCGAAGCCGGATGAAACAGGTCTACAGGGTGCCATTTGAGCGAAACTCAGAGTTAAAGAACAGCGTTATGAATATGTGCAAGTAAATACTAGACTGTGAATTTACTATCATATCAGCACTGTATAGACACATTACAGTACTGTAATCCAGTGTATTGTGCCTCACCATATTGACTGCTCTAGGTCTATGTGATCGCCAATGTCTATTTCAGAGAGTCTTGGAGCTGGATGCCGCTGCAATTCAGCACATTTATATTTACATTGATGAGGCTGGCTTCAACCTAGCCAAAAGAAGGTGACTGGGAAGGAACGTTATTGGCCACTGTGCCATTGTGAATGTCCCTGGACAGCATGGAGGGAATATCACCATGTACACAGCCGTTAGCCAGCAAGGAGTCCTCCATCCCCATGTCAACCTTGGTCCCTACAACGCCGCCCTTCTCATCACATTCCTGGACACACTACATGGCATCCTTATTCCAGCCGAGCAGAGGGGTGGACCAGAGCAGCCCAGGTATGTTGTCATCGGGGACAGCGCGAGTTTCCACCGGGCTGCTCTGGTCCGCAACTGGTTCATCGACCACCCACAATTTATTGTTCTATACCTCCCACCATATTCCCCATTCCTAAACCACAAGTTTAGGACTTTTGTTTTTTTAGTTTCCCCTCGCACGCATGCCTCTTCTCCAGGCAATGGAGGATGCATGTGGTGAAGTTGATGTGGGGGCTTTCGGCGGCTGGATCCGTCACTCTAGATGATTCTTTCCCCGCCAGGGAGAATATCGCTTGTGATGTAGATGAGGTACTGTGGTCAGACCAAAATAAGAGGCAGGATGCAGCCTGAAGTCTTTTTTCTTACATTTTGCATGTGTTTTTGTCTTTTTCTGTTTAGAGTTCGGAAAGAATGAGCCACTTAAAAAAAAAAAAAAAAAAATTGTACAAAAAACCCTTTCTTACTGTATGTTTTCTCCTGTTGTGTATGGAAAGTGTTCAAAATTACTGCATTTTGGAAATAAATTACAATGTTTTTGTTACTGTATTGCATTTGTGTGTGTTTATGTATATTTGAGTAGGTATACATTACTGTAACAATATTTTACAACTGGCTCCAATGTAACAATGAAAAGCCATAAATCTACTGATGGGAAATTCATAGAAGTGTTTTGTGTTGAGCACATCATTGTGTTGTTGGTTGGTAGACAGATCTATTCTTATGACGTGTGTGTCATTTTGATGCATCAACAAATATTTTGGAAAGAGAACAGTTTTGAATGCAGTGTTTGCTTTTGCTAGAGATATGTAGAGTTTTGTGTTTAGAGTTTTGGGAAAATGGCCCAAAGATTCAGCAAATGTGAGTAAACAATTGAGAAACTGTAAAAGCAAGTAGCCTAAACCTATTCATATAGCCTCTCTTTAAAATCTTGGTTATTATCAAATAACAAAGAGAGAAACCCATTGTAGCCTTCTTTGACCGATGCAAATAGACCTGCCAATTATTTACTCACGCTGACTATTAAGCCTGTACTTTGGTCTTGACAAGTCTTTTGGTGAATTAGACTTAACTTAACGTTTTCTAAACGAAGCACGTTTACTACAAAAGGAGAGTTAAATAAATAGGTTGCTGCACTCAGTCTCCAATGACTCCCAAATGAAAGCATTTTGAAAGAAGTGTTTCTTAATTTCTCATTAAACCCCCAGTCTTCTCCAAAACAAAGCAATAACACATGCTCTAGCTAGCTCATTACGATGGAAGACATGTAAGTAACATGAAAAGCCTCACCATAAAACATGAAGGACTGTGGGTCTCGTAACATTCACTCTTCATACTCTGACACAGAGAGACATGAGCATAGAAATATAATGGGTAGACCAGCCAGGGTCTCAGATAGCTCATAGCCATGTGACCAAATCCAATATGACCATCCAAATAAAATATTGTTGTGCTGACAAGTGTCTCTGTGGTTTGCACCTAGTGAAGCATGCTTGAGAAGTTGTGCAACTCAAATAAAAATCCTTCACTCACGCTGCCAAGCTTACCCTAGTAAAACTGACTATCCTACCGATCCTCGACTTCGGCGATGTCATCTACAAAATGGCTTCCAACACTCTACTCAGCAAACTGGATGCAGTCTATCACAGTGCCATCCGTTTTGTCACTAAAGCACCTTATACCACCCACCACTGCGACTTGTATGCTCTAGTCGGCTGGCCCTCACTACATATTCGTCGCCAGACCCACTGGCTCCAGGTCATTTACAAGTCCATGCTAGGTAAAGCTCCGCCTTATCTCAGTTCACTGGTCACGATGGCAACACCCATCCGTAGCACGCGCTCCAGCAGGTGTATCTCACTGATCATCCCTAAAGCCAACACCTCATTTGGCCGCCTTTCGTTCCAGTACTCTGCTGCCTGTGACTGGAACGACCGCTGAAGTTGGAGACTTTTATCTCCCTCACCAACTTCAAACATCAGCTATCCGAGCAGCTAACCGATCGCTGCAGCTGTACATAGTCTATAGGCAAATAGCTCACCCTTTTTCACCTACCTCATTCCGATAATACTGTTTTTATTTATTTACTTTTCTGCTCTTTTGCACACCAATATCTCTACCTGTACATGCCCATCTGATCATTTATCACTCCAGTGTTAATCTGCAAAATTGTATTATTCGCCTACCTCCTCATGCCTTTTGCACACATTGTATATAGACTGCCCATTTTTTTCTACTGTGTTATTGACTTGCTAATTGTTTACTCCATGTGTAACTCTGTGTTGTCTGTTCACACTGCTATGCTTTATCTTGGCCAGGTCGCAGTTGCAAATGAGAACTTGTTCTCAACTAGCCTACCTGGTTAAATAAAGGTGAAATAAATAAAAAAAAAAATTTAAAAAATCTCAGCCATTCCTTCTGGAATTTCAACATTCAATGCCATTCCAGAATCAAATTCACTGTGTTTGTCTGACCAATCAACTTGTCAAATTCCCTGTCCAATTTCAAATTCAAATTCAAGCTTGCAGGGCCAATTTTCTTACCAAAGAGGCCCAATCACAAATGAAAGACCATTTGAGGTACACTAAACACAAATCAGTAGACCAATCATGTTTCACCATACACTAACAGCCTAGTTGTCCAATCTGAGACCTCTACAGCTCTCTTGTACAGACGGTCCATTCACACCACTGAGGTGCAAACTGGGAAGTGCAGCAGGTAGCCTAGCTGGTAAGAGCATAACTGAAAGGTCACTGGCTTGAATCCCCGAGCCGACAAGATCAATGTGTCGATGTGCCCTTGAGCAAGGCACTTAACTCTAGTTGCTCCTGTATGTCTCTCTGGATAAGAGCGTCTACTAAGATGTAAACAAACAATTTAGACAGGGTTCAGAGCTGACATGACCAACTTGAGTCAAAACAGCAGAAGCAAGAATCTGGCTAAAGCTTTTAGTCTATCAATGACTGGGGATTAGAGGCAGATTCAGTGCTCCCAGTGACCAAAATGACATGGGTTTTGTCAAGGGCAGCCTACTTCTTATTGGATTAACAAACTGAGGTATGGAATTGTACAGCACAAGGCAAAGCCTAACCATACTCCAACTGCAGCCAGCCACATTCACAGTGTAAAAAAAAGACATCACTCAAAGCCATAATGTGGTAGGACACATGAAAAATGTGACCTGATTTTCCATCATATTACACACACACATGCCCGCTCACAAACACCTGTGCATGCACTCCTTGTGTGAGAGCTGGTCTTAGAGGAGTGGACTCATTAACCTTCCTGACAAACTGGGCTCAGTGTAAGCAGTGGGGCCTTGGGCCCCCCTCCAGGAAACAGGATGTTTGAACGGCACTGACCGACTTATCAGCAGCTAGTTAGGTACAAGGACCCTGACAGCCATTTCAACAGTAGTAAATGCCACTCTTTATCAGATAAGGGAGAGCTTTCACCCAATGACTTCCGCTGCTGAATGGCGTCATGCCGTGCTTCAAGGCAATCAGAGAGGACATTCGAGACCAAGGGTGGGGAATAGAGCAGGGTCATTCAATTCTCTTAATTTCTAAAATGTCATCTATTGAAATTAAATAACACTAATATCTACATGTATTGTGTTAGCTTGTATTTAAGCTAAGTATCCTAATTAGCAGTTGAATGGCAAGTACTCAACTAAAGCTTACAAGTGACCTCCAAGTCCTTCCTTCCTTCCTTCTTCTCTTTTACAGCGTCAAAAGAAACATACTGTATGACACCAGCCCAAATCAGCCTGGTCTCAGACTAGAAGTAACATAGTAAATGTATATTCGGGACACTCGATTTAGTATGATACTGTATGTTATGTTTGGTATGGTTACATAAGACAGATGGTTAACTAAGGCAAACACGAAAGTTGGGTGGTTGGTCTGCCCTGTAACGCCAACGTCTAGCAACCAAAAGGTTGCGAGTTCGAATTCCATCACGGCCAACCTTTAGCATTTTAGCTAATTAGCAACTGTTCAACGACTTACCACTTTTTAGCTACTTGGCAACTACTTAGCATGTTAGCTAGCCCTTCCCTTAACCTGAACCCTTTTACCTAACCCTTCCCCTTTAACCTAACTCCTAAACTTAACCCTAACCCCTAACGTAGCTAACATTAGCCAGCTAGCTAGAATTGTAAACATATAGTAAGTTCTGCAAACGTGTAATATACTGTATAATACGAATTGTAATCGTGATGACATGATCAGGACCATGGACATGGACATGGACAAGGATAGTAGGCTGTCACTCTCCCCCAGGTTGACCAACAACATGTAGCCTCACTAGCCTGTAACCGTAAATCTGTCGGGGAGGCAGGGCTCGTCCGACAAAAGAAAACGCTCGAAAGCTCCCTCCGTTACCAAACTCAGACTGACACAATGACTATGCTTTGTTGCCTCGCAAAGCTACCCTCTGACAGCTTTTAGCTAATTTCGTTCAACCGTTTTGCCAGCCTCTGTGCTATTTTGAAAACACGTTCCTAAAGTGGCAGCCTGTGACAACAACAAAAAAACTGGAAGAGTTTTCGAAGTCTGACAAGCAAGTCGAGAGGGGACCCATGCTTCGTTCCACTCGTGTAATTGCGAAGGTTAGCAGCGGACCGACTTTTAGTTATTCCACTTACCAAATGAAAATAATATATTGTTCGCGCGTTAATGTTAAACGCACAAGTCTCAATCATCCACAGAAGGCTGACAGTGGGCCGTCATGTAATATTTGAAAAGCTGCATTTGTGTAATAGGTATTACGCGGGGAGGATGGGCTTTCGCGTCATGTCTTGTAACTAAGTGCTACTGGGAAGGAAAAAACAGCAAAGGCGAGAGTGGTACAGTTTCATGTAACCCGCTCCGTAGGGCACTGGGCTCCTTTAAATCTAAATATAGCCTGATCTGAAGCTGATACTCCTAACCATGTAGACTAAAGCTAACACTTCGTTTAGAAAAGAAACGTCAACACAAAAAGCACTTGTTTTGGTTACCTTGTTCAGGTAGGGGTTACGTGTAACGTCATACCCCCTCTTCTTCGTGTAAACAAACATTTTACTTTGGTCTTCGGATTTATGCATCTCACTCTCGACCGATTCCCGTTTGACTAAACCGTGTGCCATGTTGCCTCCCTCTTTAAATAGCGTACAGTAACCCTGAACTCTGTTGTGAACCCAAGTCAACAAGTGGATGCGCCGGTGAATGCTCTCTTGGGCACATTGACAGCTCTCCCAGTGACAACACAGAGCGATGAGCATGAGCGCAACGGATCGGTATACCTACAGTGAGGAATGAAGTTAGGCTACATGAATTAACAACACTACTATTTTATTGCTTGGATAAGATAATACAACTATTTAATTGCATTTAATAAATGTCAAATGCGTGTGGTAATATTTTTATGAAGAATAATACATTTTATATTCCATCCTGAAAAGAGCTAAGGGCTGTTATTAATCATTTAATTTGAGTGAATATTGGCTTTTATCCCTTACAGTAGGAGCACTTTTAAAAATGATGGGCCATGAAATCTTCAATAGCCATATAGGTTTATGGCCAACCTTGAGTACACACACACACACGTGTTGTTGATAAGGAGTGAAGGCAAGGCTGTGTCAAAGTAGCTACCCTTTGCTTTGATGACAGCTTTGCACACTATTGTCATTCTCTCAACCAGCTTCATGAGGTAGTCACCTGGAATGCATTTCAATTATCAAGTGTGCCTTTTTAAATGTTAATTTGTGGAATTTCTTTCCTTCTTAATGCGTTTGAGTCAATCAGTTGTTTTGTGACAAGATAGGGGTTGTATAGCCCTATTTGGTAAAATACCAAGTGCACATTATGGCAAGAACAGTTCAAATAAGCAAAGAGAAACGAGAGTCCATCATCACTTTAAGACATGAAGGTCAGTCAGTGTGGAAAATGTAAATAACTTTGAATGTTTCATCAAGCGCAGTTGCAAAAACTGTGGCTGGGTTTTACAGCATGACAACGACCCAAAACACACAGCCAGGGCAACTAAGGAGTGGCTCCGCAAGAAGCATCTCAAGGTCCTGGAGTGGCCTAGCCAGTTTCCAGACCTGAACCCAATAGAAAATCTTTGGAGGGAGCTGAAAGTGCGTATGGAGGAGTGGGGCAAAATCCCTGCTGCAGTGTGTGCAAGAACTACAGGAAACATATGATTGTAATTGCAAACAAAGGTTTCTGTACCAAATATTAAGTTATGCTTTTCTGATGTATCAAATACTTGTCATGCAATAAAAAGCAAATGCATTACTTAAAAATCATACAATGTGATTTTCTGGATTTTTGTTTTAGATTCCGTCTCACACAGTTGAAGTGTACCTATGCTAAAAATTACAGACCTCTACATCCTTTGTAAGTAGGAAAACCTGCAAAATCGGCAGTGTATCAAATACTTGTTCTCCCCACTGTATATAGGATTAGGCAGTATGGCACATAGGCTACATATGGTGTCAATGTCCATTACCCGTTAACTAACTGTGGTTTTGCAGTAGTCTCGGAAACCCACACCCTAAACCAGAATAATGGTTTGTTAGTAGGAGACTAGTGTTGCAGGATTAGGGAAGTAGTCACTTCCTCTTTTCACACTGAATCACTCACGCGCCATTTACATGTTCCTAAATAATTTCATAGCTTTATCATCTGGTTTAATAGCATAGGCTTATCCCATACTGTACATCTTTGTATGTTTATAGTGCTTGCCTCTAGAGTAAGTCTTTACTGTTCCATATTTGTCAAATTAGTTTTACAATCACATTTAACAAGACATCAAGAGAGGCTTACAATGTGCTTGAATATGAAACCAGATTCGGTCTTTGTGTGTCAGCACTTATATTGTCTCTGCAATGAGGACAGTCCTTCTGTTTCTACTTGCTTGTGCCTGTTCAACTGTAGCGTATCGCTGTCCCTCAAATTGAGATAAGGAAAGATAATATGAGCTGTGGATGTGCACGTGAAGCTGTTCTATCTGGACCTCGATCCATGCTGGTGCGTGTGTGTGCATGCTTGTGTGTATGAAGACATGGAGAGACACAGAGACATAAGGACAGAGTGAGAGAGAAGAGAGAGAGAGAGAGATCAGCTAGAGTAATTGAAGGCCAGCTGAACAACTGTGCGTCTGGCTGGCACTTAGCTTTGCGCTGACTCACAGATCAAACAGTCAGAGTCTGCTGCTGATTCACTGTGACTGACTGCACACCTGGCTGGCACTTTGTCCTCCTTGGCCCTGAGTCAGCGCTACAGAGCTCTGCTGCCTGCCTACTGGAATAGGAGGGCCGAACATGTCCCCATTCACATCGACAGGATTCCATGGTGTCCACATCACCGACAAACTATCATGGTCCAAACACACCAAGAAAGTTGTGAAGAGGGCACGACAATGCCTTTTCCCCCTCAGGAGACTGAAAAGATTTGCCATGGGTCCCCAGATCCTCAAAAGGTTCTACAGCTGCACCATCGAGAGCATCCTGACTGGTTGCATCACCGCCTGGTATGGCAATTGCTCGGCATCTGACCTTAAGGCGCTACAGATGGTAGTGCGTACAGCCCAGTACATCACTGGGGCCAAGCTTCCTGCCATCCAGGACCTATATACTAGGCGGTGTCAGAGGAAGGCCCAAACATTTTTCAAGTCATAGACTGTTCTCGCTGCTACCGCACGGCAAACGGTACTTGAGCACCATGTCTAGGTCCAAAAGGCTCCTTAACGGCTTCTACCCCCAAACCATAAGACTGCTAAACAGTTAATCTACCTGGCTTACATCAGTGGATAAATTCTATTTACGCACGGTTATTTTATTAGAGAAACGGTCAAAGATGAATGATTGCGGGTAGTTAATTGTTAAGATAGACCTCTTCTTATACCAATGGATGGTGACATAATGGTGACATACATGCCATTCAACAGGCCCCTTGCAAGGCAGATGACTTCCCACCGTGTCAAAACACTCTGGATTGGAGCATATCATTGTTCATTGGGCTGGGTGCTGTAAGATTTCTCATTTTTCCAAACTGAGTAGTTGGTTTACGGTGTCGAGTGAAATTTCAAGGTGTACAACAACAGGCTGGAAGAGCAAAAGGCCAAGAAGCGAAACCTGCACTACAAGGAGCGAAACCTGCACTACAATAACGAAACCTGCACTACAATAACGAAACCTGCACTACAATAACGAAACCTGCACTACAAGAAGTGAAACCTGCACTACTGAAGCCCAGGTTTAACCCTGCAGCCAAATCAGTTCTGCATGCCCATTGAGTGTAGCCCATAGGCCAAATGGAAACCCATTACTCCCTTTTCCCCCTCAATAGAACGATAATGTATCAATCAGACTTTCCAGCTAAATCCCTCCTGAAATGTAGTAGTTTGATAATGGCTGAGCGTCCCGGCACTCCACACTGTCAGGAGATTTCCACCCAGAGGCTGAAGGATTTATCCAGACGACTAACAGCTGTCGTCTCCAATGGGACCGGGAGCCGGGAGTAACTGTGTTGCAGGTTGGGCAGCTAGCCAGCTGGCAGAGGGAGGAACAATTTGGCAACCACCTCCACCGACCAAATCAATATGTTGGTTAGAGAGGGGGGAAGGAGCTGATCACGGTGCTGGATATGACCTACAGGAAGTTGTGCACGTCTGGTGATAAAGCACTGGTGGCAAGGATCCCTTGTGTGCGGATTGAAGAAAAAGAGATAGAGGCGAGCTGAAAAATAGAGAGGAAGACTTGGAGTTTTGGAGGGGTGGTGCATGTACAGCATCGTTCTTGGGGGCATGGGGCTGGACAGAGGCTGGGTTGGTGTGTACCAATATAAAAAATAATAATAATAATCAACAAACAAGCTAAGGCCAAAGGTCACCTTTTAAGAATCAATATGTCATCAGGCTCTCTAACCTTGTGATCTTCGGGTAAATGGATGTTCCTGGTTGAATAACATACTGTACATGTCATGGTCACTCACTCTACATAACACTGCACAGGCCTCATACCTGAGTTAATACCTTTGTAAAAGCTGGTACATTCACCTATGGATAGCTTTCATTGTTTTTCCTCACTCATTCGTATTTTCTGGGATTGAGAGGTAAATATATTGAGAGGTAAATAATGTGTGTCTGTCTCAAAATTGGTTCAAACTTTCCATTTAATTACACGTGAATCCTGGTTTAAATTTATCCATGCCTGAAGCCTTTGTTGATAGGTAATTTCCTGCAATAACAAAAAAAGTAGTTTCAGCTTAAAGTTGACAGGTTTTTGATAACAGCCTGTTTGTCCTGTCATGGCTTTATAATGACAGACTCTGATGAATACATACACTTGCCATACATAGCCTGAATTTGAGTGAAAAATATCAACTCCATTCACATACAACATGTAGCTCAGTTTCTTCTGTGGGATGTGTTTAACCCTTTAGGGCACTGCTAACAGGAGAGGGAGGGGAAAGATGAACAGAGACAAGTGAAATAACAGAGGATCAGAATGTCTGCTCAAACAGGATTACCACACTTCCTTCGCACACTGTATCACAACAGCAACACCTGGTCACACTTCCGTAGCTGGGGCTGATGCTAAAGGATTTATTCACAGACATGCTTATTATATATGATTACAGCCCGACTGACAGGAATGAGGAAACCCAACAGGCCTGGATTTACACTTAGCCAATACAAACTATGCATACAGTAAGTTCATAGCATGAAAAAAAGAACACGAGAAATGCATAGAATGGCTCCGTTTCAGTTCCCCTGGCGGAAATGACTTTGGTCAGTTTGAACAGGCTTGACATCCACATTGTGAAGTTCGCTGGTGTGAGTGAGAAAGACTGTGGCGGGGTACAAAGAAGGAGAAATATGAAAACTGCTCCGGTGGTTTGGGGTGTAGGAAGAGGGCTGAGTGGGCTGTGGGTGTGTCTGGACCGGGAGTGACTGTTGGAGAGATTTGGATAGGGGAAATATGGCTGTTGGGGTACGATGTTGAATGTCAAAAGGGCTTAAAAAGTTCCAGTGAAAATGTCCAAGGTCAAGGAGTAGGATTAGCAATAGCTAATAGACTAGACTAACTCTAGACTAGAGTAACTCTCCCAAGTGTGTTAATCTGCTTTAGTCCTCTATAAGGTGTAGCATTCCTCCTCTCCTCTTCTCATTGACGACCACTGTGGGCCATATAATAATGTGAGTTTCTTTGTGTGTATTCTGCCTCATATGCCTAGCTCCATGTACTAGACATGTTCAGTATCCTGGAATGGGCCCACGGATACGCACATGCTACGTCACATAACTTCCTTCTCATAGTTAAAGCCATCTATCCCTAAAAAATACCTGATATCTATAAAGTACTTCCAGCAGTCTGAACTTTTACCCTAAAATTCTGATCGATGCCAGAATAAGAAACACATTTCTTCCCTCTGGGTGGGTGTATTAAAACCGAATTGTTGTTCGGTTCCAGACCAGAACACACACAACGGTACTTCTGGGTTTGGCAGGTTGAGAGCCTCCCTATGGCGGAAATGGGTGACTGTTTTTGAGAGTGTCCTGTGGGATAGTGCCCTTCCAGGTCTGTAGCCATGCAGCTCTTACCACCAGCACTTTGGCTCTGGCTAAGATATCATACAACTGGCCCTGTGTGGCATATGGGCCCACTTAACACCACCAGCCCCTTATTCAATGGGGCCTTTCACTGATCATCCGAATTAATGACCCAGTGTTTGAGCCCAGGGATATTTTAGGGATGTTGAAACTAAGAATAACAACTATAAGAAATCTTGAAACTGCAGAGTTACTTTCTTGCTTTTATGCAGAGAGTTGGGTTGATATGTAGGTATAGAGCAAAGAGGAGTCTGATCATTTAAAGGCTAGTTTGATTTAAGGTCCGGTTCAACTTTTCCGCAGAAAAGCATTCCTGAGCCTATGATTTAATGACCTATTTGAACAGGTCAATCAACTGGTTTCAATCTTTTAGCTACCGGTTGTGTGTCTGTGTGTGTGCTCGTGTACGTGTGTGTTTATCAAATCAAATCAAATCAAATCAAATGTATTTATATAGCCCTTCGTACATCAGCTGATATCTCAAAGTGCTGTACAGAAACCCAGCCTAAAACCCCAAACAGCAAGCAATGCAGGTGTAGAAGCACGGTGGCTAGGAAAAACTCCCTAGAAAGGCCAAAACCTAGGAAGAAACCTAGAGAGGACCTTCTGTGGCTCAGTTGGTAGAGCATGGCGCTTGTAACGCCAGGGTAGTGGGTTCGATTCCCGGGACCACCCATACGTAGAATGTATGCACACATGACTGTAAGTCGCTTTGGATAAAAGCGTCAGCTAAATGGCATATATTATTATTATTATTATTAGGAACCAGGCTATGTGGGGTGGCCAGTCCTCTTCTGGCTGTGCCGGGTGGAGATTATAACAGAACATGGCCAAGATGTTAAAATGTTTATGTGTGTCTCTGTGTGTGCGTGCATGTGTCTGTGTGTGCATGCTTGTCTCTGTTAGTGTGTGTCGGTGTGCGTGTGTGTGTCTGTGTGTGCGCGTGTGTGTGTGTGTGTGCACATGATAGAGAGAGATTTATGGAGAACTCCACAAAGAGAGCTAGACCCGCTTGAGACCCAACAGTCTCAGCAAAGGGTGTACTGAAAGGGGTGTGACTGCACAAATAGTTGGTGGGTCAAGGTCCTACACTGAGATCCACAGGAGATTCGGAGTGATCTTCGATTTTATAGGCAGAGGATAGGCCTGATGAGTAAAAAAGCTTTTTTCTTGTCTCGTTCAGAGCCCGTGGTTGAGTGGTAACACTCTAAGCTGTTGGCACATATATGACCCAGTCTGAGACTGTGGTATCATTCCCCACACCCACCCTTCCCACTGTTTCTTCTACTTGTCTATTTTCCTCTCTAAATTCCTGTCTAAATAATGTGTCCAAATATGAAGAGGAGAGTGGAATTCCATTCTCCTTCATAAAATAAATGTGTCTCTCAAAGCAGCGAGCTGAACGTCATGGCTTGGGTAGGGCAGGAAACGTTGTTGATTTGCTTCAACAAAACCACCTTTCTTCTACAGGGGCAGAAGACATTGATTTACATAGTGTGGTGGTGTTTGTATAACCTGTTTGACCTCAAGGAATATGTATGTTAATGTGTGTGTGTGCGTGCCTGTGTGTGTGTTTTTGAGTGTTGAGTATGCGTGTGTGAGTGAGTATGTACTGTTTGTGTGAGTGTGTGCGTGCATAAGTTTCTCTGGATAAGAGCGTCTGGTTAGTTTACTAAAATGTAAGTATAAAATGTGTGTGACAGGCCTGCTTGCTATTGAGTTGGATACTCTCACTAAGCGTGTAAATCATGTCCGGGCTTCAGAGAGCAACTATGCACAACATCTGAACTCGTCATCCACCGACTCCTCTCTTCTCCCTTCAACTGTCCCGAGTGCTGGCTGGCGGCAGTACACACTCTCTAAAGAAAACACCTCCTCTGTCCAAGTCTTCGCTATAAACAAGAGGCCTGTCAGCCTGACTACATGTCCTACGTCAGCTTGTTTGTCTCAGCGTGTATAAATGTAGTCATGGATTGTTGTTTGCACAGTCCTTGAGGATGTGTTAAGGCTTTAGTGTAGAATAACAGCATACGGCAGTTTACAGTATTTTAGTAAACCATGTGTGTGTGTGTGTGTGTGTGTGCATGCGCGTGTGTGCTTGTGTGTGTGTACCATATTGGATTGCCATGATAAGACATAAGGTTTTGTATATACTGCAAAAATGCTGTATTGGATATGGGGGGGTGGGTTGTGTGTAGCACGCACTGGGATCACATTGGGTTTGTGTTGCCTCTTTTCACGCATGAACCGTTTAGCTGCGCTGTGTATGTTGGCACTGGGACCAGACATGATGGGGGAGGAGATGTCTTGACTGTACCGGGGCTGATTGCACCAGACCGCTTTGATGGCGAGAGCGATTTCAGTGCCTTGCCAAAGCATGTTCTGTATGTGGTATAATGAGGCTTCTGTGTGAGAAATCATTGAAACAACAAAGTCAGGGCCCTTAAATGCCTCAGCAGCAGAGGACCCAAGACATCCTATTTCTAGGCCACACATTTCTATGGGCTGATACTCTTAGCTGCTTTTCCTGTGGCCTTTGAAACATCAGAAGTTATGATTACTGTGCCTGAACACAAATTACGATCTCATCAATCATAGAGGCTTTAAACTTTAGATGTTCTAAGTTAGAACAGTGTCTTACTCATGAGCAGGGAAATTTGTTATCCTTACTCTTTCTGCCTACAGGTTTTACTCTCAATGGTGATATTCATTAGAATGACCTTGGTTGTAGCCAGGTTTCTTCAGGTGGAGATATGGGATGTGATGGGGATGTGGAATGTGCATGAGTGGTGTGTGAGAGATATGGGTGGTCAATTTACAGTGAGCTCCAAAAGTATTGGGACAGGGACACGTTTTTTGATTGTTTAGGCTCTGTACTATAGCACTTTGGATTTGAAATGATACAATGACTATGAGGTTAAAGTGCAGACGCACAAATATACATTTGTACATCTAACATTGTCACTCATCAGGATTATCCGTAATCATAGTAGCATCCACATTAATGTAGAAGTGTTTAGAAAACAGTCTATTATTATTTACAAAAAAAATGACTCCAAAAGGACACAGTACATTATTTACCATTAATTTCTATTGGGCACAAAACAATATGAAACGCAACCAAAACCAACAGCAAATGCATCCAACAAATGTATAGATTCACAAGCTCACTGCGTGCTATAAATATGGGACCAAATACTTAACTTTTTACTAGTGTATTTGTCCCAATACTTTTGGTCCCTTAAAATGGGGTGACTATAAACACAAAGTGCAGTAATGACAAATTATTAACCCGATATGGATGAAAATACCCTCAAATTAAAGCTGACAGTCTGCACTTTATCCTCAGTCATTGTGTCATTTCAAATCCAAAGTGCTGGAGTACCGAGCCAAAACAATAAAAAATGTGTGTAACGCTTGTCCTCTTCTTCAAAATACAAAATAACAACATGAAACAAACTAAACAGCCCCGTGTGGTACTAACACAGAAAATAATCACCCACAACTCAAAGTGAAACCAGGCTACCTAAGTATGGTTCTCAATCAGGGACAACGATTGACAGCTGCCTCTGATTGAGAACCATACCAGGCCAAACACAGAAATCCCAAATCATAGAAAAAGGAACATAGACAACCCACCCAACTCACGCCCTGACCATACTAAACAAAGACATAACAAAAGAACTAAGGTCAGAACGTGACAATGTGTCGCTGTCCCAAGAATTTTAGAGCTCACTGTACATGTGCATGTGAAAGTAGGGACATAGAGTTCACATGTAGTCCCACCCCTCTTCAATGGCTATGAGAAGTTGCTGGATATTATAGGGAACTGGAACACGCTGTCGTACACGTTGATCCAGAACATACCATACATGCTCAATGGGTGACATGTCTGGATGAGTATGCAGGCCATGGAAGAACTGGGATATTTTCAGCTTCCAGGAATCGTGTACAGATCCTTGGGACACGGGCCATGCATTATCATGCGTAAATATGAGGTGATGTAGACGGATGAATAGCACGACAATGGGCCTCAGGATCTCATCATGGTATCTCTGTGCATTCAAATAGACATCGATAAAATGCAATTGTGTTCGTTGTCAGTGGTGTGAAGTACTTAAGTAAAAATACTTAAGTACTTTTGTTTTTACTTAAGTACTTTTTTGGGGTATCTGTACTTTAATTTACTATTTAAAATGTTGACTACTTTTACTTTTATTTCACTACATTCCTAAAGTAACGAATGCACTTTTTACTCCATTCATTTTCCCTGACACCCAAAAGTACTCGTTACATTTTGAACAGCTAGCAGGACAGGAAACTGGTCCAATTCACACACTTATCAAGAAAACATTCCTGGTCATCCCTACTGCATCTGATCTGGCAGACTCACTAAACACAAATGCTTCTCTTGTAAATTATGTCTGAGTGTTGGAGTGTGCCCCTGGCTATCTGTAAATAAAAAATAAAAAATGTGCCATCTGGTTTGCCTAATATAAGGAATTTGAAATACTGTAAACTTTTACTTTTGATACTTAAGTATATTTTAGCAATTACATTTACTTTTGATACTTAAGAATATTTTACTGGGTGACTTTCACTACTTGAGTCATTTTCTATTAACGTAACTTTACGTATACTCAAGTGTAAATGTTCGTTGTCCGTTGCTTATGCTTGCCCTTACCATAACCCCAACCACCACCATGGGGCAGTCTGTTCAAAACGCTGCCTTCTGCCAGGTACAGTTGAAACCGGAAATTAATCCTGTGAAGAGCACACTTCTCCTGCATGCTGGTGGCCATCGAAGGTGAACATTTGCCCACTGAGGTTGGTTACGACCTCGAACTGCAGTCAGGTCAAGACCCTAGTGAGGACGACGAGCACACAGATGAGCTTCCCTGAGACGGTTTCTGACAGTTTGTGCAGAAATACTTTGGTTGTGCAAACCCACAGTTTCATCAGCTGTCCGTGTGGCTGGTCTCAGATGATCCCGCAGGTGAAGAAGCCGGATGTGGGGGTCCTGGGCTGGCGTGGTTACATGTGCTCTGTAGTTAGCTAGCTTAGCTAGCTGAATTGCTAGCAGAATTGTTTACTTGTTGCTAAGCAGTTGCTAGGGACTCTCCTGGAAGAAGCTAGCTAGCTTACAAAGAATAACAACAAAAAATATCTAGTTAACAGAAGAAAGGAAGACAAAATAAGGACAAAAGAAGGACAGAAGAAAAGGGAAAAGAAAGAGGACAACAAAGTGAAACAGTCAGCACTTCTATTGCAACTTCGTATTTCGTCGTCCTAACGTAGTCTACACTGCTATCTGCCCAGCAGCTAGCCAGCTAGCAAACGTCCACCGTCTACCGAATAGCAGCACTGTAGAAACTATTACACTCAACTGAACGACTTGATTAGTGTAGTGTTAGCTAGCTACATAGTTGTCTTTGCTGTCTTCGTATACAAGATAATTGTGTAGTTTAGAGTGTGTAGTCTTAGAGTGATTATCTTAATTTACCGAGGTTAGCTAGCCAGCTATTTGTCGTCCTTAACGTAGGAGACACTGCTAGCTAGCCAACAGCCAACAGCGTCTACCGAATAGAACTTCCGCACTCAACAACCCGGTCGCATTCCGCTTCGCTCCACAGGTTGTATCACATTTTCTACTACATAGCCGTCTTTGTATCAAAGATAATTGTGTAGTCTAGAGCGATTTTCTAGGTTAGCTAGCCAGCTATTGTCGTTCTTTTAACGCAACGTAACGTAATCAACACTGCTAGCTAGCCAGCTAGCCCCCGAATAGCAGCACTGTAGAAACTATTACACTCAACGGAACGACTTGATTAGTGTAGTGTCAACAACGCAGCCACTGCCAGCTAGCCTACTTCAGCAGTACTGTATCATTTTAATCATTTTAGTCAATAAGATTCTTGCTACGTAAGCTTAACTTTCTGAACATTCGAGACGTGTAGTCCACTTCTCATTCCAATCTCCTTGCATTAGCGTAGCCTCTTCTGTAGCCTGTCAACTATGTGTCTGTCTATCCCTGTTCTCTCCTCTCTGCACAGACCATACAAACGCTCCACACCGCGTGGCCGCGGACACCCTAATCTGGTGGTCCCAGCGCGCACGACCCACGTGGAGTTCCAGGTCTCCGGTAGCCTCTGGAACTGCCGAGCTGCGGCCAACAAGGCAGAGTTCATCTCAGCCTATGCCTCCCTCCAGTCCCTCGACTTCTTGGCACTGACGGAAACATGGATCACCACAGATAACACTGCTACTCCTACTGCTCTCTCTTCGTCCGCCCACGTGTTCTCGCACACCCGAGAGCTTCTGGTCAGCGGGGTGGTGGCACCGGGATCCTCATATCTCCCAAGTGGTCATTCTCTCTTTCTCCCATTACCCATCTGTCTATCGCCTCCTTTGAATTTCATGCTGTCACAGTTACCAGCCCTTTCAAGCTTAACATCCTTATCATTTATCGCTCTCCAGGTCCCCTCGGAGAGTTCATCAATGAGCTTGATGCCTTGATAAGCTCCTTTCCTGAGGACGGCTCACCTCTCACAGTTCTGGGCGACTTTAACCTCCCCACGTCTACCTTTGACTCATTCCTCTCTGCCTCCTTCTTTCCACTCCTCTCCTCTTTTGACCTCACCCTCTCACCTTCCCCCTACTCACAAGGCAGGCAATACGCTCGACCTCATCTTTACTAGATGCTGTTCTTCCACTAACCTCATTGCAACTCCCCTCCAAGTCTCCGACCACTACCTTGTATCCTTTTCCCTCTCGCTCTCATCCAACACTTCCCACACTGCCCCTACTCGGATGGTATCGCGCCGTCCCAACCTTCGCTCTCTCTCCCCCCCGCTACTCTCTCCTCTTCCATCCTATCATCTCTTCCCTCTGCTCAAACCTTCTCCAACCTATCTCCTGATTCTGCCTCCTCAACCCTCCTCTCCTCCCTTTCTGCATCCTTTGACTCTCTATGTCCCCTATCTTCCAGGCCGGCTCGGTCCTCCCCTCCCGCTCCGTGGCTCGACGACTCATTGCGAGCTCACAGAACAGGGCTCCGGGCAGCCGAGCGGAAATGGAGGAAAACTCGCCTCCCTGCGGACCTGGCATCCTTTCACTCCCTCCTCTCTACATTTTCCTCCTCTGTCTCTGCTGCTAAAGCCACTTTCTACCACTCTAAATTCCAAGCATCTGCCTCTAACCCTAGGAAGCTCTTTGCCACATCCTCCTCCCCCTCCCCCCTCCTCCCTCTCTGCAGATGACGTCGTCAACCATTTTGAAAAGAAGGTCGACGACATCCGATCCTCGTTTGCTAAGTCAAACGACACCGCTGGTTCTGCTCACACTGCCCTACCCTGTGCTCTGACCTCTTTCTCCCCTCTCTCTCCAGATGAAATCTCGCGTCTCGTGACGGCCGGCCGCCCAACAACCTGCCCGCTCGACCCTATCCCCTCCTCTCTTCTCCAGACCATTTCCGGAGACCTTCTCCCTTACCTCACCTCGCTCATCAACTCATCCCTGACCGCTGGCTACGTCCCTTCCGTCTTCAAGAGAGCGAGAGTTGCACCCCTTCTGAAAAAACCTACACTCGATCCCTCCGATGTCAACAACTACAGACCAGTATCCCTTCTTTCTTTTCTCTCCAAAACTCTTGAACGTGCCGTCCTTGGCCAGCTCTCCCGCTATCTCTCTCAGAATGACCTTCTTGATCCAAATCAGTCAGGTTTCAAGACTAGTCATTCAACTGAGACTGCTCTTCTCTGTATCACGGAGGCGCTCCGCACTGCTAAAGCTAACTCTCTCTCCACTGCTCTCATCCTTCTAGACCTATCGGCTGCTTTCGATACTGTGAACCATCAGATCCTCCTTTCCACCCTCTCCGAGTTGGGCATCTCCGGCGCGGCCCACGCTTGGATTGCGTCCTACCTGACAGGTCGCTCCTACCAGGTGGCGTGGCGAGAATCTGTCTCCTCACCACGCGCTCTCACCACTGGTGTCCCCCAGGGCTCTGTTCTAGGCCCTCTCCTATTCTCGCTATACACCAAGTCACTTGGCTCTGTCATAACCTCACATGGTCTCTCCTATCATTGCTATGCAGACGACACACAATTAATCTTCTCCTTTCCCCCTTCTGATGACCAGGTGGTGAATCACATCTCTGCATGTCTGGCAGACATATCAGTGTGGATGACGGATCACCACCTCAAGCTGAACCTCGGCAAGACGGAGCTGCTCTTCCTCCCGGGGAAGGACTGCCCGTTCCATGATCTCGCCATCACGGTTGACAACTCCATTGTGTCCTCCTCCCAGAGCGCTAAGAACCTTGGCGTGATCCTGGACAACACCCTGTCGTTCTCAACTAACATCAAGGTGGTGGCCCGTTCCTGTAGGTTCATGCTCTACAACATCCGCAGAGTACGACCCTGCCTCACACAGGAAGCGGCGCAGGTCCTAATCCAGGCACTTGTCATCTCCCGTCTGGATTACTGCAACTCGCTGTTGGCTGGGCTCCCTGCCTGTGCCATTAAACCCCTACAACTCATCCAGAACGCTGCAGCCCGTCTGGTGTTCAACCTTCCCAAGTTCTCTCACGTCACCCCGCTCCTCCGCTCTCTCCACTGGCTTCCAGTTGAAGCTCGCATCCGCTACAAGACCATGGTGCTTGCCTACGGAGCTGTGAGGGGAACGGCACCTCAGTACCTCCAGGCTCTGATCAGGCCCTACACCCAAACAAGGGCACTGCGTTCATCCACCTCTGGCCTGCTCGCCTCCCTACCACTGAGGAAGTACAGTTCCCGCTCAGCCCAGTCAAAACTGTTCGCTGCTCTGGCTCCCCAATGGTGGAACAAACTCCCTCACGACGCCAGGACAGCGGAGTCAATCACCACCTTCCGGAGACACCTGAAACCCCACCTCTTTAAGGAATACCTAGGATAGGATAAAGTAATCCTTCTCCCCCCCCTTAAAAGATTTAGATGCACTATTGTAAAGTGGCTGTTCCACTGGATGTCATAAGGTGAATGCACCAATTTGTAAGTCGCTCTGAATAAGAGCGTCTGCTAAATGACTTAAATGTAATGTAAATGTAGTTGTGAGGCCGGTAGTACACACTGCCAGATTCTCTAAAACGACGTTGGAGGCGGCTTATGGTAGAGAAATAAACATTAAATTATCTGGCAACATCTTTGGTGTACATTCCTGCAGTCAGCATGCCCATTGAACGCACCCTCAAAACTTGAGACATCTGTGGCAATGTGTTGTGTGACAAAACTGCACATTTTAGAGAGGCCTTTTATTGTCCCCAACAGAAGATATTATGTTGGCATAGGAGAAATTCTCACTAACAGAGATGTAAACTAACATGTGCACAAAGTGTTTGAGAAATATGCTTTTTGTGCGCATGGAACATTTCTGCAATCTTTTATTTCAGTTCGTGAAACATGGGACCAACACTTTATATGTTCCGTTTATATTTTTGTTCAATGTACGTAATTGGTCACTAAAGACTATATCAGGGGATGACCTATGCAGTCTCAGTGGTCAAAGACTTCCTCAAAGGGTCCATAGGTGTGGACGGTAGTTGAACAGGATCTAGTGTCTACAATGATAATGAACTATTATTGAATACTTTCCAGTGGTTGTGTTTTTTTGCACCATTTAAGATGTCTCATAGGGTGTTCGGTAGACAGGTATCATTGAGTTCAAGGTCAGTCCTATGGTCCGTGCGTGCATAAGTTCATAAGCACGTGTGAATCTGTGTTCTGTCAGCCTTCCATCAATATGGCTACAGTTTCTACTGTAAAACTTGGCATGCTAAACTTTTACTCAGATATTTACAATTACAGTTTTTTCTTGATTGCTAAGACACTTTTAATGAAACTGGGGTCCACTCCATCATAACCAAATGAGCACAACACTATTATTTTTTTTGCAAAATGTCATTTCTCATTGCTTTCACACACGCAATGCAAATTCTAAGCACATGAAAGAGGTCACCTCTGAGCTACTGTTTGTAAGAATGGACCAAGTAAGAGGCCGAGGGCAAGGACAAAGGAGAGGCAGAGGCAGAGGCAGAGACAAAGGAGAGGCAGAGGCCGAGGGGAAGATAGTTCATCTGGTAAAAGGTCAAATAAAGCCTTTGTTTCTGGATTTTCATATTCAGTGACATTCTTTCTGCGTTGGTCATATTTGGTAAAAAATCATTTTGGGACTAAAGAAGACAGCCCATGCTGAGATAATATGTTTACTTGTCTTTAATGGTGCATACTGTAATTACAGTTTAAACAAATGGCACAGATATATAAAAGACGGTCAACCAGATTAGGGTCTTAATGCATTTTGCAAACCAAATGTGTCATTTTGGCCAACGTGTCTCAGTTTGGGGCTGCGTGTTAATTATTTTTGAAAAAGTGAATTCTGTTTTGACAAATGTGCTCAAGCAATCGTAAAAAAACAGTTCAGAGATAGATCTAAGTGGGACCGTGTGTGTATGTGTGTGTGTGAGTGCGTGCGTGCGTGCGTGCATGCGTTTGAATGTCTGTGAGCACTCGTGACATTTGTTCATGTATACGTGCACAAGTAATCCAAAGGAGTGTAACCCTACTAAGCAGATCAGGTGGATGGAACTGACTTGTTTTTCAGGCTCTCAGGTTCACTGGTCAGTGCCATAGGTGCCCCTATAGGACTGAATGTGCAACAAGAAGTCAGAGAATTACCCCACCCATACGCTATAACAACCTATGACTGTTGCCATGGCAACCGCTTCAACGTGAAACAAAAGAAACACAGTAACTTTTCTGTTTGCAGTCCAAAGTCAAAGGTCGTGAATGTGGGGTGAGAGAGGCTCTAAATGGGAAAGCAGTGAGTGATGTTTCTGGTTATGTTTAGGGTCTGCGGGGTGCACAGACAGGCTTTTGTGCCTCGGAACACCCTTGCAGGAAGTCCTCCTTCTGCATTCAGAAGTTCAAGGGTGTTCTAGGGAGTTGAGGCAGCTCAAGGTTTGGGTGATGTATGATGGTGTCCATTTTCAACATAATAAATCACTATGAATCACTAAGACCTGAACATCCAGCTGTCCTCTTACTGTACAGGGGGTATAGAGATTAACTGCAGGGGACATGGAGACATATCTATTCGTTTTCAGTTTAGAGGTGAAGTACAGGGTACTGATTTACAACTTTGATTCAAACAATAACCTAACCGGTTATGACTTTGGTCTATTATATGGGCAGACCACACCATTAAACCACCTCAGTAGGCAGTAATGGCCCAGCCTTCGCTGCCACACGCTTCATTTGGCCATTTAGCCACTCTTCACAATTCTCACTGAACACAGACTGCCATTGATCAGCAGGGCCTCTAAAGTTTAAACCTCTCTCGCTATCGCTTTCTCCATATGACTCTCTCTTCCAGCCTCTCTCTCTCGCAACCTTACCTTTCTCTCGCTCTCTCTTTTGCACTCTCTCAATTTTGTTCCTTATCAACCTCTCTCTCTCTCTCTCTCTCTCTCTCTCGCATGCACGCACACACACGCACATGGAGGAAGGGCTGATGCGCTCTACAATGTTTGTGAGAGCATTAGTGAGTGTAAGCCTACTGTACATCAAGGTGAGTGACAATGTGACTACATGTGGATCAGATTCCAAGTGACATCCTGTAATCCACCAAATATGCATCACTGTACCTCCCTTTTCTCTCCATTGAACACATTCTTTCCATCGCTCTTTTCTTGGCTCCTTCGGGCTTTGCCAATCGCCACTGCATTCCCATCTTCCAGAGTCCCTGCTTTTTCCACTGGCCCTGGCCTGAGCTCACAGGTCCATAGACAATGTGCTAACATGCTTAGCTTTTCCAACACTCAACTTTGAACACACACTCTCTCAATCAGGAATTAGTTGCGAGCTCATCATCACATTGTCCGAGTCCAATATGATACACACATTCTTAAGAAGCAAATACTGGACCTTTTATTTCCATCAACACATTTTCTTCCAAAGGCTATTGTTGTCGTACACATCGATCCAGAGCATCCCAAGCATGCTCAATGGGTGACATGTCTGGTGAGTATGCAGGCCATGGAATAATTGCTACATTTTCAGCTTCCAGGAATTGTGTACAGATCCTTGTGACATGGGGCTGTGTATTATCATGCTGAAATGAGGTGAAGGCGGCAGATGAATGGCCCAACAATGGACCTCAGGATCTCATCACAATATCTCTGTACATTCAAATTGCCGTAGATAAAATGCAATTGTGTTTGTTGTATGTAGTTAAGCCTGTCCATACCAGAACCCCACCGCCACCATACCAGAACCCCACCGCCATCATGGGGTACTCTGCGGTTGTGAGGACGGTTGGACATACTTCACAGGGTGCACCTGTGTAATGATAATGCTGTTTAATCACCTTCTAGATATGTCACACCTGTCAGGTGGATGGATTATCTTGGCAAAGGAGAAATGCTCCCTAACAGAGACGTAAACAAATTTGTGCACAAAATTTGAGAGAAACAAGCTTTTTGTGTGTATGGAAAATGTATTGAATCTTTTATATCAGCTCATCAAACATGGGACCAACATATTGCATTTATTTTATACACACTGCATATTTATTTATGTACTGGATTCTTGACATAGCTCACTCTAATATATCTACTGCTGTACATATCATTCTTAGTATATCTTGTGTATATTCATCCGGTGTAAAATATAGGGGCAGTCAGACATGGTTTTAACTTTAGACACAGAAAAGATAGGAAAAATATGGAGGGTACGGGGCAACAGAGGATGAACAGCAGAGGGGCTAATGATCTTAGAGCGGGGGGGGAATGGTCTCGACTTCCGGGGGAGTAGCCGCGGCAATATAGTGGTGTGCCAGCGCCTCAGGCTTGACCTTCTTGGATACCGGAAGCGAAGTGGCCCGGGCCTTACTGAACCCCTCCCGGAGGTCCTGGTACTCTGCGGAGCTGGCGGAGAGGTCCGGGGCAATTTCCAAGCCCCCAGGAAGACGTCATTGGACCGGCAGAGCTGACTTCAGGCAATGAGTGTGGCAGGGATAGCCTGCAAAGTAATGTCATACTTTCCAGGTCCATACCCAATTAATTCAAACTACTAATTTTGAAAATTACTCTCTCCAGAAATAAGTCTCTCACTGTTGCCGCCTGCTTACCGACCCCCCTCAGCTCCCAGCTGTGCCCTGGACACCATTTGTGAATTGATCGCCCCCCATCTAGCTTCAGAGTTTGTTCTGTTTGGTGACCTAAACTGGGATATGCTTAACACCCCGGCAGTCCTACAATCTAAGCTAGATGCCCTCAATCTCACACAAATCATCAAGGAACCCACCAGGTACAACCCTAAATCTGTAAACAAGGGCACCCTCATAGACGTCATCCTGACCAACTGGCCCTCCAAATACACCTCCGCTGTCTTCAACCAGGATCTCAGCGATCACTGCCTCATTGCCTGTATCCGCTACGGAGCCGCAGTCAAACGACCACCCCTCATCACTGTCAAACGCTCCCTAAAACACTTCTGTGAACAGGCCTTTCTAATCGACCTGGCCCGGGTATCCTGGAAGGACATTGACCTCATCCCGTCAGTTGAGGATGCCTGGTCATTCTTTAAAAGTAACTTCCTCACCATTTTAGATAAGCATGCTCCGTTCAAAAAAATGCAGAACTAAGAACAGATATAGATAGCCCTTGGTTCACTCCAGACCTGACTGCCCTCGACCAGCACAAAAATATCCTGTGGCGGACTGCAATAACATTGAATAGTCCCCGCGATATGCAACTGTTCAGGGAAGTCAGGAACCAATACACGCAGTCAGTCAGGAAAGCTAAGGCCAGCTTCTTCAGGCAGAAGTAAGTTTGCATCCTGTAGCTCCGACTCCAATAAATTCTGGGACACTGTGAAGTCCATGGAGAACAAGAGCACCTCCTCCCAGCTGCCCACTGCACTGAGGCTAGGTAACACGGTCACCACCGATAAATCCATGATTATCGAAAACTTCAACAACATTTCTCAACAGCTGGCCATGCCTTCCGCCTGGCTACTCCAACCTCGGCCAACTTCTCCCCCCCCCGGGCAGCTACTCGCCCAAGCCTCTCCAGGTTCTCCTTTACCCAAATCCAGATAGCAGATGTTCTGAAAGAGCTACAAAACCTGGACCCGTACAAATCAGCTGGGCTTGACAATCTGGACCCTCTATTTCTGAAACTATCCGCCGCCCTATTACCAGCCTGTTCAACCTCTCTTTCATATCGTCTGAGATCCCCAAGGATTGGAAAGCTGCCGCAGTCATCCCCCTCTTCAAAGGGACCCTGGACCCAAACTGTTACAGACCTATATCCATCCTGCCCTGCCTATCTAAGGTCTTGGAAAGTCAAGTCAACAAACAGGTCACTGACCATCTCAAATCCCACCGTACCTTATCCGCTGTGCAATCTGGTTTCCGAGTCGGTCACGGGTGCACCTCAGCCACGCTCAAGGTACTAAACGATATCATAACCGCCATCGATAAAAGACAGTACTGTGCAGCTGTCTTCATCGATCTTGCCAAGGCTTTCGACTCTGTCAATCACCATATTCTTATCGGCAGACTCAGTAGCCTCAGTTTTTTGGATGACTGCCTTGCCTGGTTCACCAATTACTTTGCAGACAGAGTTCAGTGTGTCAAATCGGAGGGCATGCTGTCCGGTCCTCTGGCAGTCTCTATGGGGGTGCCACAGGGTGCAACCTCGGGCCGACTCTTTTCTCTGTGTATATCAATGATGTTGCTCTTGCTGCGGGCACCTCTACGCAGACGACACCATTCTATATACCTCCGGCCCGTCCTTGGACACTGTGCTATCTAACCCCCAAACGAGCTTCAATGCCATACAGCACTCCTTCCGTGGCCTCCAACTGCTCTTAAACGCTAGTAAAACCAAATGCATGCTTTTCAACCGTTCGCTGCCTGCACCCGCACGCCTGACCAGCATCACCACCCTGTATGGTTCCGACCTTGAATATGTGGACATCTATAAGTACCTAGGTGTCTGGCTAGACTGTAAACTCTCCTTCCAGACTCATATCAAACATCTCCAATCGAAAATCAAATCAAATCAAGAGTCGGCTTTCTATTCCGCAACAAAGCCTCCTTCACTCACGGCGCCAAACTTACCCTAGTAAAACTGACTATCCTACCGATCTTCGACTTGGGCGATGTCATCTACAAAATTGCTTCCAACACTCTACTCAGCAAACTGGATGCAGTTTATCACAGTGCCATCCGTTTTGTCACTAAAGCACCTTATACCACCCACCACTGCGACTTGTATGCTCTAGTCGGCTGGCCCTCGCTACATCCTGTATTCTGCTCACACTGCCTACCCGTGCTCTGACCTCTTTCTCCCCTCTCTCTCCAGATGAAATCTCGCTGCCCGCTCGACCCTATCCCCTCCTCTCTTCTCAGACCATTTCCGGAGCCTTCTCCCTTACCTCACCTCGCTCATCAACTCATCCTTGACCGCTGGCTCGTCCCTTCCGTCTTCAAGAGAGCGAGAGTTGCACCCTTCTGAAAAAACCTACACTCGATCCCTCCGATGTCAACAACTACAGACCAGTATCCCTTCTTTCTTTTCTCTCCAAAACTCTTGAACGTGCCGTCCTTGGCCAGCTCAGAATGACCTTCTTGATGGGTTTCAAGACTAGTCATTCAACTGAGATCTACATCCTTCTAGACCTATCGGCTGCCTCCATCAGATCCTCCTCTCCACCCTCTCCGAGTTGGGCATCTCCGAGTTGGGCATCTCCTACCAGGTGGCGTGGCGAGAATCTGGCCCACGCGCTACTCTCCTACTCTGACAGGTGAATCGCATGCAGTCTGGCTACCAACCACTGGTGTCCCGCCTTATCTCAGTTCACTGGTCACGATGGCAACACCCATCCGGATCACCACCTCAAGCTGAACCTCGGCAGGGGAAGGACATGATCTCGCCATCACGGTTGACAACTCCATTGTGTCCTCCTCCCAGAGCCAGCAGGTGCATCTGGTGTTCTCCAGATCATCCATCCGCTAAAGCCAACACCACATTCAGAGTCAGGTGATTCTTGTCATCCACCTCTGCCTGCTCGCCTCCCTACCACTGCAGTTCCCGTCAGCCCAGTCAAAACTGTTCGCTGCTCTGGCTCCCCAATGGTGGAACAAACGCCCTCATCAATCCCACCTTCCGGAGTTTCTCACCCCCCTTAAAAGATTTAGATGCTTGGATGTCTGTTCTCTGCCCTGTGACTGGAACAAATTGCAAAAACTCGCT
The DNA here is from genome assembly GCF_023373465.1 of Oncorhynchus keta. Taxonomy (NCBI): domain Eukaryota; kingdom Metazoa; phylum Chordata; class Actinopteri; order Salmoniformes; family Salmonidae; genus Oncorhynchus; species Oncorhynchus keta. The sequence continues at coordinate 53,147,236 of NC_068454.1, forward strand.
GAAGTTGGATCATCCCTAAAGCCAGACTTTTATCTCCCTCACCAACTTCAAACTTCTGCTATCTGAGCAGCTAACCGATCGCTGCAGCTGTACATAGTCTATCGGTAAATAGCCCACCCATTTTTACCTCCCTCATCCCCATACTGTTTTTATTTATTTACTTTTCTGCTCTTTTGCACACCAATATCTCTACCTGTACATGACCATCTGATCATTTATCACTCCAGTGTTAATCTGCAAAATTGTAATTATTTGCCTACCTCATTGACTTGTTAATTGTTTACTCCATGTGTAACTCTGTGTTGTCTGTTCACACTGCTATGCTTTATCTTGGCCAGGTCGCAGTTGCAAATGAGAACTTGTTCTCAACTAGCCTACCTGGTTAAATAGAGGTGAAATGAAAAAATAAATAAAATAAAAAGGGTGGGCCCACTATGGCACCAGTAGCCCAGTCAATGGAGGGATTGTATTGCTGGTGTAACGGATGTGAAATGGCTAGCTAGTTAGCGGTGTTCGCGCTAAATAGCGTTTCAATCGGTGACGTCACTTGCTCTGAGACCTTGAAGTAGTAGTTCCCCTTGCTCTGCAAGGGCCGCGGCTTTTGTGGAGCGATGGGTAACGATGCTTCGTGGGTGACTGTTGTTGATGTGTGCAGAGGGTCCCTGGTTCGCACCCGGGTATGGGCGAGGGGACGGTTTAATGTTATACTGTTACACTGGAGCCAAGAGAATCCCAATACCACAGGAACCTGCAGAGACTCAAGCAGCAGGGATTGGATTATCTCGTTGTGGTTCCCCGACACTCATAGGTTGAAGGGGGTGGTCTGGTGGGTGACCAGGGCCTATAGAGCGCCAATCCAGCGCTCTAACATCCGTGGGAATGGAGAGGGGTTAAGTAGGGATGCCCAGCTCAGACGCCAGGGTAGCATCCATGAGACTCACATCGGCACCCGAGTCGATGAGTACCTGGAGAGACTTGGACTGGTAGCCCCACTGCAGGAAGGCTTGGAGAGGGGAGCGAGCAAGGGGAGACGAAAAATTATCTTTAAGGTCCACCAGTTTACTCACTCCAATGAATGAGCTAAGTCTCTTGAAGGGACAAGTAGACAGATAATGGCCGGCAGTACCGCAATACAGACAACTCTGGGTCTCAAGTCTGCATACGCGTTCGGCTGGAGACAGCCTAGCCCTGCCAAGCTGCATCGACTCGGGAAGAGGTGAATCAGCAGTCTCCGGAGGCTCTTGAACGCACTCGGATAATCTTGGATCCTCTCAGGGACATAGATTCTGGGGACTTCCAGAGTTATATAATAATAATAATAATATATGCCATTTAGCTGACGCTTTTATCCAAAGCGACTTACAGTCATGTGTGCATACATTCTACGTTAATCAGATGCAAGGTGGGATCCCTGAGTGAGCGCTTGGGACCGCAACCGGACCTGTTCTCCCTCCTATGTTCCCGTAGTCGATCATCGATCCGGATGTTTAAAGCAATGAGTGAGTCGAGATCTGTCGGTGTCAGCTCATCCTTTATCTCCTCCGATAATCCGTGCAGGAACGTGTCGAACAGCGCTTCCGGGTTCCAGGTAGCCTCCTCTAGTAGCGTGCTGAACTCCACCACATAGCCTACCACACTGAGGGAGTCCTGCCGAAGCTGAGGTAACTTGTGGGCAGCATCTCTCCCGGACACCAGAGCCTCAAACTTTTCTCACCTCCGCCATGAATACCTCCAGACTGAGGCTGCTCCCACACCGCCGTGGCTCAGACGAGTGCCCTCCCGGACATCAGCGTAATAATGTATGCTATCTTCGAGTGGTATGAGGGGAATGAAGAAGGCGGCAGCTTGAAAACGAAGGAGCACTGAGAGAGAAAGGCCCGGCATGTTCTGGAATCTCCATTGTAGCACTCCGGAGGAGGTAAGTGGGGTTCCCGGGAAACTGGGGTGACGGCGCTGCTACCAGCCAGACTACTGTAGTGCTGGGAGGTTACTGTTGTAGTAGGCTGCCTGGTAAGCAAAACAAAGAACTTCTACGGCAATGCGTCCAATGCTAGGTTGTGACGTTCGGCCACATCCTGGAACCCTTCCATCAAACCGCGAAGCAACTCCTAGTGTCTACTAAAAATGGCTCCTTGGGTGGACATAGCTTTGCGGAGCTTGCCCAAGTCTGCTGGGTCAGTCATGACCAGTTCGTACTATCAGGTTTCAGGGAAGACCCAAGTGCAGACTCTGTTGAAGTAACAATGTTTATTGCAAAAACAGGGGCAGGCAAACGACAGGTCAAGGCAGGCAGGGGTCGATAATCCAAAGTAACGGCAAAGGTACAGGATGGCAGGCAGGATCAGGGTTAGGGAGAGTGGTCAGGCAGGCGTGCTGAGATTCAAGACAGGCAAGGGTCAAAACCAGGAGGATGAGAAAAAGAGCGACTGAGGAAAAACAGGAGCTGAGAAAATGCTGGTTGACTTAAACAAACAAGACGAACTGGCACAGACAGACAGAAAACACAGGTATAAATACCCAGGGGATAAGTGGGGAAGATGGGCGACACCTGGGGGGTGGAGACAAGCACAAGGACAGGTGAAACAGATCAGGGCGTGACAGTTTTTTTCTTCTTCCCAATGTTCCTCTTCAGTGTTTTTTTTTAAATCTCTTGCTGCTGCTCGAATGGACATATTCTCTCATCTCACTTCCTTGGCTGCCCTCAAAGGGGGCTAGACCCCTGCTTGTTTTATGTTTGTGTACAAGGGGCATGATGATGCCAGCTCTGTAACAATAAGAATGCACTATCTTGAGTTCATATGCATGACACAATGCATAAAACTGACCAAATGTAATCATGATTTGTATGGGGTATGGTGACCATTGGCTCAACTTACCCTAGGCCAAACATTCTGACTATATTAGCCTACTACAACGATGCACTTTCATGCTAGGTTTAGGACCTCATAATGTAGCTTATCAAGACCCCAGTTGATGTACAGTATACAACAATCTTCAAGCAATCTACTTAGATTAAGATACAAGCTCATAAAACCTATAACAGAAATTAATTTGACTTTGTGAAAATCTGTTTGTTTTTTTGAGCTAACTTGCATGCCACTTATTCCATGTGGTTTCTTCCTTGACAGGCTCCTTCACAGACAGTATTGTTTCCTACAAACAAGGGGTGGCTGAACTAACACTTTGGCTCTGCTTACCCCATTCTCCCCGACAGTGTTCTCTTCCAAACATTAATTTGTAATTCTACTCAACACATTTTTGTACATTCAGCTCACTGTGAGCAAAGTTTGTTGAGTGAACAAATGTTCAATCCATTAGCTCAAATTCCTTGTCCTTCTGAAGTCCACCCAACTCACAAAAATAATGCTGATTCATTTGTTTTGTTTTTTTACAGTACATGGATAGTCAAGTGTGGCAGAGGAGGCTGGTGGGAGGAGCTAGAGGAGAACAAGCTCGTTGCAATGACTGGAATATAATTAATGGAATGGAATCAAACATGTGGATTCCATATGTTTGATGTGATAGACACCTTTCCATATATTCCATTTCAGTCTTTACAATGAGCCTATCGTCAAATAGCTGCTCCAACCAGCCTCCTCTGATTAGTGTGGGTGGTTCCCTTTATCTTTACAGATGCAGATCCAAGTGAAGCACATCCTCCCTATAAAACGGAAATGAGCATCCATTCGGTTGCGCTATACCCCGTTGGACAGTTAGCTTCACTATTCTAGGCATGTTTTCGTGAATAGTGCTCTCTGTCGCGGCATGGGTGCATATGGCGCACAAAGACCCCCTGCCAGTGTGTTTACCACCTCATCGAGCACAGAGACAAGTGCAGCAGATGTGGGAGTTCAGACGGGCGACAATGAAAGCAGTCTGCGAGTGCCATTGTGGGCTCCCTGGAACTAATTCCAGTCCCCGGTCGAATGAAAGCTCGATTGAATAAAGCGCAGAAAATGACACTGAAATGTAATATGTATTTCATAGGGCGCAACAGCATCTCATGAACACAGTATCCCATTGACGGCCATATAGAACTATTGGATTGCATAGACTGACAAACACTCACTCATTCATTCAATCAATCAATCCAGCATTTTTTAGCTGAACCGGCTGGTCACTCCCATGTACGCCTATGTAAACAGCTTTGTCGAAAGTGAAAAAATCTTTTTCAGACTTATCTTCCCTCCTCCCTCTCTCAGCATCAAGCGCAGCCCGCACGGAGGGCTCTGGCTGCTGCGACTTTCTCTCAGCCTCTTTGGTGTAAATGTGATGAGGAGAAGGGAACTTCGTCCACTGATAAGAAGACGTCTTAAATGCAATAGCAGTTTCTTTCTGGAAATAAAAAACTGATTTGAGGATTTGTCATATCGATAAATCGAATGCAAGCAGGTATGGAGCTGCAGAGGCTTTTGTTTATTTTGAGTTCATTATTTTCATAATACGGTTTTTGGTTTATTTTCTTGATAATGGAGATATTGAAAATGTGCTAAATGATATATTGATGGGAATTTTCATTTTATTATATTCATTACTTGGCTAATATTGTTTTGGATAATAATTTGTATTTGTTAAAGCATTATTTATTTTACTATCTGAGTAGTCATTGAGACAATAGCATGGAACAGGTGATAGTTAGCTTTTTACATGCAAATGTGGTAGGTTAATTCATTAACTCATTTTCTTTTATTCTTGTTTCGGTTTTAGGCTACAATCTTATATATATATTTTCACATAGACTTCTTAAAAATCAAATATTTTAGATATAGTAGCATAAAACAATTATTTACAATTCACACAATTTATTTAACCTTGAGATTAGAAACCTATTTTGCCAGGTTATTATGAATTTTTATATTAATAGCCAACTCATGGCTTTATTGATAACCAATAGTTGATCTCATTTTCCATTTCCAAGATAGGTTGCGTGATAGTCTAGTTATTAGCAAAAACATGTCTGCATAATAATTACTGAAGTTAGGACCAAGAGGACACTTTAGGACCAAGAGGACACCCTTGCTTGCAGTGATTTTTATTGTATCGACATTTTTCCACAATGATTTTAGAGGATATTTTCCCATAAAAATCCGAATTATGAACAAAGAAATTAAGGAACGCGCGAGAGAGATTGCAATCTAGCACCATCTTTTGGTGGCCTTGTGCGTCATTCTTTCGACCATGCGCTGGAGTGGAAAATGGTGTATGGTATGGCGTTTGAGAGATTATACTGTTATGGAAAATCTCTCAGTTAAATGCAGTCCTTCTTTAACATCAAATTATACCCGGCAACATATCAATCTCTGCTCTTTCCTCAATAATTTCACTTTTCTGTTGAATTTGTGCTATTTCTTGGTCTGGGAGAAAGTGTCTTTTTGGCCAGAAACCTGGGTCAAATTCCTGACACCACATTTCAAATTCATTGAGTCATTCTTATGTCATTTTTTATATTCTACCTTGTTTTATTTAAGGGTAAGGTTGGTTTGAAGATGTATGGTGTTGTGTACATGGCTATCCCATCCACAGTTGAGCGATTTGATTTGTAGACACAAACCGAGGCCAATAAATCAGAATCCTCAGGTGTCAAGACCTACCATTGACAGAACTGCCATAAAATGGCATAATACATGCTATTCTGGGATAGGTCATGTGTGAACTTTGCCCTTACAGTAGACATACCACTTGTCTGAAACGGACAGGGCATATGGTTTGCTACATGAGGTGGAAGAAGGAGAACTCCCCTGTGGGAGGTGTGGTTGGATAATGCCAAACTGACCTGGTCCCCTGTAGCCTATGGTTGGCGATGCAACAGCACACCCTTTGATGGGATTATTTCCTACGGTCCATCTCCTTCATCCGTCCACCGTGCAACGCCTGGCGGCTTTTCACTTTAACACTGCCTAGCATCTGATTGAATGGGAATGCAAGGAAGACACCTGACCACCGACGCTCGCCCCTCCCCCACAGGCTCGGCCTCCGTTTGGAAGCCCAGATGTTAGTCAGCATGCCAAAGGCTATTTAGGCTCTTCAAACAGGCTGGATGAATGTACTGTAATCACATCGGGTTGTTTTTCTCCTAACTTTACCTCTATCCCATCCCACCATTGTTCGAAATGGTTGTTGGATTTGCACGACAGCAGTACTGCTTAGGCCCCTTTATGAACTACACCGTAGCTGAAATGACTTCCCCCCGTTCTATTCTCTGTGGTTGAGCTCCATCTACACAGCTGCTGACAAAGGGCTATTTCTCTGCTCGGTAGTGCAGTGATGGTCTGTTGAATGAATAGAATGCCCTGGATTTATATTTCCTTCACGGCTATCAGCCCCATTAGCACCCTCACACTTAGCGAGTTACTCCTCAGTTCGGCCACAGTCTAACTCTCCTCTTGTGTGATGTCATGTCGGCCTACGTCTTCAAACTGTGGGCGGAATGAAACAGAGAGCAGCATAGAGTCCGAGAGAAACCAGATATGGTCATTACTGACAGCTAAAGGCTAACCATGTGGCTAAGCTCCAAGCCACCATCTCAGTACAGTCAGAGCCCCATGGATGGTCCTCTCCTCCTCCTCTCTTCCCCACTGGCCACAGCCTCCACTCAGCCTCAGGCTCCATAAATCTCCTCTCAACCACACAGCTCCTATGTCAACTCAATGAAATGCTATGATTTCTTGACACTGTCAGTTATATTTAACCGTTTCCATATGAAGATGCTGCTACACCTTCTTTTTGTTGATATGAGCATTTTGAAGATGGCTGTGTCCATGAAAACAACTGTGCTAGTAAACAAGGAGTGCTCTTGGGTCTTTTGTTAGCCACAGGCACAGCCCACTTTTTTTGACAGCTTCGCTTCTTCTCAGTGCTCTGAATTTGGCAACTTGTGAGACGTTCATTTTCTGGATTACATTGCCCTCCTGTGGATGTGGCACGCTGGTGCTGGATGTATTTTGGGGAAGAGAGGATTTGACCTCATTTATCTTTGTCTGAGTATGTTTGTATTCGGAGTCAGATGTATAAAAAGTACCCTCCAAATGAAATGCCATCCCATCCCAGCTGAAAAGTTTGACCAACAACAGATGGATGCCTCAAACTGTAAATTGGCAACAGTGGTTTCTGTGACAACCACGTGAAAATATGTTCCAGTAGAAAGTTTTTACTAACCCATCTCAGAGTTGGTTGGCTATACTGCTTGTGTGTATGTTGTGGAAGTAGAGCAGCATCACATTTTTAAAAAATCTTTTCAATAGACATATGAAGCCATTTAAAAAGAAAACACATGCATGTTGACAAAGCATTGACAGCACACTGTATTTGCACCTCAGCGTTCTCCACCATTCCTTATAGTGTCTTTCTCTCCTCTCCCCTCCAGAGCCAGGCCCATCTGCACAATGGGCCCCGTACCCCTGTGTCTCCTGCTCTCAGTGACGTCACTGGTCGTGGTGGTGGCTGTGGAAGCACAGGAGGCCACAGGAGGAGATGATGAGTATACCTGGCCACAGTGGAAGCTGCCGCTGGTGAGGAACAGGAGGACGGTGGCCCTTAGCAGCCCCGGCTTCATGGCCAAACCTCAGGGAAAGCTGAACGGGACCTGTGGGATTGAGTGCCAGCGTCACCTCCCCGACCCCTCCCTGGCTGACCTGGAGGAGTTCCTGTCCTATGAGACGGTGTACGAGAACGGAACGCGCACCCTGACCTCCGTGTCTGTGCAGGGCCTCAACGAGGTCAACGCTTGGCCTGCTGAGAACTCCTCCACTTCCTCCAAGTCACGCCGCAGACGGGAGGTCTACGGCACAGACACCCGCTTCAGCATTGCTGACAAGCAATTCTCCACTAAGTACCCCTTCTCCACCTCCGTCAAGATCTCCACGGGCTGCTCTGGTGTCCTGTTATCCCCCAAACACGTCCTGACGGCCGCCCACTGCATCCACGACGGACAGGACTACGTGAGCGGAGCACAGAAACTACGTGTAGGCGTCCTCAAGGAGAAATCCCGGCGTGGGAAAGGAGGGAAGGGGAAGAGAGGACGGGGGAAAGGCAAGAGGAGGAAAGGGGGAGAAGACAAGGAAGAAGAAGAGAAAGAAGAGAAAGATGGAGGGAAAGAGAGGAAAGGAGGGAAAGGGAAGGACAGAAAGAGCCGCAGTCGTCGCAGCGCAGAGGTAGAGAAGCCATCCTTCCGGTGGACCAGAGTGAAGCAGACCCAGGTCCCTAAAGGTTGGTTCAAAGGCGGGGCGTCGGACGGTGTGGCTGCTGACTATGACTATGCCGTGCTGGAGCTGAAGAAGGCCCAGAAGGTCAAGCACATGGACCTGGGCGTCATCCCCTCGGTCAAGAAGCTGCCCGCCGGCAGGATCCACTTCTCAGGCTTCGACGATGACCGGCCCGACAACTTGGTGTACCGCTTCTGCTCGGTGTCGGAGGAGTCCAAAGACCTGCTGTATCAGTATTGCGACGCCAAGCCAGGCTCAAGCGGCTCCGGGGTCTACATCCGCCTCAAAGAGCCCGGCAAGAAGAAATGGAAGAGGAAGATCATCGGGGTGTTCTCAGGCCACCAGTGGGTGGATGTCAACGGCAATGGGGCGCAGCAAGATTACAATGTGGCGGTGAGGATAACACCCCTCAAGTATGCCCAGATCTGTTACTGGGTCCATGGGGATTCCAGCGAGTGCCGGGACGCCTGAGGGACACACAACATGTCACAACACCCCTCCACCCTCCTCCCTCCATCACAAACGAAACAAGGGGCCCGCCTGCCCGACTGCCTTCCTCTGTCTTCTTCTCTATTACCTCCTGTGCTTCCCACTGGCAACTGGCACAGATTGCCTCATCACAGCATTCATCGCATACAAGCGGCCATACAGACTCCCTGTTGTTGATTACAGGAACTCGTCAACAGATCAAAGAGAACTATGGCTGTTCTGCCTTGTCTAATTTATTAAATTATTAAAAAGCAAACATTCTAGAAATTTATGAATATCATGATTTTATATTGCCAGGTCCTACTAGGTCTGTGTTTATGATAACGGGAATATTTTGACAGATTCTTAGGTTTGACCAATTTTGATAGAATGTTGTATATTCAGCTGTTTCAGGGGAGTGATGCTTGTTATTTCATATATTCCAGGCAGCCTTAATGAACGCAGAGATGTCAACATTTTCAAATGTGTTCCCTTTTCTAGCAAAAGGAACAAGAACGTTTGCATTGGCTTTGGTGAACGACCCAGAAGAAAGCAACATTTTTTTCCTGAGAAATTAACATTTGAGTATATTAAGAGGTTATAACTGACTTTTTTCTAAATATTTTCTAAATCAACGTGCTGGTGTTTAAAATAATGTATATCTAGATCTTTTGAGTTTCCTGTAAATGTCCATTTTTGTAAAACTACCTTTTCTTGTAAGATTATGTTTCCATGACCAATTAGTGAAAGGTTCCAAAGGGATCCTGGGAAAAAATGATTGTTTTCAGTCCTACCGTTCCGTTCTTTTTTTTTTACCCTAGCAGTGCATTAAAATGTGGTTTCATTGCCATACACATAAAAATGATGGTGCTTATCAAGAGACTTGGTGCTTATCAAGAGACTTGGTGCTAATTTCATAAATATAAAATTGTGCACTTTGGGGAGACCTATCGGAATATATGTCTGATAGCCTAGTACTGTAACAATGTATTTAATATGAGGCTACACAGGGGATTTGATGTAACAGAGCTTTCAGATTAAAAACGTTATTTCGATATTCAGTTTTCCATTAGATTCATGTCATTTGAAGGCTAGTGGTGACAACAAATGATGATGATGATAACAATCATCATTCTAAAGTGTTCATGCTGATGCATCTTGTTTATTATGTACCACAATGTATACGAGTTTGCCATTGATGACCAAACATAATAAAATGAATAACATTTCACCATGATTGAAAAAACAACAATTAAACTTGTATGTGTGTTTACCATGAGGAGAAGTGATGTACTGTATGTATCCATGACACACCTATGCCTGTAGCCAGGGTCATGATCATTAGGCACTTCTTGGACTTGTCCAATAAGAAACAGTCATTTACATTTTAAAATTGTTTTCAATTGTGCGCCCTAATGAACACAACCCAGGTTACACCTATATTGATGTCATTCCTATGTCATGACATTTAGTGCACCGGATTAAAAATGCAATGTGTCCATGTTCTGATCTATCAATATAAGAAAAAGATGGGCGATCAGTAATGGTCCATTCTTTCCATCATTGAGTTTATTGCATCTAAAAGGGCTTACATGCACTGGGGAGGGGCATAGTAAATAATAATAATAAAATAATAATGTAACTCAATAATGAAAATGATGATGTTTTGCCATTTTTTGAAATCCATATTTTTTTCCCCACAGCAATTGTCGAAACAGTCTCGCAATGACACAACACAGTATTTGTTATATCTGGGGGTTATACGGCACAGGACTGGTTTCACTGGTTCTAAACAGCTGCCTAGATAGACATGGAATGCACACTGTTCAACAGTGCCCTCTTCTGACTGGGTATACACAGGATCTCCACTCCGCCCATGTTACCATGTACAATATTACTGATTCACTAACAAGGCGGGAGGAAACGGAACGGAAACATGTAACAACATCTGGGGGGGGGGGGGGGGAACAGGGCGATAAGGATGTTTCTGTTTCTTCTCAAATACAAAAATAACACTACATATCCAGTACCAACCGTGGTCTAGTCATAGTAATAATGCTAATAATAAAGTACGAGCAATTATGAAAATCAAACAGCAGACCACTGACGAGGAGGACAGTGATAGGTCCATAGGGAGAGTGCCGGTGATACCAGGAAGTAGACTTACTGTACACAACTTGTTTTAGTGGTTTAACAAAAGACTGTTCTCCTCTGCATTGAGATATGAGATACTGGCAAGATTTGGCTCCTGGTATGCACTGTTTGACCTTCCTCTTGAATAGGAATAACTCAAATATAAACACATTTTCTCTGAAAATAGGCGGTAAGATATGATCTGTTGATAAAAATATCCGAAAATGTTTTACAGCAGATTCACAAACAATGTCAACAGAGAGAGAAAGTACAAATAAAGCTGGACATGACGCACCAAATCTAAAAAATAAATAAATAGAAAAATAAATGCTGACCAAAAATAAACGTATAAATATACTGAACATCATAAAAAAAAAATATTGGATGGTAATTTAGGATTCAGGAGCCCATACATGTTGCTTATTTATATTAATCATATATTCATATCATATTTGTTTTTAAATACGTTCAAAAGATGAAAGGAAATAAGATAATGGTCACATGACTTCTTACAATTTGATATCAGATTCACATCAATATGCTCTTCCACAGACATACTGTACAGAGTAGAGACAAATCCTTAGAGATTTCCCAGTGTAATGTATATATACACCACCGAAGAAGAACTTCTGTGAACGACACATTGCACATTTCATCCAAAATTGACGGGGCTGCTTTGCTTACCCCTCCTATCCAATCAGGGTGAGGCAGGGTGGAAGCCCCTCCCCCTCTAGAGTGATCAGAAGGCCAGTGCAGGGCCGAAGGTGGAGCTGAGGGCACCAAACAAACACGCATTCATCATTCAACTCAACACGCCAACACTACTGGAAAAAATTATCTAAATACATACAGCACATACGCGTTCAGCTTCTGCTCGGGTTTCTGACTTGCTTTTATTGACATTTTTTTGTAGGTTTTGTGTGGTTTTGTTTAGACAAAGGGTTACATCTAGTTAAGCACACACTTGTTTTTTTCTCACTAAGGTTTCACTTTCACAGTTTGTGCTACAACATTACACAGGTGGCGGGGGTGGAGTGGAGGAAGGGGGTCTCCTATGAGTGAGTAGCCGAGGGGGGTCTCCTATGAGTGAGTAGCCGAGGAGGGTCTCTGGTGTCCCGGGATGTACAGAATGCCAAAATAAGACAGGCAGCCAGAGGGCCCAACTCCAGAAAAACAAGAGCTGGAAGACAATAAGGAGAAAAACATACCCTAAGTTTGACCACTGACACAAGACTAGCAATTAGCCTGGTCCCAGATCTCTTTGTGCTGTATAACCAACTCCTATAGTCATTGGCATGACAACGATCATAAGTTGTCAAAACCACAGAAACAGATCTGACACCAGGCAAGACTAGCATCACACCAGGATGACAGTCTAATGTCCTGAACACACACCTGGGCTGGGGGGTTACATTAAGTCCTTGAGGTTGAGGTCTGCCAGTGGGTCCTTGGGCTTTTTGCTCTGGGTGGCAGCAGGTCCTGGAGACAGCTGGAAAACAGAGAGAACAAATCGAGGACCACTTCAAATACATTGCCTTTAAAGTATCTTTATTTTGCACATACAAGACTCATTCATTTCCAAATAGCAAGCCTGTGTTTACTTTGTAGAAAAGTCTTATTGTGATGTTTTTCACTTTGACTTTGGTCATCGGGAGACGAAAAGCAATATATCTTGAAAAAACATGAATGTTGACATGCATCATTTTATAAGACTGTATCAAAAGTGGACTAATGAAGAATATATGAGTATATTTCCACTTTTAATAAGTTTATAACTGAAGGAGTAACAGGTGATTCTGTATACTTATGTGCACTTTTCTGTGTATGTGTTTGAGGGATTGGACATTTTTTATCTGAGAATGAATGTGAGTGTGTATCGGTGTATCGGTGTGCGCGTGCATGTGCATGCGTGTGTGTGTGTGTGTGTGTTACCGGTGCCCCTGGTGCTGCAGCTCCTGGCAGGGGTGGTCTCATGGGTTGACCCATCATTGACTGGCCCATCATCATGGGAGGCATCATGGAAACTCCAGATCCAGCTGCTGAGGCCTGGAAAGAGATGGAAGGGGTTAATGGAATTGACCAATAACTACTTCCTGACTTGAATAAGAGCACTGAGCTCATTTATAAGTATAGCTGTCCATGTTGGCTTCTGGGCATCCTGTCCAGTATCTCACCATGCCAAAGCCAGGCTGTGCTCCCATGGGCAGAGGCATGGCTCCAGGGGCACCTGGGGCTCCAGGGGCAGGGCCACCCTAGAAACAGGAAGTCAAGACAAAAACGGTTCACAGCTCTACGTCATAGAACATAATTTCTATTTCTGAACAATCCTTTCCCATTCAAGTCCACAGCTTATTTCCAATATACATAAATTCTACTCTCTCCAGGCTCTACAGAGGGTGGTGAAGACTGCCCAGTCCATCACTGGGGACTGACTCTCTTCACAGCTGCACCCAAGAGACTTTCACTCATCCACCCTTACACACACACCTCACACACCCGCACACAAACATCTCACACGCACGCACGCACAAACCCGTGCACCATTGCTGTTACTATTCATCTAAGCTGCTCAACCATATCACTACTCACTCAAACACATTTCATAGTCTACACTGTATATTCTTATTGTGTAAATTCCAAAACATTACTATTTTTTTTGTATAAATGTGTATTGATTGTACTGTTGAGGGGAGCTTGCAGGTAAGCATTTCACTACACTATTTACAACCTGTATCCTGTGCATATGACCAATAAACTTTGATTTGATTTCAATTTTAAATGTCCCAATAACGGTTCTTTGCTAATATTGGGAGGCTTGTGGAGGCTTTTACCATCATAGGCCCAGGAGCGCCCCAGCTGGGAGGGGCTACCTGGGGGGTCCAGTTAGATCCTCCTGTCAGCTTCTTGTCATTCCACTGATGGTCCCTATACGAGACACATATGACACCAATGTTGTCATCAGCTAGCTGGAAGGTTTGGGAGTACACACTAGATGCTGCAGGACTTTGATTGTTATTTAGGAAGCACACAAAGAAAAGGAGAACACACACATGCACACACACACACACGCAAGCACGAACACAGAGAAATTCCGTCCGTACTTTTTCTGAATCCCCAGATCTGCAAGAGAGAAAAAAAGCAATTTCAGAAATCATTTTTAAACGGACAGAAAAACAGTAATCACAACCATCAAGGCTGTCCAGGTGTGATCAATACATGCCTCCAACCAGGTTTGCCAGGGAGGAGTCCAAGTCGCCCCCGATGGATGGCCGTTTAATAGCTGTGGCACCTGCCATGCCACCCCCGACCGCAGGTGCCACCTTGGTATTCCCCCCACCACTGCCTGTGCTGCCCACACTACCCCCAGTGGACTGGGGTGTTATGGCTGGCATCAGTAGGTCCCCTAATCCACCAAAAACTTTGAGGGAAAGGGTAGAAATAAGGGGAAAAAGATGTTGGAAACATACAGCATGGAATAAAATCTTTATTATCCCTAATCTTCACAAAGAGGGGGCAGATGTGAAATCATCACCATATAATTCCTTACCACAACAATAGCATTCAGTACAGTACTCTGGTGTGCAATGCATGCACCGAACGTGGCAGAAACAATACGCACCTAATCTCGGTTAACCCAGAATAAAAATCTTGCGTAATTTGGTACCTTTTATGGTTATGTAGTCTGCCCACGAGAGATTAATATATAGCCACTGTAAGGCAATCACTACAACATTATCTGAACATTCAAGTCTATAACTGTGTTTAAATGTGCTTTTAGACCACCACAGTGCCAGCATCGCAGCTTCAAAGGGCACTATGTTGAATTGAGGGTAGAATCTGGCAAACGTTGCAAATGGGAGTAATACATACATTACATTGTCTCATACATGAGACAAACATATTGAAACATACAAAAATTGAATATAAAAAAGAAAATGGGGAACGTGACAAAACAGCTCATACTGCAAAGCACTATGGGGAGAAAGGCTTGTGAACTCACCAATTACGCAGTAGCAGCAAGCAATGACCCAGCAGTGACAGAGAGAGAGACGGGATGGCAGGAAGAGACCAGGGCAGAGTGGGCGAGAGGAGAGGATTGAAGGGGTGGACAAGGAAAGAATGTGAGGGTAGAAATGTGGAAAGGTAGTATGTGACAGAGGAGGGACGGAGGGAGAGGGAGAACAACGTATAGAGAAAGAAGGAGTTGAAATAGGATGGGGAGCACAGTAGTAAGTGTCGGCATGTGAGATGAGAGAGAGCGAGAGAGAAGCAGTGTTGAGGAGTTCAACCGTGAGCAGTGGTGACCGTTGATCCCCCAGCGTTACATAATAGGGACAGTGGCGGTGATTCTTGGCAGCGTCAGTCATGCATGCAGAACACACACACACACACACACTTCCCTCAGGATACACACATGGAGCAGACAGTGTCCCCTACCTGATGCATCAAAGCCACCAGAGGGTGCTGCTGCGGCCGGCACTGTGTCTGCAGCTGCTGGGGTGGCGGGGATTAGTGGGGGCAGGGCGCCGAGGGTGTCGAAGCCACCCTCCAGCAAGTCATTCTGGGCTGAGACAGGAGCTAGGGTAGGGGCGAGGGCTGGAGCCAGAGTGGGGGCCAGAGGAGCAAGGGCCGCCATGGGAGTCAGGCTAGGAGACATCAGTCCTGAAAGTGGGGAACCATTTGAATGAGGGTATCATATACGATGATATTGATTTTAATTTCCATTGATTAGAATTTCATTGATTTAAGTTACGGTGTGTCACGGTACTCAATATTAACATACTGTACGTGCAGTATGAATCACAAATGGCAGATGGCTGTCTTAGAGCAGGGGCTCCCAACCCTTCTCCTGGAGAACTGCAGTCTGCAGGCTTTTACTACAACTCTAATCCAGCTCACTTTATTCTACTAATTAGCTGCTCACCGGGACATTGATAATGGTGTTACAGCTGGGTTAAAGCTAAAACGTGTGTGTGTGTGTGTGCGTACCACCCAACAGATCCTCTTCTGGTCCCCCAGGGGCAGCGGGCATAGTGTCCAACAGAGTAGGACTACTGAATGTGTCTGTAGAGCGACAGTAGGGAAGAGTTAGTTAGCCATGAGCCAGGAAGGGAGGGGGAGGGGTGGCAGACAGGCAGTGAGACCGGTCTCACTGTACAGTAAACCAGGTTTGGCTAGGTTACTTTCTAATTTTAATCCGTTACTGTTACTAGTTACTGTTACTACCTATCCAAAATTGTAATTAGTAATGTAACTTTTGGATTACCCAAACTCAGTCATGTAATCTGATTGCATTCCGTTACTTTTAGATTACTTTCCCCTTAAGAGGCATTAGAAGAAGACAAAAATGTATGTTACCAATTGAAAGACATCTATTGCAGAATAAATCAGTGTTTAAGTTTACATAGCTGGCCATATATGGATGTTACATTTTACTTCATGGGTTGGTTACGTAGGCTTCTTCTAACCCATCGCTTTCTACTACAGATAACAACACAATTAAATTATATCTTCACGTTAAAAAATAAAAGTCCATCAGAATTCCAGTCATTCCAATAAATGTTATACCCCTTGATCTTCAAGAATAGGACTTGGAAATATGGAAGTATAGATTAGCCATTTTTTTTTACCTGAGCATGACCCCAAAACTAAGGATGTATTAGCCAGACTTACTCTGTTTTTAATGTTTTTGTTGTCATGGAGGACTGATTAGGCTTTCATCAAGGCAAAGGGTGGCTACTTTGAAGAATCTCAAATATAAAATACATTTATATTTGCTAACACTTTTTTGGTTACTACATGATTCCATATGTGTTATTTCATAGTTTTTATGTCTTCACTATTATTCTACAATGTAGAAAATAGTTAAAAAATACATTTAAAAAACCCTTGAATGAGTAGGTGCGTCCAAACTTTGTAGTAACCAATAAAGTGTTAAACAAATCTAAATATATTTTAGACTCTTCAAAGTAGCCACATTTTGCCTTGATGACAGCTTTGCACACTCTTGCACACAAAGCATGCCATTCCATTGCACAAGAGCGCATTTTTCACAGGCTGTCCACTGGTTTCAAAAACAATGATTGATAGGCAGCTTAAACTTCTTGAATTCAACCATTATTGGGTTCAAATACAGATTTAGATTTGTGAACAGCCATCCACAACAACCACAATCCGTAAGGCGCAAATAGCTAAATGAGAGAACAGCAGTGTGGTTCACATCAATGCGCCATGTAGATATCAATAATAAGTGATATCCGTAAAGCCGTAGACTACACCTCTACTGTCGTCCTTACTTCCAAGCGTTTATTCAAGTTGGATCATCTTTGGATGCCGACAGCTGTCGCACCATTGGAAGACATAGTTTGGACTGTAGCCCACAAAAGACTATTCCTGCTCTTTTCCCACGATCAATCAAACACATTTGGTGTGTCATCATAGTGGTCTGACTTATGGTCAGACTCGCTCAGGTGGAACACACTTTAACTTGAGCCTTTTTTCAATGCTGATTTGAATGTCATTAAGAAAACAGAGAAGTGTCAAATGTTTTTTTCCGCAAACATCCTTTCTGAATTTAAAAGTAATCCTCGGAGTAATCATCTATTTTTTTCAAAAGTATCGGTAATCTGATTACAATCATTTTCGCTGGTAACGTAATGGATTACAGATACCGTTTTTTGTAATACCTTACTCCCCAACCCTGCAGCAAAACACAAGCACGTGCACGCATGCACGCAAGCATACACGCACACCTCTAAGTACCATGCAATTGCAAGAGGGTAGAATTTCCGTCTCAACCTGTGTATGAACTCAAAACTCTCTACACACCAAAACAACGCAACTCAAGAAGCCTTAACCTGAAAATCCAAAGGTGTTTCTTGATGCGGGAGACAGTACTTTTAGGTTTCAGGGCGGGTGACGATCACTGCTCAATGGCTGCTACTAAGACATACACAGCTAACTAGCAAGCAATGCTACATTGGCTACATAATCCAAAACCAGTTGCAGAGGAAAACTTCTGGTATATACTGCTACACCAAACATATTACACTATCTCTCTCCTAGATCCAGACTTATCTAGGGTCTGTTACCCTGGCTACAAAGATACGTACACATGAACAGCTCCCCACTTACAAATATCCTTCACGCCTAACAGCTATATTTAACAACCAAAAAAAAGTATTTTTTTTATTTTACCAGGTAAGTTGACTGAGAAGACATTCTCATTTACAGCAACAACCTGGGGAATAGTTACAGGGGAGAGGAGGAATGAGCCAATTGTAAACTGGGGATGATTAGGTGACTGATGGTTTGAGGGACAGATTGGGAATTTAGCCAGGACACCAGGATTAACACACCTACTCTTACAATAAGTGCCATGGGATCTTTTAATGACCTCAGACAGTCAGAACACCCGTTTAACGTCCCATCCAAAAGACAGCACCCAACACAGGGAGATGTCCCCAATCACTGCCCTGGGGCATCGGATATTAATTAGACCAGAGGAAAGAGTGCCTCCTACCGGCCCTCCAACATCACTTCCAGCAGCATCTGGTCTCCCATCCAGGGACTGACCAGGACCAACCCTGCTTAGCTTCAGAAGCAAGCCAGCAGTGGTATGCAGGGTAGTATGCTGCTGGCTAATGGAGAAATGTCATTAAAAAAATCACTACAAACAAAGTACACAAGACGAAAATATGAACAGAGTATGGAAAAGGTCATATGTTACTCAGCATGAGTCAAATCCATGAAGGTGTACAGGAAGTGGTGGATTTTGTGGTACAGTACGCACCAAGCAGGTCAATGACAGGTGCAGGTGCAGAGGGCTCAGGTTCGGGAGGAGAGACAGTTGCAGGGGCAGGAGCTGGGGCTGGATCCGGGGCTTGAGCTGGAGTTGGAGCCACTGCTGGTGCTGGAGCCATAGCAGAGAATGCATCTACAGAATGAGAGAGGAGAGCATTTTACCACACTTTGAAAAAAACAGTGTTATATACAGTACTAGTCAAAGGTTTGGACACACCGACTCAGGGTTTTCTAGAATAATAGTGAAGACATCAATACTACGAAATAACACATATGGAATCATGACGGACTGTCATTTCTCTTTGCTTATTTGAGCTGTTCTTGCCATAATACGGACTTGGTCTTTTGATTTGAGATTTTGTTGTCATGGAGGACTGATTGGGCTTATTGATTCGAGTTGAAAAATAAATGCTGCGCTCATGGAATGGCATGCTTTGCCAAGAGTGTGCAAAGCTATCATCAAGGAAAAGGGTGTACTTTTGAAGAATCTCAAATATAAAATATATTTAGATTTGTTTAACACTTTCTTGGTTACTTCATTATTCCATATGTGTTATTTCATAGTTCTGATGTCTTCACTATTATTCTACAATGTAGAAAATAGTAAAAATAAAGAAAAAACCTTGAATGAGTAGGTGTTTCCAAACGTTTGACTGGTACTATATATACACTACCTTTCAAAAGTTTGGGGTCACTTAGAAATGTCCTTGTTTTTGAAAGAAGAGCACATTTTATGTCTATTAAAATAACATCAAATTCATCAGAAATACACTGTAGACATTGTTAATGTTGTAAATGACTATTGTAGCTGGAAACGGCAGATTTTTTATGGAATATCTACATAGGAGTACAGAGGCCCATTATCAGCAACCATCACTCCTGTGTTCCAATTGCACTTTGTGTTAGCTAATCCAAGATTATAATTTTAAAAGGCTAATTGATCATTAGAAAACCCTTTTGCAATTGTGTTACCACACCTGAAAACTGTTGGTCTGATAAAAGAAGCAATAAAACTGGCCTTCTTTAGACTAGTTGAGTATCTGGAGCATCAGCATTTGTGGGTTCGATTACAGGCTCAAAATGGTCAGAAACAAATAACTTTCTTCTGAAACTCATCAGTCTATTCTTGTTCTGAGAAATTAAGGCTATTCCATGCGAGAAATTGCCAAGAAACTGAAGATCTTGTACAACGCTGTGTACTACTCCCTTCACAGAACATACAGGTCGCACTGTGTTAACTAACCTCCAGACCTCCAGACGAGCTTCAACGCCATTACAACTCTCCTTCCTTGGCCTCCAACTGCTCTTAAATGCAAGTAAAACTAAATGCATGCTCTTCAACTGATTGCTACCTACACCTGCCCGCCCGTCCAGCATCACTACTCTGGACGGTTCTGACCTAGAATATGTGGACAACTACAAATAACTAGGTGTCTGGTTAGACTGTAAACTCTCCTTCCAGACTCACATTAAGCATCTCCAATCCAAAATTAAATCTAGAATCGGCTTCCTATTTCGCAACAAAGCATCCTTCACTCATGCTGCAAAACATACCCTCGTAAAACTGACTATCCTACCGATCCTTGACTTCGGCGATGTAATTGACAAAATAGCCTCCAACACTCTACTCAGCAAATTGGATGCGGTCTATCACAGTGCCATCCGTTTTGTCACCAAAGCCCCATATACTACCCACCACTGCGACCTGTATGCTCTCATTTGCTGGCACTCGCTTCATATTCGTTGCCAAACCCACTGGCTCCAGGTCATCTATAAGTCTTTGCTAGGTAAAGCCCCGCCTTATCTCAGCTTACTGGTCACCATAGCAGCACCCACCCGTAGCACACGCTCCAGCAGGTATATCTCACTGATTACCCCCAAAGCCAATTCCTACTTTGGCCGCCTTTCCTTCCAGTTCTCTGCTGCCAATGACTGGAATGAAGCTGGAGACTCATATCTCCCTCACTAACTTTAAGCACCAGCTGTCAGAGCAGCTCACAAATCATTGCACCTGTACATAGCCCATCTGTAAATAGCCCATCCAACAACCTCATCCCCCATACTGTTATATATTTTATTTATTTTGCTCCTTTGCACCCCAGTATCTCTACTTGCACACTCATCTTCTGCACATCTATAACTCCAGTGTTTAATTGCTATATTGTAATTATTTTGCCACTATGGCCTATTTATTGCCTTACCTCCCTTATCCTACCTCATTTGCACACACTGTATATAGACTTTTCTACTGTGTTATTGACTGCATGTTTGTTTATTCCATGCATAACTCTGTTGTTGTTTTTGTCGCACTGCTTTGCTTTATCTTGGCCAGGATGCAGTTGTAAATGAGAACTTGTTCTCAACTAGCCTACCTGGTTAAATAAAGGTGAAATTTAAAATAAATAAAAAACAGTGAAGAGGCGACTCCGGGACGCAGTGTTGCAAAGCAAAAGCCATATCTAAGATTGGCCAATAAAAATAAAAGATTAAGATGGGCAGAAGAACACAGACACTGGCCAGGGGATCTAGAAGGCCAGCATCCCGGAGTCACCTCTTCACTGTTGACGTTGAGAATGGTTTAGATATTCCGTTAAAAATCAGCCGTTAACAATGTCTACACTGTCTTTCTGATCAATTTGATGTTATTTTAATGGACAAAAAAAAGTTTATTTCAAAAACAAGGACATTTCTAAGTGATCCCAAACGTTTTCTTCTGATCACAAAAAAACGTTCCGGTCACTTCCTGAAGAGATACATTGATTGACAGGCTGACAGTGAAGTGCACTACCAAGCTTGTACTACTGCATGCTGTAGTCATGCAGGCAGAGTTGGAGATACAGGAAGTATACCCATAGGTGATCATGGAGTGAGGGAAGCTTAGAGTGGGCAGATAGTGTAACTCACCAGTCACACCAGACAAGAGGTCTTCATCAGCATTGGCCTCGGGAGGCAAAGGAGAGGGCCCGCGAGAGATAGTAGGGAGATCTTCCAGGGAAACACCCGAGGAAGAAGGTCAAGGAAGTAGGAAGAGTGAAGTAGAAGAGCACAGAGGAGCATTAGCATAACAGAGAGAGTGAAAGCTGTGGTAGGAGTTACTGTTATTTAGCCAGTGGGTCCAGGGTTGGGATCAATTCGAAGTCAGCCAATACAGGAAGTAAAATGAAATTCCGAATGAATAATTTCAAATAAATTAAACTGAAAAGAAGAAGCAATTTGTTTCAAACAATTCCCCAATTTTGAATGTTCAATTCAAATCACTTCCTGAATTGACTGACTTCAATTCAAATTGGCCCAACCCTGGATTGGGTGCATGCACAAGTCGCATACCACTATGGGGACAAACCAAGACGTGTGGTGAAACAGATGTTTGAGGAGGAAGGACAGAAGAGATGAAGAAGAAGTTCCAAAAAAAGAAAGCAATCCACGTCCTGTACCTGCCCCAAATAGATCTACGCTAGGAGTAACAGCAGCATCAGCTTTTTCTGCGGTAGGGCTTTTCTCAAACATAGAATCTATAAACAAGGACACACAGTTACATTCAGTTTACAATCTATACAGCATGAGTTCAGAGGGGAAACGGAGAAAAGCAACAACAAAAAGCACAAATTAAAAAATATATGTTTTTTAAAAGGACATCTAAAGATGTAACACTTTATAATAACTTTCATGAATAAGCATTGCGTTGCTTTATAAAATTGCTTATTCTTGAAAGTTTGCAAAGTGCTACCGATTCATCATTTAATTGCAAACTGATTATTGAAAACAAAGGAAAAGATTAACTAAAATCAGGTGAAAGATAAAATGAAGATATGCTCAAATGAAAGGGTGTTGATATCTACAACCTTGGTCAGAGGTTGGAGGTGAAGAAAGCAAAGGTTGTCATGCAGGCACACTGCAGCTGGAGTGACTATAACAACTAGGTCATGTTCAATAAGGCTATCAAACACTTTTGCAACAGAAAATGAAAATGTGCGTTCTTATTGAACACGTTGAGGTAATAACTCAAATAAATGTCTCCCTACTAAACACAACTCTGCTCACTTCCCTCTAGCTTTGACTGACTATCACAACACGTTAAGCCAACGCATTTAATCAATGCCTCTGAAAGTCAATACAAATAATGGCCTCACATAGATTTACTGACAAGTGAAAAGGTTCATTTTGTAACAGCCTGCAGGTTTAATGCTTCAAAACCTGTTATAAGCACGTCTGAGACTTATAATGTCTAATAATAAGCCCTAGAATATGTTTTGTCTCATATTTCAACTGACTCATTCTGGCTGTTATTTAGTCGCGATTACTATAAAATGATTACAAGGCATTATAAAGGGGCTCATAGTCATGTATGCTCATGACATCATACAATACACGATAACGGCATCATAATGCATTCTTTGCCGGTTTGAAGGGAAGTGTTACTGTTAGTTTCAATAGGTAGTATACCATTAGAAGGCATCCAGTTTTGAGATCTGTGTATTTACTCCTTGTCTACACAGGAAGGATGCAGAGAAGAATCCTAATTTGATAGATCCACATACTGTGCCCATCATCATACCCTTTTAATTTCTCATTTGCTGAGGCGGTCAAAATGTGTGACTCACTCAATGCCTGTGACTTAAATCAAACGAATAACAACAGAAGAAAACATAATTACAAAAACAAATCTAAAATGTAGGGAAGTTGCTGTATCATCGCCATTATCATCACCATCATCATCATTGACATAGCGCGGAGCAATGCAGTGTGCGAAGTAGAATGTGCACTTTACCACCAAAGAGGTCGAGAGTGGGGACGGCAGGGGCGGGGGCAGCTGCAGACTCAGTGGTGGTGGTAGTGGAGGGAACGGGAGTGGCAGCAGGGGGCTCGATGGGGGCGACGATGATAGGCACTGCACTAGAGGTGGGGCTGGCTGCTTCTGGGGCAGCCAGCGTGTTATCGAACTTCATAGCAAAGAGGTCCATCTCTGGAGCCATGTTCACACTCCCCTCCGATGGAGCGAAGGGGTCTTCAGGAGGAGGGAAGAAGGGGGAGGGCGGAGGTTGGGGGTTAGGGGGTTTAAGGGATATGACCAAAGAGGGGAGGAGGGGAAGAGAGTAGGGGGAGTTGAGAGTTTGTTAAAACAACAAACGCTGTAAAATACATATTACTGTATGTCTAGAGCAGCTTCCATAATGAGGTTTCGGGGGAAGTAAAGAAAAGAACCATTAACCTTGAACTACAGCCACAGGTTAGAATACTCACACTCAGGGAATGGGCTGCAGCTGGTTTGGTAAATACTGCAGTCTCACACACACACACACACACACACACACACACACACACACACACACACACACACACACACACACACACACACACACACACACACACACACACACACATACACAAACACACAAATACAAATAATGACATTTTGGCATGAATCTGCTTCCACACTAATAAGCTCTGTCTACATAGAATCCAAATACATGATAAAGGCGCATATATGCATAATTCAACGTAAAACTGTCCTACTATGGGTCCTTCTGTAGCTCAGTTGGTAGAGCATGGCGCTTGTAACGCCAGGGTAGTGGGTTCGATTCCCGGGACCACCCATACGTAGAATGTATGCACACATGACTGTAAGTCGCTTTGGATAAAAGCGTCTGCTAAATGGCATATATTATTATTATATATATATTATTATTATATTATATTATTATATATTATTATTATACTACTATTCTAAGCCATAAGACCAAAGCCCTACACACACACAGTAATGGAGCCATGTGAATTACACACACTGTACTTTTGGGCTTCTACAGTCGATTAATACTTACACATTCAGGCCAAAGAGAGAAACAAAAACAGGGTAAATAAAGCTGGTCAGTTAGTATGAAGTGGTATCAACTACATGAAATATAAACAATTCTAGGATTTGGGCGAGAATTCTACAACTGTGTTTTACTCGAGTATTCATCACCAGGTGAATATTACGAGGTGAGAGAAGAAGGGGGGCTGTTCTGAAGCAGGGCAAGGTGGTGGAGGGAGGCCGAGGCTTGGGCCCCCGATAGTGGGGTTAGGGTCGGGACGGTAGGCCCCAATGCAATGTGTCAGATGATTTACTACTGTCCCATATGGTAGCAGAAGCAGCATTGAGCTACCCAAGCTTCAGGATCTCACGCATACACTCTTGCACAGACAACACACACGTGTGTTGGAAGAGTGCACACGTGCGTACAAGCATATGCTCCCTTATACACATGCACGTGCGCACACACACGCACACACACACACACTGAGCAGTGTTATCACCCACCAGATCCGGCACATGCATCAGCAGCAGGCGCCCTGCTGGGCGGGGCGTCACCTGGGGAGGGTGCAAACGCATCTGGAGTACCGGACATGAGAGGAGGGGACCGTGGACACAAACGACAACGCAACACCCAGAAACAAGGGGGAGGCAGGAGAAAGAGAGATGAGGTGAATAAAGCAGGAGAATAGAGAGAATGAGAAACACAGAAAGATGAGAGATCAGCATTAGGAGAAAACAGAGAATACGAGATGTTGCTGAAATTGCTGATCTTATTAGTATCATATGGATGGGGCCTGTACTTTCCAGGCTGCATAAAGCTGCATTGAGTGTGCACAATGTTTGTACACGCTGGGAAAGTGAAGATAGCATTATGTTATCATAAGCTTGTACTGTGTGACAGGAAATGCCAAGCTCAGCGATGGGCAATGCAAACTCTCTCTTTGACAGAGGCTTTTTTCCAAGGAAAAGTGGGCCACATTTTGCTATACAATTTTAATAGGGGATTTAATTCTGTATCTACTATTAGAAATGAGAGTGAAATGAGGAGATATGCCGAGTACGGACTACAGTTTCTACTGTTCTCCATACAGTGCAGAGCAAAAACATCCTCACCTGCTTGCTGTCTCGGATAAATAATTGACTGACTGATGTAGTGCCCAAATAATGATTAATCTGTCAAGCGAATCAATGTTTAGCGAGATGGAACTTTTGGAAACGAGTGTCCTTACAAGATGTCAGTAGCTATTGTGTAGTCAAGTCTGCCATGATGATCCCTCCCATGAGGCTGACCCCCACTGACCTCCAAACAGATCCATGTCAGAGGCGGCGGTGGCGGGCATGGGCAGCACCACCACGGGGTCCACAGAGGGCGCGGCGGGGCCATCCGTATGGGCCACTGTGGCCGTGGCAGCCGGAGCGGCCGCAGCATCGGCGGGAACAGCGGCTGGCTCAGAGGTGCTAGTTGGATCAGCGGGGGTATCTAAGCCTACACCCCACCCATCCATCCATCCCCACCCAAGCCCATCCCCAATCACAACAGGATAGAGGAATAGGGGGGAATATAACAGGGAGAGAGAAGTAGAGGGATTGGGTTGAGAAAAAGAAGATACATGTAAGATATGTCAAAGAAAACAGTGGTAATAGAGAAGTGGAGAGGAGTATGTTACACCTTGAGAGACATTGTTAGAGATCACAGAGCAAGACTAAGAAGAAGGCTGATCCTCTCAGATCCTAGGTCTGCAGCTGGAGTCATGCACTGAAAGCCCAGTGAACCACAGGTACAATGGTCATCTTCCAGACCGACTACATTGCAGTACATCATTGCATCAACTTTACTGCGCAGTCGGTAGCAGATTGCCGTATCATATGATGTGGCTAGCTGATGATGTGGTTAGCTGATATGTTAAACCCCTATCCAGGTGTTTACTGCAGTCAGCCTGGAACGTGGCCTAAGCCTCCAGATAGGTGTTGATCATAACTTCAGGTGTAAATCCTAGCAGTTGCCATGCTCTGCTGTGGATGGGAGCTGTAAAGAACAGAATGTTCGTCGGTACTCACCGCCACCAAGCAGGTCTGTACAAGACAATGAAAGAGAGAGAGAGAGCGAGACAGAGAGAGAGAGAAAGAGGAAGAGCGATAGAGAGAGAGAGAAAGAGAGAGAGAGAGAAAGAGAAGACGTGAGTGAGGGATTAATACAGAGAATATAAACATGGAAATGCCTATCAGGGTCAATAACTCACTGCCATACCACGTAACTACTGTACTTCTGATTTTCAAACTGCCATCTGAAAACAACAAAACACTCCAAGGAAAAATACAGTTTTCTATGAGTAAGAGGCCCTTAAAGCAATTTCAATCTGCAGAGGGGCCAGGTTTGAATATATGCCAATATCAGCCCTTCCCTTGAGTAAGGGTGGAGAGGAGAATGTAGGTAGAAAGCATGAAAGAGAGCAGGGTGGAATTCATTAGGCACCAAACGGAAGAAAACGAACTGAAACAGGGAGGG
Organism: Oncorhynchus keta; assembly: GCF_023373465.1. NCBI lineage: Eukaryota > Metazoa > Chordata > Actinopteri > Salmoniformes > Salmonidae > Oncorhynchus > Oncorhynchus keta. Next base: position 53,174,144 of record NC_068454.1, read on the forward strand.
AAGTCCTCGGCCTGCAATGAGAAACGCTCATGTAAAAAATATATATATATATATTGTGTGGCATAAAGAATTGCAACCCAGATATGAAATGTATTAAAGGCCTTACCTCCCCATGACGAGATACAGGCTGCTGCTCCGCCTGCTGATGGGGAGGCTGACAATGGGTCCAAGTCTAGCAGAGCACTGCCGATAGAGTGAGAGAAAGAGAGGGGGGAGGTAGAGAGAGCGTAACAGAGAGAGAAAGAGAGAGAGAGAGAGAGAAAAAGAGACAAAATGAAGAAGGGGGAGAGGAGAAGGAGAGACAGGAATAGAGAACGATAAAAGGATTAAATGAGATACATTGTTGATACGTTAAATGGAAATTGGAGATTGGAGACTGTAGATTGTACAACATAGCTAATGGTTAAAGCTAGTGTGGTCCCTGAAGTGGCACTTGAAGTGGCCAACCTAAGAGCCCATAGCAGATGGGCGCCTACTTGTTGGAGCTCTTGAAGGTGGGTGCCGCCGTGGGTCTGGCAGGTGGTCCAGGGCGGGCAGGAGCAACTGGAGCAGCAGCAGCTGCAGGGGCCGCTGGAGCCTTTGTAGGCGTGGCGGCTGCGGCCGGGGAGCCATTTTCTTCACACTCCTGTCAGACAGAGGGTTAGCCTCGTTAGCCAGTTGCAATGGCGACGCACCACAGTTACAGAAGCAGACATGTTTTACTCATAAATGAATACACTCATAAACAAATAAATGATCCTCAAATTGTCGGCAGTTGTCAAAAGGTTTGGCTGAGGTGTAAAATAAGGGGTAGCCGACTCACCTTGGTCGGTGACCTGCAACAATGAAACAATAAGAACGAGTTAAAACCACCATAGCATCACCAGATGATATGCACGGTGAAGCACAAGGGCTGTTACTGAGCTGTGTCAGATTGACAGCTAAAGAAGCCCTGTTGTTTTGGTGGCAGAAAGCAGGCATTTCCAGGCAACTCCATTGTGAAAAGATACACTCTTAGGAGAAAAAAAGTGCTATTTAGAACCAATAAGGGTTATACGGCTGTCCCCACAGGAGAACCCTTTGAAGAACCCTTTTTGCTTCCAGGTAGAACCCTTTTGGGTTCCATGTAGAACCCTTATCATAGACAGTTCTATACGGAACCCAAAAGAGTTCTCCCTGAAACCAAAAAAGGGTTATCCTACGGGGACAGCCGAAAAACTCTTATGGAAGCCTTTTTTCTAGGAGTGTACTGCATCCGTAGTTTAGATTTGCAACACCGAATAAAACAATATTAAACCACTTCCTTGAACAAAGCTTTTCATTCTTACTTTCCACACATAACAAAACCCATGTTTAGCAATGACATGCATCAAAAGCTTTGAGGAGGTGGGTTGATCCCAATAACATGACAATGAAGTTAACATGAACATTGAAGAGCTAGGCCACGTCACATTATTTAAAAAAACGACACAAAGTGAGTCAGCTGTCAAAGTTCATATACACCGAACAACCACAAATATGCCAAGTTCACATAAACTCTATAGAATCCCATTTGAACTTCACAACGCTGCAAGACATGAAGACTTTAAACTGGAGGTTGAAATGTCAATTCCATAGAATCCGCATGTGAACGTCACGAAACAACTGGGGGACTTTTTTTTACAGTTTCATTCATTTCAATACAAGACAACAGCAAGTAATGACCCGGCCCTCCCCGTCAAGTCATTCTGTAGTAGATCCAACACAATACTCACACATCGCCTCTGTGAACATCCTCTCTGTAACACACATTGACAATCACTGGTATTTGCGAAAAACTTAATCTGCTAAGTTTCTTTCCATACTTCTAGCAGCAAGGTCATCGTATGAAATTTCATCCGATCTGATGATGCCCCCCACAAATACTACCCTGGATCATTGCCCTACTAAGGTCCTGTCGAGAACACACGACTGACAGTCTGGTGATGACAGATTCGGTCCGAACACTGCCCCTAAAATTCACACAATCTAGAGGGCATACACTGGAAGTCTTCATGATGTTAATTGAGAGAGGCTGGGCCTAATTAAAGCCTATGGGACATCAGGGTCAAGCACAGGTCTAATTTAGGTTCACTGGATGGTCACATACTATTTTCACACCCTGATGGAGGCTTTTTAGCCGAAGTGTTGGTGAAATAAATCCACAGCAAAAAGAGTCAGAATGTTTCCATTTCAGTCATTTAACAGATGCACTCATCTAGAGCGACTTACATGAGCAATTCTGGTTAAGTGCCTTGCTCAAGGGCACATTGGCAGATTTCTCACCTAGTCGGTTCAGGGATTCGAACCAGAGACCTTTCGGTTACTGGCCCAATGCTCTTAACCGCTCTTAACAGTTAGACTACCTGCCACCCCCAGTACGACTTTCTGTTTCGCCTTTAGTGTGTGTTAGGGTGTGTTCTTTATTTATTTACTCCACAGACTTTAAGGATGTGCATGCATGCATATGAACCATAGTGAGATTGCTGAATTCTCAAACATGAAGTAAATAGTAAGTAAAGTAGTCCCACTCCCAAGTAGCACCCTGGTTACAAAGACGCCCATGGGGTAAGGATTCAAGTGTGGTTAGTGGAGAGTGTGGTTGGTGGAGAGTGTGGTTGGTACTTACGGCTTCTTCCCCTCCAGAGTGTTCAGGTGAGTCTCCAGGGACTGCAAGAGACTCTCAGGGGCCTGGAGAACGAGAAGAGATGGGCAACATATTACTACAGGGGCCACAGGGCTATAGTATATCGTACAGTACATGGTCAGACACATAGGTTATGAGCAGGGGTCTCCAACTTTGAACCTAGAGAGCTACTGGGGGTGCAGGCTTTTATTCCAGCCCAGCAGGCTTAGATGGGAAAATACTACAATTAGTAGATTATTTGTACTATTAGTGTGATGGTACTGGGCTGGAACAAAAGCCAGTAACTTTCCAGGACCCTGGGTTAGGGAAATGTTCAACGCTAAAACATGAAGACTCAAGGGAAAATTGATGTCAGGGAACACAGAGTAACAGGGGAGCTCTTGACAGGTGATTACACTTTATTTGATTAAAGGGTCTGGAGGGAAACACATAGAGGGATGAGAAGAGACAGAGGAGGTCTGACACAAAGAATGGTCACATTAGGGCTAACAGGGAATATAGAGAATGGTCACATTGGTGCTAACAGGGAATATAGAGAATGGTCACATTGGGGCTAACAGGGAACACAGAGAATGGTCACATTGGGGCTAACAGGGAATATAGAGAATGGTCACATTGGGGCTAACAGGGAATATAGAGAATGGTCACATTGGGGCTAACAGGGAACACAGAGAATGGTCACATTGGGGCTAACAGGGAACACAGAGAATGGTCACATTGGGGCTAACAGGGAACACAGAGAATGGTCACATTAGGGCTAACAGGGAATATAGAGAATGGTCACATTGGGGCTAACAGGGAATATAGAGAATGGTCACATTGGGGCTAACAGGGAATATAGAGAATGGTCACATTGGGGCTAACAGGGAATATAGAGAATGGTCACATTGGGGCTAACAGGGAATATAGAGAATGGTCACATTGGGTCTAACAGGGAATATAGAGAATGGTCACATTGGGGCTAACATGGAATATAGAGAATGGTCACATTGGGGCTAACAGGGAATATAGAGAATGGTCACATTCCGGCTAACAGGGAATATAGAGAATGGTCACATTGGGACTAACAGGGAACACAGAGAATGGGCACATTGCGGCTAACAGGGAATATAGAGAATGGTCACATTGGGTCTAACAGGGAGCAAAGAGAATGGGCACACTGGGGCTAACAGGGAATATAGAGAATGGTCACATTGGGTCTAACAGGGAACACAGAGAATGGGCACATTGGGACTAACAGGGAATATAGATAATGGTCACATTGGGGCTAACAGGGAATATAGAGAATGGTCACATTGGGTCTTACAGGGAATATAGAGAATGGTCACATTGGGGCAAACAGGGAATATAGAGAATGGTCACATTGGGGCTAACATGGAATATAGAGAATGGGCACATTGGGGCTAACAGGGAATATAGAGAATGGGCACATTGGGGCTAACAGGGAATATAGAGAATGGTCACATTGGGCTAACATGGAATATAGAGAATGGTCACATTGGGACTAACAGGGAACACAGAGAATGGGCACATTGGGGCTAACAGGGAACACAGAGAATGGTCACATTGGGGCTAACAGGGAACATAGAGAATGGGCACATTGGGGCTAACAGGGAATATAGAGAATGGTCACATTGGGGCTAACAGGGAACACAGAGAATGGGCACATTGGGACTAACAGGGAATATAGAGAATGGTCGCATTGGGCTAACATGACCATTCTCTATATTCCAGGAACACAGAGAATGGGCACATTGGGGCTAACCCAAATGTGACCATTATCTATATTCCCTGTTAGTCCCAATGTGCCCATTCTCTGTGTTCCCTGGAACACAAAAAATTATCACATCAGGGCTAACAGGTAACACACAAAGAATTATCACATCAGGGCTAACAGGGAACACACAAAGAATGATCACATCAGGGCTAACAGGGAACACACAAAGAATTATCACATCAGGGCTAACAGGGAACACACAAAGAATTATCACATCAGGGCTAACAGGTAACACACAAATAATTATCACATCAGGGCTAACAGGTAACACACAAAGAATTATCACATCAGGGCTAACAGGGAACACACAAAGAATTATCACATCAGGGCTAACAGGGAACACAGAGAATTATCACATCAGGGCTAACAGGGAACACAGAGAATTATCACATCAGGGCTAACAGGTAACACACAAAGAATGATCACATCAGGGCTAACAGGGAACACACAAAGAATGATCACATCAGGGCTAACAGGTAACACACAAAGAATTATCACATCAGGGCTAACAGGGAACACACAAAGAATTATCACATCAGGGCTAACAGGGAACACACAAAGAATTATCACATCAGGGCTAACAGGTAACACACAAAGAATTATCACATCAGGGCTAACAGGGAACACACAAAGAATTATCACATCAGGACTAACTGGGAACACAGAGAATTATCACATCAGGGCTAACAGGTAACACACAAATAATTATCACATCAGGGCTAACAGGTAACACACAAAGAATTATCACATCAGGGCTAACAGGGAACACACAAAGAATTATCACATCAGGGCTAACAGGGAACACACAAAGAATTATCACATCAGGGCTAACAGGGAACACAAAGAATTATCACATCAGGGCTAACAGGTAACACACAAAGAATTATCACATCAGGGCTAACAGGGAACACACAAATAATGATCACATCAGGGCTAACAGGGAACACACAAAGAATTATCACATCAGGGAACACACAAAGAATTATCACATCAGGGCTAACAGGGAACACAGAGAATTATCACATCAGGGCTAACAGGGAACACACAAAGAATTATCACATCAGGGCTAACAGGAACACACAAAGAATTATCACATCAGGGCTAACAGGTAACACACAAATAATTATCACATCAGGGCTAACAGGGAACACACAAAGAATTATCACATCAGGGCTAACAGGTAACACACAAATAATTATCACATCAGGGCTAACAGGGAACACACAAAGAATGATCACATCAGGGCTAACAGGTAACACACAAAGAATGATCACATCAGGGCTAACAGGGAACACACAAAGAATTATCACATCAGGGCTAACAGGGAACACACAAAGTCGGGGGGACAATAGGGGGGACAATAGGAAAACAATGCTAATTGTGTGGCACTTCAAAATGTCTTTCGCACAGCAGTTCAGTCCATCCATAATTTAAATGTAGTAAACTACTCATGCTTATGTTAAAGAACAATGCTTCCAACAATGCAGTTATACTGCATGCTGAGGCTAACAGACAGACAGTAAACACATCATAGAAAAGCATGCTACGCAGCCACAGATGGCAGTACACCTGATAGGCTAAGCAGTTAGCATCTAGCAAGCCACACGTGCGCTGTCAAAGCTAAATGGGCCAGCTAAATAAGTCTCACACACTTCCCTCTTAAATCACTATTATTTTCCTGCCCCATTTACCTTGGTCTCCTTCCTCTGATAACCCACTAAACGTCTAGGCCTTTTCAATATGAAAGAGGACAACCCATTTCAGAACTAAGTACCAGTAGTAGTGTGTCTACTCTGACCATTCTTCTACAGCTGGGTCATTTTTATTAGCTCACACTGTAGACAAACATTTTGTAACGGATAACAAAAAAAAACAGCGTTTCTTACTGGACACATTCAGATAACACCTCCTAATTTAACCTCGTTTAGGACAGTTTTCTTCCATTTCGTGCCTATTGAAAACAACCCAGGTGTGTGATTTGACTGTCACAAAGTTTCCACGGTGAGTAGCGACAGTTCCACCACTTTCTGAGGCCAATTGGGCCATGTACAGACACATGGGTGTCCTTATATTAAACAGGTGTCTCATCCTGATACAATCTGAAATGACATACATTCTTTCGGACTGCAAGCTGTTCAGGGAACATTTAAGTACATTTATGGAGGGTCTGCTCTAAACCGTTGGCAGTGATAATAATAATAATAATATATGCCATTTAGCTGACGCTTTTATCCAAAGCGACTTACAGTCATGTGTGCATACATTCTACGTATGGGTGGTCCCGGGAATCGAACCCACTACCCTGGCGTTACAAGCGCCATGCTCTACCAACTGAGCCACAGATCGCTGCAATGACTTTCCAAGCATCTTCACTGAGCATTTAAAGGAAAATATTGACTCTATAAATTGGAACAGTTTTTTCCTAGAATCTCCTGGATTCTGTTCAGTCTACAGTACACTTATGAAGTGCACATACAATGGGGCAAAAAAGTTATTTAGTCAGCCACCAATTGTGCAAGTTCTCCCACTTAAAAAGATGAGAGAGGCCTGTAATTTTCATCATAGGTACACTTCAACTATGACAGACAAAATGAGGAAAAAAATCCAGAAAATCACATTGTAGGATTTTTAATGAATTTATTTGCAAATTATGGTGGAAAATAAGTATTTGGTCACCTACAAACAAGCAAGATTTCTGGCTCTCACAGACCTGTAACTTCTTCTTTAAGAGGCTCCTCTGTCCTCCACTCGTTACTTGTATTAATGGCACCTGTTTGAACTTGTTATCAATATAAACGACGCCAGGACAGCGGAGTCAATCACCACCTTCCGGAGACACCTGAAACCCCACCTCTTTAAGGAATACCTAGGATAGGATAAAGTAATCCTTCTCACCCCCCTTAAAAGATTTAGATGCACTATTGTAAAGTGGCTGTTCCACTGGATGTCATAAGGTGAATGCACCAATTTGTAAGTCGCTCTGGATAAGAGCGTCTGCTAAATGACTTAAATGTAAATGTATAAAAGACACCTGTCCACAACCTCAAACAGTCACACTCCAAACTCCACTATGGCCAAGACCAAAGAGCTTTCAAAGGACACCAGAAACAAAATTGTAGACCTGCACCAAGCTGGGAAGACTGAATCTGCAATAGGTAAGCAGCTTGGTTTGAAGAAATCAACTGTGGGAGCAATTATTAGGAAATGGAAGACATACAAGACCACTGATAATCTCCCTCGATCTGGGGCTCCATGCAAGATCTCACCCCATGGGGTGAAAATGATCACAAGAACGGTGAGCAAAGATCCTGCAGTGCCAGACGTGTCCCCCTGCTTAAGCCAGTATATGTCCAGGCCCGTCTGAAGTTTGCTAGAGAGCATTTGGATGATCCAGAAGAAGATTGGGAGAATGTCATATGGTCAGATGAAACCAAAATATAACTATTTGGTAAAAACTCAACTCGTCGTGTTTGGAGGACAAAGAATGCTGAGTTGCATCCAAAGAACCCCATACCTACTGTGAAGCATGGGGGTGGAAACATCATGCTTTGGGGCTGTTTTTCTGCAAAGGGACCAGAACGACTGATCCGTGTAAAGGAAAGAATGAATGGGGCCATGTATCGTGAGATTTTGAGTGAAAACCTCCTTCCATCAGCAAGGGCATTGAAGATGAAACGTGGCTGGGTCTTTCAGCATGACAATGATCCCAAACACACCGCCCGGGCAACGAAGGAGTGGCTTCGTAAGAAGCATTTCAAGGTCCTGGAGTGGCCTAGCCAGTCTCCAGATCTCAACCCCATAGAAGATCTTTGGAGGGAGATGAAAGTCTGTGTTGCCCAGCAACAGCCCCAAAACATCACTGCTCTAGAGGAGATCTGCATGGAGGAATGGGACAAAATACCAGCAACAGTGTGTGAAAATATTGCAGAAAAGACTTACAGAAAACGTTTGACCTCTGTCATTGCCAACAAAGGGTATATAACAAAGTATTGAGATAAACTTTTATTATTGACCAAATACTTATTTTCCACCATAATTTGCAAATAAATTCATTAAAAATCCTACAATGTGATTTTCTGGATTTTTTTTTGCTCATTTTGTCTGTCATAGTTGAAGTGTACCTATGATGACATTACAGGCCTCTCTCAACTTTTTAAGTGGGAGAACTTGCACAATTGGTGGCTGACTAAATACTTTTTTGCCCCACTGTATGTCATGAATGCATTATGAAGATGGCTGTAATGCAAATCGTTACTCAGCATTTTGCCTCTGCCAAACGATACACTCCAAAGAGGGGATAAGAGATCCGATGATTCGACGCTAATACGATCTATTTAGATGTCATTTAGATGCTATTACAGACAACACACAGCCTTAAACATAGGAGAGGGGTGCAAACATGTCATGCCCCTGCTTCGCGCCGTTCCAATGCTTTTGTATTCCCTACAGCACTGTGGGATCGTCAAGATCCACCTGGAATTGACATATCGGTCATATCAGTCATAGACAAGAGGTTGCTGTTTCCTTACAACAGAGAATAATACAATACACATGCATACGGCTTTCAGGTAAATCCAGTAATAAGATAAATATATAACATCCGGTGAGACGACATGATTTGTTTTCATTTCGCTTAACTAACTCTATGGCTTTCGTATTCAATTTCTAATAGTTACTGCTAAATCACCAGGTCGTTTAACTGCCCAAATGGTGACTCATGGGACGGAAATTTCAGTAGAATTTATTGTGGAGCGTCACTTGTCTCACTTGCCTACGCACTGGCACTTACTTTGAGTCTAATAACCTCTAGGCCAGGACAGCATCCCTAAAAGGATACTGCCTAAGAAAGAGCCTTAAACGATACTGCCCAAGAAAGAGCCTTAAAGGACACTGCCTAAGAAAGAGCCTTAAAGGATACTGCCTAAGAAAGAGCCTTAAAGGATACTGCCTAAGAAAGAGCCTTAAAGGATACTGCCTAAGAAAGAGCCTTAAAGGATACTGCCTAAGAAAGAGCCTTAAAGGATACTGCCTAAGAAAGAGCCTTTAAAGGATACTGCCTAAGAAAGAGCCTTTAAAGGATACTGCCTAAGAAAGAGCCTTTAAAGGATACTGCCTAAGAAAGAGCCTTAAAGGATACTGCCTAAGAAAGAGCCTTAAAGGATACTGCCTAAGAAAGAGCCTTTAAAGGATACTGCCTAAGAAAGAGCCTTAAAGGATACTGCCTAAGAAAGAGCCTTTAAAGGATACTGCCTAAGAAAGAGCCTTAAAGGATACTGCCTAAGAAAGAGCCTTAAAGGATACTGCCTAAGAAAGAGCCTTTAAAGGATACTGCCAAAGAAAGAGCCTTAAAGGATACTGCCTAAGAACGAGCCAAGTCTATACATATTGTATGTGGGCTTTCTTTTTGCCTCTCCACCACATGCATACAAACATACAGTACATGAAGACACATAGATTGTTCTACGAGCCAGTCATTTCATTTGACAGTTTATAAACAACTACTAATAGTAATATGACAGGAATCTCTCTCTCTACACAATAAGAAACACCCAGAATGTCCAAACTGTGACATAATGTTAACCAGTCAATCTGCTAGTTAGCCAATGGACTCCATTAAAATCCAAACACACAGGGCTTTCTACCCTAATCCATGCTCCACAACTCCCCCAACCCCCCAGTCATGAATCAACGTATCATTACCATGCTTTAACCAGCTGACATAACAGTAAGCCTTCAACCCCCCATTTCACATCTCACCACCCTCCCGGTTGGCGAGTAGTCCAAACAATCACGCATGTTAGTGTGGTCAAACCCCCTGCAGATCTGCATCGGCCCAAGGCTGTGATATTAAAGCAGCCCACACGGTCATCAGTGCATCATGCTCTCAGTGTAAAGTCATCCACACTGACCGCATTTGCGATGGAAATAACCCAGCCATGTCTATAGAGCCTTCATAACGTGAATGAGTGTGAGTATACCCCTTCCCTTTGGCCTTGGCCTTAAACCCCTTTGATGTTTGGAGATCAGAAGAGTCTCCAGTGCGTAGGAAAAGGTAAAAGCAGTGTCGGGGTTGAGCTTCAGATCTGCAAAATTTGAAGCTTTATAGGGCCAAAGAGAAGGGTTAGGGAGCAGTTGGGACACACCGTCACGTGTGGTCCCTCTCCGGCCTCTAGGTCACCAGGCTGCTTGTTATGGCGCACACCTGTCACCATTGTTACGCGTGTCATCAGACTCACCTAGACTCCATCACTTCCCTGATTACCTTCCGTATATATGTCACTCCCTTGGGTTCGTTGTCGTTTCTGTTCCAGTGTCATGGCTGTGCGTTGTTTGTGTTTCTTGTTTTGTATTTAGTTGCGTTTATTGATTAAAACACAAACTCCCTGAACTTGCTTCCCGACTCTCAGCACACTAGTTACACACACAGTGAGCTACTACATACTTAATTGAGGGACGTATACTGCCCATGGGATTTTAAATACCATCTCAGGTGATTTTGACATTATGGAAACTTTATAGTAACATTCTAGCCCACTAAGATACAATTGTTGAGATAAGGTGAATGCACCAATTTGTAAGTCGCTCTGGATAAGAGCGTCTGCTAAATGACTTAAATGTAATGTAAATGTAAATAAAACCAATGTTAGCTCAGATCTTAGCTATCAGCGGAATAGCTCTGCAAGGACTGCGACTTCTCCAATCTGTTCCTTCAATCGCATCAACCTGGACTCCAGGGAAGACGTAACACAGTAAATGCAAATCCGGGACACTCACTTTAAGTATGATATGTCACGATTTCATATGGTATGTATTAATTTGTGGATGTCCACCATCCATTTCGTATGATATGTTACGAATTGCAATTTGTACAATATGTCACAAATTTGCAAAACGAATATGTTCCGAACTCCAATTTGTAACGCTAACTTTAGCTAGGTTACTAATGTTAGTTATGCTAGAGGTTAGGGTTTAACAGTTATGCTAAAGGAGAAGGTTTAGCTAACATGCTATGTAGTTGCAAAGTAGCTCAAACGTAGTAAGTAGTTGAAAATTTGCTAATTAGCTCAAATTCGAAAGTTGTCCGTGACGAGATTCGAATGTGCAATCTTTGGGTTGCTACACATTCACATTATACATTCACCCACTCGTCAATTTGACAAAATCTGTACCTCTTCTAGCCATGATCCAAAGGCGAGCTGTATGTACTACACACGAATCTCCGCCTGGAAGATCAAGCAACACCTCGCAAGTAAGAAGAGAGGGGGCAGAGTGGCTGTCAATCACAGGGGAAGCACAGCTCATTGGCTGCATGGATGACAGAATGGATCAATGGGATACACCCTCACTCTATGAATAGCTCGCCATTGGTCAGGTAGACAATGACCTGTCAACTCTGTTCATGACTGTGATTAGCAGGGCTACTCATCCCAAAAAAATGAACAATATTGTGATTGGTCAATGCTGCTAGAGAAGAGATTTCTGAGTTTTAGGCTTTGCCCAAAACGCATGCTTCCCCAGGTTAAAGAAAACCATAACACTGAGATGCAACGCTGGTACAATGTAAATACAATGTGAATACAATGTTAGTAGATAAGGAGAAAGTGTAGGAAATTAGGCTTAAAAGGTCCAACAGGACTTACCTGGGTGAGCTCGGGGATATCATTTTTGTCAATTCCGATGGTCTGTAAAAGAAGATGTTTACATTTCAGCTGAGCCTCCATTTACCATGTTTGTCATACAGGCTGCGGATTGAACTTTTCAACAGTAAAGTGTATTGTCGGGTTTGTCTTTTACCTCAGCGATTTTGAAGACCTCAGAGACTCTGGTCATCCGGGTCAAGAATCTCTTGTAGATCTCCAGCCCGTCTTTGCACTGTCCCCTCTTCATCTGGAAAAATTTCTCTGTGAGGAAAAAGGGGGAATGAACATGTTTATTGTTACATAGTTACTATTACATAAAAATTAACAGGACCACATCTATTTCCATGTCTTGAATCCAATTAAGCCTGTAATATTTATTCAAATATAAAAAGACATGATTATTGTCCCAGGAAGTAGAAGAAAACGGCCAAGCCTTGCCTAATAGATTAATGATCCCGTCGTTGTAGCAGGCATATAACTTGATCAGGTCTTTGAACATCAGGAGGAAGCACGCATTGATCACCCCATTGGTCAGTTCATTGGGATGGACCTATAGATTAAACAAGGTGAGATTAGATCACACTGAGGATGGGAGATTTGAGTTGAGAGGTAATATGTTTGTAGGTAAACAGCTTGGCAATGGTGGAAAAAGTACCCAATGGTCATACTTGAGTAAAAGTGAAGATACCTTAATAGAAAATGACTCAAGTAAAAGTGAGTCACCCAGTAAAAAACACTTGAGTAAAAGTTTCAAAGTATTTGGTTTTAAATATACTTAAGTATCAAAAGTAAATTTAATTGCTAAAACATAAACTACTGTTCAAAAGATTGGGGTCACTGAGAAATGTCCTTGTTTTTGAAAGAAAAGCAAATTTTTTGTCCATTAAAATAACATCAAGTTCATCCGAAATTACAGTGTAGACATTGTTAATGTTGTAAATGACTATTGTAGCTGGAAACGGCACATTTTTTTATGGAATATCTACATAGATGTACAGAGTCCCATTATCAGCAACCATCACTCCTGTGTTCCAATTGCACTTTCTGATAGCTAATCCAGTTGATCATTTTAAAAGGGGAATTGATCATTTGAAAATCCTTTTGCAATTATGTTAACACAGCTGAAAACGGTTGTGCTAATGCAAAAAGCAATAAAACTGGCCTTCTTTAGACTAGCTGAGTATCTGGAGAATCAGCATTTGCGGGTTCAATTATAGGCTCAAAATGGCCAGAAACAAAGACCTTTCTTCTGAAACTCTTCAGTCAATTCTTGTTCTGAGAAATGAAGGCTTTTCCAATCGTGAAATTGCCAACAAACTGAAGATCTTGTACAACGCTGTGTTCTACTCCCTTCACAGAACAGAGCAAACTGGCCTTAACCAGAATAGAAAGAGGAGTGGGATGTCCCAGTGCACAACTGAGCAAGAGGACAAGTATATTAGTGTCTAGTTTGATAAATAGACGCCTCACAAGTCCTCAACTGTTTCTCTGTTTCTCAAACTAGACACTCTTCTGAGGCTGGTAACTCTACTGAACTTATCCTCTTCAGCAGAGGTAACTCTGGGCCATCCTTTCCTGTGGCAGTCCTCATCAGAGACAGTTACATCATAGCGCTTGATGGTTTTTGCGACTGTACTTGAAGAAACTTTCAAAGTTCTTGTCATTTTCCAGATTGACTGACCTTCATGTCTGAAAGTAATGATGGACCGTTGCTTATTTGAGCAGTTCTTGCCAAAACATGGACTTGGTGTTTTACCAAATAGGACTATCTTCTGTATACCCCCCTACCTTGTCACAACACAACTGATTGGCTCAAACGCATTAAGAAGGAAATAAATTCCACAAATGTACTTTTAACAAGGCACACCTGTTAATTGAAATGCATTCCAGGTGACTACCTCATGACTTGAGAGAATGCCAAGAGTCTGCAAAGCTGTTATCAAGGCAAAGGGTAGCTCCTTTGAAGAATCTCAAATATAAAATATATTTAGAGTTGTTTAATACTTTTTGGGTTTCTCCATGACTCCCTATGTGTTATTTCAGAGTTCTGATGTCTTCACTATTATTCTACAATGTAGAAAATAGTTTGAAAAAATACAGAAAAACCCTTGAACGAGTCGGTGTGTCCAAACTTTTGACTGGTACTGTGGGTATACTGGCATGCTATATGGCATACTATATGACAGAGGGAATTTCCTGAGGCAGTGTATTTCGTATCCTAGTCCTGGGGACCAAAGAGGTGCACATTTTTGTTTTTGCCCTGCAGTAGCACTGCACAGCTGATTCAAATGATGAACTCATCACCAAGCTTTGATGAATTGTATCAGGTGTCTAGTGCTAAGGCAAAAACAAAAATGCACTTCCTAACGGATACAAATATCCTTTTCACCATCATCATTAATACTCACATCAAACTCCAGCAGGGCATCGATCTGGCTCTGCAGAGTGGGCATTCCTTTCAACAGCTTCTCTACAGGCATCGTCCTCATCACCCCCTCAGCTCTGATTCAGACGGACAGGCGGACAAACAGACAGGCGGACAGAGGAGCAATTGGTACTTGTTTGTATGATCTGGCGTAGTCAAATTTCCCATTAGCGGATCAATACAAAAATCTTTCACGATACAGGATGATGAGTTAAACCCTAATGAAGGTCTATTGACGAATACATGGGTTTACGAGCCATTTAAAAACATTGTGGCGCAAAACAATAATGCGCTGCCATTTCTTTTTCCAGCGATATGAGATGAGAGGAAACAACTTAATACTCTCTACATTGGGATAAATCACATTGAGACCACTGGGACAGTGAATCTATAGGGAAGTACTGTAGAGAGGTGGGATCCTGTGGCGCTAGCGACACAAAGGGAGTGTGCTGTGGTCCTGTATGGCTCAGTTGGTAGAGCATGGTGTGTGTAATGCCGGGATTATGGGTTTGATTCCCAGGAACACCCGTATGGACGCATGACAATCAGTTGCTTTGGATAAATGGCATGTAATATTCAATTCTTGCATGGATCACATGCACATACTGAAGACTTATTGTTAGTCGCATTGCTTGAAGGCTTCTGCTAAGTGGCATTTACAATTATATTACTACTAGAGATCTGTCAAGGCCTTGCGATGCAACACTAACACAGCAACGGCTTTAGATGGATCCAGCTTCCTAGCTACTTTAGAAAATGACACCTGATATGAGACACTTGGAACTCTATCTGCACACCTGGCTGTTCTGTCTGTCTGCCGCATGGCTGGCACAGACTGTGCTGTGGGACCTTGTGTCTGGCAGCAAAACGCAACAGTCTGGACAGGAGTCTAAGTAATAGCTCACTGTCTGTATTCAGACGGTGTAGTCTATATTCATCTGTCTGTTTCTGTACAGGCACAAGCATGGACAGCCCACTCACTCTGCCCTCACCCACAGTGTAATCACAGAGTTTCTAAACCCAGAGGCACAACATTGCGATACTACCGGGAAGGCTTGTGAAACAGACCAAACAGACCAGACTAATGTTTGGGGTTTGAGAAGTCAATGAGAAAAGTGAAAAGTTCTTCCTTAATTGAACATTTTCGGTAAAACTAAAGACATAACCTGGATTCGAGCCAACATGTTATTACTCCAACCTCGTGAAAGTGACAAACTGACACGTTTTCATTTTTTTTTAAACAACAACTTTATACCAAAGGAATGCCTTTGATTTGACGGCCTGCACATGCACAGTTCGTCACGAGATAACCGTTACAGCATGCTAGCCAACGTTGCCATGATATCGCCTACAAATGTGATCAGGAATTTCTATTGGAGAAGCAGTTTTAGCCAATCTTCTTACTGTACTGTCTTTGATGCAACCCTGGCTTTAAGACGAATCACTCCCACCTACTGACCCCTGAGACTGACAGACAGGTCAGGTGGCTGTGATTCTGCCAAGTGTTGTCTCTATGAGAAGTAGAATATAAATATATTTCTCTGTTTTTATACTGAACTAAAATATAAACGCAACATGCAACAATTTCGATTTTACTGAATTACAGTTCATATAAGGAAATCACTAAATTGAAATAAATTCATTAGGCCCTAATCTATGGAATTTCACATGACTGGGCAGGGGTGCAGCCATGGGTGGGCATGGGAGGGCACTTACATTTACATTACATTTAAGTCATTTAGCAGACGCTCTTATCCAGAGCGACTTACAAATTGGTGCATTCACCTTATGAGCAAGGCCCACCCACTGGGGAGCCAGGCCCAGCCAATCAGAATGAGTTTTCCCCAACAAAAGGGCTTTTTTACAGACAGAACTACTCCTCAGTTTCATCAGCTGTCTGGGTGGCTGCTCTCAGATGATCCCACAGGTGAAGAAGCCGGATGTGGAGGTCCTTGGCTGGACTGGTTACACGTGGTCTGCGGTTGTGAGGCCGGTTGGACATACTGCCAAATTCTCTAAAACGACGTTGGAGGCAGCTTATGGTAGAGAAATTAACATTCAGTTCTCTGGCGACAGCTCTGTTGGGCATTCCTGCAGTCAGCATGCCAATTGCACACTCCCTCATAACTTGAGACATCTGTGGCATTGTGTTGTGTGACAAAACTGCACAATTCGGAGTGGCCTTCTAGTGTCCCCAGCACAAGGTGCACCTGTGTAAGGATCATCCTGTTTAATCTTGATATACCACACCTGGCATATCACCACAGGGATGTCAACAAATTTGTGAACAAAATTTGCGAGAAATAAGCTTCTTGTGTGTATGTAAAATGTCTGGGATATTTTATTTCACCTCATGGAAACATGGGACCAACACTTTACATCTTGCATTTATATTTTTGTTCTGAGGGGGTGGGAGGGTGAGGGGTCAAAACACATCTTGTATATTGCAGCTAGACTGTGTTTTTTGCTCTGTTTGAAGCTTGATCCTGTTTTTTAAAAACCCATAAAGAGAAGAGGTTGAAATGAAATGCAAAAATGTAATGGATGGAGAGGATATATACAGAGTTATTGAGAGACAGCATACCCCTTCTTCACTCTGCCAAAGTCGAAGGACATCTGCCTGTAGGCGAACGCCTTCTCGTTGAGGTACCGGCTGTAGCGTCTAATAAACGTGGACATGTCGTAGCCTGGGGGAGGGACAACAGGCCAATGTCACCTCAACGTCTCCATAGCAACAACACCTCACAGAGGACCATTGCCATCACCAGA
Source organism: Oncorhynchus keta (assembly GCF_023373465.1). Lineage (NCBI taxonomy): Eukaryota > Metazoa > Chordata > Actinopteri > Salmoniformes > Salmonidae > Oncorhynchus > Oncorhynchus keta. Next base: position 53,191,399 of record NC_068454.1, read on the forward strand.
GAAACCAGTTTGCATGGCCATGGGAGCTCATATTCATCACCATGGACACCGTTTTCACAGTGATCACCCTGGGTGACAGCTGGACTGGTAAACGCAGGGAGGGGAGGAGCTGCCGGAACAAGAGTTAACTCACCATGGGAGCCAGTTTTGTCCAGAAAGTTACTGAGGTTGAAGAGGGTGTTCCTGGAGGCAAGGAACTGGAGGAACCTCTGAGGAAGAGAGAGAGGGAGAGGAAGAGAGAGAGAGCGAGGGAGAGAAAGAGAGAGAGAGAGAGCGAGAGGTAGAGAGAAAGAGAGAGGGAGAGGGAGAGAGAAAGAGAGAGGGAGAGAAAGAGAGAGGGAGAGGTAGAGAGAAAGAGAGAGGGAGAGGGAGAGAGAAAGAGAGAGAGAGAGGGAGAGTGAGAGAGAAAGAGAGAGAGAGGGAGAGGGGGAGAGAAAGAGAGAGAGGGAGGGAGAGAAAAAGAGAGAGAGAGGGAGAGGGAGAGAAAGAGAGAGAGAGAGGGAGAGAGAAAGAGAGAGGGAGAGAGAGAGAGAGAGAGAGAGAGATAATACACACCAGTCAGAGGAGGAGATAGGATCAATACACTAAAACAACAAACCAGCTCATCAAATTATTTTGTCTGTTATCCTAAAGAACCAGACATTTTGACGGGTATTAAAACACATACACATATTCACACACACACACTCACACACAAACACATAACAGCCTTGAAACGATCATTAATCTTCAAAGGATCGAACGAGTCGCAAAAGGAAGTGGATTAGATGTGTAATTTCAGAGGAGCTGTTTCATATCATAAACACATAATTGTGTTGAGGGGGAACTGGAATTCATGTGAAAAGTGTGATATGATCATGCTGCAGCTTAATTGATTACAGAAAGCCAACATCAAAGAAAACAGTGCCTGAGTGGGAGGGTGAGAATGAGAATGCTTCTGTTCAAATACAGAACGTATCACCCACTAAACAATAATACATGAATGACAAATAGGCTTCTACGGAGGAATTGTGACACATGACAAGAAAAGCATACTCTGCACACACTCACACGTATACACATGATACGTGCACGCACACACACATACACACCTGGGTTTTCGTTTACACTGTTAATTCAAAAGTCAAAGCCCAGTTTATTGAGGTGAAATAAACGAGAGACCCTCTCTAGGGCGGCAGGTAGCCTAGTGGTTAGAGCATTTGATTAGCAGCCGAAAGGTTCCTAGTTCAAGTACCCAAGCTGACTATGTGAAAAATCTGTTGAGGTGCTGTTGATCAAGGCACTTAACTCTCATTTTCTCTGGGGGTGCTGTACTACTGTGTCTCACCCTATAAAGCGACACATTTCACTGCACCTATCTGGTGTGAAACATATATTTTTGTGATACTGTAGTACACCTCCCTATTTCAGACAGCGTACAGTCTCATGCCAACAGACATACTCCAGACGTCGAGCAAAACCCCACACATCTGTCTCTACACATAAGGCTCTGGGGAAATGTATGCTGAGGGGCTGCAATGCACTGGCCAGTCAAATACAAACCCACACACACAAACATGCACAAACACAGATGCACGCACATACATACACACACAGTGATGAGATTAATAATGGTGGGGGGGCATATGATTGAAGAGACCTCTTCAAAAAGCCAGTTACACTGTGTCACCAATGGCAGCATAAGTGCACATGTCCTCTTCCTCATTGATTTCTGATCTACAGACTCTCTCTCAGACAGAATGATGGAACTACTGAATATCTAGATGGCTGACTGAACACCTGCTCTTTCCAAGACTGACCAGGTTAATCCAGGTGAAAGCTATGATCCCTTATTGATGTCACCTGTTAAATCCACTTCAACTAGAGATTTTTGAGATCTGCAAAAAAAAATTTCCCAGCAGGATAATGCCCAATGCCACAAGGCTAGGAGTATCCAGGAATGGTTCCACGAACATGACAATGGATTCAGCTTACTGCATTGGCCTGCCCCGTCGCCAGAACTCATTCCAATTTGAGCATCTGTGGGACGAGACGGAATGAGCTGTTCGGACTAGAGATCGACCACCAGCCAACTTGACACAACTGTGAAGAAGCAAGTCAACATGGGCCAGCATCCCTGTGGAATGCTTTAGAGACCTTGTAACGTCTATCCCCCCCCAACGAATTGAGGCTGTTCTGAGGGCAAAAGGGGCTGCAACTCAATATTAGGAAGGTGTTCCTAATGTTTTGTACACTCAGTGTATTCAGACAAACAGGCTTCTAACCTAACCTAACAAATCCTCCAGAGCAGAGGTAGCCAACCCTTCCCCTGGAAAGCTACTGGGTACACCTGATTCAGCTAATCAGGGTCCTGATGAGTAGCTGATTACTAGACTAAAGCAGGGAAAGAGCAAAAGCCTATATACCCAGTAGCTCTCCAGGAGGAGGGTTGGCCAACTAAAAACGAAGACCAAAAAACGAAAAACTCTGCATGTCCAATACAACCAAAGTATATAAACAAGAGCCAATCACATCCCAGCCCTTTTAACTACAGGCCCTCCCATAGGATCAGCAGTGGTGGTGCTGGCTTTCACTCACCTCATTGCCAGCGACCATCATGTGATGCGTAGTGATCAGGGCCTTGAACACCACCACCCAGCTAGCATTGGTGGCCCTCTCAAACAACGTGTCCGCGATCTGTGGGATGTTCACATTGGTCTCCTTGGTGGCCTCAATCAGGTCTGAGGGAGAATAATGTGTGAAAAATAGTGTGAAAAATGAAAGGGTTCAATGAAATTTCCCCATACATGTAATGTACAATCCCATACATAATCAGGCTTGGTCAATTCGTACCTCGATCAGGTCTGAGCGAACAGCGACAATGATCGGTTACACGCTTACAAACAGGTTACAAACTGTACAAATAGGTTACAAACTCTCCAAGTACTTTACATTGTCAAAATGATAATACATTGTCCTTTTCACAGTGTATTTGCCACCGGCCCTATCGCTTTAATCCAGAGCTTCTGCTTCCTGGAAATAGTTACATTGGTCCTGAACTGACAGACAGACAGAGCATCCTATTGGTCAATAGTGTCCTTTCATCACCCGGGTTACACTGATGCAGGTACAGAGTGAGGAGAAGAGAGACGAGAGTGGGATTTCCCTACAGTTGTGAGAGAAAGGCATCACTCAGGGCAAAGCTACAGACAGAGAGCCAGAGAGAGCGGTGGTGCCATCTGAGCAGACAGACAGAATGGGAAATTTCAAGCTGTTCTGCCTCCCCCTCACCAACACAAATCAGCCAACATGTGCTCAGAGAAAATCTATTTACGGTGGTGGGATAGGATGGATTCCTGTCGTGCTTGGTAGTTTTCAGTCAAATTCCTCATATAAATGACACATATACATGCCTAATGCATGAGATATTGCAGATGAGTTTGGAGTCATAGAGAGAAGGAGGCAGGTAGTGATAGACGAAGATGCTCTGAAGGTCAGAGTTCGGTCACCGACATGTTACAGTACGATGTCTCCTTCAACCTTTTAGCATCATGCTGTCATCATTATGGGGTGGCAGGTAGCCTGGGGGTTACAGCGTTGGGCCAGTAAGTGAAAGGTTTGCTGGATCGAATCCCTGAGCTGACAAGGTACAAATCTGTCGTCCTGCCCCGGAACAAGGCAGTTAACCCACTGTTCACTGGTAGGCCGTCAATGTAAATAAGAATTTGTTCTTAACGGACTTGCCTAGTTGAATAAAGGTTACACAAGGGCTGATTGGTGTGGATGTCCCCTCCAGTGAGGTAGGGAGCCTCTTGTGTGTGTATTGATGAGCCAGCAGCCTGTACACCCCCTCCTCTGTTTCTCTCACCCTCACTATTTCCTTCTCTCTCAAAATACACACACTGAGTCATACATGGACAACACACACACAATGGCCAAGTTAAAACACGGATTCAGATATACACCAACAAACAGAAACAGAAACCTCTGGGTCAAAGGCTACGCATAATGTCTGGGGCAATTCTGGGGGCTAACCAATGGTGACTTCAACTCGACTCCTCGCAGAGACCCAGTGTGGCCGATTGTGGTTCAAAGCCGAGTCTCCCGGGTGCCTCAAATCTGTGTTACCCTGCTGAGCCTAGGTATTCACCAAACCAGCATAAATGAAGACCCACGACGTACAGGTTGGATAGAATAAAGTTGAATGACAAACAGACAGGATCCCCCAGGCATCATTACACAGATAATAAATCCATCACCGTTAATTACCTGACCTTTGTTCTAATCATTGCAGCTAATCTCCGTGCCTTGTTAGACCAATCCTGCTGCTTCCTCTGGATGATCTGGGCACAGGAAGTAACACGCGCTGTTCCCAGAGCGACATATCAGAGCACGACAAGTCCATAGATAGACTAATGTGGATGTCTGTTTCTTCTCACATCGACATCCACTATGGTCAGCAGGATCCACATAACAGCCAGAGCGGTCACAATAATACATTCCCAGAGATGCATCGACATGGGAGAGGGAGTGAGGGAAATAGAGAGGGAGTGAGGGAAATAGAGAGGGAGTGAGGGAAATAGAGAGGGAGTGAGGGAAATAGAGAGGGAGTGAGGGAAATAGAGAGGGAGAGCGAGGAAGGTAGAAAGAGATCATTTAAATAACATTTAGAGAGAGAGAGAGAGAGAGAGAGAGAGAGAGAGAGAGAGAGAGAGAGAGAGAGAGAGAGAGAGAGAGAGGAGAGAGGGAGAGGGAGAGAGAGAGAGAGAGAGAGAGAGAGAATGGGGGAGAGGAAGAAAAGAGAAAGAGCAGGGAGAGAGAGCAAAGAGATAGAGAGTGAATGGAGATGGAGAGAGAGGAGGAAGAGAGAGAGAAAGGGTGGATTAGAGGGTGGATTAGAGGTGAGGAGAAACGTGACTCAGGGCTGAGCTATTCGGATTGGGATGCTGAGCTGCGGGAACCCCAGCACACTGTACCCCTCTCTCCATTATTCATACTGAAAGTGATGAGAGAGAGATATAGTGTGTGTGTGTGTGTGTGTGTGTGTGTGTGTGTGTGTGTGTGTGTGTGTGTGTGTGTGTGTGTGTGTGTGTGTGTGTGTGTGTGTGTGTGTGTGTGTGTGTGTGTGTGTGTGTGTGTGTTTCACGAAAAGCCCCTATTCACAAAGTCCCATGCATGAAGCTTAAACCCACAAGGGATGTACAGTAGCTACTTACACTAAACAAATACCAACACATGAGTATGCACACGGAGTCATGCATGCACGTAGACAATGTTGTCATAGCAGCAGCACCGTTGGTAACGGCAGTAACACTGCCCGAGTTATTAGGGACTACTTGCATGCGGTGTACTTGCATGAGACAGACAGGGTGAATCACCACCCTGTGACACTACTGGAGCCAACACATGAAGGAGGAGGGATTCTAAAGATTCCTGTCGTGGATCAAGTATAATTGCCTAGTTGAAATAGCCTAGTCATATTGACATAAGGAGGAACAGTCAAGGTGACAAGGGTGTTAGTGAAAACTTGTACCGCGTGATCGTATTTTCTTGAAGTCATTTCATTGCCTAACATGTAAAACATAATGTACTCACTGGGTGGGCACTGAGCTCTTGAGATAATATCACAAAAAGCCATAAATGGGATTATTAGCCTTGGAAGACGTAACCAGAGCAGTATGTTATCAGTAGGGAGCCATAGAGGAAGAGCAGTGGCTGCAGGAATTGCAGTGCCAGTTAGGGAAGTGGAGGCAGTAATAGCAGCAGCCTCGGCAGGGATTACTGTAACAGTCACGTCCCAATCTCCCCGCTGCACTAGACGCCACTCAACGGCACCATCATGATGCAGCAGAGAGACAACACATACTCAGATACACGCACATAGTTCAGTTATGTATGTACCTCGCACACACACAGACCTACACACGAACACAAACACACACACACACACATTATCAAACACACAGTGTGTAACTAACTGACTAGCGCAGGCAGGGTGTCCGCACAGAAAGACAGTGTTAGCCCACTGAGCTAAAACGTATGCGTGTTTTCAGGATTGATTTAAGGCAAGGATATTCATCGCACAAGCATAGGGACATGCGTCTCCACCACTAAACATATACAAACACAGTACACATACTACACACAGCCCCTCCTGTCTATTTATAAAGCCCCGCCACCTGAGGCGTCATCGTGCAGCAGAGCGAGCAGAAGAGGAACATCACGGGTCTGACATAATCTCATCCTCTTGTTGTACTGGAAACAAAGGCAGGAAGGGGGAGGAGTAGGCAGAGAAACCCGTCAGCCTCAAAGATACTACTACTCTACCTCAAATGCATCCATCGCTTACACCGGGGCTCAGTACGTCAGTCAATTAACCACAACGTTGACTGGGACATTGCACAAACACTCTGCCGTTATCATGACAACACAGAGAACGTCCAACCCCCACACTGTGACAGTATCATCATCACACTGCCATACCGCTGCTCACGTTGTGCTTTCATCACTTATTCATCTCTGAAGCAGGTGTAGTGGTACAATGTGACTGGAACTTACGTTGAGGTTGCTTACTCTAAGCGTGGGTTCAGACCAAGGCTAAACATAGACATGGCGCTTGCTACTGATCCAATGAGCTCTCATTGGCACAGCTTTTACTGTAGAGCCATGTGTGTGTGTGTGTGTGTGTGTGTGTGTGTGTGTGTGTGTGTGTGTGTGTGTGTGTGTGTGTGTGTGTGTGTGTGTGTGTGTGTGTGTGTGTGTGTGTGTGTGTGTGTGTGTGTGTGTGTGTGTGTGTGTGTGTGTGTGTGTGTGTGCGTGTGTGCGTGCGCGATCTATTGACCGATATCATGTCAGTGAAAACCACACCACAACACCCTGCCATACGTCCAAACTGAATCGAACAGGCCCATTTCATTCATCAATAGCTGAAAGTGATACTGGTGCCACAGGACACAAAAGGGACACACAAAGTGACACGCACACACACACACACACACATACATACATACATAGGCACACATGCATGTGCACACTCACTCACACAGGAAATGTATTGGGTCTTTTTTTATAAACGGGTTTAGAGTACAAATGGGGATGAGCCAAGACTGTTTCCTTGGCAACTAGAAATCTCTCATATTTTTGCCTGGCATCAAGGTTGCAGTAAAATACCTTTGCAGAACGTGTTACAGGTATATATTTTCACTGCAACAGTTGTAGACATAACATAGCAGTGCCAGGCTACACAGAAACACAAGTTAACCTTATTTTTCATGTCCCAATCTACCCCATTTCACATAACAGTGCAAGACAAAGTGTATCACCAAAGGTATAAAATGCAATCCAATGGACAATACAAATGGATTCGAAAAAATAATGATTTCAATATATGCCGTGCCCTCTCTTCAGTATGTCCATATTGATTGGAGTCAGATACACCGGAATATCAAACCATTTAACCGAAGCATGTCAAAGGTCCTGTTTCCGGGAGTGGTCTAGTATCTGTTGGAGGCATGCGCAGTAAGATCATGTTCCACTGCACATGAATGGACCATGAAAGGCCCATGTTATTTATAGACCTCTTCCCCGAGCAGAACAGGTCAAATTACCCAGAAACCCCCCCTGGCCAGCCGATTGCAAGCATATCAGCCAAGAGAGAACCAGCGTAATCCAGAGCAGACAACGAGAGGACAGGGACATTGGGGAAAGAGAGACACACATTTGAGGAATAAATCTGTCACTGTCACTTCCAGAGCACTCTGATTTGAATCCCTTGTGTGTACCACTGTGAATCACGTACATTATCTCATTCTGTACATCCTACTATCCGACACCTACCCTACCACCCTACCACCCTCACTCCCTAAGCACCATAGTGACCATACATTCAGCCTACCACCTCTCCCTAAGCATCCGACACTCTGCCTACTCCCACTTCCTACATCCCCCTCCCCCTTCACCATCCCCATGGGGCTGCGCTGCCCCGGGTTCCCTCCCCGTTCACCATCCCCATGGGGCTGCCCTGCCCAGGTTCCCTCCTCCTCCCCCTCCACCATCCCCATGGGGCTGCCCTGTCCCAGGTTCCCTCCTCCTCCCCCTCCACCATCCCCATGGGGCTGCCCTGTCCCGGGTTCCCTCCTCCTCCCCCTTCACCATCCCCATGGGGCTGCCCTGCCCGGGTTCCCTCCTCCTCCCCCTCCACCATCCCCATGGGGCTGCCCTGTCCCGGGTTCCCTCCCGGGTGCTTGTAGCAGTGCCCCTGGGAGCAAAGCGGTGAGGCTCCAGGGTGAATAAACAGGAAACACAAGCGTCCCTAAGTTATTGAAGCTCAGTGGGCTAGCACAGTCTTTAGCTCAGCAGACTAATAGTTTTTAGCTCAGCTGGCTAAAAGTCTTGTGGCCTGGGTTTGAGCGCTGGTCAGTCACAGATGCAGCAAAACAACTATTCGTCATAGGCCTGCTGGTCTATATCTCTGCTAGAGCAGTAGGTCATGTTTCAATGGGATTTCAGAATGTCTGAGAATACGTATATGTGACTAGTCTAAGCCTAAACTAACCACAGAGCTCCTGGAGCATTGCTATGAGCTACACCCCAGACATAACCGAATGTTTGCTGGATCCAATCCCTGAGCTGACAAGGTCCAAATCTGTCCTTCTGCCCCTGAGCAAGGCAGTTAACCCACTGTCCCCGATAACGTGGATGTCAATTAAGGCAGTCACCCGCACCTCTGATTCAGAGTACAACTGACTAGGTATCCCCTTTCCATTCCATAACAGGACTTAATATCCATAAAAACAGGTCAATAGCACTACCGGTGTTAGTATTTTAACTAGACAAGTTAGCTAAGATTTTTATTTTATTTACAATGATGGCCTACCCAAACCCGGACAACACTGGGCCAATTGTGCACTGCCCTATGGGACTCTCAATCACAGCCTGTTTTGATACAGCCTAGAATTGAACCAGGGTCTGTAGTGACACCTTGAGCACTGAGCTACTGTGCCTTAGACTGTTGCACCACGCGTGGCACAGCTGTAGATGCAGCATAATAGTTTGAATAGAGGGAGCATGTTATTTTATCACAGTATTCATGGAAGATCTCAATTTTATATTCCTCTTTCTCTCTCTATCCCTCTTCTCACTGCAGCACACTACTAGCACTGCATAATCTCACTGTTCTCCACTGGGAGAAAATTAATAGGGGTGGGGTAAGGATGAGGGGAGAGAGAGCCTAACAAGCAGCAAGGAAAAGATGGAGAAAAATGGAAAGTGCACAAGGAAGTTGGGGGGGGGGCGTAGCTGCACCACTTAGCACTACCTCTCCCTCTTATTTATTCTTACTATACTAACACTCCATACATCTCACAAAGTGAGCTTGCTCAATCTAGTCTCTCGTTGCTCCACCTTGACTCTCTTTGACTCTCCCTCTGCCATGACAGATGAATGTTTTCTTTCATTCTACTCCGAAGGAGATCTTCACTCTCCATTAACGAGCTGATAGGACTTAAAATGTGGGAGCAACATAGGACATAAATACGGCTCCTTACACATACAGTGGCAAGAAAAATAATGTGAACCCTTTGGAACTACCTGGATTTCTGCATAAATTGGTCCTAAAATTTGATATGATCTTCATCTAAGTCACAACAACAGACAAGCACAGTGTGCTTAAACTAATAACACACAAAATATTGTATTTTTCTCTTCTACATGGAATACATCATTTAAACATTTGTGTAGGTTGGAAAAAGTATGTGAACCCCTAGGCTAATGACTTCTCCAAAGCTAACTGGAGTCAGGAGTCAGCTAACCTGGAGTCAGCTAACCTGATGAGATGGGATATGTTGGTTAGAGTTGCCCTGCCCTATAAAAACACGGACACAATTTGAGTTTGTGATTTACAAGCGGAGATCTCAGAAGACCTAAGATTAAGAATTGTTGACTTGCATAAAGCTGGAAATGGTTACAAAAGCATCTCTAAAAGCCTTGACGTTCATCAGTCCACAGTAAGACATTTTGTCTAGAAATGGAGAAAGATCAGCACTGTTGCCACTCTCCCTAGGAGTGGCCGTCCTGCAAAGAAGACTGCAAGAGCACAGTGCAGAAGGCCCAATGAGGTTAAGAAGAATCCTAGAATGTAAGCTAAAGACTTACATAAATCTCTAGAACATAATAACATCTCTTTTGATTAGTCCACGATATATAAAATACTAAACAATAATAGTGTTCATGGGAGGACCCCATGGAAGAAGCCACTGCTGTCCAAAAACAGGAGAATGTAAGGCTATCTGTCCGCCAATTGAAGCTCAACAGGAGTTGGGTGATGCAACAAGACAACCACTCAAAACACAGAAGTAAATCAACAACAATACACCTTCTGGAGTGGCCCAGTCAGAGTCCTGACCTCAACCCGAATTTGAGATGCTGTGGCATGACCTCAAGAGAGCGGTTCACACCAGACATCCCAAGAATATTGAAGAATAACTGAAACAGTTTTGTAAAGACGAATGGTCCAAAATGTATCCTGGCCGTGCAGGTCTGATCCACAACTACGGTTGAGGTTAATGCTGCCAAAGGAGGGTCAACCAGCTATTAAATCTAAGGGTTCACATACTTTTCCCACCCTGCACTGTGAATGTTTACACGGTGTGTTCAATAAAGACATGAAAACATATAACTGTTTGTGTGTTATTAGTTTAAGCAGACTGTGTTTGTCTATTGCTGGAACTTAGACGAAGATCAGATCAAATGTTACGACCAATTTATGCAGAAATCCAGGTAATTCCAAAGGGTTCACATATTTTTTTCTTGCCACTGTAACTACAGTCAGGGGAGTTTTTCCTGGTTGGTTCACATAGTCAGGAAAAACTCAGGGCCCTACACATGACCTAGATTGTACTGAATAAGGGGCAGAGAGGACCTGATCCCCCCCTGAACACACTGTTCATGGAGTATGTGATCCGTTTCAAGAAGATAGGTGTATGTCTGGGGTGGCAGGTAGACTAGTGGTTAGAGTGTGGGGCCAATAACTGAAAGGTTGCTGGATCAAATCCCAACATGACAAGGTAAACATCTGTCATTCTGAACAAAGCAGGTAACCCACTGGTAGGCTGTCATTATAAATAGGAATTTGTTGTTAACTGACTGATTTCCCTAGTTAAATAAAAATGTTTGCATGTCACTACGTTACAGGAGAGATACTTGGAAAAAAATATTTTATCAATATGGAACATGTGAACTTTCATGTGCCTTAATACCAAACTTGTATGCCATCTGTAAATATGAATAAAATGGTTAAATAACGTCCTAGTTAGTTTAGACATGGGAAAAATACAGGAACCTTCCCGCTTGCCATGATTGGCTGAGATAATGGATGGGCTGGAAATGCCGAGAGATGAGTTCGGATTGGTTTGCCATGAGCATGCTTCTTTCTATAACATGAGCTGCTCAGTATGTGTAGATAAAACTTTCTACTACGCCTTAATTTGAAAGACATCATGAAGAACTGCTAAAGTGTTGCTACTGCTCTCAACATAGCTGCCCTGAATTTAACAGCCGCTATCGACAAAGATCAGGGGGAAAAAGTTATGATGGACTACTTTCTGGAGGACGATCGTGCCATGCTGGCACTCTCTGACTCTGAAAATGAATCAGACGATGAGGAAATCCCTGATTTATGTTAAAACATTTTCATTTAACCAAACATTGTAGAGTCTTCTGATGACAGTGATGGGGAAGAAACGGTGATCAACGGTGTTGCTGTCACGGAAGGCGATGACCGTGTTTTGAAATCAGTAGAATGCCCGGTGGAAGCAGAGAGATGATTGCAAATGCAGAAGGAGTCGAACCGATAACACAGAAGGCTGTTGTATAAAACATGTCTCTAGATAACATATTCAAACTAAGGGCAACCATGGCAGAGAGGGGGAAGCACTCATCCATGTATACGGATGGGTAAGAGCCTAGCTACATTTTCAGATATTATCATTTTCATTGCAAGTTAAAGCGTACTGTTAGCTAGCTACGTTATGTGTATGATCTGTGTAGTAATATTAATCATCTCTCAGAAAACCATTTGCATGGCTAGTTCTGGCCTAATTGGTTAGGTAGTTGGTTAGCTTTAGCTCCCTGCAGATTCATGCATGGGATTATGGTTCATTGTTTAGCTAGCTAGCTACATGTCTAAACAAAAGACTCCCCTATACAAGTAACCATTTCACTGTACCATTTACATCCTTTGCATCTTCTGCATGTGAAAATGAACTTTTTTTTATTTGATATAGTACATGTTAACCAGAGATGGTAATGTAAAGAACAACATGACCTGCACCAAAGTTAGATTAGGATATTGGCCAAGGACTAGATCAAGTGTATTTGTACTACTACTTTTTGCTACTACTTTTAGTCTTTACTACACTACCTTATTCACTTTGTTTAGCACATGGCATCATATGTGAATCCTTAAAGAGGTGGGTGGGGCTAAAGTTTAAGATGGAGTGAACAATGCTGAATGGGTGTAGACAAAGAAGAGCTCTCCAGTAGGTGTACCAAAACATTTAAGGTCCATTTTCTCAATAGTGGCATTATAAGTTTATTCACTTTCAAAGCAGAATAACTTTCCTATTGTTCCTCAACTGCAGTGTATGATATACCATCTTCTATTTCTGACTCTCTAATTTTATTAAATGTAACAATGTACTACATAAAACCTGTTAATTGGAATGACTGTTGATTTAGATTTAGGCAGTGCAGGTGATAATTAACAGTGCTGGTGATAATTAACATCATACACACACACACACACACACACACACAAACACACAGATGGGTATTCTGCTACAAATGACTGTCGGATGTCATGATAGAAGATATAATCATGAATATTGACTGCGTGTGTGTGTGTTGTTGACTGCGTGTGTGTGTTGTTGGTGTGTGTATGTGTGTGCGTGTGTGTGTGTCCATAACCCTGCTCTTGACTCATGTACACTCCTCAAACAGCTGTTGTAGCAGGGTGTCACACCCTGGCCACAGAGAGGCTTTTTATTCTCTATTTTGGTTAGGCCAGGGTGTGACTAGGGTGGGCATTCTATGTCCTTTTTTCTATGTTTTGTATTTCTATGTCTTGGCCTGGTATGGTTTTCAGTCAGGGACAGTTGACTATTGTTGTCTCTGATTGAGAACCATACTGAGGTACCCTTTTCCCCCACCTGTTTTGTGGGAAGTTAACTTTGTAGTTGTTCAGGACACATAGCCCAAAGCTTCACAGTTTGTTTTTTTGTTCTTCGTTTTGTCAGCGTCATTTTTAAATAAAGTTCAAATGTACGCTTACCATGCTGCACCTTGGTCCAGTCTTTCAGCCAGCCGTGACACAGGGCAAGAGGATGGAAGCCATATTGTTTAAACCACATTGGATAAAGATGGTGGTTCTGAGCAGCAGGGTGGGAGGTCTCCTCCTTCTGAACCATCTAATTTGGCAGTAATCCAAATCCTGCCAGTGCACTACCTCCCTCTGGGCTCAGGCTAAGGCTGTCCTTCTCATCCTCTTACTAGAGCCGTAACCTTTGAAGTCAGCACGAACACCATCCGTTTTTTCTGACCATAGGGACCAAAAAACACGGTAGAAGCTAAAATTCCAACATGGCCGCGAATAAACAAGTTAATCTGAGAGTCACGAAGAGGTTAAAAGTTGCCCAAGATTTGTGCCCAGGCAACTGGGGGCCATTGTAACGCCTGCTTCCAACTCACACTCTGAAACACGTAGATCCCCTGAACGCAGCTCACTCTCCAGCCCACTGTCCAGCTCACACTCTGAAACACGTAAATCCCCTGAACGCAGCTCACTCTCCAGCCCACTGTCCAGCTCACACTCTGAAACATGTAGATCCCCTGAACGCAGCCCACTGTCCAGCTCACACTCTGAAACACGTAGATCCCCTGAACGCAGCTCACTCTCCAGCCCACTATCCAGCTCACACTCTGAAACACGTAGATCCCCTGAACGCAGCTCACTCTCTAGCCCACTGTCCAGCTCACACTCTGAAACACGTAGATCCCCTGAACGCAGCTCACTCTCCAGCCCACTGTCCAGCTCACACTCTCAAACACCTAGATCCCTTGAACGCAGCTCACTCTCCAGCCCACTGTCCAGGTCACACTCTCAAACACGCCCCTGAACGCAGCTCACTCTCCAGCCCACTGTCCAGCTCACACTCTCAAACACCTAGATCCCTTGAACGCAGCTCACTCTCCAGCCCACTGTCCAGGTCACACTCTCAAACACGTAGATCCCCTGAACGCAGCTCACTCTCCAGATCCCAATCACTGGAATTCTGATCAGGTATGACATTATCCACACACTATTTATTTCAGTTCTTTGCACCCCATCATTATGAGGTATTGTTTGTTTTGTGACACACTTCTTGCCGGAGCTCTGTTTTTCCCGTGATTTAATCCTCCTGTGTATGATAGTTTTGGCCTGCCTCACTAACAACACCTTTTGCTTATCCCCTGCCTGTACTTTAGCCTATCGGATTTCTTGTTATCAATTTATTGCCCAAACTATGTTACTAGCCTTTTCCCTGCCTGTACTGTTGCCTTTTTGGACCCACTGTGTATGACCTTCTGCCTGCCCCTGGACCCAGCTACCTGCCTCCTCCTGTGGTCCTTTACCAATAAACACCTGCTGCGCCCTGCGCTTGAAACCAGCTCTCTGTCTCCCAAAGTGTTCATTACAGTCACGAGTGGCATAGAGACACACAGCTGGGCTTCTTAATCCATAGCGTCCCCATACAGTTGTGTTCTCTATCTCCTTCCACACAATGAGAACTTGGCAGGAGAACGTACTTGGCATTCATTCACACACAAGCAGTGCAACAGCTGTAAGGTTGCTGGAGCCTGCACTGAAGACACAAGCAGGCCCTGTCGAGCCACCATCAAGAGTGTGGAAAGGTGCTAAGGCACCTCCTTGCTGTTCAGCTGTAATGATGACAGTTCTGAAATAAGTGACACATGGATCTTTCACACAGGTGTGTCTCCAATCCCCTGCTAAGATGATAGCTGACCTGACATCCCACTCTTTTCAAGGCGTTCAATGTCAGCTGTGGTGTGAAGCTGGTTACATGGGTGTCTACACCATCTTCTAGGTGTGAAGGTGGGCTCTGAGGAATCCTGACAGACGGACCATTACAGGTCTACTGTGTTGTCTGGCAGGAGGAGGACTCATTTTTGTTCAGAGTCACGTTCTCAAGAGAGAAAACGTTTTGAAATAGGGAGATTTTAAATGCAAAATGATGCTTTCCATTAGAAAATGTTTTGCTACGGAGTACCCTACTGAACACGACCCAGGTGACCTAGTTTAGCTACTACACTGGTGTCCTATTACACTACTACTGTATTATGTATAGTGAAAGCTCTTGTCCAGTGAGGGTTGGACACCTGAGAGGGGTTGGATGCTCTCTCTCTCCTCACTGCAGCACACTACTAGCACTGCATCATTTCACTCTCTACTGGGAGAGAATGAATAGGGGCGGGGTAAGGAGGATGGGGAGAGAGAGCCTCTCTCCCTCTCTCTCTCGCTTATGGGTCAGCATGGAAAGCTCACAGGCCTGGTGCTTGACATATCACACTCACGAAATTACCATGGATACATACCAGGGCACAGTTTTCATATGAAAAAGACCTGCGAGACCTTTCAGCGTTTTAGATGGCACCACTCTATATCCAGACAAGCTAGTCCTTCATCACAAGATAACACATAGGATTGGGAAAGGCCTTAACGTTAAGTGTGCTTTGGTGTACATCAATCAGGCAAGAACACATTCTGAATGAATATCAATTTCCAGTCCTCCTCTAGCCGATGGGGAAGCCTTGATGAACAAGACGTGGAAGGACGTCATCGCAACTAGTTAGAAACAAACAATAAAACAGTAGGATTCCCATTTAGCTCAAGAGTTGAAATAAAAGTTAAAGGAACATTCACCATTCATTTGAGAATAACTCATGTTGTTCTGTAAAAATCCTGCTTCTTGTCTACTTCATTTTTCTTCTCTCAATTATTGAGTTCTGAGTGGAAAATCTGCTGGATCCGAAGGTTATTATATTCATATGTTGTTAGATCTTGTGAGGGGTTCAGATCACAGACCTGCACATTTCTGGGACATTTCCCTTTCCATATAAAATTCAAGACTGAACTTTTAATATTTTCCCAGTACCCTAATGGCGTGGGCAAAGGAAGATTGCCAACAAAGAAATTGAGTCGAGGCAAGACATTCATTTAAACTTTTGAAATTCGACCCGATAAAGTTCATCTTAGATTAAACCATCTGTTGAGATCTGCTGTAATTGCAGCTGGGACTTGTTTGTAGTTCTTCTAAACAATTTGATATAGAGAAGGAAAAATGTCAATTCCTAGGTATTTAAAATGGGTCACAATTGGTATCTTCAATTCTATATTTTGGTTGAACTTTGCTTCGTTAGGTGGAAGCAGAGATGATTTAGTGAGGTTAATCTTACAACTTCATAGACTGCTGAATTGTCTGAATATACTTAATACATTAGGGAGGGATTGCGATACATGGTCAGTTACAATAACACAGTGCATTTGGAAATATTCAGACACTTTCCCTTTCCCACATTTTGTTAAATTACAGCCTTATTCTAGAATGGAGTTAATAAATAAAAAATCTTCATCAATCTACACACAATACCCCATAATGACAAAGCAAAAACAAGTTGTTAGAATTGTTTGCAAATGTATTAAAAATAAAAACAGAAATACCTTATTTACATAAGTATTCAGACCCTTTGCTATGACACTCAAAATTGAGCTTAGGTGCATCCTGTTTCCATTGATCGTCCTTGAGATGTTTCCACAACGTTATTAGAGTCCACCTGTGGTAAATTCAATTGATTGGACATAATTTGGAAGGGCACACACCTGTCTATATAAGGTCCCACAGTTGACAGTGCATGTCAGAGCAAAAACCAAGCCATGAGGTCAAAGGAATTGTCCATAGAGCTCCGAGACAGGATTGTGTCGAGGCACAGATCTGGGGAAGGGTCATTCTTAAATGGAAGAAGCTTGGGACCGCCAAGACTCTTCCTAGAAGTGACCGCCCGGCCAAACTGAGAAATCGGGGGAGAAGGGCCTTGGTCAGGTAGGTGACCAAGAACCCGATGGTCACTCTGAGACAGCTCCAGACTTCCTCAGTGGAGATGGGAGAACCTTCCAGAAAAACAAACATCTCTGCAGCACTCCACCAATCAGACATTTATGGTAGAGACGGAAGCCACTCCTCAGTAAAAAGCACATGACTGTCCACTTGGAGATTGCCAAAAGGCACCTAAAGGACTCTCTCTCAGACCATGAGATACAAGATTCTCTGGTCTGATTAAACCAATTTTGAACTCTTTGGCCTAAATGCCAAGCATCACGTCTGGAGGAAACCTGGCACTTTCCCTACGGTGAAGCATGGTGGTGGAATCATCATGCTGTGAGGATGTTTTTCAGCGGCAGGAACTGGAAGACTAGTCAGGATTGAGGGAAAGATGAATAGTGCAAAGTACAGAGAGATCCTTGATGAACACCTGCTTCAGAGGGCTCAGGACTTCAGACTCAGGCGAAGGTTCACCTTCCAACGGGACAATGACCCTAAGCACACAGCCAAGACGTCGGGACAAGTCTCTGAACGTCCTTGAGTGGCCCAGCCTGAGCCCGGACTTGAACCCGATCTAACATCTCAGGAGAGATCTGAAAATAGCTGTGCAGCAACGCTCCCCATGCAACCTGACAGAGTTTGAGAGGATTTGCAGAGAAGAATGGGAGAAACTCCCCAAATACAGGTGCGCCAAGCTTGTAGGGCCATACCCAAGAAGACACAAGGCTGTAATCGCTGCCATCAAAGTACTGAGTAAAGGGTCTGAATACTTATGTAAATGTGATATTTATTTACTTATTTTTTGCCCCAAAAATGTAAACCCTGTTTTTGCTTTATCATTATGGGGTATTGTGTGTAGATTGATGAGGAAAAAATACAATTTATTCAATTTTAGAACAAGGCTGTAATGTAACAAAATGTCTAAAAAGTCAAGGGTTCTGAGTACTATGTCATCTGCATATAATGAGATTTGGTGGTCCGTGTCCTCAACTGATATTTGCCCTATATCTTGGGATTGACATATTTCTTTTAGCTAAAGGCTCCAGTAATAGAGCAAATAGGAGACTGGACGCTGGACAGCCTTGACGAGTTTCTCCTCATGGCGAACTGTGAGGAGCATTTATTGCTCATCAAGAACATCGCAAAGGGGTTACGATACATAGTCATAAATATTTAGCCAAATATCTTTCTTTTCACAGACTACCAGAGACAGTCAAAGGCCTTCTCCGCATCAATTCGCATGACCGCACAGGGGGATGGTATATTAGGAGCAATGTGCATTATCCATAGGAGACGTCTCCGATCGTCTGACGCCAGTCAATGTTTGAAAAAACCTGTTAGATCAGGATTAACTAGGTTGGGCAAATGGTTTCAAGACGTTTGGCTAGATCCTTTGCGTACAATTTCATGTCACTGTTAATGGGGGAGAGAGGCCTATGACTTGGATAGAGAGTTGTATCTTTACCTTTTTTTTATGTAACAGAGAGATAATTGCAGTATTAACATCACTAGTGAAAAGCCCAGATGAATAGATGTTTGTACCATTTCTGATAATATCGAGCCAAGTTCAGACAAAAAGCTTAAATAGAATTCCGGTGGGATGTCATCCCATCCAGGGGATGCCATCCCATCCAGGGGATTTGCCTCAGTTCATGTCTTTCGATGCATCGTGCAGTTCATTGAGCATTACACTGTCAGTGCATTTAGAGTGTGTGCCATCGAAGGAGAGTTGCGGTAGATTCAAGCCCTCGAAAAAGGGTCTCTTGCTTCCTGCTGTATTTTGTACTTCAGAACTGTGTACTTTTTTCATAACACATTTCTTTTCGATGTAAATTGATTGTCGGTGAATCATGCAAGAGAACACACGTCAGACTGAATGGAAACAATGTTAGCAAGACTATAATTATAAGGTAATTTACTAGCTAAGAGGAAGCTAGGTCTATCACCGTCGACATAGTCAGTTCGTCTGACTCTGTGAATTAGAAATTCTGCTCTTGATCTGGTTAAGGAATTTAACTCAGATATGATGATTAATAATCATCTCTCCTTCTCGGCGGAGAAACTGTTCTGCTGTTGAAGAGTTAGTGAGGATAAAGTGAGACTTGTTGAGACTTGTTCAAACCAGAAGCAAATGCTATTGTATTGTTTCTAATGAGCCCTTTAAAGGCATCCCACAGGAATCCATTGTCATTCACAGACTATTTGATGAGGAGGATAAATTCATGTAAATCAGACATGAATTGACTACAGAAATCTTTTTTTTAAAAGAGAGTGAGATTACTTGTGGCATGATTTGGAGCTTTGGTTATCGTTTGCATACGTTTGCGTGATGATCAGACATAGGCATACAGTATGCACAATTTCCACCTTTGTACAAGATGCAATGACTGTGATGAAAGTAATATGTAATCAATCCATCCTTGAAAATTATCTGTGCCTAGCTGAGTAAAAAGTGTATTCTTTCAGTTGTGGATTATGCACATATTGTATATCTAATAGTGAAAAATCAGAAACTATATTTTGCTATGCTGTAGTGGCTACTGGTGCAGTACCAGATTTGTTAGATTTATCCATTGTCGGGTTTACGGTTGTATTCATGTCACCACCTAAGACCACATGGAAATCAGATATTCCAGCAACTATTATGTGTAGAGAAACAAAAAACAAATAATCGTAAGTATTGGGGGCATATGCATAAACAAAAATATACACAGTACCAGTCAAAAGTTTGGACACAACTACTCATTCAAGGGGTTTTCTTTATTTGTACTATTTTCTACATTGAATAATAATAGTGAAGACATCAAAACTATGAAATAACACATGGAATCATGTAGTAACCAAAAAAAAGTGTTAAACAATTCTAAATATATTTTAGATTCCACAAATTAGCCACCCTTTGCCTTGATGACAGCTTTGCATACTCTTGGCATTCTCTCAACCAGCTTCATGAGGAATGTTTTCCAAAAGTCTTGGAGTTCCCCCATATGCTGAGCACTTGTTGGCTGATTTTCCTTCACTCTGCGGTCCAACTCATCCCAAACCATCTCAATTGGGTTGAGGTTGGGGCATTGTGGAGGCCAGGTCATCTGATGCAGCACTCCATCACTCTCCTTCTTGGTCAAATAAACCATGCACAGCCTGGAAGTGTATTGGGTCATTGTCCTATTGAAAAATAAATGATAACCAGATGTAATGGTGTATCGCTGCAGAATGCTGTGGTAGCCATGCTGGTGAAGTGTGCCTTGAATGCTAAATAAATCACTGACAGTGTCACCAGAAAAGCACCCCCACACCATCACACCTCCTCCCTCAGGTGGGAACCATACATGTGGACATCATCCGTTCACCTACTCTGTGTCTCACAAAGACACAGCAGTTGGAACCATAAATCTAAAATTTGGACTCATCAGACCAAAGGACAGATTTCCACCTGTCAAATGTCAATTGCTCGTGTTTCTTGGCCCAAGCAAGTCACTTCTTCTTATTGGTGTCCTTTAGTAGTGCTTTCTTTGCAGCAATTCGACCATGAAGGCCTGATTCACAGTCTCCTCTGAACAGTTGATGTTGAAATATGTCTGTTACTTGAACTCTGTGAAGCATTTATTTGGGCTGCAATCTGAGGTGCAGTTAACTCTAATGAACGTATCCTCTGGAGCGGTAGGTAACTCTGGGTCTTCCTTTTCTTGTGGCAGTCCTCATGAGAGCCAGTTTCAGCATACTGCTTGATGGTTTTTGGCGACTGGTTTTTGGCGACTGCACTTGAAGAAACATTAAAAGTTCTTGAAATTTTCCGGATTAACTGACCTTCATGTCTTAAAGTAATGATGAACTGTAATTTCCCTTAGCTTTTTTGAGCTGTCCTTTAACCAAATAGTGCTATCTTCTGTATACCCCCCTACCTTGTCACAACAGAACTGATTGGCTCAAACGCATTAAGAAGGAAAGAAATTCCAAAATGAACTTTTAACAAGGCACACCTATTAATTAAAATACATCCTAGGTGACTACATCATGAAGCTAGTTGAGAGAATGCCAAGAGTGTGCAAAGCTGTCATCAAGGCAATGCGTGGCTACTTTGAAGAATCTCAAATATAAAATAGATTTGGATTTGTTTAACACTTTTTTGGTTACTACATGATTCCATATGTGTTATTTCATAGTTTTGATGTATTCACTTATTATTCTACAATGTAGAAAATAGTACAAATAGAGAAAACCCCTTGAATGAGTAGGTGTGTCCAAACTTTTGACTGGTACTGTATATTTGCCAGAAAACATTTCTTTCACATAGGCAATCCTCCCTTCTTGACCATTGAAACTTGAGATTACGGCGAAAAACAACAATTACCACTTTTGTTTTATTATTAACAGAAGAAAAGGCAGCGACCTTGAAGTTGTTGTTTTCTATTGTGCTTATATCATCCTTCCTTATATGAGTTTCCTGGAGCATGGCAATATCTACTCCTTTCCTATTCATAATATCAAAAAAAATAGTATGCTTTTTTTTCTCCTCTTATGCCCTGTAAATTACAAGAAAGCACAGTTAGCTTAACCATTAAACATCTGGAAAAGACTTTGTTGCAAATGTAGTAATGAGTACAATCCCATTTTAAAGTAAATAAAAAGTATAGAATACAGAATCAAATACAGTATGTAAAAATAAAAAAATAAACTACATTTCCCAAGAGCCCTCCCAGATCGCAACTCATATAAACCTCCCCCTTTCCCTCTCCTACCCTCCCACCAAAAAGCGAATACACGTGATTATATTGCATTTGTATTAGACTTGTACTATTTTGTGTGTGTGTGTGTGTGTGTGTGTGTGTGTGTGTGTGTGTGTGTGTGTGTGTGTGTGTGTGTGTGTGTGTGTGTGTGTGTGTGTGTGTGTGTGTGTGTGTGTGTGTGTGTGTGTGTGTGTGTGTGTGTGTGCGTGCGTGCGTGCGTGCATGCGTGCGTGAACCTGTTGTGTATTCACTGGAGAACATTGTCCCTTAGAGCTAGTCAGTGGGCGACATCACATACACTCAAAGCACTAAACGAGAGCGACTGGCTATGACGAGCAGAGGACACTGAGTCGGCACTTTCCGAGATGTCAAAAGATTGCTGACACATCATTGGTCGGGGGTGGACTTTCCAATCGCCCAATCCCATGATTAAGTGGAGAACATAAATATGCTTTACTCCCAGACTCAAGGAGGATGGATTGGGTGGATAGATTTTTCCTAGTGGGGTTTTGAGTTATGTATTGCCCAGGTCACTCTTGGTTTTCATATTGATGAGAAACTATAGGTTACCTAGCTGGCACAGTATTGGGCTACCATCCAGGCAAGCAGACTCTCTTGGCCTAATTGCCACAGACTGACCACTAATGGTTCTGTACGGAGAAAGCGAGGCAAACAAGCCATCTGCCATCATTGATAATGTCGGCCTTTGAATTAAATTGATCTGGTGCCTGGGAACCCCTGACAAAGATTCTCTCAGGTACAGTAGGTGTGAATGATCTTTAAAATGCTTACACATAATCACATACAGGGGTATACATTTAGTATACAAAGCATACTGATCGTTCCATGACATAGACTGACCAGGTGAATCCAGGTGAAAGCTATATGATCCCTTACTGATGTCACTTGTTTAATCCAATTCAATCAGTGTAGATGAAGGGGAGGAGACCGGTTATAGATTGATTTTGAAGCCTTGCGACAATTGAGACATGGATCGTGTATGTGTGCCATTGAGAGGATGAATGGGCAAGACAAAAGAAATAGTGCCTTTGAACAGGGCGTACCAGTGCCGGGCTCACCGGTTTGTGTCAAGAACTGCAAAGCTGATGGATTTTTCACCCTCAACAGTTTCCCGTGTGTATCAAGAATGGTCCACCACCCAAAGGACATCCAGCCAACTTGACACAACTGTGGGAAGCATTGGAGTCAACATGGGTCAGCATCCCTGTGGAACGCTTTCAACACCATGTAGAGTCCACGCCCTGACAAATTGAAGCTGTTCTGAGGACAAAAGGTTGGGGGTACAACAAGGTGTTCCTAATATTTGGTATACTCAGTGTATATTGGGGATTTCAGACATGTAATAAAATACAACTCTGAAACTAAGAACTAAATTCAAAACATCAGGTTTCCTATGTTACTGTAAGGCAAAACCCGCAAAATAAACCTCTTATTCTCCTCACCATCAAAAAAAATGGGGCTTTGATACTAGACACAGCTTCTAAATCGGGGTTAAGGGCTGACAGACTGTGCCACTCCGCCTCATGTACCTCCTCAAACTGGCCTGGTCCCCAGATACAGGCCTGTGTTACTGGTAGTGACAACAGGACCTTTGACCTTTTGCAATATGCATTTAGCAGCACTGGAGCAGGAATCCATTATTCAGACTGAGATAGAGGCCATGATCCAATGCTTTAAAAACACAGCCTTCCTTCCTTCTTTCCTTCCTTTCTTATTTGAGGTAATCCCTGATCTAACAAAAATTGCTAAGTGTAAGTCATGGTTCTATCCCATAGCTTGCACCATTCCAACCATATCAGATCACTTATTTCTCAGATGAGGGTGGAAGGTCGCAGGGGTAGGAGGCTGGTGGCTCTGTTCTGTTCAATGTCCTGGCTCGGAGTCGACTACTTCTAGTCTAACTGCACAGCAGGCATCAATATTGATCGGTGATGCCTGGCAAGGGGCCTGGATAGTCTGGCTAAAGCAAAACTTGACTTGTTTTAGGTCTACATAATGAAAAAATGTGTTTCACACAAGCAAATAAAGATGGGGAACCATTATTATTGATTTAATAATATTATAATATGGGTATAGGTATGACAGGAGGTTGGTGGCACCTTAATTGAGGAGGACAGACTCGTGGTAATGGCTGGAGCAAAATGAGTAGACTAGTATCAAATACATGAAACACATAGTTTGATGCCATTCCATTTGCTCCATTATGAGCTGTCCTCCCCTTAGCAGCCTCCACTGATAGGTATACCATGGGAACTTCCACAGGAACACACACACACAAACACACACACAGGCAGGGAACCAGTACTTGTAAGGTGTGTGTAGAAATGGGAGGGGAGGCCATGCTTACATTCCAGGTGTTTTTTCTTGGGTGCTGTCTGCTCATGAGTGGTGGCTTTGCAGACAGCTCGAGCAACCTCCGATCCCGTCAAGCTGTATTGCGCCGCGGCAATGCGGTCCGTCAGCGTCTGTCCCGACATCTTCTCTCCGTGGCGTCCAACCTCACGAATCAAACGTCAAAAATGGTCCCCCCCAAAGCACAACCAGTCGTCGTATTCCAGGCTGCCCCTAAAAATCCACTGGGGAGGTGGATATTGGAAAAAAATACTCTCAGCCTAGATATGGGGAAATGCTGTAGGATATTAGGCCCCTATCTGAGATCGGAAATTCAACGACAAGTTGAGAAGGATGCTTGACATGGATAATGGCAAATACGATTGCGTCGTGCTTTCCTCTCGAGTCCAATTTACCGATAGCCTATATCTTACTTGGGCCTGGCCCATGCTATATGAACTCGATTTGATAAACAAGATTGGTCTATAGGCTATCAGAGGTGTAATGTATCCTGAGTATGCAATACAACAAGGCAAATGGAGAGATGAGATCGATTTATTTTCTATGATACCTTCTCGTTGTAATTGTCTATAAACGGGTATTTGTTTTTTGCTATGTTTGATTTGTATACTTCTACATTAGTAATACATGTTTTACAATGAAATATCCGTTCAATTACCTGTAGGCTATTATATTCTAAAGTCCTTACTGTAACGGTTTGGATGGTTGCCTCCTTATACAATGATGGTTCGCTGTGGATGATGCTCGACGGACAAGGCGTCCTTCTCTCTTCCTGCGAAGGACTATAATCCTCGCCAAGGACCCCCGTTATTCAGCCAACTCTTTTGCCTCTCAATTTATGGGCCATTAAATAACAGTGGCGTTCTTTCCCCCCAGTGATCCCACCGTTCACCGCCGACGATGCTTGAAACAGAGGAGGTGGATGGTGGCGTTTCGGTGGACTTGCCTTGTTTGTTTCTTTATTTATTACCTCACTCCTCCCCCTCGTCTGATTCAGATGACACGTCATTTAAGAACCCAGTAGGCAAGTGGCAGCATCCCTATAAGCAGCGGGCAGCATCCCCATGGCGAGACTAGTTCTTAAAGGGTTAAAGGGGACTACAGAAGCCAACGATGCAACTGATAGGCAGATGCGCACGGGTAATCAAAAGCGGATCTGGCCAGTACAGGAGAAGGATGTGGAAAGCTCCCTGACTCAACTGTATCGTGTTACGCTGCTTATTATGTTTTCATATGTAATCCCTGTTGGAAGTCTGCCTTTCCCTCTGGATTCCCTGACAATAATTGTTTGTTCACAATTATATGTTTGCGCAACTATTGGCGATGATAGAGAAACCTTCAGTTATTTATATTAGAACCATTTCAGCACCATTGCGCTATCCACATGTGCTGCCGAGTCTATGGGTCTCGAACCATTTCAGCATCATGGCGCTGTCCTCAATTGGTTTCTACCAAAGATGAAGAGACGAAGAGAGAGGGTTTACTCCCGTGAAAATCTGTCCACAATAAGCAGACCACCTGCCTTCAGGCCTTTGGGAGGACTAGCGTTGTTATGGTGGAGACAGGGCGGCAGGGTAGCCTAGTGGTTAGAGCATTGGACTAGTAACCGAAAGGTTGCAAGTTCAAATCCCTGAGCTGACAAGCTACAAAATCTGTCGTTCTGCCCCTGAACAGGCAGTTAACCCACTAGGCCGTCATTGAAAATAAGAATTTGTTCTTAACTGACTTGCCTAGTAAAATAAAGGTAAAATAAAACATCTCTGCATTATATATACAGTTGAAGTTGGAAGTTTACATACACCTCAGCCAAATACATATTAGCTCAGTTTTTCACAATTCCTGACATTTCATCCACTGTCAGTGAGGATCACCACTTTATTTTAAGAATGTGAAATGTCAGAATAATAGTAGAGAGAATGATTTATTTCAGCTTTTATTTCTTTCATCACATTCCCAGTGGGTCAGAAGTTTACATACACTCAATTAATATTTGGTAGCATTGCCTTGAAATTGTTTAACTTGTCTCAAACGTTTCGGGTAGCCTTCCACAAGCTTCCCACAATAAGTTGGGTGAATTTTCTCTCCCCCACTCTGCATAAATGGAAGTTAAACATGCCTTTGTTACAACAGAGAGGGATTTTGCAGTACTGTAACATCAAAAGGTTAGACATTGAAACAATATTTCTAATGTAAATAAAGTGGTAAATGGTTTGTGGGGCTCTAAACAATAATCACAGAAAATAAGTTGTTGTTTTGTGATACAATTAAGGACTGTATAACCACATAATGGTAGCTCTACAAATGTATACGTCCCAGTTATCAGATATACATCTAAATGTTGTACAACTTATATGATTCAATATGAAACTATTTGTGAGAAAATGAAATGTTATTTTTGCCTTCAAAATTAGATAATACTGTAACATCAAAAGACTTTTGCCAAGTCAGTGACCCCGCCCACGTGAGCACAGACATTGTGGCAATGGGATGGAACCGCCCTCCAAGGCGACTGCTTAAAAGGACTCGCTGAAGAATGAACATATTAGACCAGCGTGACCGACAGCGTGAGCTGAAAGTTACGAAATGGTTAGAAACTCTGAAACTTTCAACAGAGAAGAAGAAAATCTCTACCAGACCAGACAGCGTGAAGCGGTGGCTACACAGCCGAGAAATGGTTTAAAACTAAAGACCAGCCAAAGTACAGCACGAGCTGGATATGGCAAAAAAGTTTGAAACTACAATACCAGACAATGGTAAAACGACACGACCGAAGACGAGAGACAAAGAACAATTTCCTCTCACCACTACAGGGTATATATTATAAACAAGCAGAGTGAAGAATAAAGCCCATTGAACACCGCATGGTACACCTCTGAAAGATATGTTCTAACAGACACTCCGAGACCAACCTACTACAACTACTAAGGACATGGTGACCTCTGGTGGACAACCAGTGACCTCTGGTGGACAACCAGAGACTTCTGATGAACTACTCTCCATAGATGGACAGGTTGATTTCACGGGTCCTTCTGTAGCTCAGTTGGTAGAGCATGGCGCTTGTAACGCCAGGGTAGTGGGTTCAATTCCCGGGACCACCCATACGTAGAATGTATGCACACATGACTGTAAGTCGCTTTGGATAAAAGTGTCCGCTAAATGGCATATATATATATATTTACCAGAAAGAGACAACAAAGACATACAAGCGTAAATATGTACTTTGCATTTCTAAATCAGATCGAGCGGTTTTTATGGTGCTAAATATCCACATTTACGATGAGCGTATTATTCAACTGCATTTTTGAAAGTTGAATTCCTTTGTCTCTCTTTCTTCCCGCCCCCTTTCATTGTGTAACAAGCCGTCATATCGGGTTAGTCCACTAGGGACTTTTCATTGCATCATGTTAGTAATCAGTGTATAATCTATTCTGTGTGTGTTTATGTAATTCTGTGTGATTATTTAGTTAGTAAATAAATAATTAAGCCAATTTGTGTATCGCTGATTCATCATGGTTCGTGCAGATTTGAAATCAACAACGTTCAGAATAAGACTGATGAGGTAATAATGATAATTCATGGATGATTGGTATAATGATATACACTATCGTTCAAAGGTTTGGGGTCACAGACACCTCACAAGCCCTCAACTTCATTGAATAGCACCCACAAAACATCACTCTCAACGTCAAGAGTGAAGAGGCGACTCCGGGATGCGGCCTTCTAGGCAGAGTTCCTCTGTCCACTGTCTGTGTTATTTTGCCCATCTTAATCTTTTATTTTTATTGGCCAGTCTGAGATATTGCTTTTTCTGAGCAACTCTTCCTAGAAGGCCAGCATCCGAAGTCGCCTCTTCACTGTTGAAGTTGAGACTGGTGTTTGCGGGTACTATTTAATGAAGCTGCCAGTTGAGGACTTGTGAGGCGTCTGTTTCTCAAACGAAGCACTCCAATGTACTTGTCCTCTTGCTCATTTGTGCACCGGGGCCTCCCAATCCTCTTTCTATTCTGGTTAGAGCCCGTTTGCACTGTTCTGTGAAGGGAGTAGTACACAGCGTTGTACGAGATCTTCAGTTCTTTGGCAATTCATTTCTCAGAACAAGAATTAACTGTTGAGTTTCAGAAGAAAGTTCTTGGTTTCTGGCCATTTTGAGTCTGTAATCGAACACACAAATGCCGAGGGTCCAGATACTCAACTCATCTAAAGAAGGCCCGTTTTATAGCTTCTTTAATCAGAACAACACTTTTCAGCTGTGCTAACATAATTGCAAAAGGGTTTTCTAATGATCAATTACCCTTTTAATATTATAAATTTGGATTAGCTAACACGGCGTGCCATTGGAACACAGGAGTGATGGTTGCTGATAATGGGCCTCTGTACGCCTATGTAGACATTCCATAAAGAATGAGCTGTTTCCAGCTACAATAGTCATTTACAACATTAACAATGTCTTCACTGTATTTTTTATCAATTTGATGTTATTTTAATGGACAACAAATGATATTTTCTTTCAAAAACAAGGACATTTCTAAGTGACCCCAAACTTTTGAACGAACGGTAGTGTATTTATATCTTTAGAGTTAATTTGGGAAACGGTAACTCATGAAAGCAACTTTTTCCGTGGTGCCCCAAGATTGCTAATGAGTTCATTGTTACATGATTCATTTAATCATCGTAATAAGTAAATATAGTTAATTGATTTGATAAAAAAATCATCTCATTAATGGTACCAACGTCACGACAACATTTCTAGGGAGTTTTTCCAAGCCACCGTGCTTCTACATCTGCATTGCTTGCTTTTTGGGATTTAGGCTGGGTTTATGTATAGCACTTTGTGACATCGGCTGATGTAAAAAAGGCTTTATAAATAATTTTGATTGCTTGATTGAAGCATGGTGGTGGCATCATCATGCTGTGGGAATGTTTTTCAGCGGCAGGAACTGGGAGACAAATCAGGATCGAAGCAAAGATGAATGGAGCAAAGTACAGAGAGATCCTTGATGAAAACCTGCTTCAGAGCACTCAGGACCTCAGACTGAGACGAATGTTCAGCTTGCAACAGGACAATGACCCAAAGCACACAGCCAAGACAACGCAGGAGTGGCTTCAGGACAAGTCTCAATGTCATTGAGTGGCCCAGCCCGAGCCCGGACTTGAAGGAAAAATGGGAGAAACTTCCCGAATACAGGTGTGCCAAGCTTTTAACGTCACACCCAAGAAGACTCGAATCTGTAATCGCTGCCAAAGGTGCTTTAACAAAGTACTGAGTAAAGGGTCTGAATAGTTATGTAAATGTGATATCAGTTTTATTAAAGATAATTAACAAAAAACATTTTTTAACTGTTTTTGCTTTGTCATTATGGAGTATTGTGTGTGGATTTATTAGGTTAAAAAAATGATTTAGGCTGTAACCTAAGAAAATGTGGAAATGTCAGTGAAGGGATCTGAATACTTTCCGAAGGCACTGTATATACAGTATATAAATAACAGCCAGGCCTCAGAGGCAGCATGGGACCAGGTAAAGATTGTCCACGAGGATGACTACTAAATTTGTAAGTCCATACAATAAGACCCCTTTAGTATATGGTTATGTTTAACTGTGTACATAAAATGAAACTATCTTTACATTTTAATCTGCCAATCAAGAATGTTTTGGGCCTTTAATGTACCGTCGTGGCCAAAAATTTTGAGAATGAAAAATATTAATTTTCACTAAGTTTGCTGCTTCAGTGTCTTTAGATATTTTTGTCAGATGTTACTATGGAATACTGAAGTATAATTACAAGCATTTCATAAGTGTCAAAGGCTATTTTTGACAATTACATGAAGTTGATGCAAAGAGTCAATATTTGCAGTGCTGACCATTCTTTTTCAAGACCTCTGCAATCTGCCCTGGCATGCTGTCAATTAACTTCTGGGCCACATCCTGACTGATGGCAGCCCATTCCTGCAAAATCAATGCTTGGAGTTTGTCAGAATTTTGGGGGTTTTGTTTGTCCACCCGCCTCTTGAGGATTGACCACAAGTTCTCAATGGGATTAAGGTCTGGGGAGTTTCCTGGCCATGGACCCAAAATATCAATGTTTTGTTCCCCGAGCCAATTAGTTATCACTTTTGCCTTATGGCAAGGTGCTCGGTCATGCTGGAAAAGACATTGTTCGTCACCAAACTGTTCCTGGATGGTTGGGAGAAGATGCTCTCGGAGGATGTGTTGGTACCATTCTTCATTCATGGCTGTGTTCTTAGGCAGAATTGTGAGTGAGCCCACTCCCTTGGCTGAGAAGCAACTCCACACATGAATGGTCTCAGGATGCTTTACTGTTGGCATGACACAGGACTGATGGTAGCACTCACCATGTCTTCTCCGGACAAGCTTTTTTCCGGATTCCCCAAACAATCGGAAAGAGGATTCATCAGAGAAAATGATTTTACTCCAGTCCTCAGCAGTCCAATCCCTGTACCTTTTGCAGAATATCAGTCTGTCCCTGATGTTTTTCCTGGAGAGAAGTAGCTTCTTTGCTGCCCTTCTTAACACCAGGCCATCCTCCAAAGGTCTTCGCCTCACTGTGCATGCAGATGCACTCACACCTGCCTGCTGCCATTCCTGAGCAAGCTCTGTACTGGTGGTGCCCCGATCCCGCAGCTGAATAAACCTTAGGAGACGGTCCTGGTGCTTGGACTTTCTTGGGCGCCCTGAAGCCTTCTTCACAACAATTGAACCACTCTCCTTGAAGTTCTTGATGATCCGATAAATGGTTGATTTAGGTGCAATCTCACTGGCAGCAATATCCTTGCCTGTGAAGCCCTTTTTGTGCAAAGCAATGATGACGACACGTGTTTCCTTGCAGGTAACCATGGATGACAGAGGAAGAACAATGACTCCAAGCACCACCCTCCTTTTGAAGCTTCCAGTCTGTTATTTGAACTCAATCAGCATGACAGTGATCTCCAGCCTTGTTCTTGTCAACACTCACACCTGTGTTAACGAGAGAATCACTGACATGATGTCAGCTGGTCCTTTTGTGGCAGGGCTGAAATGCAGTGGAAATGTTTTTGTTGATTCAGTTCATTTGCATGGCAAAGAGGGACTTTGCAATTAATTGCAATCCCTCTGATCACTCTTCATAACATTCTGGAGTATATGCAAATTGCCATCATACAAACTGAGGCAGCAGACTTTGTGAAAATTAATATTTGCGTCATTCTCAAAACTTTTGGCCACGACTGTACTTCCAATGCCTCAACATGGACAGTCATTACAGTAAACAGAAAAGTTGGGAGGGAAATGTTTGATAGACACAATTTATGTTCATGTCTGCCCTCTCTTGCCTTGCACTGTACATATTGCCAGAAATTCTACCTCTCAACCACAGGAGACACCACGCAAGCGCTCCCTCTTTGTGAGGATGTTTTCATGCTTGAGGAAGACATCCAAAAAGTCCTCCTGCTGCAAAACCTTGTAGAGGAATGTATTCGTCTTAATATACTAATTTCATTGTAGTTTGTCTTTTTCAAATCTATCTAATATCATATTTCACAAAGTGGTGGATGTAACTGGTCAAAATGTGTGTCAACATTCTAGTTATTCATTCGATTAGTCATCCCCAACCCTATACATGAAATTATGCATACAAATGGCACACAGACTATTTATGTACAATAAGAGAGAGAACATGTTAAAGGCCCAGTGCAGTAAAAAGTGATTTTCCTGTTTTATATTTCCACAGTTTTGGTGTGAGAGCAGTTTGAAAAGACAGTGTGAATATCAGCCTGTTTGGTGGGATAGACTTTTGGCCTGACTGGTGAATAGACCAATAAGAAAGAGTTCCAAACCTCTCCGCAAATAACAGCTAGCTTTCAGTTTTCCCCTCTCCACTTCCAGACAGTCCTAGCGAAATTCTTGCTTGAGAAATTGCTCTTTGCCAAGAAGCTATTCATATTTTTCGACAATTTTAATTGAAAACAATCACAGTAAGAACATGTGATATTGAGATAAAAACAACTGCACTGGACCTTTAAGTGCTTTCCACTCTTTATGATGCTCAAACCATTTCAAATAACTTGTCTGTCCATGGTGAGGGTGAGACCAAGACACACATGGCATGTAAGATCTCATGGTAAGTCTTTAATTCAGTAAGTCACAACAATATAGAATTGCACAGCATCTTCACATTGTCCCAGAAAGGGCTTGCACAAACTGTAAGTTAGTCTTTACAGCTGCCCTGTATATACAATTAATTAAAAGCCTTTGGAAAGTAAAATACAGTCATTATAAATAGAATAAATAAAATGTACAAACTTGATTTATTTTTAGTTCCCATGGTTTATGTCCCTAATATGTTCCCTTATATACAAGATGAGTTGTATTCACTAGTGCTTTTTAATAATTTATTTCCATTCGGAAAATACATTTCCCTCTGTCCCTCTGTGTTCACGTCTTGATAAGGCCCTCTAGAAAGTCTTTCTCCACCATCTCCTCAATGTTCTGCCGTGCCCGACTCCAGAACACTTTTTGGCTCTCCAGCTTGCCCTCCTTGTTGGGGAAGGAGGGCCCAGAGTGGCTGGGGGCAGCATTGCGGCTGCTGGCCTTACTGTTGAACACCTGGCTGAGCAGGTTGAAGAAAGGGAGGAGCTGCTCCATACTGCGGATCACGTAGAGCGTCAGGGTGAGGTGGCCCGGTTCCCAGGACAGAGTACGCAGGGAACAGTCCTCCTCTGGGTTCTTCTATGCGAAGGAATGGATGGAAACAGATGACAGCAGAATGATCAAAGAGATGTGATTTTATATAGCTATGACTACACATATTAAACTCAACAAAAAAAAGAAACGTCCTTTTTTCAGGACCCTGTCTTTCAAAGATAATTCGTAAAAATCCAAATAACTTCACAGATCTTCATTATAAAAGGTTTAACTTCTCTAGGGTAGGGGGCAGCATTCGGAATTTTGGATTAAAAGCATGCCCAAATTAAACGGCCTGCTACTCGGGCCCAGAATATATGATATGTACACAACTGGTAGATTTGGATAGAAACCACTCTAAAGTTTCCAAAACTGTTAAAATAGTGTGAGTATAACACAACTGATTTGGCAGGTGAAAACCTGAGAAAAATCCATTCAGGAAGTTGTTTTTTTTGTTGGTTTTGCAGTTTTCTATTCAATGCCATTACTGTATCCATCGACTTAGGACTCAAATTGTAGTTCCTATGCCTTCCACTAGATGTCAACAGTCTTTAGAAATTGTTTCAGGCTTGTATTCTGATAAATGAGAGAGTAAGACCAGTCTGAATGAGTGGACCCTACCGTTTCACAGAGCTTTTTCATGCGCAATCCCGAGAGAGTGCCTTTCTTGTTTACCTTTTATATTGACCATCTTATTGTCCGGTTGAAATATTATAGATAATTTAGGCTAAAAACAACCTGATTATTGAATATAAACATCGTTTGACATGTTTCTATGAACTTTACAGATACAATTTTGATTTTTTTGTCTGCGTTTGAGCCTGTGGATTACTGAAGAAAACACACAAACAAAACTGAGGTTTTTGGATATAAAGAGACTTTATCGAACAAATGAATGTCTTCTGAGTGCCACCATATGAAGATCATCAAAAGGGATTAATTTTATCAGCGCTACAGGGAGACAGGACGGACAGCTGATCGTCCTCACAGTGGCAAACCACGTGTAACAAAACCTGCAGAGGATCGGTACATCTGAACATCACACCTGCGCAACAGGTACAGAACGGCAACAACAACTGCCCAAGTTACTCCAGGAACGAACAATCCCTCCATCAGTGCTCAGTCTGTCCGCAATAGGCTGAGAGAGGCTGGACTGAGGGCTTGTAGGCCTGTTGTAAGGCAGGTCCTCACCAGACATCACTGGCAACAACGTCGCCTATGAGCACAAACCCACCGTCGCTCGACCAGACAGGACTGACAAAAAGTGCACTTCACTGACAAGCCGCGGTTTTGTCTCACCGGGGGTGATGGTCGGATTCGAGTTTATCGTCAAAGGAATGAGCGTTACACCAAGGCCTGTACTCCGGAGCGGGATCAATTTGGACGTGGAGGGTCCGTCATGGTCTGGGTCGGTGTGTCAACATCATCAGACTGCCTGCAATGACAAGCTCAATCTCAACTCTGTGCGTTACAGGGAAGACATCCTCCTCCCTCATGTGGTACCCTTCCTGCAGGCTCATCCTGACATGACCCTCCAGCATGACAATGCCATCAGCCATACTGCTCGTTCTGTGCATGATGTCCTGCAAGACAGGAATGTCAGTGTTCTGCCATGTCCAGCGAAGAGCCCGGATCTCAATCCCATTGAGCATGTCTGGGAACTGCTGGATCGGAGGGTGAGGGCTAGGACCAATTCCCCCCAGAAATGTCAGAGAACTTGCAGGTGCCTTAGTGGAAGAGTGGGGTAACATCTCATAGCAATAACTGGCAAATCTGGTGTAGTTCATGAGGAGGTGATGCACTGCAGTACTTAATGCAGCTGGTGGCCACACCAGATACCGACTGTTACTTTGGATCCCCCCTTTCTTCAGGGACACATAATTCAATTGTTGTTAGTCACATGTCTGTGGAACTTGTTCAGTTTATGTCTCAGTTGTTAAATCTTATGTTCATACAAATATTTACACATTAAGTTTGCTGAAAATAAACCCAGTTGACAGTGAGAGGACAGTTGAAGTCGGAAGTTTACATACACCTTAGCCAAATATATTTAAAACTCAGTTTTTAACAATTCCTAGTAAAAATTCCCTGTCTTAGGACAGTTAGGATCACCACGATCTCGGCATTATATATATACAGTTGAAGTCGGAAGTTTACATACACCTCAGCCAGACATGTTAGCTCAGTTTTTCACAATTCCTGACATTTCATCCTGGTAAAAGATTCCGGTCTTAGGTCAGTTAGGATCACCACTTTATTTTAAGAATGTGAAATGTCAGAATAAGAGAAAGAATGAGAAAGAATTTATTTCAGCTTTGATTTCTTTCATCACATTCCCAGTGGGTCAGAAGTTCACATACACTCAATTATAATTTGGTAGCATTGCCTTTACATTGTTTAACTTGGGACAAACGTTTCGAGTAGCCTTCCACAAGCATCTCACAATAAGTTGGGTGAATTTTGGCCCATTCTTCCTGACAGAGCTGGTGTAACTGAGTCAGGTTTGTAGGCCTCCTTGCTCACGCACACATTTTCAGTTCTGCCCACAAATTTACTATGGGATTGAGGTCAGGGCATTGTGATGGCCACTCCAATACCTTGACTTTCTTGTCCTTAAGCCATTTTGCCACAACTTTGGAAGTATGCTTGGGGTCATTGTCCATTTGGAAGACCCATTTGCGACCAAGCTTTAATGATGTCTTGAGATGTTGCTGCAGTATATCCAGAATTTTCAAACATCATGATGCCATCTATTTTGTGAAGTGCACCAGTCCCTCCTGCAGCAAAACACCCCAACAACATGATGCTGCCACCCCTGTGCTTCACGATTGGGATGGTCTTGCAATCCTCCCCATTATTCCTCCAAACGTAACAATGGTCATTTTGGCCATACAGTTCTATTTTTGTTTCATCAGACCAGAGAACAGTTCTCCAAAAATGGTTTTATATGGTTTGTATTTACGTACTATTGTTTGTACAGATGAACGTGGTATCTTCAGGTGTTTGGAAATTGCTCCATAAGATTAACCAGACTTGTGGAGGTCTACAATTTTCTTTCCTGAGGTTTTGGCTGATTTCTTTTGATTTTCCCATGATGTCAAGCAAAGAGGCACTGAGTTTGAAGGTAGGCCTTGAAATACATCCACAGGTACACCTCCAATTGACTCAAATTATGTCAATTAGCCTATCAGAGGCTTCTAAAGCCATGACATGATTTTCTGGAAAGGCACAGACAATTTAGTGCGTCAACTTCTGACCCAGTGGAATTGTGATACAATGAATTATAAGTGAAATAATCTGTCTGTAAACAATTGTTGGAAAAATTACTTGTGTCATGCACAAAGTAGACCGACTTGCCAATACTATAGTTTGTTAACAAGAAATGTGTGGAGTGGTTGAAAAACTAGTTTTAATGACTCCAACCTAAGTATATGTAATCTTCCGACTTCAACTTTATGTGCTTTGTTGGTGTGCCATTATCTGACTTGATTGCCTGCCAGAATTTTTTTCTTTTTCAAATTAGCAGCTGACATTTACATTTCTCAAGTTTAATTTTTGTTGTCACGTGGGGAAAGCGCCCTAGCGCTCCCATTGGCTCAAGGGTGTGAAGTTATCCCTGACGCTCATCCAAGATTCTACATGTTGAATCGTGAAAGACTGCCTCACTCTGGACCACCGGCAGGTGTCCCCTGGAACACACCGCGGGGACTGCAGCTGATGTTCACCCACTGATGGCCTTCGGAAAAGATTTTCAGGCTGCTAAACTACTGACCTTAGGGGTACACTAAGTTGTCCCAAATGTCAGTAATAGCTAAAGTTACCAAGGTCATTGCGATTGGTCACTTTTGCTAATGTGGGTCTATGTCTAGCCTTGCATTATGTTGCTTTGAAGGTAGACCAGAGCAGTTACCTTGGCTCGTTTCCTCAGCAGCTTGGCTAGTCGGACAACGTAGGGTTTGAACTCTCTCTGGTGGGTCCCCTGGCGTCTCACCTCCAGGCCCGAGTCATCAGATGCCTCGGGGATAAAGGCCCAGCGGTACCTAAGAAAGAACACAACCAATGCCCAAACTTTACACACACACAATCCTTTTCACACTTCTGAACAAAAAAACACACACAATGTATGACAGAAAGGACAAAGTGACAGGAAAATATAGGAGCTATCACTGAATGATTTCGTTCAGTACAAAACGTGTGAAAAGGCTTGAGGACCTCACTGGGTAATAGTGATGCGACATACTTTCATGTGTTCTGAAACACAATCTGTGCTTAAACCTTTTATAACCTTCCAAAAACAAATCTAAAGGAGAGAGTGCAGTGTGCATTATACAGTCTTCAGATGAATGTACTGCATGCGAGTGTATGAACCCAGGCAGGAGTAGTGGGCTAGTACACACATCTGGAACTGGGGCAGGCTCTCGGAGGGCAGTGCCAGGGCCAGGTCCAGCAGTTTGCAGGCAGACAGGTAGAGGTTGAGCCAGCGCTGGCTGTTGTAGGAGGTGGAGAAACCGTTCCCTCCAGAGTAGGTGGTCTCCAGGCCAGCCACCGATGGACCCGACGTCCTACAGGTCAAACCCAGATGGAAACATGACCAACGCATACACACGGCATAGACTCAGACGGAACGGACCAGTTTCCTGGACACAGATTAAACCTAGCCCTGGATTCAAATGCACTTTCTGTCAAACTGAGAATCTCCATTGAACATGCGTTTAAATTCAGGTCTACTCTTAATCTGTGTCCAGGAAACCAGCCCTACAGGTTGAGGATACACATTGGTAGTGGAAGTTTCCCCACCATACAATCTAAAGCGTGTTGAGCACCTGAAACTCAATAAATCCAATCCATCATCATCATCATCATCATCACGGCACATCATTTCTATGGCAGGAAAAACACACATTCTCTCACTGTCATGTATTAATCAATGTCCACTCCCATTTGGTGGATTGACAGTTACCTTGACATGTCCTCATCTGCAGTAAGCTCCTGCTCCATGAGTAAAAATACCTGAACCTGAGAGGGAGGGAATACATAGGTAAGTAAATAGGAAAAAAGCCACACACTGTTAGGATTATATATAACGATCTATTACCTTGGTCGACGATCTATAGTACAGTAGTTCGAGACAAAGGGGATGATCGCCACAACTCAGTAATCGAAAAAGTATTGCAAGAACAACAGTTGGGCTTATTTATCCAATCAAGACACCCATTACTTCACTTAAAAAGCCGACATTATCTCTTGGAAATTCTATCAAAATATTTATAAACAGCGGGACAAACAAACGCAGAGGTGTTTGAGGCTTGGCGTAGGCCTTCATCAGGCTGCCCATCGGCAGATGGCGCTTGTGTCTGTGTGTGACTAAGTGCGGTGTGTGTTCTGTAGCGTGCTCTAGCTCTCTCTCACCAGTTCAGTGATCATGGTGGGCCACAGTGAGGTGAGGTGTTGAGGAGACATACGCAGCAGTAGAACTCTGAAGAACAGGAACACTTGGGCATGGAGGATGGGCACCTGGGGCAGACGCAGACTCTCCACCAGCCGCTCTGATGGGGGAAACACGCACTCATGCAAGTCAATACACCATCCGCTGTGTGTGTAAATATTTGAAAACAGAAGGATGTGTGTGTTTGTGTCTTAGTAGTGTGTGTTTGTAAGCTTGGAGGGGGGGTGTTTGCGTGCGTGCCTGTCTGCATGTACGTGTTTACCCTGTATGTCAGGTAGGTATTTCTGGTACTGGTCCACCTCGCTGCTGTAGATGGTGAAGGCCAGGCGTTTGAGCAGCATGGCTCTCTGCTCCAGCTCTGCGTCTCGGTTAGAGAACAGATTCAGAGAGCTGCTCTGAGCCACCGCCACACGAGCTGCAGACACACACACACACGCCTTAAATACTATACTATAACAGTTATAATATAAAGTCGACCCATATATTTACCTGTAAACCTCACATACAACTACACACAGAAATTCTCATTTAGAAGAATCAGGCTACTAATTATACTTACTCATAAGATCTCTAAACGTGGTCTTGTCGTGGGTCATAAGATGATCAATGATGGCTCTCCAACTGGAAAATGCAGGAGAGGATGTCAGATAGAATCCTATTATATGAAGCACATATAACAATAATACACAAACCCCTGTCCCCTCCCCCACACACACTCAACAATTGTCAACTCACTGGCTGACACAGGAGGAATCCATCTGGAAAAAGGTGTGGTCCATGAAGAGGTCGAAGGCTTCTTTCTTCCAGGCCCGCCGGGTGTACTGGTACCCACTCAGGCTGCTCAGCAGCTGGATACATGCCCGGTAGCTGGGGGCGTTGTGGGCACTGCCAAGGAAGAGGGCACAGAGACACAGTGCACATTAGAGATAGGACCCAGACATGACCAGACCAGGAAATACCGGGCCCTAGTCATACAGCGTGGGAGTGTTTCCTAGGCAGATCTCATGGGCATGTTATTTAGTAACTGAGGAGCCGGGAGTGCTCAAGGCTCTAGCGGAGGAGTGTAGTGTATTGGCTGGTCCATCCCTACCTGTGGTTGCGGAGGTAGGGCACGACATAGTGCATAATGTTCACCAGTAGAGGTATCACCCTCTCTTTCTCGTCACTGTAGAACACCATGTCTAGGAGATGGGCCAGCACCTGACAACACACAACCGCTACTCTCAATACTCGGCACTGTTCAGATAGGATACATGGAAACAGCGTGCTACCCTAAAAAGTACTATAAAACCTAGCACATTGCGATATTGCTTTAAAGATACATCCGTGCGCTACAGCAGACATAAAGCGACCAATAAACACTCACGCACCGCAATGAGTAAACAGGTAAACAAGTAAACATGAGTGACATAAGCTTAAACAACGGGAAGAGAGGGAGGGCTGTTTATAACACTAAAGCAAGAGAGGCACAGTCAGTGGCTCCGGTTTATATTTGGCTTCAACAGCGACTGTGGCCAGAGAAGGATTTATTGCTTTGCTAATAGTGATTGAGGTTGGGCTTGGGGAGGGAGAGCTGATCGTAAATCAGCTGAGTGCGAGTCGACTGTGTGTGGGTCCCAATAGCAGAAGCAAGGCTGTTGGTAGCCGTGAGTAGAGAGGACGCACGGATGGACGGACACACCCCGACAGACAAGGCGGCCAGACAGAGCAGAGCGCTTGGTGTTTTACCTCCGCTAGCAGTGTGAGGGCGTGAACGCTGTACACAGATGGAGTGAAGCTGGACGCCTCCATCACTGTGAGCATTAGATCTGAAACACACACACGCGATTAGTGGCACATCATATGCAGCAGACACACATGCAGACGCACGCTTATACGTGAGCACAATCAAATGTCCACACTAACATAACCTACCATTTTGAATGCATTCCCAATACATCAGGTCATTGTAAGTGGTATGATAGTGTGGATATTGAAACACAGCCATACATTGTCACACAAGAAACACCTCTGAAATCGGCACATTCCTGATTAAGGGTGTGTTCATTAGGGGCCAAATGGAGGAAAACGGACTGAATCAGGGAGGGACTTCGCTGGACTTGTCCAATAAGAATTTGGTGCCCCAATGAACATGAAGCTGACGTATTGTACACAACTAGCACAGACAGCCAGGGTCCTCTCATCGCTCCTACCCTCTACGTCTTGCTCCAGGCTGGTCCCGTCCACCACGATCTGTGGCGACGCCTTGACCTCCAGGTTCCTCCTCAGCCACGTGGTCTGCTCCAGAGAGGAGCCTGCGATGGTTCCGATGGCCTCCACCACCTTGTGGGTCACATCCTGCACACACACACACGGACACAGACAGTGAATAATCATACTGGCTTCATTACAATACTGCCATACCACTTAAGTAAAACGCATGCCCAATACATTGCTTCAATCCAATTGGTATGCTGGGGTAAATAATGGAACGGAACTCTTGAATTGAATTTATTTGGGTAAAAACATGTTCAGCAATATGTACATTGTATTCCCAGAAGATAGCACATTCAAGTATTATTCAAAACACTTGATTCCGAAGTGGTCCTCGATGGGGCTTACCCCAATGAATATTATCTTATATTTTCTAGGAGATAATTGTGAATGTCATCTTTAAGACAAAATAAATAGTGAATCCTTTTGCATGGGACTGAGGCTTACTTGCAGCTCCCGCTGGTCCTTCTTGCTCTCCAGGTTCGGGTTCTTGAGGATGAACTCATTCAGAACTCTGGGGAAGAGACAGATGGATAGGTTAGTCTGGTAGCTGCATATGTACAGCGTAGATAAGGGGACGGGAGTGATGTTGGAAGGGAGAGAGGGCAGAGTCTCCGAGAGTGTTGTAAAGCTCAGTTATATAGTAAGGAATCGCAGAGCTCTTCCCCTTTGTGGTTGTAGCTTCCAAACAACAGGCTCACAACGTCACGTGGATATCCACGTATCCAGCAGTGTCAACGATAGCTTGCAAGATTCTCCCTCCTCCTCCAATTAGCTAATTCGAGCCCTGAATGCCCTGAATGCTGATTGGCTGAAGGCTGTGGTATATCAGGTGCTTTAATTACTTCAGTAAGCAGATTATAATAGTAATAAGGCACCTGGGCATTTGTGGTATATGGTCAATATAACACGGCTAAGGGGTGTGTCCAGGCGTTGCATTGCGCGTAAGAACACCCCTTAGCCGTGGTATATTGGCCATATACCACACCTCCTCGGACCTTATTGCTTAAATGTATCCTTGTGTCTTCATCCCCTTATTGAAATTGACTGGTCTTCGGTAGCTTGATCACTAGAGGTAGTGCCTGGTATAATTTATATTTATTTTATTTAACTAGGCAAGTCAGTTCAGAACCAATTCTTATTTACAATGACTGCCTACCCCGCCCAAACCCGGGCGACACTGGGCCAATTGTATGGCGTCCTATGGGACTCCCAATCACAGCCGGATGTGATACAGCCTGGATTCGAACCAAGGACAGTAGTGACGCCTCTTTCACTGAGATGCAGTGCCTTAGACCGCTGCGCCACCCCGGGAGCTGGTGTGTGTGTGTGGTCTAACCCCAGTATGAGGAACTGTCCAGGAGCAGGCAGCCCCAGCTGTACCGAGTCCTTCAGTAGGGCCAGCAGAGACGGCCAACTGTCCACCAGACCGGACACAGGGATCCTACATGGACCGACAGGCAAGATACAGTCACAAACAATGTTCTAATGATGGGTCAAGTAATAATTTAAGTCCGATACCTTTATAATCAGTTTCGTAACAATAATAGTAACGCTACAGAACTCAATGAATTAGACTATCGAAGTAATGAAATTATCTGAAATTAAATCAATTGTATTCTAAACGATCAACACACTTGACATACAAAAATGTCAAACTAAACATGACATCGCATGAACTAAACTACAAAAGAGGTGAAACTCAAACTAATTGATTGTTTTAGGATTCACATGGATTTTCATTGCCAACATCTCATATATTTGCTACCTATGCTCAACACACTTGACAGACAGGTGGAGGAGGGCAGTTGGTCTCACCTCTGAACGTAGGCATAGAAGAATTGCAGCATGCACACCTCCAGAGACAGATGCTTCTACGGTGAGAAAGAGGGAAGACGAGTGAGAGAGGGGGAGAGAGGGTTGAGGAAGAGGTGACACTGGACTACATTACATTTCATTAGAACATAATGAGGTTGTGGCAGGGAAGCTGCCAGTTTACTTTGATATACTGTAACAATAACATGGTATCTGTCCAATCAAATCAAAATCTAATTTTATTGGTCACATACACATGGTGAGCAGATGTTAATGCGAGTGTAGCGAAATGCTGGTGCTTCTAGTTCTGACAGTGCAGTATTATCTAACAAGTACTCTAACAATTCCTCACCAACTACTTAATACACATAAATCTAAAGGGGTGAATGACAATATGTACATATAAGTATACGGATGAGCGATGGCCGAGCGGCATAGGCAAGGTGCAGTAGATGGTATAAAACACAGTATATACATGTGATATGAGTAATGTAAGATATGTAAACATTATTAAAGTGGCATTGTTTAAAGTGACGAGTGATCCATTTATTAAAGTGTCCAGTGATTGGGTCTCAGTGTAGGCAGCAGCCTCTCTGACTTAGTGATGGCTGTTTAGCAGTCTGATGGCATTGAGATAAAAGCTGTTTTTAAATCTCTCGGTCCCAGCTTAATGGTAACATGTAATAGTAACAGAGGACCGACATTAGAGTGAATTCGGACTAACGCAAGCAGGAGGCTAGGAGTCGTGCAGCTTTTTACATAGTCATAAACTGTAACAAGGTTAGCGTAGCACAGTGTGTTCTAAGGGTATGTATTGGGAAACGAATATGCCTTGTTTCAACGGTAAAACAGAGCATGCCAGTTTAGATTGCAGGCTATTGGGAGACCGCAGCACCAACCTTCTCTTTGGCAATGGCCGGCGGCTGCTTCAGGACCTCTTTGACCGTCTGCATCACGGTCTCAGTCCTCATGGCGCTGACCGACCGTACCAGCTCCACCAGCAACAGCTGCTCCTCACTGGCAGTGGGGATCACCTACACACACACACACACACACACACACGGGGTAAGAGACCTCTGCGCCCTGCCATTAACCACAAAATGTATGTGTTTAGTAAGGGTTTCTGTCATGTTGGTTTCTGGAGCTTACCTTGTAAGCGGTAGTGGTCTTGACCTGCTTCCTCTCGTTCCACACGTAGGCGATAGCTGCCATGAAGTGAGCTCCATGGTTCATGGAGATGGGTCCTAGCAGCTCCAGGATCTGCTGACGCAAGTTCTGAGGAGAAAGAGGATCGATTGAGCGCTCTACGCAGTGTCAGAAATAAGACCAGGCCGACGGGCAGTGGACGGTCCATCCTCCTTCAACAATGTTATGGTCCTGGGGAAACACACATGTTGTGCAAGCTTTTGTTCCAGTCCAGCGCTAATGGATACTTCGCCAAATCCTCAAATCAGGAGTACTGGGCTGAAACAAAAGCCTGCACATCCTGTAGGGGGCATAGGAGCAGGATATTTACGAGCTAGTAACATAGGCATTTTGCTGCATCCACTATGACACCTGCTAAACTGTGTCCACTACCAAGAAAAACTTTGTTTTGATTATATTGAAGAACAATGATCTGGGTATCAACTGCAGGCACTCTTTTCACAGTATCGTGTAGACCCAGACTGAACTGTGCTGGCTATTATCACATTGTCCATTTCAGCACAGTTCCAGCAACTCTGGATGGATGAGTAACCAGAGCAGCTCAGTACAGCTTGGTTCGGCTCGCCTTAGTTCGATTCAGTACTGTGAAAAGGCTTAGGGTCAGGGTGTAGACGCAGTACCTTGGTGGATCCCAGGTTGATGTTGGAAGTGGATGCAGCGGAGGCGGCGGCTGGCCGGTCAGAGCAGTCGGCCTGGTACAGGACGCTCCACAGCAGGGTGACGGAGGACATGATGGTGTGGAGGATGGACAGGATCCCTGAGCGAGCCTCCGCCAGGTGCTTCTGGTCTACACTCGCCTGCAGCTGAGAGGAGAGATAGGGACATGGAGATACAGTCACTGGTTAAAGTCTGCACACCCCTTGCAGTCTTCATGTTTAGTTGCCTTAAAATTACATCTGAAAAGGGATTACATTTGATTTTTTCACCCTACCAACATACACAACCTACTCCACATTTTCAAAGTTAAAGAAAA
Organism: Oncorhynchus keta; assembly: GCF_023373465.1. NCBI lineage: Eukaryota > Metazoa > Chordata > Actinopteri > Salmoniformes > Salmonidae > Oncorhynchus > Oncorhynchus keta. Next base: position 53,236,001 of record NC_068454.1, read on the forward strand.
ATGATAGAAACATGAACAAATTCATAAAAAAATGTAAAAGGAAGATGTATTGTCCTCACACCCCAGGGTTAACACTTGGTGGAAACACCATTGGCAGGCATATATTTTTTTTTGAATTGCTCAACTCAGTAAATGTGGATGGGAGACATAGATGGACAGCAATATTCAAACCTTGTCTCTACATTTCCAAGCAGATTTTCAAGTCAGGACTGAGACTGGACTGTTCAGGAACACTCACCACCTCTTGGGAAAGCCATTCTGGTGTGTCTTCGGCATTAAAGCTTGTGTAATTGTCACACTGAAAAATAAAACTCTATCCCAGGGTAGAGAAACCCCTCTTTTGGGTTTCCCTCTAATGTTTTTACCTGGGCTTTGCTTCTTTCATATTTATTTTGATCATGACAAACCTCCCAGTCCCTGCCGGTGACAAGCATACCCATAACTTGATGCTGCTACCACAAAAGCCATGATAATAGCAATCACGGTTTGAATATTGCTGTCCATCAATGACTCCCAACCAAATACACTGAGCTTGAGCAATTTTGACAATAACAATGGATATATGTTGCCCTAAGTGCAAAGTTGGTAAAATCTTATTCAGAATGATTTCCAGCTTTAATGGCTGCCAAAGGTGCTTCCACCAACTATTAACTCTGGAGTGTGAGGCAATCAAGACATTGTATTTTTTTATTTATTAATTTGGGAAAATGTCCTATAATTTTCTTTCACTTTGAAAATGCTGTAGTAGGTTGTGTAGATCTGTACAGATAATGTCATACTCTTTAGATACAATTTTAAGGCAGCAAATTGTGAAGACTGTGCAAGAGGTGAGCAGACTTTCACGAGGCACTGTCAGCACACGCAAATCCTGTGACAGAGTAAAATACATACAAATACATAAAATGATGGAAAAGAACAAGCACACATAGCTCTCTGAGAAGATGTAGGGAGGAATGAGTCAGAGTGCGTGCATGCAATGAAGGGGGTCTATCGATGTGTAAATATGTGACATCAGCATTAAATCAATGCAGATATGACATGTCTGTCTAATAATATATGCCATTTAGCAGCAGCGTGGCTGACTAGCGCCCTCACCTGGTGATACTGGGAGGATGGGTCCAGTAGACAGTAGTGGATGATGGCTGTCACTCCTTCCAGTACTGTTAGAATCAAATCTGGCGGGATGCACAGGGCCATCCACTGAGGTCTGGAAGAGGGATAGTGGGGAAAGTATAAATGAATAGTCGCCGTTTGGTATAAAAAAAAATATTTTGCTGCAAACAATTCATGTTGTCATAGAATATACAGTAACAATGTAGAATCTACTAAGTCATTAGTCAAAGGTGGGTAATTTGAGGCAACTGCTGGTCAAGAGAGCCATTTTGTGGCAGCATCACTTTGTGGCAGCATCAATTTCTTACAAACAAACCCTCTGCTACAAAGCAGCTGTAAATCTATTGCCATGGATATGTACTTCAATTAACCAATTCATCCTCATACTTCACTTCACTAGCTAGGTTCATCCAATAGGCGACAGATTTTCAGGTGAATACTCAAAAATCGTTATAAAAGAACTGTCACAAAAACTGTTAAATAGCAAATGTGCCCACTATGGTCTTGGCACGTGCGCTGTAGACAACAGTTTGCAGATACCTATATGATGACATTATTATGAAGATCAGTTTTATTTGTCAAATGGCAGCCAAGCATCAATTATCATGTCACCAGAATAAGACGAATGATATTTATTGTAAAGGCGCACCAAGCTCATCACCGTGCACTTTCACCAACCTTTTGAAGTTCATCATAACTTATTTCATCTGTAGCCTAATAAACTGCATGCTTTCTACGAGTGGTAGTGGGAGGACCACACAACATATCATCCATCGCGTGACTCCAAGTTTACTTTGGTTATTATATCAAATATTTGCGCATAAATCCACATTTTACTGACACAAAAAGGTCCCACCATGTCGAATCAACCAATTGTCCCCCGACATTTATGAAATTGTCCCAACATTTCCTGTTTCTATTAGCCCGGTCGTGACTTCAGGTAATTCATGAAACGTTTGGATGGAAACCTGGTTACTAACAATCTGCTTGTAATTGTCTTCACACCAGATCCTGGTACAACAATATTCCCACTTTTACACTTCAGTTATTTATCAGACACTTTCATCCAGAGTGACTTACAATCAGTGCATTCAACTTAAGTAGGTAGACCTAAAAACACATACAAACCCTTCAATACAGCCACTAACCAGTACTGATGGATGGGTGGATATGGATGTCTCAGCACCATCTCAAAATGCCTAGCTCATATGCGCCTATAAGAAACTATCCTATAGCAGTTACCTGGTGTCTGTGATGGCGGTCTCATAGCGGTACTGCTGAATGAGGTTATCCAGGTTCCTACAGAGCTGCAGTGTGACCGAGGCCACCACCCTGCGCAGTACCTTGCCCATATAGGGCAGCGTGGCCGTGATCAGGCCGATCCACTGCGGGTGCATCTTACACGCGTGGTGCTGGTGCAGCGCCCGGATCACCGCACACAAGAACATGCCCTGCGCCGTGATAGGCTGCCCGTGAAGGTACTGCAGCGACGTCATTGGCTGCTGTGGGTTCATGTGCTCCACCTCGCCTCCCAGCAGTTCGAAGCCCGACCCTGCCCCGCTCCCAGTCCCTAACGTTACACCCCCTAATGTTACACCCCCCGGGACGACCACGGGCCCCCCGTCGGCGCCCTCCTCGGCGGGCACTAGGACCCTGTGCTCCAGCACCACCAGGCTCTGGAGAAGCCTCAGCAGCTGAGACTGAACGGCGCTGCAGCCGTCCATTTGATCTTCTGAGAGGTTGATGACACTGTCCTCTGAGAGACCCTCCTCCTGGGAGGCCACGTTGACGGAGGCCGCCCGCTGCTCGTGCCACTTCTGGGCCGAGAAGATGGAGGAGAGCAGGCAGTGGAGCACCACCTTCTGGACCTTACACTTGGACAGCACGTCGCTGATGAAGCTGGTAAAGCCTTTGGCCGAGCCGCCGGTCACCTTGGACAGCTCGCTGAAGAGGAGGGTGAGGACCTCCAAGCTGGTCAGCTGCATGGCCCGGTTGCCCGCCAGGTCGGTGGCAGCCGTGCCCACGTGGGCAGAGTAGTAGGAGCGCAGGAAGTAGAGGCAGAGGGAGATGATGATCTCTAGGAACATGGCGCTGCGGAACGAGTGGGAGTGGCTGTCCTGGGAGATGGGGCAGTAGAAGTCCTTACCTGGGAGGAGAAGGAGATTGAACACCACATTATTCTACATTCTAATAACAAGAAACATCCGATTGTATGGCTTTTAGGGTAGCTCTTATCCAGCACAACTTACACCTCTGGAATACGTTTGAATTGTTTAGTTAATTTGTGTTTAACTGTGTATTTATGGATCTAAAAAAAATATGACTTGCCCATGACGGAGACGCGGTGGCGTGCCAGCAGGTTCTGCAGCAGTGACAGCTGGGGTGTGTAGGTGTTGTTGATGCTGGTGGTGGAGATGGCGTCCACGAAGTCCGATGGCACCGCCCGCAGCATGGCGGCAATGGCCGAAAGGGCGTGCAGCGCGCGGGATGAGTCGTACAGCTGCAGGTAGAGCAGCACGTGCTGGTAGAGGGGGTGGATGTTGAACCGAGGCGGTGAGGCAGAAGCTCTATGCCCCACTCTCCCGTTGGGACCATTGTCCCCGCTCACGTCTCCAACCCCACTGGGCGAGCCGGTGTCACTCTCGATCTCGGACACCTCACCTTCTCCGCAGCTGTACCAGTTCTCCAGATCCAGGCTGTCTCCGAAGAAGATGCTGGGCGGCCGGAGCTTCTCGGCCTGCACAGCTTTCCTCTGCCTCTCCTCGTCCTTCCTCTTGCTCTTCTTCACTTTGGGCTTTGCGCCGGGGGACTTGTCTTGCAGACGCTCCATGATCTTCCCCTTGAGGCTGAGCTGGGTGCTGCTGTGGGAGCGCTTACGGGCCCGCTGGTCCACAACGTCCAAACGGAGGCTCCGGTCGTGAGGGGTGGCCGGGCCCGAGCTATCCTGTAGGGTAACGATGGAGGGGGACGAGCTGTGGCGAGTGATGACCTCGTGGTGCCTCTCCCCCTCCTCCCCTGTCTGGTCCGGTGGGGTGACATGGAAGAACCCCAGGGTGCCACCCGCTAACATCTCAAGGCGGTGAGAGGGGGCGTGGGGGCCTGAATCGAGCAGAAGACCGGTCGGCGTATCTGACGAGGAGCTATCGGAGTCCGTCTGCGCCCACGCTTCAGAGGGGGACGGTGTTTCAGGTGGCCCCTCCTCCTCTCCCATACCCACCACCCTGTCTATCAACTCATTTAACACTGACAACACAGCCTCTTCTAGTGAACCCTCCTCATCAGGAACCATACTGTCTGACTCTATAAGGAAAGGGACTTGGTCGGAACCACATCCGTTCACTGTGCTGCAGGTGCTGTCTGGCTCCTCAAAGCTGCCATTGTCTATGGAGGAGGAGTGCGAGCTGCTGGACTCAGAGCCGTGGTGGTGGGGTTCCCCCTGCTGGTCAGGAGGATGGCAGTCACCCCTCATCACCAGGTTCTCACTGCTCAGGCTGAGCAGGGACAGGCTGTCACTCAGAGGGTTGACTGTCAGGCAGAAGGGCTCCATGTCGCCCAATGGCAGCCCTCGGAGCCCTGACTTCAGAGAGTCCCCTGGCATCTGGCTGAAGTCTGAGAAAAGGATGTGACATACTGTTTATGCAAATAAATTAGGGAGTCGAAATGAACAGAACTAGATTCCCTCCAAACCAACGTTCACCAAACGACACTGATCCTTTAGAGCTATAGACTTTTCTTCCAGCCCAACATTAAACAATCATGAGATGAGTGTTGAATCTATTAGTGCTGGGCTGGAACAAAATCCTGCACTGTCCTGTATCTCTTCACGACCACCACCCCTCTACTCACTGTCACAGACTCCCGAGTCCCTCATGTAGATGGGTTCTGAGGTGTCCTGTTCGGCCTGGTCGTTGTGGTTAGGGACCTCCTGGGCCCAGTGGCGCTGGGCCTGGACCCGCTGGATGGACACACGGTGGGTCTTGGGGTGCAGAAGCAGCAGCAGGAGGGGCTCCAGGACGCGGGCGATGTCGTGTCTCTGGAGCACCTGGTTGAGCCAGGCCCGGCTCACTGCGCTGGCCGACGCATCCCAGTAACTTAGACTGTCCAGCATGATAAACAGAGACCTGGGAGGGAGAGAGAGAGAGAAAAGAAGACAGAAGATATTCATTTGTAATGGCAAAGGGGTAGCGTTTCTTTGGTGTGTGTGTGTGTGTGTGTGTGTATATATATTCCCTCCGCTTCTGTAGTTAATGCATTGGTAGTACCCAACTCGCTAACTGCCTGGTACTCAGCACTATTGTCCCTCTAATCCGACTGACAAAAAAAATTACAGCAATAATCCCATCAAACATTTCAAGACTGAATTATAACAATCTGAAAGTGGTGATGGCGGAAGTTCATTCATCTTCATCAATGGCGGTCAAATTATTTTGGGTGGGTGTTTGGGAGTAATCATGCTTGTAAAACTCAGCATTAGGGTACAATGGTTGACCTCATTGTGATCAATCAATTCGAAGAAAGAAATTAAACAACAGGTTGAAACTGAGTGGGAAAACATGGTAGTCATGGATCTTGTTTCAAAGCCGCAACAAATTGACAGCTGATTATTAATTCAAAGCATTTAAGACGTCACATGCGCATATTAGAGCTCATGCATATGTATAAGCCTATAAATCAAATCTTATTCGTCACATACACATGGTTGGCAGAAGTTATTGCGAGTGTAGCGAAATGCTTGTGCTTCTAGTTCCGACAGTGCAGTAATATCTAACAAGTAATCTAACAATTTCACAACTACCACACAAGTGTAACGGAATTAATAAGAATGTACATATATATGAACGCAAGCCCCCCAAAAAAGCCTCAATTAAAATAATGATTGTGCTGTTATAAAATACATATAGCTCTGCCTAAGGCTATCTTAAAGCTTATACATACACTGAGTGTACAAAACATTAAGGACACCTGCTTTTTCCATGACAGACTGACCAGGTAAATCCATGATCCCTTATTGATGTCACTTGTTAAATCCAGTTCAAATCAGTGTAGATGAAGGGGAGGGCACCGGTTAAAGAAGGAGTATTAAGACTCAAGGCAATAGAGCCATGGATTGTGTATGTGTGCTATTCAGAGGGTGAATGGGCAAGACACTGAGTTTTCTAAACATCTTGTGTATATAAATGCCCCTATGCGGTTGACCTCAGACAGTGACGTTTATATCTCACTCTAAAATACTGAGCAGCTGTTCTGTTCCTCTTGAAAGATAATAAAATATCTACTGCTGCACCGTACAGGCGCTGTACACCCCGGTCTCATCATTACCAACACTCCAATCTCTCCTGTCATCTGTCACTGGAAGGTCTATTCTCCTGACTGTCAGGCCTGCCCCCTCTGACACTCCATCAACAAAAGATTTAAGTGCCTTCTAACGGCGTATGTTAGTAGGTGCCAGGCGCACCGGTTTGTGTCAAGAATTGCAACGCTGCTGGGGTTCACACACTCAACAGCTTCCCGTTCGGATTGAGAACGGTCCACCAGCCAAAGGACATCCAGACAACTTGACAACTGTGGGAAGCATTGGATTCAACATGGGCCAGCATCCCTGTGGAACGCTTGACACCTTGTGTCAACACTTGAGTCCCAACGAATTGAGGCTATTCTGAGGGCAAAGGGGGCTGGGGGTTTACTAGCGATGTTCCCGAATAGATTTCACTTGGTTTTCGATGTTGTGGCTTAAGTGGGCTACTGTCCGTTACCAAATTAAGCACTGGGTAGCTTGCAAGGACAGGGTTGGAGTCTGGCATACGTAGTTTGAGCTGGTTAATGCGTGGAGTGAAAGACATTCTTATAAGCCCACAAATTTGTACATGCAATCCCGCTGTAGCCTACAACCGGAGTAGCCTACCCGGCATGATTGAAAAAGGAAGCATGGGAAAGCGCATCCTCCATATCCTATTTACACTATTAGAGTGCATACGGATTACTTGTCTTTTTTCCCCTGTTCCTGCCTAGCTGATAATGGCACCATTCTAAGTCAAAAACAATCATTCACAGTTAAAGTTGCCAAATAACTATAAATCAACCGTACAGGACCTCCATGTACGCACTCAGCTCAATAATCGTTTGGGGAAAATGTCCTTTCTATTTTATTCTGGCTAAGATCAAATATATTCGTATAACTCTAAAATAATATAATGGTATGGGAATTAAGCATATCTTGTCTGCTCAATGAACTAGTCTACAGCCTAGGCTGCCATTCTATGCTATTCAGTTCTTCTGAGACACATTCCATTCATATGTTTCTTCATGGATTTATTGTCATGGCGTATATTAATAATCCACTGAGCGTCAATCTAAGTAACCTCATTTAAAAAAGATCCCTATCAAAATAGGGTCAGATTATGGTAGAGACATGTTTTTAGCATGGGCTGCATCTCAATCCATCCAATGTCAGCAACAGTGGCATTTGTCGGACCATTAGACATCCCGAAAATCGGTCCTCTCACAAAAACATCTGTAGCCTCCGAAAGGTATGTGTGTGTGTGTGTGTGTGTGTGTGTGTGTGTGTGTGTGTGTGTGTATGCGAGAGACAGAAAAAGAGTATGAGACATGTATCACATTAATATATGAGCAGCTGTTTTGTCCACACTTGATAAAACAAGGGACAAAACCAAACTTTTACAGTGGCAAGTCAATAGAGAGGGAAGGCCTACCTGTCAAAGGTACGGTTGAAAGGGGAAGACTTGGTGATGTTCAAGTCTCTGGTCAGATGCCAAAGCACAGAGAACTTCACATGGGCCTCGAGACGGATTTTCTGAGAAAACACACAGAAGTCTTTAGATGACGTGTGTGTCGGAGCATATTCCTTCAGGCATACAGGACTCTTACAAGCATACCGTGAAGCTGTGTGTGTTCCTATGTGTCTGACTGCACATGTACTGGGCAGACCAACCTTGTCTCTGTGCATGAGCTGCTGGCTGATGACGTCCTCACAGGTGCTGGAGGAGGGCACCAGGTTGTGGAGCTGGTAGAAGAGCTCCACGCTGCGCTGGTGGTGCTGAGGGGCCCCCTCCCCCAACTGTCCCCAGAGGATAAGGGCCACACTCTGGAGAGGTGAGGGGGAAGGAGGAGGGAGGTCGTGTTACAGAGAGACCTAAAGCTTGTGTCATGGTGAGAGATTTCTTAGGATAGGTTTATTACCATTTATCATGCTGAAAAATGTATTTATCAACATACGTTTCTACCATTTATCATGCTGAAAAATGTATTTATCAACATACGTTTCTACCATTTATCATGCTGAAAAATGTATTTATCAACATACATTTCTACCATTTATCATGCTGAAAAATGTATTTATCAACATACATTTCTACCATTTATCATGCTGAAAAATGTATTTATCAACATACATTTCTACCATTTATCATGCTGAAAAATGTATTTATCAACATACATTTCTACCATTTATCATGCTGAAAAATGTATTTATCAACATACATTTCTACCATTTATCATGCTGAAAAATGTATTTATCAACATACATTTCTACCATTTATCATGCTGAAAAATGTATTTATCAACATACATTTCTACCAGAGACCTAAAGCTTCCAAGATGTGTCATACTTATCAACATACATTTCTACCATGTATCATGTTGAAAAATGTACTTATCAACATACCTTTCTACCATTTATCATTTGACCATTTACCATGGTGAGCAATGACAAAGAGAAAGTTTCTTCCATTTATCATGCTGAGCTACACTCTGTGTCCTCTGTACTGAACCACCTCTAAGCATCTCAACCATATCAGATGCAAATAAGCCACACATTTCCTCCCTGTGACTTACCTTGAAGAAGTCCGTCTTCTCTGCGATGTACTTCAGGATTCCCTGCGTGAGTGGTGGCCTGATCACCACAGCAACGCGGCCCTGGCTGGGGCTCATGGGCTGGGTGGAGTCGGGGTTACCGCCGGCGATGCTGCCCTCGGCGGTGACCATGGCGACAGACTGGGTGAGGCCCACCAGGTCCATGACCAGGGAGATGGCCACGGCCTGGACGCTGAAGTCACTGGCCAGGCAGCAGGCGTCCATCAGGGTCTGCAGCCACACGGCAGGACACATCTGCTCGCTGTCTGCAGGAGAGAATAGAAACGATACCGTATTGAGAAAAAGGGAGAAGACATACAACAGTAAATAGCTATAGTCCAGATGTGCTCATCTAACACAAAGTAGATATGCTTAACATATGGAGAAGGGTATGGGATTATCATATCAAAATGGAATGTAGTTAACCGCTTCTCCAGCCATAGTGGAAATCTGTTAATCTGCACAGAGCCGGTATTGTAACTAAAACGTGGTCAGACTGTCCGTCTGTCTTACCAGTCTGCTCCTTAGGCGGAGGCGTTGACTTGAGGTTGCCCTCGGCGATGTAGACGGGGAAGCTGGAGCACTCCAGGAAGAGCTGGCAGGCAGCGGTAAAAGCCGCCAGACACTCCCTTTGCCCCGGGACCTCAACCACGTCACGGCCGTTGTGCTGGGCACCGCCCTCTGGTTCCGCTCGCACCACATCGCTCCTCTCGCCCCCAGGTCCCTCTACCATCCCCGGGGTGATGTAAAGGGTGACCAGGCGAGAGAGGAAGTGCTGGAAGTGCTCCAGGCAGCACTGCATGACGGGCTTGTCCTGCGGCTTGTTCTGGGAGGCTGGGAGGGAGCTGCTGCAGCCCGTCTTGAGGGAAGGCTGAGTAGGTGCTGGTTCCTCAGAGGCCTGGTACTGGACAAAGTCTGTGAAGCCACTCTCGGAGGAGCGACTGCTGTTGGGGTTCTCCCCTATCTCAAACACCTCACCAGTGGGGAGCTCCAGAGTAGCAGGCAGGGGCTGGGGAGAGAGAGCAGGAAGAAGAGAGGAGAAAGGAGAAGAGAATCAAACACAGACAGTAACAATACATATCAGGAGTGGAAACAAAAGGTGTCCATCTTAAAAAATCTGGAAACCGAAAAGAGTACCCCTGTATTAGGATGGCCAGCGGGGACCAAAGTGCATCATAAGAGTGCAGATCTCTCAGGAGACTAGGAGGGAGAGGATTTCTAAGCACTCCCTGACAGACCCCCCTCCCTCCACCTTGGGCACCCACAGCAGACAGGGAAGTGCACAGCTGATGCCCCAAACTGAATGGACTCCTCTACTACACCCTACATACAGCTCCCTCCCTGCATCATGCCAGCCAGCTTAGGACAGATCGACAGACAGCCCCACTCCCACATTGCCATGCCACAAGAAAGCTCCAGGGCATTCTCAGCATGCAGTGTAGCGGGCTGAGGCTACACATTCTGGCGCCAGGACTCAGATGGCAAACTACGTCCTGTAAATGTCCCCAGGAGGGTAGCTGGAGAACAGGAGGAAGGGAGAGAGGGAAGCCTTCCACACCAATGGAGCAAACAGACCCAAGGGGAAGCCATCGGGTGGGCTGATCCTCCTCAGAGAGAAAGAGAGGCTCAGCTGTTTGTTAGTTACCACTTGTGTGTGTCTCTATGTGCTCCCCTCCCCTGCACCTCTCCCAGGCCTCTACCTCCAGCCTAGGATTCTGTCAGCTTTTAGTCAAGCCTTACTGAGCACTGAAACACTACCAGACCGCCAGGTAACAGACAGGGGGGCGGAGAAAGTAGACTGATCCAAGCTTCTAACACCTCTGTCTGGGGAGAGAGGGAGGGACAGTGCTCCAGCTTCCCTCCAGTCCTGGAGCGGGGACCACCCAGCCAAATTGAGGGGGTAGAAGGGTGGGGGCCAGCTCAGGGACCAGGGAACACCATGAGGGCCTTGGATGGTTGTTTATGTTTTTGAGGGCGAGGGAAGCAGACCAAACTGAGGAGCCCTGCTCTGATGGCTTTATTTGGCAGGAAGTGAAAGAAGTGACATTCGTGTACTACCAAAGGTAGTCAGTCATCAGTTTGGAGCTGACAGATGGACAAAGTTTTAATTTTCAAAGTGAGAATCAATGAACGTGGGTGTGTAGGGGGAAGTATGTTTGCTTTTGAACATAATTTGGTTCCATTTCATCTCCGCTGGACAAAGACAAAAGGCAAAAACTATTTAACCTTCGCATGGATTTCACATACTGTTCAGAGATAAAAAAGGAACCGTTTTCTTTTATGATCAACCAAACGCTCAGAGACAATACGCTAAAGCAAACTGTGTTAAGGCAGGGAAGAACTAGGATGACAACAGGATGCTTTCAGATTGAAGCATGATTGAAGCTCATTCATCACCACCAAAAGCTTTACGGGATCAACTGGAACTGGGTTAAAAGCGTAAATCTGGATAGACAGTTAGACAGTTGGTTGTCATGAAAAGGTAGCCAAAAGATGATCCTTATTACCTGGGAAATGTCTGCAGAAAATATTGATTCATCATAAATCTAAGCATCTATTTTACATACATTCTACATATGCATACAATGATAAAAAAAAAAACTCACATATAAACAACAAAAGCTATAGAATATGCTCTGGCTGTAACAACCAAGGTTAATCTAACTCGTATAGGTGTCCCGGGCTGGGGCACCATCTCAGTACTTCTTACCCGTTTCTCCTCCTTAGCAGAGGCTGTGGAGGCGAGGGGGCCCGTGGGCAGGGACAGGGGGGACACCAAGGGGGGCTGCACCTTGCTGAGGATCTTGGAGCAGAGGCGCAGGCAGTGGGTGAGCTCCCCAAGGCCCAGGGCCGGGAGGTGAGAGGTCAGGGCACAAACCATGCGCAGCAGCAGCTGGGGAAGGTGCTCCGTCTGGATCTCTATGTAGGTCTCCTGAAGGGAGGAGGAAGAGGGTGAGAGGGCTCTGGAGAATAGGGGAGTCGCCACTCGCCTGGTGATGGAAATTAGATGCCTAGATTAATCTGGTCAATGCATCACATTACTTGATTTGTGTTTAAAATTGTGAATAGTCCCTGTCAAATAAATGTAATAAAATAAATCGTCAGCATCAAGTATGTCTGAGAAAGCTCTTGTTGGAGATTGAAGTAATTAAAATCAAATTCCGAATCTATATTAGATGTTTATTATTATTAGTTATCGGCACAACGCTGTGGTTAGTCTCTCGATTCTTTAAAATAAGTCTACACATTAGAGAAATAATCTGTGGTTGTTTTGGACCCCAGTACCACGTCCAATGAGTGAAAGGGGGACACCTAGTCAGTTGTATAACAGAATGCAAAAAAAAACTCAAATGTGTCTGAATACTTATGTCAATGGGATATATTTCTGCATTTCATTTTCAATAAATTTGCAACACATTCTATGAACATGTTTTCACTTTGTCATTATGGGGTATTGTGTGTAAATGGGTGAGAACATTTTTTTTTAATCCATTTTAAATTCAGGCTGTAAACAACAAAATGTGGAATAAGTCAAGGGGTATAAATACTTTCTGAAGGCACTGTATATCCTTCCATCAAGACAAAAAATGGAGGCAAGGCAAAAAAAAGGTACATTTTTCTTTTCTTTTTTATTGTTGCCTGCTGCATCTCGGGCTCTGTAGTCGTCACGCTGTTTCTCTTTACAAGAATCCAACCGTTCTTACCTTTCTAACAGTACTAAGCAGGTGCTTGTAGGACTTCAAATGTATAGCGCCTTCAGAAGGTATTCACACCCCTTTTCCCACATTGTGTTGTGTTACAGCCTGCATTGAGATTGTGTCACTGGCTAGGACGAGGGAAGTATTTTTGTTAATACAAATAAATGGAATATGGCTAAGCACAGGCAAAATCCAAGAGGAAAGCCTGGTGCAGTCTGATTTTAGAAATGTTTACAAATGGGTTAAAAACGAAAAGCTGAAATATCTTGAGTCAATAAGTATTCAACCTACTTGTTATGGCAAGCGTAAATAAATGTAGGCGTAAAAATATGTTTAACAAGTCACATAAGTTGACTGGACTCACTGTGTGCAATAAGTGTTTAACATGCTTTTTAAACGACTACCCCCCATCTCTGTACAGTTATCATACAATTATCTGTCCTTCAGTCCAGCAGTGAATTTCGTGCACAGATTCAACCACAAAGACCAGGGAGGCTTTCCAATGGTTTGCCCAGAAAATAAAAAAGTTGACATTCGAATATCCCTTTGAGAATGGTGTCAGTTATTCATTTTACACTCACTACAAAGATACAGATGCTCTTTCCAAATCAGTTGCCAATGCCCAATGGTGATTTCAAAACAGTTACAGAGTTTAATGGCTGTGATAGGAGATAACTGAGTGAGGCTCTAACACTAACATAAATCCAAAATACTAAAGCTTGTACAAAACATAAATATTCCAAAGCATGCATCCTGTTTTAAATAAGGCACTTGTAATACTGCAAGAAATGTGGCAAAGAAATTAACTTTTTGTCCTGAATACAAAGCGTTATGTTGGGGCAAATCCAACAAAAACCCATCTGCGAGTACCACTCTTCATACTTCCAAGTATGGTAGCGGCTGCATCATGTTATGGACTAGTGAGTGCTTTGGGGATAAAAATTAGCAGAAACCAGGCACAGGCAAAATCCTTGAGGAAAACTTGGTTCAGTCTGCTTTCCAACGGACACTGGAAGACAAATTCACCTTTCAGCAGGACGATAACCTAAAACACAAGGCCAAATCTACACTGGAGTTGCTGACCAAGATAACATTGAATGTTCCTGAGAGGCCTAGTTACAGTTTTGACTTAAATCTGCTAGAAGATCTATGGAAAGACTTGAAAATGGCAGTCTAGCAATGATCACCAACCAAGTTGACAAAGCTTGAAGAATTTTTAAAAGAATACGGTGGAAATATTGTACAATCCAGGTGTGCAAAGCTCTTGGAGACTTACCAAGAAAGACTCACAGCTATAGACGCTGCCGAAGGTGATTCTAACAAGTATTGACTCAGGGAATCTAATCAAGATGTATTATTGTTTTATATTCGTTTAAAAATATATATATTAGGCTTTGACATGAGTATTTTGTGTTGACAGTTGACAAAAAATTACAACTAAATCCATTTTTATCTCACTTTGTAAAAAATTAAAAAATATTTGGAAAAAGTCAAGGGGTGGGAATACTTTCTGAAAGCATTGTATTTATATGAGGATGGTACACAATATTACACATTGTTTTAGTAAAAGCCATCAGAGGCTTTTACCCTTTGAAAAATACAACCCCCACTAAAATATTTAATCATGAGCAGGCTTCCTCAAATCATTGTCATCTTACATTGTACCTTTTCCTTGAATATTGTAATGGGCATTTTCTTTACTTTAACAAAATTAATGCTAAAAGAAAAAAGAACAATGGGCAAATGAAGAATAAACTCACATGAAATGTTCAAAAAGCCATAGGCTACTTAAAATATGTGAGCAATGGGAGCATATTATCCTGTGCATGCAGGACAATGAAACACCAGGCTGAAATGTCATTTTCACAACATCCCCCACCAAACTAGGAATATATATATAGTATATTCCCACAAAAAATACAAATTCTATTGGTCTAGGTAGAAATTCCATATTTCAAATAATACAGGCCTATTTCACTCACTCTGGAGTACAATAACCATAATCAAAACAAGAAAAATAACTGAAATACAAATTTGGCTTTAGGAATGTTGCTGGGACGTTGCTAAAATGTTATCCAAGCCATAGTAAACCAGGCAGGCGGGATGAAGGGTGAAGAAGCAGGAGAGAGCCGTACTTTACCTGGCAGATTACCCTCATGCTTCTAGTAGGCTTCAAGGAGAGAGAGAGCAGACAGATTGAACAGACAGGAGCAAGCAGAGCATAGGCCAGAGGACACTGTGTGCAGAACATACCCACGCACAGAAACATCTGCACGCACGCACACCTGCGCACGGCCACAAGCAATCGCACACAGACACGCACAGTAGTACAGGTGTCAGGGGCTTTCCAACCTAGTCTGAATGGAAATGAAGAGAATCATTCTCTCTACTAGAAGATGCAATTACACAGAAGACAGGCAGGTCTACAACCTGTTAATACATTGCACGCGCACACACACACACACACACACACACACACACACACACACACAATAAAGGGATTGCCATGAGCACTCACATTCAGAAACAGACCTATAATTAGTAAATATTCTATTGTATGAGTGCTGATATTTCAATGGCTGTTGTTCTGTTTTGAGAGACTATAGTACAAGTGAGAAAGGAAGGCGGGGTGAGAAGTGTGTGTGTCTCACCAAGGACACAATGTCCAGTAGGAAGTCCACCAGCTGACAGAACTCCACCAATGAGAGCCCTGAGGAATCCGTGCTCCCAGCATTCCCTGGTCCATTTTCTGCCTTCCTGCAAGATGGACAGAGTGACCCATTTACGTCAAACTCAGTTCTCCCATTTACAAACACAAAACAGGATGGTGTTCATCCCGCAAAAAAAAAAAAAAACAGGGTAAAACTTGTCCAATAAGAAATGCTTAAATTTATTGCCTGTTGCAAAACATTTTGCTACGATGTGGCCTAATGGACACCGACTCGGGTTCCATCTCGCAATCTTACTATGTCAGCATACACACATGGAGCAGCACATGCACACAGACCTGCAGCAGTCCTCCAACCAGCGACTGATGTAGTCCCACATGTAGTATGGCTCAAAAGAGTTGAAGAGGAGATTGGCCGTTTTGATAAGCTCTGCAGTTTTCTTGTTCTCTCGCAGTTTGCTGAGGGAAACGATCAATGCGACCCTTAGCTTACAATGGTTATTAAAGCTTTGGCTTTTTTTTTTTTTTACACACACACACACACCACACCACACACACAAACCTGCTGAGATGAGCATGGTCCTTGCTGAACGGGTGGTGGTTCTGCAGGTCCAGCTCTGCTCGGCACTGTGTGTGTAATGTCCTGAACACCTCGATCAGAACGTCCTCCAGGATGGCTGGTCCTGGAACACACAGGATTACAAATCAGTCACTGATCATGTCCATTTACAAATGTATCTGGAACAGTCACAGGGAAAGAGGGTCATTAGGCACCAAATGGAAGGAAATGGACTGAAACGGGGAGTGACTACCTGGATTTGTCCAATAAGTGCTAATTTTAGTTGTCCG
The DNA here is from genome assembly GCF_023373465.1 of Oncorhynchus keta. Taxonomy (NCBI): domain Eukaryota; kingdom Metazoa; phylum Chordata; class Actinopteri; order Salmoniformes; family Salmonidae; genus Oncorhynchus; species Oncorhynchus keta. Next base: position 53,252,198 of record NC_068454.1, read on the forward strand.
TTGTGAAATGTTTTGCTATGATGTTCCCTACTGAACACAGACCAGTAGTGATATGTGGGTCACTATGACCAAAATGTTGTGTGTGTTCTATTCAGTGTGTAACAGTGACATGAATGATATTCACTGCATTGATCTGATGTAGTAAGATACCGTACCGAGTTCAGGTTTGTCCAGCAGGCTGATGAGAATGCGGAAAGGCTTGAGGTCATGCATCAGGACGCTCTCCTCCTCCCCACCTCGGGCCTTCCCTTGCAGGATCCCCACCATTGCCTGCACACACACGGTCAAAACTTCTGGATCAAACCGCATTCAAAAAAAAAAACTGAACGACCAAAGCAACTCCCGAGACAAGACTGCAGAACATGGTTAGCGATATAGTTTCTGGTTGAGATTACATTTTTGGGTTAGGGCCGGAGGACATTTTCCACAGCAAGTCTTCTTTCTGCCCTTCAGTGTGTGTGTGTGTTTCACACGCCTCGTCTAACACAGAAGCGGATGGGGCCCACGGAACAGGCGGTCCCCTGCAGTAGCCCCATTTCCCAGCGGGGGGAGACCCAACAAGTGTCCATGAGCAGATGGCAGATGAACAAATTAAAGCCCTGGTCTGTCTGTCCCAACCCCTGGAGTAACAGGACACATCACATGTCGGTCCCCGCCGTCATATGGGCCAATGCTGTTGGAGCGTGACATTGCATTACAAGGGGGAATAGTGTGTGAGTGTGTGATCGTGGCCCAGGCATGGAGCAGAGTTTGGGAGAGCTTCAAAGGGAAGGCCCCTGGGATTAGGAGGGGTGTGGAAGAAGGGGGCTACAGGCAAACCCCTAAGGGTGTGTGTGTGTGTGTGTGTGTAGGTGGTGGTGGGGGGGGTAGTTTAGAGATTGAAATGGGGCACAGAGGGGGAGCAGTAGGGGTCTGAATTTCACCTGCTGAAAAATGTAAGGCATTTACCTTGTTCCCTTTCAGAAGACCCACTCAAACTTTGAGGTTTTTGAAAATAATAATTTATGCAAATAACTGTGTGTGAGTGTGTAGGTGGGTGGGTTTTTGTGCGTTCAAGGCATACCTGGACCAGCATGTCTTTGGAGTAGGTATTGAAATAGTGGGTAGCGTGGTCCTCAGGGTTGCTCTGTCGAGAGCTGCGAGGGCCTGTCCTCACACCATTGTTGTCAAAGCCTAGGAGTACAGTACAGTACAGTACACACACACACACACACACACACACACACACGACGACAAAAGACAAGGGAGAAGAGGGTGGGGTGAGATTGAGTTACCAGTCATTCAGCAAACAATCAAGCTTTTCTGAGTGTAAAAACATGAGCCCTGCTCAGCCAAGTAGACACTTACCAGCATTTTTTTTTTAAATCCACAGCGAGTAAGAAGCAAATAAGACAAAACAAAGTAGGGAAATAAGCACTGGGATATATGACAACAAGACATGTTACTGCACAAGACATATGGCCAGATGATCATTCCAACAGGTAAAGTCCAACAGCTCAACTGTACGAAGTTGTACAGAACGCATGCAGTGGTATGTATGTGTGCATGTGCTTGTTTGTGCATGTGTACCAGGGTTCCCATTATGAAAATGTGGCGCCGGACTTTTGACCGGCAGCACTTTAATTTACCGGAAATATACTGGACCAATATGCATTGGGTGCATGACCTGATTAGGGCTTCCACCCACGGTGATCAGAATGACATAAATCACATTTTGATTATGGTAATTCATATTCACCCCAGACTTGACTGCCCTTGACCAGCACAAAAACATCCTTTTAGCATCGAATAGCCCCCGCGATATGAAACTTTTCAGGGAGGTCAGGAACCAATATACTCAGTCAGTTAGGAAAGCTAAGGCTAGATTTTTCAAACAGAAATTTGCTTCCTGTAGCACTAATTCCAAAAGGTTTTGGAACACTGTAAAGTCCATGGAGAATAAGAGCACCTCCTCCCAGCTGCCCACTGCACTGAGGATAGGAAACACTGTCACCACCGATAAATCTACGATAATCGATAACTACAATAAGCATTTTTCCACGGCTGGCCATGCTTTCCACCTGGCTACCCCTACCCTGGCCAACATCTCAGCACCCCCTGCAGCAACTTGCCCCCCCCGCTTCTTCTTCACCGAAATACAGACAGCTGATGTTCTGAAAGAGCTGCAAAATCTGGATCCCTACAAATCAGCTGGGCTAGACAATCAGGACCCTCTCTTTCTAAAAATGATCTGACAGAATTTGTTGCTATTACTAGCCTATTCAACATCTCATATCGTCTGAGATCCCCAAAGATTGGAAAGCTGCAGCGCTCATCCCCCTCTTCAAAGGGGGAGACACTCTAGACCCAAACTGTTATAGAGCTATATCTTTCCTGCCCTGCCTTTCTAAAAATCCAAGTTAATAAACAGATCACCAACCATTTCGAATCCCACCGTACCTTCTCCACTATATGTCAACGGAATTTCATAATTCCTATATGTGTTCATTAATTAAAATCACTTGTCTGTTTCTAAGAATTTGTAAGATTCTTATTTGCATAAAATAGACAGGGACCAGTCTTATCAAAATTAGATAATAGTATTTATTCTCGGAGCGCGCTGCCATAGAACCAAGAACAACAGTTTATATACAAAATATGACATCATTGGTTATAGAATGAATCTCCTCCTCTCGACCAAAACAAAGCAGGTTCAAAAGTTTATTCCAACCCACTAGTGCACAATCCTGACACACACTATATCAAGATTAACTTCTAAAGTCTCACCATTATCTACCATTACTTAGTAGACAGTTCCAGAAACAGAAAACCTGGAGAGGCTCTCGCTGTCTTATTTAACAGCCACAGAGTTATAGCTGAGTGGGTACTAATGATCTCCTTTGCTTACTTCAAACACACCACACATACCTCTCCAACTAAGTTGGAATGGTGTTTATTATATTTAATTACTCCTTGTTCATGCTACATAATCTATTCCTTATGAATTAACATTATTAATCAGATATTGTAAAACAGGGTAGAGTTTAATTAGTTATAGTTATATATATATTTTTTTTAACCTTTATTTAACTAGGCAAGTCAGTTAAGAACAAATTCTTATTTTCAATGACGGCCAAGGAACAGTGGGTTAACTGCCTGTTCAGGGGCAGAACCACAGATTTGTACCTTGTCAGCTCGGGGATTTGAACTTACAACCTTTCGGTTACTAGTCCAACACTCTAACCACTACCCTGCCGCCCCATTATTTAAATATAGATATTGTTTAGTCATTATTCATAAAATTCCTATCACTATGCAATCTGGTTACCAAGCTGGTCATGGGTGTACCTCAGCCATGCTCACGGTCCTAAACGATATCATAACCGCCATCGATAAAAGACAGTACTGTGAAGCTGTCTTCATTGACCTGGCCAAGGCTTTCGACTCTGTCAATCACTGCATTGTTTCGGCAGAATCAATAGCCTTGGCTTCTCAAATGACTGCCTCACCTGGTTCACCAAGTACTTTTCAGATAGATTTCAGTGTGTCAAATTGGAGGGCCTGTTGTCTGGACCTCTAGCAGTCTCCTATGGGGGTGCCACAGGGTTCAATTCTCGGGCAGACTCTTTTCTCTGTATATATCAATGATGACGCTCTTGCTGCTGGTGATTCTCTGATCCACCTCTACGCAGACGACACCATTCTGTATACATCTGGCCCTTCTTTGGACACTGTGCTAACAAACCTCCAAAAAGGCTTCAACGTTATACAACACTCCTTCAGTGGCCTCCAACTGCTTTTAAATGCTAGTAAAACTAAGTACATGCTCTTCAACCGATTGCTGCCTGCACCCTCCTGCCCAACTAGCATCACTACACTCTGGAGGGTTCTGACCTAGAATATGTGGACAACTACAAATATCTAGGTGTCTGGTTAGACTGTAAATTCTCCTTCCAGACTCACATTAAGCATATCCAATCCAAAATTAAATCTAGAATTGGCTTCCTATTTCGGAACAAAGCATCCTTCACTCATGCCACCAAACATACTCTTGAAAAACGGACTATCCTACCGATCCTTGACTTCGGCGATGTCATCTACAAAATAGCCTCCAACACTCTACTCAGCAAACTGTATGTAGTCTATCACAGTACCATCCGCTTTTTCATCAAAGCCCCAAGTACTACCCACCACTGCGACCTGTATGCTCTAGTCGGCTGGCCCTCACCACATATGCGTCGCCAAACCCACTGCCTACAGGTCTTTGCTAGGTAAAGCCCCGCCTTAGCTCAACTCACAGGACACCATAGCAACACCCACCCGTAGCACGTGCTCCAACAGGTATATTGCACTGATCATCCCCAAAGCCAAAACGTACTTTGGCCGCCTTTCCTTACAGTTCTCTGCTGCCAATGACTGGAACGAATTTCCAAAATCACTGAAGCTGGAGTCTTATATATCCCTCTCTAACTTTAAGGATCAGCTGTCAGAGCAGCTTACCGATCACTGTACCTCTACACAGCTAATCTGTAAATAGCACACCCAACTACCTCTTCCCCATATTATTACTTGCACATCTATCACTCCAGTATTAATGCTAAATTGTCATTATTTTCACCTCTAGGGCCTATTTATTGCCTACCTCCCTACTCTTCTATTGCCTACCTCCCACACTGTACATAGATTTTTCTACATTTGTTTTCTATTGTGTTATTGACCTTACGTTTGTTTATGTGTAACTCTGTTGTTTTTGTCGCACTGCTTTGCTTTATCTTGGCCAGGTCGCAGTTGTAAATGAGAACTTGTTCTCAACTGGCCTACCTGGTTAAATTAAAAGGTGAAATAAATACATTAAAAAAATAAAAAATAACATGCAATTCTGATGTGCACTTTGAAGATGTTAGAATAACTGTCCATATTCACTTTTCCTCAGCCAACAAGGCGAGCGAGTGACAAACAGCCAAATCACTAGCCTATGTCAATCTACTATCCCCTCCAAAGTAGAAAAGTTGACCTATTCTATTGGTCATCTTGTCGTTCTGTGCGAGAAAGAAATAACCTATTCCCAAACGAGAGCTGGGACTGTTGTGGGACAATAGAGCCTAAATTCATATAACCAGTAGACCTACATTTAAAAAATAAATAAGTTAAAAAGCAAAGATTCCGATGCAAAAGATCAGAACTTTGAGCTTAAAATGTTGATCAACTATTATTTCTTCACATTATAAGCGCAGCAATGCGCACAAGGCAGCAGGTTAAGCGTGAATGTTTGTTACATTACGCAATTAGTGGGAAAACACAGTGGTCGAAAGCTCAACGCACATTCTAGTGGTTTCATGTGACAGGGAGAGAGGAGATCTGATATGCAGCCTCTTAGCATGGGTTGCTAATATGACTAGGATTGTGCCTTTGGCTACTGGACAACGAAAGAAAGTTGAAAATACCTGCTCTTTCTGTGACAGACTAACCAGGTGAATCCAGGTGAAGGCTGATTCCTTATTGATGTCACTTGTTAAATCCACTTCAATCAGTGTAGATGAAGGGGAGGAGACCGGTTAAAGAAGGATTGTTAAGCCTTGAGACACAGATTGTGTGTGTGCCATTCAGAGGGTGAATGGGCAAGACAAAAGACTGCAGTGCCTTTGAACAGGGTATGATGGTAGGTGCCAGGTGTACCGGTTTGTGTCAAGGACTGCAATGATGCTGGGTTTTTCACACTCAACAGTTTCCTGCGAGTATCAAGAATGGTCCACCAGCCAAACGACATCCAGCCAACTTGACACAACGCATTGCAAATTGGTGTGACACACTGATGAAGCCTGCCTTCCACTGGCTATGCCTTTGCTGTTTGAGATGATGTAGCAGCAGCTATCGCACTGTCTGACAGATTCTCCACTGAAAGGCTGTGTCTATATGCTGTACGAATGTGACAAATAACAAATATATTGAACACGCGCAAATTTAAATCCACTAAATTATGTAAATTAACTTATAGACCGATAAGCATGACCAGTGAAATGTATTTACATAGACTGGTATTTCCATCAATGAATAGGCTAAAAAGCATTATTTCACAATGGGATTTTTTCGTCTTCTTCTTCTCCTGGACAATTGGCCGGCGTCAATTTTATTAATCGGATTATCAAAAAAAAATGTGTCTGCCAACAGCCGGCTATTACCGGCTAACGGAAACCCTTGCATGTGCATGAATGCGTCTTTTACCCAGCAGCCAGGCGTATAGTCTACGGTTGAGTGACATGTCCCTCCTCAGAACCACGTGCAGCGCTGCAGAGAGGATCCGAATCATGTCTGGACGGGTGGCCTGGAACAGCAACACACACAACAAAAATAAGGAAATAATAGGAGATTTCAGATGAGTTCTGACTTAGAAGAAAGGATGCCATCATTTGGGCTGTTTGGGCTCTGAGGCACATTGTGCTTCGATGATTGAATAGAGAGGTGAACAGCCAAACAAGCATCCTCTGAGTCACTGCATGCTCTCTTTCCCTCTAACTAGATGTCAGATAGCCTCATCATCAAGAATGGCCAGTTCCCAAAAGTGCTGTGACTGCGGTCTTGTGTGCTGAGCAGTGCTGACAGTTGAGCATATCTGTCCTTACCTGACTCATGTGAAATGGGAAGCAGAAGAGGATCAGGTCCAGGGTGCTCCTCTGGACCAGAACACTGGAGTCCTGCACTGATATGCTGACTGCCTCCACCTGCAGGGAGCGACACAACACACAGGGTTAAATCAAGCCCCATTTACATCTATCTAATGTACTGCAAATAAATGAGTGAATATGTAGAATTTCAGAACAACCATACTTGGTTGACTCCTGTTGCATTTTCTGCATGTTCTTCAGGAAAAACTAAGGGCCTGAAGTTTTTTCATGTTTTTATTTTTTTATTAGGAAAAACTCTTGGCCCTACTCAATACAAGTAAGTTCACATGACTTAATTTCTCAGTCTGCATCATGAATACACTACTAATGATTTCTAAATGTTCCCCAAACACAGGCACTTCAAGCTCTACTTGGTGCGTGTGTGTGTCTTGGGGGGGTTGGGATAAAGGAAAAAGATAAGGGTCTCTGAAAACAATTCTTCTTTTCGTGTACCATGAGCTCGATGTCACTGCCCATGACGTAGAGCTGGTCCTCCATGGAGAGTTTGCGGTTGAGGTGTAGCAGAACAAAGGTGACCCCGGGCAGACGCACAGCGGGGCTGGTCAGGATGCTGCCCCAGAGGGCGCTGTAGAAGGCCGACTGCTCCACCGCCACAGCCACCTTCTCCAGCAACGTGTTGGTCCTGGAGAGGATTGCATCGAATTGAAATCAATTCATTTGGATTGCATACTTTGACAAGACAATTTAATCCCAGATGATTGAATTGTTACTAAGGTTGATTCTGACTGAATATATTTGTATTTTTTCTCTCGTAATTAGCAATTCACTTCATTCAATGACATCCATTTCTCTTTCTCCAGCCCTCCATCTCTTACCTATCATAGTATTCAGAGCCCTCCTCCAGGCCTGGTAGTACCCCAGTCAGCAGCCCCTGCAGGCCAGGTTTGAGGGTCTTTCCCAGGGGCAGGTAGTAGGTCTCATACAGGCCCAGCAGCACCGGCTTCACAGACATAGCAGCATTGGAGAGTAGAGGGAACAGCCCAGAGCTGAAACAGAAAGCAGGGTAGAGGTTTTAGGCGGTGGGGTAATAGAGTAAAGGGGAAATTATAGGGTTGATAGGTCAACTGAAGAAAAATAACTATTGAACAAAATCCACATGCATTAATTTTATTATCTTACTAGTTCAAAGGAGATGGATTAAGGGTAAGGCCCTACGGTAGACTAGCGTTTTGTTCAGGAGGTGTACTTGTACATCAAGCTGCCTCACGCTATAGAAGCAGGAGAAACAGGCTCCTGCCCTATGGACCCTTCTGGCTTGGACAAGGCTTATTTACTTACTTAACTAGTTCACATTCAGTTTATGACATGTTCACCAGTTACAATAAAGCTACTGTACTTCTCTACTACTACTACTGTCCTAAACAAGTGTTGACATCCTGTAGCCTAGTCAGTACCTGTAGAGGAAGAGGTCTTTGGCCAGCCTCTTGGGCCCTATGATCTTGAAGATGAACTCGTAGGTCTCCAGGGCCTTGCGATGCACCCCGCTGGGCAGAGCTGGGTGGAGGCATTGAGCCAGACGCTTGCCTATCGTCAGCTTCTTGGGCACCACCTGGTACTTAGCATTGCTTTGCAATACCTGAGAAACAGATTCAAACATCAGATGTGGGGTACCAGCTCAATCTACATCTTTCCACAATAGCTGGCGGTAAAAATGTATGCATTTAGTGCATTAGAGACTATGCAGATCCGGTTTTAATTGCAGATGTGGTCATTGTGTATCCATTCCAAAACAAAATGTACATATGTGAAATATCCAAACAGGTAAATGTTTGTGGTAGTTACCTTGTTGAGTTTGCCCAGTGCAGAGATGAGGTCTGCCCATTCGCTGGAGTACTCAAAGTTCTTGAGGGCCTTGTCCACCGCCGCCACATAATTCCTGTACTTGGAGTCACTGAGCAGCTCCACTTCCTCTGCATTCATCCTCCTGGGTGGTTATTCAGCTACTTGCCAACACCAGGCTCACATACACACATCACACCTGGAGTGAATGGGTAAAGGGGGGTTCGTTACTCTGAGTCATAGTGCGTGGATTAATCAGAACTTTACGTATGGAAGCATTAGTCTCAAACTACATGTGTCCTTAATGTGCAGGCCGGCCAATCTGTCAGAATGAGAGTTACAGAGGAGAAGCACATGGGTTGATGATGGTGCACAGATGGAGCTGTTTATTAACCAGTCATGTACAAATGACACATGTTACTTAGGAGCAAAGTCTGACAGATTACAAGAATTTGATACGGTTAATGTTGGCATGTGAAGATAGTGCTAAATCATTGGTGTCTTCTTCCAGACATGTCTTAGTGAAACAGATTCCTTGGGGATGGGAGAGGTAGATAGATGTGCTTCAACAGACAATATAGAAGTCAAGTGAACAAAGAGATGTACATGAGAGAGTTGGGTTCCAACTACAATCAAATCACATTTTATTTGTCACACACTTCGTAGACAACAGGTGTAGACTAACAATGAAATGCTTACTTATGGGTCCATTTCCAACAGAGCAGAGTTAAAGATTAAAAATAATAATAAAGAAATAGTGGCACAGTGAACAGCAAATAAAAATAGTAAAAATAACATGCCTATATATAGGGAGTGCCAGTACAATGTCATCCTTTCACCAAAAATTGATTTTTTTTCATGGCATTTCTATCAGGGAAGTGACAGACCTGAGTGGTACAGTACATGCATCACATGTCAGCCCTGCCCAGTGCCTCACAATGAAATGTGTTATTGGTGGGGTGGGCGACACAGGAAACTATGGTGGGGTGGGCGACACAGGAAACTAAATGACAGCCCTGGTCTTTGTAGTTGCAGCTATATGGATCTCTAGCTAGTTGTCACGAGTTGAAATATTTGGCAAGACAGCCTAATTTTAGGACGACACACCTACTAGATATACTGACAAGAACAATAGAACGACATGCAAATTATATAAAACGCTAGATCAATCTATCTAGCAAGTCATCTATTTAACAAGATGGATACAAAAAAATATATAATTAATTTCTATAGCCAACAAGGTGAAACACTTAAAAAAGGCATAGGACATAACTCGCAACCAAATATGAATGACATCACCTATCGTAATAAGTCCTGCGTGGTCAGCAATATCGAAACCTGCCCTCCATGTAAGTTAAATGTGCTAGCAAGGCAGCGATACAACACCCAGGTGGCTACAATAGTACCAAGTAACTTAGACGTAACGTTACAGCCTGACTAACTCCCGATGTTGTATCCCGAAACTAGCGTAGCAACGACTGTCTTATTTAACGGCCGCGACAGCCGACGATAAATGCTTACCGTTAGAAGGATATTTGTAAACCCACACTGTCAGTAAATGTATCCCGCTTGACGAATTAAAAATACAATAAAAATTCAGCCTGCGCCAAATGGCTCAGTGGGAAATGTATCCTTGATAGCTATGTCCGTATTATTGATGATGTTGTTGTTGCTGCTGCCGGGCCCCCGACGTCGACTCGGTTAAACCGTGTCACTTGTCAAGTAAGCATACAACGCTCACGGGTTAAATAATAAGTGTATCCTACATATTTCAAGGTATCGATGTCTTTGCTTGAAAAACAAACCAACATCAAAACCACACCTGCCCTACGTTCAGGTTCACAGAGCCAAACAATCGCGTTCACAGTTGTCCCAGACTGCGTTGCAGATTGCTTGCACGCCTCCTTCATTTGTCCGACTGCAATCCCTCCTGGCGGTAGAAAGGTTCCGGCTCGTGTTGATAGCTAGTGGAATATATGCCGTAGAAGTCTTCGCTGTTTTAAATTTATAGGCTGATGATTTGTATTGCTACATTTGCTTTAATTCGCCATACTGACAATCAGATGTACGAAGCCATTTCGCTTTGGACTCCGTTACCTCTATTAGAGCGAAAAGTCAACTGCACGTGTCTTCGTTGTTAAACCAGGTTAGCCAGCTAGCCATTGTGAGCAATAGAAGATAACGACACACACCATGGGCGAAAATGCCAAAGGAGCTGGAGTGTTTCTCGAACTAAGGAAACGGCTGCAAAGTGGTCTTCTTGTTCTCTGGTAATTATTTGCGAAATAGTTAGCTACCACTAGCTAGGTATCTAGTCTTAGCTAATGTCGGCTGGTTGCGCTCGCAGGACATGATTGAGGACGAGTTCCTGCCGTGAACAAACTGCGCAGAACAGACGCATATAAATGTATTTAACATCTCAAGGACCACACACACGTGTGACTCTTAGCCTACATTTGTACAACATCAACTCCGAGCCCTATATCAGGGACTTCATCAGGACCTGGATGATTGTGGGTGAACCACGAATCGTTTGCGCTGCTGCAATGGTGTAAAACAATTGTACTACTGTTCGTCAACTGAATGCACCACTCCGTTCATAGAGCGGTGGTTACGTATAACACCCGAAGTCATCCAACCGTTATAGTCAGGGGTGTAAGTGTTGCTGGTGCGTAGCGACGCTCCGCTACTTCTCGTGACTGTGATATGTCTCGCAAGATCACTTTGATGATTTAATTAGTATTCTACATGACAAACCGAATATAATGGCATAGATAATGTCCGGTTACTGTTATACCAAAAACACCTATTTTTTTAATGTCAGTTTTAAGATAATCGTGCTGAAGTTGTTGCATTTTTGTTTTGTTCTGTTGGAACCCCATCTGCTAGAAAAATCGATTAAATAGTAGTTAGGCCGGTTAGCCATCCCTAGAAGGTCTAAATGAATATTCCCATGGAACGGATTGGGATTAAATGGTTGGCATGCATGCAGCATGGGTGTTTAATATGTAAAACGCGAAGGATTATCATTCACGAACGAATCGCGATGACGGCCTAATTTATAGTAATTGGTGTTTTAGGATTTAAAAAATAGAGCGTTCTCCTTGAGCCACGTACATACTGTGATTGCCTACGCGGTATAATCGTGTAATTTGGATGATGCATTGTATGTATATTCTAAAATGATTTTTATACAATAGGCTTCATATCGGTGCCAACTTTCATTCAGGAGTGACGTAATACAAAATTGCGCTCCGTTAGGCAACCTAAAATATTGCGCTACACCACTGTTTTTAATAAATGCAAAGCAATTGCCGTATGTGGTCAACTGATAATACCAGCACCGTTTTGATTGAGACAGCATCATTGCCTGTCTTGGGTTACGCATGGGAGCTCATCTTGATAAATCAGTCAATGTCCGATTTTTGTTTTCAGTGAATCTCCGTTTGGATATTTTGTTACAATTAGGCTGGGAAATATTAGGTGAGTGATGATCATCTTTAGTCTAGCAAATGAAAGCAACTCAGATATTCTCTACACACACACATGCATTAGGCCTACAGCCTACCTGTTGAGCTTCGCTAATGTTTATTAATCTATTGGGCCAACATGTTCTCATGGATGTAATGCTATATTTTGACACCAGGTGGGGTTGTGGAGTAGGAAATTAACATTTTCATCAACATTTTTTTAAATCAAAATAAATGGGCCATTCAAGCTGTGGCAGTGAGTCCGACTTAACATGGAATTGAGTCCATAAAACATTGACATAAGTCATAATGTTTTGTTTTAATAACCGGCCGTGATTGGGAGTCCCATAGGGCGGCACACAGTTGGCCTAGCGTCGTCCGGGTTTGGCCGGTGTAGGTCGTCATTGTAAATAATTTGTTCTTAACTGTCCCTGGCTAGTTAAATAAATAAAAAAGAACAGAATCAACTGCCTTTGCATAGGTAATTAAGACAGTTTATTTGTGAGAAAGTGTTAAAGTTAGCCATTGTTATGTAAATGCAGTCTGAAAAGTTCCAGTGGCCTGGCTTTTCCCTCAAGCAGGTCTAGTCATGGCCTAGTGAGACACGGGTGCTGTCCCGTGTAGCAGGAAATAGAAAAGTCTAAGCCTTTCGGGTTAAACACTTGGGTAAATCCTGAATGAAAATGCACCATAAATAGAATCGTGTCCAGGTGCTGGATCCTTTGGGAGCCTCTACATTTGATACTCGTAAACATTGGTGTGGGATTCTGTAGGTTAGGCCTATAGCCTAGTCTGTGCTTTGCTGCATTGCCTAATTGTTCTATAGTTGGATAAAAAGAGCAGGTTTACTGTTTAGAGACTCCTTGTTTTACCAGTCGCTTGTGTATTGTCTGGTGTGACAGGCTGCTACTGTGGTTCCTGGCTATAGTTCCTTCCAGTTGTTTGCTGTTGCTTCCTCCACTCGGTTGGAAGTGAGAGAATTCAATGCAGCCAACCAAGTTGTGATTTTAAAGCGGCCTTCGCTGGGTAATGTTCCTGGGGGACAGCACTTGTGTCAAGCATGGACAGAGACACATTGCATGGCTAGTGAAAATAATTGCATCGAACCCAGAGATTGAGCAGAGGGCAACGTATCTTCCGTGCATCAGTGCATCAGGGCTGTCACTGCAAGATAAAAAAAATCTGGATTAGCCAAACATTGTACATGCACTTTACCCTACACACCATTCCTTTTTTCTTCCTTTGTCTCACACACACACACACACACACACAATATATCGCTTTATTTCTCTCTCCCTCTATGTCTTCAGTTGGCCTACGGCTGTTTTCCTTTGCCCTTCTTCCATCAGAGCAGTGAGTGCATCCTCTCTCTCTGCAAATGTTCCTCTAACTCATTAGACTTCTACTTTGAGCTAAGACAGCAACAGGCAGGAGGTAGAGGAGGATAAGGACAAGTTGGAAGGTTATGATAACTTCAGAACTGTCACACACACACACACACACTGGTCTACCATTCACTTGTTTGTCATCCACTTGTCAAGGAACGCAGTCCCATTTGTGTCTCAGCCATTGCGCAAGAGGCCTGCATTACGCTGAATCATTAATCCAATTGTATATGTTTTGTTACCAGGTTTACCTGTCCATATCAAAATATGACATGTTGCTGAACATCATGTCTGTCTGTCTGTCCCTCCCTCAGGAGAGATGTGGCGAAGAGCTATGCAGAGGTGAGGGTTACAGGAGGAGATTCGTCTCTCCACATCCGGACTCCTCGGGGCCTGCTAATCGTGGAGCTGCCAGCAGGGGTCAGCCTCGTGGAGGGCTCCTGCAGGGAGGCACCTGAAAGAGGAGATGAGATACACTTCAGAATGCGCCTCAATGTGGACCAGCACACAGATGACACAGGTAATGGTGAGGCTAGCTGTATGGACACACACACACACACACACACACACACACACACACACACACACACAACAAACAGAGACAGAATTACTCCCATGTAAATGTTTGTTTCTCACATATCATAGCCTAATTACCATCTCCACTTCAGGTAAGACAGAACAGTATCAGTAGATAATTTCTTATTTATGGCTGATTATATAATATATTCTCATCTGGCTTGAGTCAGTTACTCCGTGGCTGTGAAGCCTTCCTTCGAACTGAGACAGTGGAGGAGTCCTCCTGTGTATCCCCTGTAGCCTGATCAGCCCACACAGTACTGATCTATAAAGGACTGAGTCATGAGCTCAGTAATTTGCCCGTCATGTCTGGTGCCTAAAACTACACCCACTGATGGATATACAGACACTGTGAATCTTTGACCTGAATCAGCTGTAACCTGATTTTTCGTGGAGTAATACTCTACCATCTTCCCTGAGAAAGAACTGAGTGCATGTTTTGGTGCTACTGTGCAGGGAACGGAAAGCAAAACTAGAGTTTCTTATTGGTTCAGGTAGTCAGTCTGTTTTCTTCCGTTTGGTGTCAAATGAATACACCCCAGGTTTACTTTGTCTCACTCCATCAGGTCTTGCTTATATTAACTGTAGAGTCACTGCACTGACCTGGGAACCGGAGGAGATTCCCCCCATGTCTCTCTCCCAGAGAGAACAGGGCCCGTATCCACAAAGATATCTGATCTACGGGGGAAAATTGGATAAACACTGGGGTGGTGGCGGACTGGCAGAGGGGAAAGCAGCTTGGAAGAAAGGTGGCAATGAGTCTGTTTTTGAGCACTCCTCTGAAAAGCTTTGTGGATATGGGCCCAGACCCCTAATACCCCAGGCCTTCATCTCTCTGTCCGCATTCACTCTGCTTATCGACTTTTACTCCGTCTCGAGGTGAAGCTCTTTTCCGCCGATAAGAGTTGTTTATGTGCTCTGTGGCTACTCTCTCCTAACAGGGGCCCTGGGGAGTGTGATGGAGAGGCTGCAGGTCCGTGAGAGTTATTCCTTCCACTGCCAGTCCTGTGGGACCAGGGTGCTGGAGGAGAGGTGAGACGACCACAGGGAGGAAGTTGGTTTGTTGGTTCATTTACGTCCTCCGTTCAGACACAGGAAGTGGTGCCGCTCACAGTAGTGGAGAATATGGGTTCAGTCAGGGAGATGGATGGCTGTTTGAGCTAAAGGACAATGCTGTGCTCTGTCTCATCTCCTAATGTCATGTTGACATTGGATAGGTGGATACACGCACACCCACACACACCTGCCAAAACGTAGAGAATACATATGTTCGTGACATTGTCACGGAAAATGGGTAAAATTGGAATATTGCCCAGCTTTCCCTGTTAATGCAAATATCTTTTTGATTGATTTGTGCAAATAGGTTTTTGATTGAAGTTATCAATTCATTTCATCAGTACAAATAGTCTCCATTGTATAGCAATGTAATGTCATTGATTTTTCTCAGGGTGTTCAAGCGAGTGCTCCCTCTCCCCAACTGCAACTGGAGCTCCCTGGTGGATGACTGGTGCTGCCATCCGGACCCCTTTGCCAACCTGAAGCTGCTGCCCCGAGCGGAGGACTGTTTACTGGGCGACACTCACTTCCTTGTGCCCCTGGATAGAGGCTGTGAGGAGACTCTCACCCAGGAGCTCAGCCCCATCACCAACAAAATGGCTGAGGGTCAAAATCAGGACACACCGGTGAGAGGAGGCAAGGGAGGAAGGAACGTCCGTGGCAGAAGATCAATGCCGTTTTAGCAGTGATCATCACGTTGATGGTTGTTAGATACATAATTAAAGATTTTGGCATTTCACTTCGCTCTCACTCCCTCCCCAATGTGCTGTATACTTACCGAAAAGTAAAGCTAAAACATTGGTCATTTTCAAAAGTTTCCCTCATGTTTGTCGGGAAGTGTACTGTAGTTACATCAGTAGTGTCTGTGCTTCAGGCTCCTTGTTAGTCTCACACTATCTGTATACCCCCATCCCATTGGGCCTGAGACTGGCAGGATGAGATGGACACACTCTACTTCACAAGCAGCAGCAGCTAGCAGCACTCCCTTTTTAGAGAGGAAACTTGAGGAGGCGGGCAGACAGGCAGCACATCAACACACATCGTGAGCCACTTTAACTCGAGCCTACAGCCAGGCCTGGTGTTTGAAGCCAAGCTTCTTTTTTTCTCTCTGCCTCTTGCTCTTTCTCTCTCTCTCTGCCTCTCTCTCTCTCTCTGCCTCTCTCTCTCACTCTGCCTCTCTCTCTCACTCTCTCTGCCTCTCTCTCTCTCGCTCCATCACTATCTGGAGTGGGATTGATTTCGCTCTCCATCTATTAGTCACTATCTGTGGCTCAGCCTGGGCCTTTTAGTGTGGCTGTGGTTGAGTGGATGGGAAGTGGAAAGAGGGATGAGGAGAAGATTTATGCCTGCCCATTGCTCTCTCCTCTTTTTAGGTTGTTTGATTGTAGTTATCGATTTCCGTTTTGGAGGAACTTAAATTAGAACTGTGTGTTCTTGTCTTTTAGCTTTATTTTGTATTTTTCTGTTCTTTTTTGTAGAAACCCAACCGCAGGCGTACGCTTGTCTCCTGTAAAAGCTGCACAGCCGGCCTGGGAGAGGTTGTGGCACCAGGTACACAACCGTTTTTATAGAATAGATACTGTATATTGTAAAAAAAAAAAAATCAACAGGAATTTATTGATTTGCTGTCATACACACACATACACACACTGGTTGGGAGCAGCACAGCGTCTACCTTAGTGGCACTACCGGAGCAAATTTAGGGCTTAACTTCCTTGCTCAAAGGCACAAAGGCAGTGAATGGCATGGGACCAGCAGCCCTTCATTTGCCAGTTCAATTCCCACTTGTATCATTTACCCTGGGACTTGAACCATAAGAAAGTTGCATTGCATTAGAAAAGATGCCCAGGTCAGGTTCTGTCTGCATGGGGGTTGGCTCAATAGTAACCGTTTCTGTAAACGTTGCAGGGACCTTGAAACTCTACATCACAGAGGTGACGGTGAGACCCAGTGTGGGAGACAGCCAGTTTGATACCTCTCCAGACAGGTAACTATGGTGCTGCTTCTCAGACTGGTGCATGTTGCTGTAACATCTGTGGATACTCATCCTCATCATTCGGATACTCAGCTCCTCAAAGTGCAAATCGATGTAAATCTATAGTTTTTCACTATGCAGATGCAATATATGCCCTTTTGTTGCTACAATGCCAGTGTGCGATGTAGAATATTATTTTAGACATAGCTAGGTAGAATTCTTATTGAGGGTTAACCATGCCCTACTCTTCCACAGGTCACTGTTCCTGGAACAGACAATTGCTGCCAGACTGGTGGAGCTGTCCTCCTCACAGAGCGTGTTTCGTTTCTCTATCCAGGCATCAGATGGAAAAGCCTTCATATTGGTAAGAGGTGTGTGTGTGTGTGTGTGTGTGTGTGTGTGTGTGTGTGTGTGTGTGTGTGTGTGTGTGTGTGTGTGTGTGTGTGTGTGTGTGTGTGTGTGTGTGTGTGTGTGTGTGTGTGTGTGTGTGTGTGTGTGTGTGTATTGGGTGTGTGTATTGGGTGTGGCTTTAACAGAGCGGGTGTGAAGTGTTAAATAACTTCTTCTGATCCTCAGCTCTGGCTCCTGAACAGCGACTCCCTCATTGCCTCGTTCTCTGCCACTCCGTCATCGACTGTCAGAGGTGATGCTGTCACATCTCCCGGCCACCGCCAGTGTTCTGAGTATCAATCACCCACTGAGGCTGGCAGCGCCGTCAAAGTTCTCTATCTCCCCTGTTCTCTCTCTGCCAGCACACACCAGGAGTAAGACAGCCTACATACCCATCTCCTGCTGCATTTCTGATAGAGTATGATTTATTTTTTTTTGAGTTGGGGGGGTCTTTCAGTGCAGTTTGTACAGGATATTTGACTATAACGGGTATTTGTACTATTGGTATTATTTTTATTATAAAATTGTGTTTTGCAACTGAGAACAGAAATGAGTCACGGATAGATGTGGTGGGTGCTCCATGTTCCTCCGTGCTGAGTTCCCCGCAGGAGGATTCTTCTCTTCTGTTATGATTTCCTTCTTCCTCTCCCGCTTCACCTTTTGTCTTGTTTTGCTTCGTATAACGTGACAGCCCCTCCAGCAGACTGGCAGCAGAGCTGTAATTAACAAACTGTAGATGAAAGGAGAGGACTCCTCTCCGCACAGCACTCCAGTACAGCGTAGCTCAGCACATCACCGCTGTTGACTGTGTGTAGGATGGGAAATTGCCTGCTGTTTTAAGTGTGACACTAGCTCAGGGGTTGGAGAGCCCTGACCTACACTAGCTTAAACCGGATCACTCCTCCAACATTTTGGAAGAAAACAACGTGGCGGTTGGCTGACACAGCTTGTATGAAGGTGGGGAAGTGTTAGAGAAACATCTGTTTCCTCTAGGCCCTACATACTGTTACATCCGTGACATTCATCCCTTGACCATGTTTTAATTCAGTCAGCCGTGTAAGTCACTGAGCACCGTCTGTCTTGGTTGAACGCACTGGAGGTGACGTTGGAGATGCACGCCAGTAACGTGTTGGGTGGGAGAATCAGTGAATCTCTGCTTAATTGAATTGTGACTGTCACCGAGGGCGATGACTTGATTAGTGTGGAGTTGACGGCTGCAGAACTAATCAAATTTACTACCAGCGGTGTTTTCATTAGGACAAACCGTAGCAAAACATTTTGCTACGAATACGAGGGTTTCTCATTGGACAAGTTCAGGTTAGTCCCTCCCTGTTTCAGCCCATTTGTTTCTTTTTGGACAATGGTTCCTAAACACTACACCCTTGGGTGACCGTTGAGGTTTTATAACCAGCGTTCAGATTTTCTTTACTGTAAAAGCAGTAGCATTCACCGTATACTAAGTGAGTGTTACTTTCTATACTAAGGACTTATCAGCATTTTAACTCAGAGTGTCTGTCGCAGAGCCACTGCACAGATGGCCAAATGTAATGAAAAAACCTAGATCGCTTCCACGACCTGTGACAGGGAATCAATCTCTCCCTCAATTTCTCATTCCTCCATCCATTTCAAACTCTCACTGTTCAACATTACCCAGTGATAGATTATAATGATTTGATTAGCATCATAATGCTTCAAACTGGGATTTATGTCCCCTTGCCTAGAAGATGTGAACCTCGGGGAGATATTTGACTTTTTATGTATTATTCTGACTGATGCAGTGTTGTACATTTTCTCTCTTTCTTCGTGTCTTTCTCTCTGTCTCATTATTTTTCTTTCTCTCGCTATCCCTTATCTCTGTGTGTGTCCAGTGTTGTAGACACCTGGGAGAAGGACATCGGTGTCCACCCCCTAGAACTGCCCCTGACCACGTGCCAGGAGCTGTTGTCGGTGCTGACAGCCAGTACTTCCTGTCTCCCTCCGTCGCTGCATTCCATGAACTCCTACCAGGTGAGAGAGCCTCTGGGTAATGAAGGCAGAGCTTGTCCCCTTGGCAGGATGAACATGACACTGTTTTATTCCATATGGCTGATATCCATTATTTACAGCCTCTACCCTAGTAGCTATCGTTGTGACCATTTAAAGATTTTAAAAAATGTAAGCACATTTTCGAAAAGAAGTTCAGAGGGATTTTGTGACAAACTATTCTTAGAAGATGCTGGAGCACCACCAATACTACTGGGCAGTCTAGCGTTTTAGTGCCCACAACAACAGTCTCCTCTACAGTACAAAAAGGGAGAGTTTTCTTGCACCAAGGCAAGACTAGGAGTTGTAAAACTTGGCTGACTTCACCAGGGACTCTCCAGAGACATTCCAGACAGTTGCACAGTAATTACCACCATTGTCTCATCCCTGCCTCTTTACCTGTCACAGCAGCACTCACCTGCGAGCACGACATCAGGTTTGAGAAGTTGAAGTAGCCTAACATTTTTTTTAAATAATGTAAACAAACATTTGAGATCCTGCATATTCAACGTGGCTGAAAATAAGGCCACTGGCTCCTGTCTCATTATATAGTTATCATGACTCTGGGCCCTTTGATTAAAATGCTTACCAGTTTTCACTTCCCACCACTACTATGTTACCAAACCTCTACGAGACTGCTTATTATATTTCAGCACTCCCTCTCTTTCTCTCCCACGCTCTGCAATCTCATATTTTGTGTTCCTTCCCTCTTTCACAAAACTCTGTTACTTGCCCTCTGGGTCTGTACAGGGGAGGAGGAACTCATTTTGACTCTGGCAGACGCTATCAATTCCACTTAGATGGAGGGGATTGGAGAGAACTTCTTTCCTTACTTTTTCCATTTATCTTCAGTTTGTCGTATTTCAGTCTGATAGGCTTGTAGGGTGTTAAGAGTGAGTCATTCGGTACATTCCAGGTGTTGCAATGTCTTTTTAGTTAAAAAAAATATATATATATTCCAGAGAAACCATCAATTGTCTACAGTTGCGATGCCATACTCCCCCATGTTACCATGTTCCCAAGTCCCGTTCTTCACTCAGCTGGAAAGTCTGGAAATCGAGGATATCAATGTCTTGTCCTGACCGTGAGTGATTATGCTACTGCTGAAAAGGGACTTGTTTTAGGACGGGGGTACTTTAGACTGACTGCATGTCACTAAAATGGGGAAGAGACGAGAGGGACTAAGGGGAGTGATGAAGAGTGTCTGATTTAGCCACTTAAATACCTCCACTAGAGAGATGGATTCACTGCTCTGCTGTAGACCTAGGAGTACCAGAGAGTAATGCGATCACGTAGTCAGATAGAGTTACAGCGGATGAGGGCTGAAAACTCCCAAATTGATAATGTAGCCCTAATAGTGTGTGTGTGGGCATGTGAAATGGTGAGTGGGCCTTCCAGTGCCAGTCTATTGTGTTAGCCCTCTTAACCAGATCTAGCCTCTCATTACTGGAGGAGGAGGAATGGTGTGTTGTCTGGGATGTTGTGTTCCACCTCCGAGCTGTGCTGCAGTGTAATGGGGTGTAAAGTACTTCCAGTGCAGCGTGCCACCCCTGCCACAGACCCTCCCCGCTTGCCAGCTCATTAATCTCCCACACAGAGAGGCACACTGGAAGATAAAAACTGGACAGAAAAAGGCAAGGGGCAACATGCTGGAAAAATGAGATCTATATCAAGTCTCACCCTGACGATGTCTTGCATACTCCTGTGTCGTATTGTTGAAACGATTTACCTCCCTCAGGTACACGCGCCTGAGGGAGGTAAGGGAATGCATGAAAAATGGGATTTGTCAGAAGAAGAATTCTCTGCTAACCAGCACTGAATGGCTTGTGACACTCAGTCAGTGTGGCTGGTCCCCATAATTTAGATTACTCGGTCAGTTGCTGTGGCACTCCTCAATCAGTAGTTTAGACCACACTTTCAGAAATGCCTTATTCCCTACAGAACACAGTTTCAGTGTAGGCAAACTGCTTTCACTTCATCAGCAGCACCATTCACACATGTCATTTGTGCCCCCCATTTATATTTCTCGTCAAGTGGAGTAAATAATATTCCCTCTGTCACCTCGCCAAGATGTTGAGTGTTGTGGTAACAGAACGCCTGTACGAGAGCACCGAAGCTGAGCATTTAGCTTCTGAGGCTGCTCTTTTCTAGTCGTATCAGCCTTTTTTAATGCTGACAGATAAACACCCCGCTGTGAATACTACTACCTCTGACAGAAAAAGAGCCATAGTACAGTGATGGAAAGGAAATAAACTGTACTGGCAAATGCAATCTCCTGGTACGGGAAGAAGTGTTTCTCTCATGTATCTAAAAGAAAATAATAATCATATCCCTAGGAGAGTAGACGTTTTTCAACGAGGCGGGCTGAAATTGTATTTTCATTATTAGAATTTGTAGCTGCGGTGAGCTCACGACGAAGCTGTGATGAGAAACCGTTTCACCCCTGGGTAGTACATCAGCACATCACAACTATTCTTGGAATGTATAGCAGGACCTTGTGTCAATAATAATTCATTTAATTGAAAGTGTTTGTCTCACACCCAAGGTGGCATTTTCTTTAAAATAATAAAAACAATCCAAAGAAACAGAACATGGCCACGGACAAGAAACAAAGCTATATACAGGTATCATCAGGTCCGGAGGACATGAGAACGGAATTAGCAGAGGTCCGTGAAAAGCTTTTGTGAACAGCATTGTCTTGAGCTGTGTTTTCAAGGAGGACCGAGACACTGCACTAATAATGTCTGGAAGAGACTGTACCATAATAGTGTGAGCCCTGTCATCTATAGTTTTTTAGTCTGCTTCGGGGCTGCTGAAGGAAGACGGACCTGGAGGGAGCGAAGGGGGCGTGTGAGGCAGGAGGATAGAACAAGGTCAGACAGGTACTTGTGTCCAGAGTTTAGGATAGGTTGGTAGGTGTGAAACATGATTTTGTAGTTGATGCGTGACTATATGTGGAGCCAGTGGAAGTTGAATAGCGCTGGATTGATGTGCTCACGGGGGAGGTGTGGGTGAGGACACGTTCTGGACATATTGTAGCCTGTTTAGGCACCTGGTAGCTAGTAACAAAAGGGGTGTTTTTAAAATGAAATAAAACTGTGGATGAGTTGCTCAGCTGCAGGTTTTGATAGCATAGGTTGTAACCTGGCAATGTCTCAAAGATGGGGAAATTAGACTTTGGCCACACTCTTGATGTGGGCTTCAAACGAGAGCGGACTAAAAATATCACACCCAGGTTGTGAACCTCACTGGAGGGGAGGACCTTGACACCATCAATATTAAGGCTGTAGCTGCTGATTTAGTCAATGATGATGCGACTGCCAATCACTCGCATAAAAAGACATCTTCAGTATCGGTGTCCCTTCCACGGGAAGGTTGAGCTAATGTAGGCTAATGCGATTAGCATGAGGTTGTAAGTGACAAGAAAATTTCCCAGGACATAGACATATCTGATATTGGCAAAAAGCTTAAATTCTTGTTAATCTAACTGCACTGTCCAATTTACAGTAGCTATTACAGTGAAATAATACCATTATATTGTTTGAGAAGAGTACACAATTTTGAACAAAGTTTATTAATAAACAAATTAGGCACATTTGGGCAGTCTTGATACAAAATTTTACAGAAATGCAATGGTTCATTGGATCAGTCTAAGAATTAAGACATATACGCTGATGCCATCTAGTGGCCAATATTTAAATTGAACCTGGGCTGGAATAATACATTATGGCCTTTCTCTTGCATTTCAAAGATTGTTAAAAAAATACGAAAGAACGGTTTTTGGTTTTTCTTTGTATTATCTTTTACCAGATCTATTGTGTTATATTCTACTACATTCCTTTCACATTTCCATAAATGTCAGTGTTTCATTTCTCCTTGCTTCAGGGCCTGAGCTACAGGCAGTTAGATTTGGGTAAGTCATTTTAGGTGAACATTTTAAAAAGGGGCTAATCCTTAAGAGGTTCTGCAGGAAACTAAACGGCATTGTCGTTGTTTGTCGGTTTTTGTGGAGACATACAGCTGAGTGTTATCAGCATAGAAGTGAAAGCCCAGTCCGTGTTTCCTCAAGATGTTTCTCAGTGGCAGCATGTAGATGCAAAACAATAGTGGCCCCAGAACAAAGCCTTGACGGGGACACCTTGTTGGACCACAACTGTCTCACCTACTAGGACCGATGGCTACAAACTGGTAGCGAGCAGTGAGAGAGAGACTGTTCAGGTCCTGACAGGCCCAGGTGTTTCTCCATGCAGTCCAGCAGGATGGTGTGGCTGACCGTGTCGAGTATGAGGATGATGGCAGGCTCAGAGTTAGCATTCATGAGGAGGTCATTGGTGGCCCTTACCGGGCCAGTCTTGGTGCTGTGTCTAGCTCTGAAACCCAACTGGAAGGGCTCAAGTAGGTTGTGAGTGGCCGGGTGGTTTTGGAGTTGGTCAGAAACGGCATATTCGAGGAAGGAGCTTACTCAGGAATGGCAGGTTGGAAATAGGCCTGTATTTCTGGAGGTTGTTAGGGTCATATTCAACCCTTTTAAGTACTGCTGTGACTGCGAACAATTTTGAGCTGAGGAGGGACACATCCAGGGATGAGGGACTTGTTGATCATTTCTGTGAAGAAAGGCTCTAGAGCAGGTAAGCAGGTGTTTACAAGGGAGGTGGGGATAGGGTCAAGTGAGCAAGTGGTGGGCCTCATTGTTCTAGCCAGCTTACATCAGCTGCAGTGACTGTGGTGAAGGTGGAAGACCTTGACTCGGAGCGTAGGACTGGGTAGATCAACTACAGGGGCTGGAGAGGACAGGATGGTGTTTTGAGGTTTTACGTTTTGCTTTGGAAGAAGCACAGGTATTTGTTGCACTGTTCTAGGGAGGCTGAGGTAACCAAAT
The DNA here is from genome assembly GCF_023373465.1 of Oncorhynchus keta. Lineage (NCBI taxonomy): Eukaryota > Metazoa > Chordata > Actinopteri > Salmoniformes > Salmonidae > Oncorhynchus > Oncorhynchus keta. The sequence continues at coordinate 53,276,392 of NC_068454.1, forward strand.
TGTTGTCAGGTTGGAGGAGCTTACTCACAGTAAAGAACAGCACCCGGGAGTTACCACTGCAAGGTCCTGAGCAGTTGGAAGAGGTAGATTGCCCAAGCTGCATTTATGGTCTGTTTGTGTTCTTGCTGATGTTGCTCAAACATCTGCGCATGTACTGTTAGCCCAGTTTTCTGATACTGTCGTTCTAGACGACGGCCCGTTGCTTTGAGAGAGTGTAGCTCCTCAGTGTACCAGGGAGAAGATTTGGAGAAAGACACCAGGTGGGTTTTCAAAGGAGCAACTTCATCCAGTATGGAGGCCAAGGCAGTGTTTATATTGAGCCGCAGATAGTTCCACAAGAAAGTCAGGTGAGTTTAGGAGGCCGATAAATCAGCACAGCAAGTACTGATACATTGCCAGTGATTTTGAAAGCCATGCATTCAAAAGATGAGACAGCTCGTACTGGAGTAGACTTCACAGTGAATGTCTCGACCTCTATCAGTGATGTCATTCATTAGTAAGCCTTTGTTGTTTATGGATACATTTAAAAGCCTCGGTTGAATTACTTTGGAAGTTGCCTGAAGGGGAACCTGCAGAACTGGCCTTTGTCCTTTATCATCCACATCCAGTGTGCATGCATGATCTACTGTTCGCATTGCAAGTGCACACAAAATATTTAAGTCTGTTCATTTAGTCTCCTACCGCCCATTCGATCTCGCCATCTGTAGTTTTTCCAGAGGATCCCATATTGCTCCCTGCACAGGGTTGTTTTAATATGTTCATAAACATCTGAGGAATCATTGGGTGTAGTGAGCGATAGTTGCTGCCATTTCTGTATATTTTGGTTCAGCCTTTGGCGCAGTAGATAAGAAGATATATAAGGATCTGAGCTGGTATTTTAATCCAAATTATTAGCCAGTTGTAGTCAAATATGTTAACTAATTTAATGTTGTTGATTTAAAAAAGAAAAACTAATGTGTTCAATACAAAAAACTAAGTTTGTTATTTTAGAATGCACATAAACACCTAATAATTAAGTTTGCAGGAGTAAACTACCAAGTCTGCCACTAGGCACTATTGCACAGGAAACTAGTCACCTTTCAGTGGAATTTGCTGTTTTGAATCCGAAATAGGTGACCTACGTGATTTGTGTAGATCCGATGAGTTTTTTTGGGGGGTCACTACTGGCTGATCGAGTGATGCGCGTTTGGAACAATACTGGCTTTATATAAAGCTCAGCCAATCTTTCACATAACAGAATGCAGAGCAGCACGCGACTGAAGAAAGAAGAGACCACCAATTTAGTCGTTACAACATCAGTGCGTGCTCTGGAAAGGCAGCTTGTCAGTTACAGCAGCGCATCCCCTGAACGATAACGAGTAACACTGTACCCAAACTGGCAGCTTGCAAATTGATTTTGTCCCCCCACACCAAACGCAATCACAACACACAGGTTAAAATATCAAAACAAACTGAAGCAGTTATATTCATTTGTGGAGAGATCTTAAAGCATTAAACATTTATGGCAATTTAGATAGCTTGCAGTTGATAGCTAATTTGTCCTATTTAGCTAGCTTGCTGCACATTTGTCCTGGAATATAAATGTTCAGTTGTTATTTTACCTGAAATGCACAAGGTCCTCTACACCGACAACTAATCCACACATAAAACGGTCAATCAAATCATTTTTAGTCATCTCTCCTCCTTCCAGGACTTTTCCTCTTTGGACTTTTACATGGCGATTGGCATCTAACGTTCAGAGTTACAACGACGATGACCAAACTCAGTTCATCTTTCAATCACCCACGTGGGTATAACCAATGAGGAGATGGCACGTGGGTATCTGCTTCTATAAACCAATGAGATGGGAGAGGTAGGACTTGCACCGTGTTCAGCGTCACAAATAGAACTGACTTCTATTTTAGCACTTGGCAACGCTGACGCTCGTTGGCGCACTCGAGCAGTGTGGGTGCAATAGTTGAATAACATGCATGTTTAAATTCATTTTGCGACGCACGCAACACGGTCAGCATGTTAGGTGAGAAGCCTGGCCACAGAGACGGGGTTGAGAAGGTGATGAAAAACAACTGGCATTTGGAAAGTTTGAGGTGAGGGAGAAAGTGTGGTGGAAGAAGTATTAGATTTAAGTATATAAGTCCAAAGAAGAGAAAGCCTGGAAGGAGGAGAGATGGCTATAACCGATTTGGGTTGACCGTGTTTATGTTTGGAATAGTTGTCGGAGCAGAGGACCTTGTGCATTTAAGGTAAAATAACAACACAATGTTTATATCACAGGACAAATTAGCTAGCGACAGAAAGCTAGCTTAAATTAGCTAGCAACTGCAAGCTAGCTAGCTAAAGTGCCATAAATGTTTAATGCTTTTCGACTTGTCCCCAAATGAATATATTTGGTTTAGAGTTTGTTTTGATATTTTAACATGCGTCTTGATCGTGTTTGGTGTGAGGGGACAAAATGAATTTCCGCACGATGGTGCATGCGCGCAGCCGGTGTGGGTACGGTGTCAGCCCTTGGCAACACAGACGCTCATTGGCACGCGCGAGCAGTGTGGGTGCAATCACTGAATTACGTGTGTGTTAAAATGTATTTTGCAACGCACACGATGCAAGCGGTGCGGTCAGCATGTAACCAATTCGCGATAGTATTAACGAGTATACGAGTCCTTGCCGTTTCTCAAGTTGTAACGTGTTAGTTGCTTACTGGACCCTGGAAATCTGTGTGAAATGTTAACTAGTTAACGAACTAACCACTATCTGTTAACTAATGTTTTCCCTCTACAGTATGTGGTTAATTTTCGGAAGGAGAGAATTAGGTGAAAATGAGCGTTGCTTGATAAACAAGTGAATTCAGGGATCAAGTGTAGCTGGGCCTGGTTTAACCTGGATGCCGCTATAGAGGTGAAAGGAACACCACACACTTTCCCTCTTTCTCACTTTTGCTGGCACATTGTAGAACAGATGTCCACAGGCAGAAAGTGTACAATGTAATAATATGCAGTGTAGCCCAAAGATAGTTTTTGTTGTTGTGTTGAACATGACAGTAACACGTGTGCGTAAGTGAGGGGGGGATTATAATTGTTTTTACTCAGTGAACGTTATTTTTGCACACATGTAGCCTTGTTCACTTGATCGACGTCTATAGTGGCCACTATAATAGAGCAATTTGTGCCTGTTTGTTTCATTCTATTTCTACTTAAGATGGGGGGGGGGGGGTTTCCCCTCGAAGTGCAATATGTGTGTGTGGTCACAAGCGTTCTATTATAAAGGCTAACTGCAATATTAGTGTGTTGTTTTTTCTCAAGACTTGAGTGTCATTTGCAGTAAAGTCTAGGCAACACATAACATTGGGTTGCTTTCTTTACATTTTTTTAGCTGTGGGTTCGGTTCACATGAACCACTTTATATTTGACACAGAGACTGATCCTGCAGAACATATTCTCTGTTTTAATTAGTTAAAACCTGCATTTCTCCCTGGAGAGGATTTTTTGTTTGTTGCATGTTTCAGTGCAACAAAAAAAAGGGTCACCTTTTTGGGTCCTTACCAGTTTGCATCCCTGATTGCAACCATCTATCAATGACAGCAGCTGGTTCAAAGGTACATACTTGAAAGCGTTAGCGTTAGAGGTTGAGGTTCACTCTCTTAAGTCAATGGGAATTAATAGTAGCTTGTTTCTTGCTTCGTTTTTCCTTGTATTTTTCTTTGGGGGCTTAGCTATTTTGTAGCACGTTCACCTTTGGGCTTAATCTGCCATCAGACTAATTTGTTATCATTTGTGTTAATGAGTGTTGATGCGGTGTGCAGGCTGAGTCATGAGTTTCGGGGGGGAGCCTTCAGTGAAGCCAATGCCCTCATCCATCATCCCAATATAGCGGTCTCGCAGGAGATCCAGTCAGGCAGAGCTGTGACCCTCTTCCAGGCAAACAACCAGGACTAGGAGATGGCTTTAAGTTGTATGTGTGCGTGTATGTACAAGACCTGCACTGATATGTCAGGCATCTGACCATGTAAGAGAGGACAGGATGTGCCACGAGCCGACAAAATATCCACATTTCATCTGAACACATTGTTTACCTAAATGTCACTGTTTTTTCATTTGTTTTAACACAATCCATACAGTATACTCATCATAAGTCAGTTTCATTGTACGTAATGAAGATATACATTTTTTTTTCTGGCTGTATATCTTAATCTACATGTACAGGTGAGAAAAGTAATACTGTATCTCTTAATGTTACACTAGGGATCTAACCCAATCTGTCTGAATTGTTTACAGGTGGCGTACATGAGACTGTAATGTCAGAGGTCAAGAGCCATGGATCCACTCATCTTTCCTAGAGGGAGGATCAGCAGAAGAAACACTGGAACACTAGAGTACAGTTACTTATCTGTCTTAGGCTGTGTTCAAGACGCACGTAATGGAAAACCAAGTTCCATTGCCCAAGTTCAGCTGGTGCATACCTCCGAGTCGAGCGTTCTCCTCCTAAAAGAACGATCATTCCTTTATACGTTTTGAAAAGGTTTCTTCAATTTGGTCCTACTGAACATGACCCTGATAGCTGCTGTAATGCAGACCATGTAAAAAAAGACTTGTACCTAATCATTCCAATGGAATGACTGAGTTATTGATGACCTGCCCAGATTAAATAGTGAATCTGACTAACATGCCCGTGTTGAAGTTCATGTTTTTTAGCGAGGGAGGGGGTCACTTTTATTGTAAATAAGAAAATAATATGTTTCGAAACACTTCGGCATGAATGTGGATGCTACCATGATTGTGGATTATCCTGAATGAATCGTGAATAATGATGAGTGACAAAGTTACAGATGCACAAATATCATACCCCCCCAAAAATGGCTTGGGGGTAGGTATGATATTTGGGTCTAACTTTCTCACTCATCATTATTCACGATTCATTCAGGATTATCCGTCTATTCTTTAAAAAAAAAAATAACAATAAAAGTGACTCAAAAATGACACATTATTTACATTAATTTCTGTTGGGCACAAAATCATTTGAAACACAACCAAAACAAACAGCAAATGCATCCAAAAAATTGTAGTCACAAGCTTGATGTAGTCAATGCATGCTATGGATATGGGACCAAATACTTCACTTTTTACTACTTTAATACACAAAAGTAAATTTGTCCCAATACTTTTGCTCCCCTAAAATGGGGGGACTATGTGCAACAACAAAAAACGGTTCACCCGATATGGATGAAAATACCCTCAAATTAAAGCTGACAGTCTGCACTTTATCCTCAGTCATTGTTTGATTTCAAATCTAAACTATTGAAGTATAGAGCCAAAAGAGGAAATAATGCTTCACTGTCCCAATAATTACGGAGGGCACTGTATGTAACCTCTGTGACAGGCGGTACCTTTTTGGACAGGCTTTTCATTTTACCTCTCAACCACTTTTCCTCACCACACTACCTACTGCTGTGTGAGAGGAAAATCAGCTGACAGTGTCATTATAATAACCGCTATAATTACTTAAAAAATATATTATTTTTTTTCTAGAGAGCTAGTAATTATGTGGTTGGTTATGAGTTTTCTGAATGTCAGCTAGCAAAGCTTTAATTACAAATACTTCCCTAGATTCATGTGCACTAGAAAATCAGCCAGCTTTACAAGTACATGACAACATATGGTCGATGCAGAATGATTATACATTATGCAGAATATTCTTCTAACGCTCCATTAGACTCGAGGAAAGCCAGTGTGATTCTGTTTCAATTTGAGGATTTGAATGTTCTCTTACAGTGGCTCTATAAACAGGGCATAGCCAATAATAGGACACACATATTGTGCATCCCCATGGGCTATAAGGAGGTCATTGTTGGTAGCAACTGTAAACCGAATGGCAATGAAGTGGAACAGGGTCTGCACTACTAAGAATAAGGGAAGAGTTATATTCAGTATCACTTAATGTCTATAGTTAGGAAGCTGAAAGGTCATGATTTGAATAGCAGGAGCTGAGCTTCATGAAAAACGTTACCCAAATGTACTGATTTTTATTTTTTTTCTCCTCTATTTTGAGGCTTTTCAGACCCATCTTGTCTCATGGTTTTGTTAACCAATATAAGGACACAACTATAGTGAATCCCAACACGGTACAGTATAAGGTGGTCCTTGTTGGTAGCTGTACAACAGCAAGGAACTGTAACAGGGTCTTCCCTAGCTGATGCAGAGTCAGACCAGCTTGTATCTGTCTATAGTAAGATAGACGATAACAGTACTGTATAACGGGAACGGGGGGGGGATGAGCTTCTCAACACGGATCCAACAGAAAGAACAAATGTATCAAGCACTAAGCTCTATTCCTGGATATTTTTTTTGCTGTCTCTGTTTTGGAGCTATTCAGGCCTACCCCTCTCCATTGTCTTGTGATTAAAACAAGCTATCTGCATAGGTTTTATAGCAGACAATGAGAGACAATTCAGCATTGTCTCTGCCAACGTAAGGTGTCATGTTATTTTTACAAGCTCCCCAGAAGATGTAGATACCCCTGTTTGCCTCCCTGGATCTGCCATGTGCTGATGCGGCAACTGACAATTCCTTTAAAAAAAATACAAAGGCACATTGTGCTCACTGAGGTGGCAAAGCAGAGAGTGAATTGGCTAATTAAATATATCCAGTGTTGAACAGTCAAGAGGGTCTCGGCTCTCTTTCCAGCCCTTGTCACACGAGAGACAATTATGTGAGCTCTAAATAAACCATCAGCGTGAACCGAAGCAGACTGAGTGGGAAGAGGTACTGGAAGAGTTGCCCTCGTTCTGAGGACACACACACACACACACGACACATACATTAACAGTGTTTATTGTAGGGAATCACTGCGTTTTGCAGCTTCTTTCATTCCCCTCATCTTTGATCAAAGAAAACGGTATCAAATGGGAAAAAATGATCCTCCATGGTGACGTCGGGCTGCCCCGTGTTGTCATTGTACTGCTCATTAGGCTCCTCAGCTAGTTAATAAGTCAAGAGAGATGCACAACTGAAAATCTTATCATTTTCAGGAATCATTTTCGACCTATGATTTGGATATGGCTTGACAGGTTTTTTTTCATCTCAGAGGGATGCCTTTTAGAAAAGGTAGAAAAGGAAGAGATTGAGAGAACCCACCTTGAGAGAATAAAAGGTTATAACTAGCCTTTATTACTGTAACTCTCAAATGTGATTACGGTCTTACATTTGTATCTAATCTAAGGGGTAACACTGGCTGCGTGTGACTGTGTGTTTGTCAAACAGGGAGCTTGTATGTGATAGCAAGATTGAAAATGTGTTGCATGGGAGATTAGGCACACACTACTTCTGGAGAACACACACCAATTTAAGAAAGGGGAACCATTCAAACTCATTCAGTTGTGGATGGCATTAACACCTTTCATAGACATTTCTCCCCTTCCTCACTGACTCTCTCGAGTTCTCAGTGCCCTCAAAACAGACACAGATTAAGTCCAATCCGGGACTAGGACACATTTTCAATGGAGAGTGATTTTGTAATTTTTTAAAATCTGTGTCTTGGAAACCGTCCAGTGAGAATAAGACACGGATACCCCATTTTACCCTCCAACCCCTGCTAGTGTTTTCAGTTTTCTCCCAACTCCCATTGTAGATAGTCCATTATTAGATAACATCACATACGTATGGACAGACCCATTCAGAGCTTTACGATATCATTTTCAGATTGGATGTTCCAGGCATGTGCCCAAATGAATTCGTTCTGTATTATTTTTAGATTAACTGGGACGGGTGGTGTCTGCGATTACATGTGACCTGTGTAAAGGGTGAGATCCATTGGTATAAAGTCAGGAACCGAGCTCCTACCTCATTTCTTTTAGTCAATGAGGCATCGGATAGAGTTCCTGCTGCAGTCAACCAGCCCTAATGTTTTCTCTGCCTAAGTGCATCTTCAAGCTTATTCCCCCTACAAATGATTCCTGAACCTTTTGATATTCTCTCTTTGTGAATCAGTGTCATTACTGGGTTTAAAATATATGGGTAAAAAATAAATGCTATCAAAAGCAGGTGGAATTAATATATCTTTCTTTGCTGTAGGGAACGCTAAGATAATATTGCCATCTTTTATTTCTCTCTTTTCTCCCTCTCTGAGCATGCTTATTACTCTTCCCATCTTTTTATAATTCGTCTTGTTCTTTCATTTTCTCGTCTGATACATTTCTCTTCTTGCTCTTACGACTACATTGTCAGCTTCCTCTCTTCCTCTCCTAACCCTTTCCTCATCCCCCTCTGTCCTTCTCCAAACCTTCAGCTACTTCCGCTATTACCCTCCTATGCTGCTTATCCTCTCTCCCCATCCCCCCCTCTCTCTCTCCTCTGCGCCTCCCTTACTCCCTCTCCCTCCCTACCGCTCACTAATATGACACCATGGTGTGTCTGCGGTTCATCTATGACTCATTCCTTTGCCCATTGGCCTGGGTGCCACCCCCGAACGAGAACCCGTGAAAATGCCATGCCCACGATGAAAGGTTTGAGCATTCAGTAGTGCCAGCCCTCCCCTGGGCAAGGGTGGTACCACTACATCTGTGGGCATGAGATGCTCAAGATTAAATCTTGCTCTGGATTCTGTGCTACTGTTCTCCAAAACATAAAAAGCCATAATATATGGGTAAATTGCATAGCAGACACACATTACAATCATAAACACTACTAATGTATGTTACATGTTAATTAACTGTTAATTGGCGAGCTGTACTCCCACAGCTGTCCACGAAAACTCATGATAGTACAAGATGGTGTGATGGCATTCAGTCAGTCAATTTTAACATTCTAATCGAAACAATCTGAAGCAGCATCTGTGCACTCAGTATCTATATTTTATGATTTATACAAGGCATTAGGAACACCTGCTCTTTCCATGACATGGACTGACCAGGTGAATCCAGGTGAAAGCTATGATCCCTTATTGATGTCAATTAAATCCACTTCAATCAATGTTGATGAGGATAAAGAAGGATTTTTAAGCCTGAATGGGCAAACCAAAAGATTTACGGTTGGAAGTCGGAAGTTTACATACACCTTTGCCAAATACATTTAAACTCAGTTTTTCACAATTCCTGACATTTAATCCTATAAAAAAATCCCTGTCTTGGGTCAGTTAGGATCACCACTTTATTTTAAGAATGTGAAATGTCAGAATAATAGTAGAGAGAATGATTTATTTCAGCTTTTATTTCTTTCATCACATTCTCAGTGGGTCAGAAGTTTACATACACTCAATTAGTATTTGGTAGCATTGCCTTAAACAATTTAAACTTGGGTCAAACATTTTTTGTAGCCTTCCTCATGCTTCCCACAATAACCTGGGGGAATCTTGGCCCATTCCTCCTGACAGAGCTGGTGTAACTGTCAGGTTTGGAGGCCTCCTTGCTCGCACACGCTTTTTCAGTTCTGCCCACAAATGCTCTATAGGATTGAGGTCAGAGCTTAGTGATGGCCACTCCAATACCTTGACTTTGTTGTCCTTAAGCCATTTTTCCACAACTTTGGAAGTGTTCTTGGGGTCATTGTCCATTTGGAAGACCCATTTGCAACCAAGCTTTAACTTCCTGACTGATGTGTTGAGATGTTGCTTCAATATATCTACATAATTTTCCATCCTCATGATGATCCTATTTTGTGAAGTGCACCAGTCCCCCCTTTGTTTCATCAGACCATAGTACATTTCTCCCAAAAGTACCATCTTTGTCCCCATGTGCAGTTTCAAACCGTAGTCTGTTTTTTTTATGGCGGTTTTGGAGCAGTGGCTTCTTCCTTGCTGAGCTGCCTTTCAGGTTATGTCGATATAGGACTCGTTTTACTGTGGATATAGATACTTATGTACTTGTTTCATCCAGCATCTTCACAAGATCCTTTGCTGTTGTTCTGGGATTGGTTTCCACTTTTTCGCACCAAAGTACATTCATCTCTACAAGACAAAACGTGTTTCCTTCTGACCCACTGAAATTGTGATACAGGGAATTATAAGTGAAATAATCTGTCTGTAAACAATTGTTGGAAAGAATTACTTGTCATTCACAAAGTAGATGTCCCAACCGACTTGCCAAAACTATAGTTTGTTATCAAGAAATTTGTTGAGTGGTTGTAAAACGAGTTTTAATGACTCCAACCTAAGTGTATGTAAACTTCCGACTTAAACTGTAGGTGCCTTTAAACAGGGTATTGTATTAGGTGCCAGGTGCACCGGGTGGAGTGTGTCAAGAACTGCAATGCTACTGGGTGTTTCACGCTCAACAATGGTCTACGACCCAAAGGACATCCAACTTGACACAACTGTGCGAAGCATTGGACTCAACATGGGCTTGTAGAGTCTTTGCTCTGGCGAATTGAGGCTGTTCTGAGGGTAAAAGGGGGTGCAACTCAATACTAAGAAGGTGTTCCTAACGTTTAATACACGGTATATCTATCTATATACAGGTAACTGCCAAAATAAAGGACACACTTGAGTAATTGAGGGATACAAAGTATATTTAAAGCAAGTGCTTCCACACAGGTGTGGTCCCAGAGTTAATTAAGCAATTAAAACATCCCATCATTCTTAGGGTTTTGTATAAAATGCCCAGTTGCCTATTATTGTGGCTACCATGACTCGAAGAAGAGATCTCAGTAAATTTGGAAGAGGGGTCTCAAAGGAGCATAGGGGGTTCAAAAGGTGTGTGTGTCTCAATCACCAGATCTCAACCCAATTGCCTGAGACAGCGTTTTCCACCACCATCAACAGAACATCAAATTATGGAATTTCTCATGCAAGGACAGTGTCGCATCCCTCCAATAGAGTACCAGACACTTCTAGAGGTGCATTGAAGCTGTTCTGGCAGCCAACGCCCTATTAAGACACTGTGTTTCCTTTATTTTGGCAGTTACTTGTATATCTAAACTATATAAGAAACATTTGAACACCAATGTGTTGTTGTTTTAGTATTTGTTTAAAACCTTTCCTTAAAAGCAGCGTGGAGTTCTCAGTAGATTGATGGAGTGTCAGAGGGGGCAGGCCTGACAGTCAGGAGAATAGACCTTCCAGTGACAGATGACAGGAGAGATTGGAGCGTTTGGTAATGATGAGACCGGGGTGTACAGCGCCTGTACGGTGCAGCAGTAGATATTTTATTATCTTTCAAGAGGAACAGAACAGCTGCTCAGTATTTTAGAGTGAGATATAAACGTCACTGTCCGAGGTCAACCGCATAAGGGGCAAGTTAGATGTACGGAGTTTTTGAAACATCTTGTTCTTGCCCATTCACCCTCTGAATGGCACACATACACAATTCATCTCTCAATTGTCTCAAGGCTTATTCCTGCTTTAACCTCTCCTTTGAAGTTGATTTAACAAGTGATATCCATAAGGGATCATAGCTTTCACCCATCCAGTTTGTTCTTAATGTTTTGTATACTCAGTGTATATTACTGTCATTACATACACATAGTATAAATATGGAAAAGTTCCATGATGTGGTAACCATAGAATATGGTGGTGATCAACCTTGGTCATAAAGACCCACAGGATATAGAGGCATTGGTTGCGGCCCGGCAATAACCTGAGATGAGTAGGTGTTAAGTAGAATCCTATGTTTTACAGGTGTGGTATATGCTGATTAAACAGCATGATCATTACACAGGTGCAACTTGTGCTGGGGACAATAAAAGGCCACTCTAAAATGTGCAGTTTTGTCACACAACACAATGCCACATATGTCTCAAGTTTTGAGGGAGCATGCAATTGGCATGTTGACTGCAGGAATGTCCATCAGACCTGTTGCCAGAGAATTTAATGTTCATTTCTCACCCATAAACTGCCTCCAATGTCGTTTTAGAGAATTTGGCAGTATGTCCAACCGGCCTCACATCCACAGACCACTTGAAACCACGCCAGCCAAGGACCTCCACATCCGGCTTCTTCACCTGCGGCATCATCTGGGGACGGGGGGGACGGGGAGTGCTGAGGAGTAGTTCTGTCTGTAATAAAACCTTTTTGTGGGAAAAAACTAATTCTGATTGGCTGGGCCTGGCTCCCCAGTGGGAGAGCCTATACGCACACGGACCCACCCTTGGCTGCACCCCTGCCCAGTCATGTGAAATTCCATAGGTTGGGGCCTAATGAATTTATTTCAATTGACTGATTTCCCTATATGAACTGTAACTCAGTATAATCTTTGAAATTATTGCATGTTGCGTTTTATATTTTTCGTTCAGTATATATTAACATGGTCTTCGGCTGTGTGAGTTCTGGTATCTGAGGGTTTGTATGACTAGTTGGACTAGCTGAGGTCCCCATGACAAAAGAAAGTTGGGATGATAACCACTTACTCCCAACACAGGGACGAATCTCTCACCAAGTGCCAGATGACATGGCAGTAAAGTGAACTGCTTAGCTGACTTGACCTCTCTAGGTGAGTGCTACATGAGAGGTGAATAGATACATGGATGGATGGAGGGGGTTATGGACGAGGCAATCTGTTAGCATCCAAAGCCAAGATGAATGGCCCTATTTGAGCAGGACAATGTCTTTTCTTTTTGCCTCATGGCATGCCTCCCTGCAGCAGCTGTGTCCTGAGCCTACGTTACCCATGTAGGAGCATCGGCACAGAGGGAAAAATGTTCTGTCACCTAAAACTGCCGGGTCATAGCAGGATCAGAAAATTAGGTCTGTAGAGAGAAATGTCTTTCTCTCGCCCTCTCTCTCTCTCTCCCACTGACTCTTCCACTCCTACTTCGTCTCTCTGTTTTCAGTTATCATGGTCCTGATGAGAGGGGCTGCTGTTTGTGCGGGAGACAAAGCCTCAGGACACGGGAGCAATATCCCACTCATGTGATTAGCTCAAGAGAGCTGGAAACCAAATTAAATAATGTCCAGCAGCTCGTCCTGCTGGCCAGTATCCCGAATGTGTGTCTGTGTATGGCTAAAGGCTGTCCTAGTACTGTTAAGTTCTGCAGAAGAAGTCTCATGCATTTCCCTGGATTCATCTGAGTTTGGCAGGATACTTGAAAGTCATCCTAACCAAAAACCTTTCTTTTGCTTGCTGAATTGAGGCATGCACTTTCCACATTATTCTGATGCGCTGATGTGCTTTGTGATCTGTTAGTTCTGTCTCACAGAGCAGTCTGTGATTGCAGTTCACCCCAAACAAAGGTCTCGGATGCAGCTCGCTCTATCCGATCGCAGACTTTATTCTGGGTTGGAGATGTTACCGTGTCTTCTGACAGACTCAACCAAATGGGGTGAGGAGGAAGTGAGCGGGCTCACCCTAACAAATAGAGAGGACAATATACATTTATTTCTTGGTCTCACTCTTCAAAGCGCCCCCTGACACCCTATTTTCTTTTGATGCAATGTCTGTGCTGCTGTGTTGCTGCTTTTTCCTTTTTTTAAATCCATCTTTATTTCATCAGTCAGTTAGCTGCCATTTTGACTTCTGAAATTCAAATTGCAGCTTCTCATCAAAAGCTAGGAGATTGTGTAGTGTATTGTAACTGGAGACCATGTGGCTTTTCAACATGTTAACACATTTTTATCTTTGTATCCCATGGGCCTTGCTAATTCACGCGCACACAAAAAAGTATAAAATTCCAGTTCGCTATCAATAGTTTCAATTTTTTTTTAAATTCCATATGCCCTCACACTTACAGTGGTTTCTGGCTGTCATAGTGAACTGTTAGCTATCATTTATCCCTAGCCTCCATCTGACGTCTCACAAGCCTGTCTCCATCTCTGAATTAGAATGTCTCTCTCTCTCTCTCTCTCTCTCTCTCTCTGTCTGTCTCTCTCTCTCTCTCTCTCTCTCTCTCACTTCCCTCTCTCTTTCTATTCCTCTGCTCAGATGCCTGTTTCTGCCATGCAATACCAGGGCACTCTGTTCAGATGAGCGGGCCGGAGGATTGGTTTGTGGGGTTGACTGGGTTCCATATTATTGGAATGGAGTTTCCTGCTGCAAACCGCAGTGAGGAGTGGAGTCCAAACTCACAGTCTCACATCAGAACACTATAGGCCATTAGTTTGTGCATGTGTGTGAGCCACCGACGTATGTTCATACGCATATAAGTCAAACAAATCAAATAAAGATGCGTGTATGAGTACACATTTTGTATAAGCATATTGATGATGTTGCATTATGTTTGAGTGCCATTATGATGTAGGTAGAGAGAGTTTAATACTTACACCAGGGCCAGAACTACTACATTTTTGTGACATAATATCTCCAAAATGTAGGTGCCCGCGGTCATGTCCCTGACTCATCCGCCCTCTCAGCCCTCACTCTGAGTTCATTTTGTGGCTCAGCGTTGATGAGACATTGCCTAAATGTTTGCTTAATGAGAACCACGTGGAGGAAACGGTCGTTTAACACAGCAGATGCCAGATTGACTCCGTCTTTACAACCCCCTCGATCCCCCTTTTTATTCCCTCCTCCTGATTTCCCCCCTTTCCCTCCCTCTCACAGCAAACATTTTCTCTCTTCTATCCGTCTTTCGTAATCGATCCCTGTAATTACTGCCGGAGCCTCACCTGCTGTCTTGCCGGGCTGAGTGAGCTTGTAGTGTAGCACTTTGTTTTCAGTCTTCAATGCACTTGAATATTCTCACTGCATGGTCAACCTGAGCTAAACAAAGGAGACCCGAGCTGAATACAAATGCAGAATGAAAGATATTTGAATTGAATGGTCTGCCTGTGGTTGCTCTGATCATCATATATCCACTCTAATCGCAGAGATATTTACAGAATAGTTCCCAGCATGCAGTGGGCTGTATCGTGTTCCTCCTTCATGCACTTGGAAGGAACAGTGCCCTGCAGCCATTGTTTTGGAAGATTTCCTCCCCAGATCTTGGCATATTTGTTTTTTGTGATGTGATTAAAATGATTAATCTGAATTCAGCATTGTTCAAGTTGCTCTGGGGAAAGAGAGAAGAAAGAGAGAGACAGAAAACATAAGAGGGATATAAAGTAAGTTTTAGACCAGCCTAAATTCATTTTCAGTGGCAGAGAGCATACACAGCAGATTATTGGTATAACGTATTCCTGATTCTTATATCTGTACAGTATCCACAATATACAGTACAAGTTAAAAGTTAGGACACACCTACTCATTCAAGGGTTTTTCTTTATTTTTTACTATTTTCTACATTGTAGAATAATAGTGAAGACATCAAAACTATGAAATAACACATATGGAATCATGTAGTAACCAAAAAAGTGTTAAACAAATCCAAATAGATTTTAGATTGTTCAAAGTAGCCACGCCTTAATGACACTCTTTGGCATTCTATCAACCAGCTTCACCTGGAATGCTTTTTCAACAGTCTTGAAGAAGTTCCCACATATGCCAACTCATCCCAAACCTTGGCTACTTTGAAGAATCTCAAATATAAAATATATTTTGATTTGTTTAACACATTTTTGGTTACTACATGATTCCATATGTGTTATTTCATAGTTGTGATGTCTTCACTATTATTCTACAATGTAGAAAATAGTAAAAAATAAAGAAAAAGCGTGGAATGAGTAGGTGTGTCCAAACTTTTGACTGGTACTGTACTTATTATTGTTTAAGCTACAGATGCCAGTTAAGTTGGTGAATGACAGCATAACAATGATTAAAACCACAGATTCCTAAATACCCACTCAAGTACCATTAAAACCTCTTAGATGTCAAGTCTCCTATTTGGGGGACTTTGACCGGTTCTGGCTGGTTCCGACTGACATTTTGGTGTACAAAGTGCTCTGTGAACATAGTATGGTCCCGTGTCCTATATTGCAAGATAGCCCCCCCCAAAATATTAATTTGTTTGGGGGAAATAAATGATTTAATGAAAAAGGAGAATCTGGCAGATGCAACAATACTAGTTTAATCTCGTTGTGGATTTAGAGCTCTCAACATGAAAGAAATCGTAAATCATTTCATAGAATGAAATTAAGACCACTTTCTCTTGGTCACAGATAGATAAAACCCTTCATGCTTGAAGCTGAAGTTGTAATGAGTCTGGCCACATTTGAACGGTGTCTATGTGCAGTTCAGTGGACGTTTAGGAGAAAATTATTTTCCGGCGGATATATGAAATACTGCCACTAATTTTACAGTTCTAAGAAATGTGAAATCTTATAGTAAGTTGTATTGTTACTATATTTAGAAAGCATTCCAGTCATTTCAAGCCTTATTATTGCCTACTTTTGTTAAATAAGAATATACATATTTTCATCATATTTGTACTATGTACTTGAGCTTGGGTCCTCAAAAATGAGTACACCTCAGCAATTTACTATTTTACCAGAAAGGTGAGTTCCAGAAAGATTTAATGTTTATGGCCATCTCTTGGGGAAAAAAATACTTTTGGGGTGTCTATTTATGTAGAAATAAAAATGTTGCCCTATCATTCAACTTTTTCTTTAATTTATTGAGTTTATTTTTTTTACAGGTACAGTGCACATTAATCAACGTTTCAGTAAAAGTGCCTGTTTTTTTGCCAGCCGGTTTTAGCCAGCCAGCTAATTTTCAACTGCAGTCCCTGGACAGGTTATTGAATGAGGTTGGCTCATTCACCTCCCTCTTCTCTCCTGTAATTGTTCCCCAGGTCGTTGCTGTTTAGGGAGTTTTTCCTAGCCACCGTGCTTCTACACATGCATTGCTTGCTGTTTGGGGTTTTAGGCTAGGTTTCTGCACAACACTTTGTGACATCAGCTGATGTAAGTAGGGCTTTATAAATACATTTGATTGATTGATTGACTGTAAATGAGAATGTGTTCTCAGTCAACGTAAAATAAGGGTTAAATAAAATACATGTCAAAACTCAAGGCGAAGTTGTCGTATCGGGTTTAAAAAGAAACAGTTTAAACGTATATTGGTCTATTCACCGTTTATTTTCACATAGTTAAGGGGATTTGTTGGAGAGCACAAGAGATTAATCCTCTCTACAGCTCTGCTCTACTCCAGCGGATTTCAGGAATTTGCTTTTATCAGGACAATTTGGATTTCCATTTTGAAATCACGAGTCGTGAGTACAACAGTCAACCCTTGCAACTGGAGAGCACTTATGTCAGTGTTTGAAACAATAAAGTACCTGGGTGTGGTCTGTGGTTAGACATGGGCTGGCACAAGGGAGATAGGCAAGTCCCTGCAAACCTAAATTAGCTTTAATCCTTGTCATCTCCTCTGAGCTCAAAGACTTTTATTTTGTATTTATTTACTTAACCATTATTTTACCAGGTACCTGGGGAATAGTTACAGGGGAGAGGAGGGGGGAAGAATGAGCCAATTGGAAGGGGTTAGTAAGTGGAGAGGGGCAAAATTGCACAAAACGTTGGATTGTAGACTATAGCGGGAGGTCTAGTCAAGTGCCACATAATTGATCTGATATCTACATGTAATACTCAGATTACACAGCACTTTAAGAATATTGCATTACATCTGTCGCGACTCGGGAGGCGGTCTGTGGCTGTGTCTCACTATCCCAGGCCTATTTCATTATTCCCCGTGTCGACTGCCAGTAAGCTTCCCTGGTGAGGCGACTCGTCTCATTTCATAAAGAGAATGGAAAATGACAAGATGGAGATCAGGCGGGCGGAACGGCGATGCAGTTGACAACAGGGAGCTGATATTGTAACCAGAGAAATGTAGTATGGGAGTGTTTCCACTAGCACTCAGGTTCCATGGATGGACTCGGGGGTTGTCGTGAATGTGCAAGTGCATAAATGCATACACACATGCATACACCACACACACACAAAGATACACACCCACACACACAAATGCACGTAAGTGGTGAATGGCATGGTATGTTCATGTCGTTTCAGACATAGAACACTCCACACCTCTTAGACCCAGGCGGGAACTTGTTGGCACCTAAATAGAGAATAAGATCCGTGTTAATATATTCAACCGGGCTTACAATTATGAGCCATAACGCCTTTGGGATAAGTGCATTTGAGTTGAATCAATTCGCACAGCATCTGTGTGTAACACTGTAAAACATCATAGTGTATCTCAAATAGAATATCACAGAGACAGATTTCCGTAAGTAGCTTTAACCGTTCTCCAACATCCAGACAGACAGATCAATGGCAGGGACACAGCTTTTGTATTCAGGAGGGACTGCCGCATTGCCTCTTCAAGGTCTGTTGAGTATTTTAATTTGGAAGAAATACATTTTTTAATATGATTGCCTCCATCTGGCCTTGGTAGTGGCTCCGCTGTGCCGTGCCGTGCGGCGTGGTAGAGCTTCCTCCCTCTGACGCTCTAGCCTCCACCGCCATGCCTCTGTGGTGGTGATGTCATTATTCACTGTGACATGCACTGGTTTGCATCATATTACCAGAAGTTTAATAACACGTTTAATAACCTTTACTGGTTGAATAAACATTGTTTCAACGTAATTTGTCAATGTATTGCGACGTGGAATCAACGTGGGAATTGGATTTGAAAAAGGTAATCAAGCAGTACTGTTTTCATCTAATTTCATCCAGTGTTGTAAACATTGAAATTAGGGTAAGCTTCAACTTAAATACATTCACTTAACCTGACTAACAAATTGTTAGATCAATCTAATTTCAACATAATCATTAAAATTATGTATATGTTGAAATTGCATTGAAAATTCCACATCATTTCAACCACCCAATATAGAATGATTTTATGTAGAATTTCATATTTGATCAGACAGATTTTATTTCACCTTGTTTCAATGATAAATAATATAATAATAATATATGCCATTTAGCAGACGCTTTTATCCAAAGCGACTTACAGTATGGGTGGTCCCGGGGATCGAACCCACTACCCTGGCGTTACAAGCGCCATGCTCTACCAACTGAGCTACAGAAGGACCACAAATGGTATGTTTGAATCAACGTCATTGTTTCAACATCATGCTACTGTCACAACCTGGCTCTTAGATTGGTGACAAGAAAGGGAGTCCACACGTTGGCAATTAAGGAGTAACAAAAATATTTATTAAATAACTAACCAAGCATAAAACTACAAAGGAAAACTAACCTGTGACGTGTGAAAGTAGGCATGGGAGGGGTGTAATGGAGATGCATGGATGAAGGTAAAATGTGTATAAGTGTTGAAAGGTGCACCTAATCAAAAAACATCAACCAGATCACAAAACAAAATGGTGCTTGTGGAGAGAGAGAAAGCCAGGACTGGGCACCAGGAACTTGTATCTCCGAGTTGATCTCAAACCCAGGTGCAAATTGTTACCTTAACGACCCAATCAGCTCCACCTGTCCCCAATCTGCAAATAAAAGCACTAACACAGAGGCAGGGAGAGTGAGGTGGGCATAACACTGCAGTATCAACCTAAATAAAGAGGTACATTGAAATACTGTGAAGCCACAGTCCCAAGATTTGACTGAACAGTGACTCCTACTGGTATATGAGGGGCAATGCACTTCAGTGAGAACAAGTCTATCATCCAGATACCTACAGTGACTTGCGAAAGTATTTGGCCCCCTTGAACTTTGCGACCTTTTGCCACATTTCAGGCTTCAAACATAAAGATATAAAACTGTATTTTTTTGTGAAGAATCAACAACAAGTGGGACACAATCATGAAGTGGAACGACATTTATTGGATATTTCAAACTTTTTTAACAAATAAAAAACTGAAAAATTGGGCGTGCAAAATTATTCAGCCCCCTTAAAACTTCTTAAGGATGACGCAGAATACAGTTCCCATGCAGGAACATCACTCAGCGGAATTAATACTTTGTAGCGCCACCTTTTGCTGCGATTACAGCTGTAAGTCGCTTGGGGTATGTCTCTATCCCCACCGGCGAAGAAGAGGTATTCGGCTGTAAACTTCTAGTTTGACTCAGGAGGCGTGCACACCATCCACGGCTTCCGAGTATATTACCCACTAATGTTCAAGTCCCTGGACAATAAAGTAGATGAGCTCAGGGCGAGAATCTCCTTACAGAGAGACATCAGGGACTGTAACATAATCTGTTTCAAGGAATCATGGCCTTCTCTGGATATACTGTCCCCTATACAGCCATTGGATTCTCAGTACATGCAGATAGGAATAAAGAACTCTCTGCGAAAAAGAAAGGGGGAGGTATACGTTTCATGATTAACTGCTCATGGTGTATTTGTATTTATTATGGATCCCCATTAGCTGCTGCCAAGGCAGGTATTCTTCCCAGGGTCCAGCAAAATTACGTCAGTTATAACATTTTAAAAACATTATAATATATTCACAACAGATTTCACAACACATTAAGTTTGTGCCCTCAGGCCCCTACTCTTCTACAAAACAAAATCCAAAGGTACGTGTGTGTATAGTGTGAATGTTAATTATACCCAATTGGTAGCTACAGTCCTATCCCATCGCTGCAACTCCCATACGGACTCAGGAGAGGCAAAAGTCGAGAGCAACCCCCAAATCAACCCAGCCAAGCCGCACTGCTTCTTGACACAACGCCCACTTACCCCAGAAGCACCAATGCTTCAGAGGAAACACCGTACACCTGGCAACCATTTCAGCGTGCATCGCGCCCATCCCGCCACAGGAGATGCTAGTGCACAATGGGACAGGAACATCCCAACCAGCCAAAGCCTCCCCTAACCCGGACGATGCTGGGCCAATTGTGCGCCACCCCATGGGTCTCCCGATCATGGCCGGCTGCAACAGAGCCTGGACCTCTAGTGGCACAGCTCGCACTGAGATACAATGCCTTAGACCACTGCACCACTCGGGAGGAACTTGTCTGTGTAAATGTTTGTGTTGCTTCACAGTCCCGCTGTTCCATAAGGTGTATTTTTATCTGTTTTTTAAATCAAATTTTACTGCTTGCATGTGTTACTTGATGTGGGATAGAGTTTCATGTAGTCATGGCTCTATGTAGTACTGTGCACCTCACATAGTCTGTTCTGAACTTGAGGACTGTGAAGAGACCTCCGACAGCTCGGTGCACTCAACATGTCAATATCTCTCACAAATACAAGTAGTGATGAAGTCATGTCTCTCTTCCACTTTGAGCCAGGAGAGATTGACATGCATATTATTAATGTTACCTCTGTGTGTACATCTAAGGGCCAGCCGAACTACCATGTTCTGAGCCAATATACATTTTTCTAAGTCCCTCTTTGTGGCACCTGACAACATGCCTGAACAGTAGTCCAGGTGCGACAAAACTAGGGCCTGTAGGACCTGCCTTATTGATAGTGATGTGAAGAAGGCAGAACAGCGCTTTATTATGGACAGACTTCTCCGCTTCTTAGCTACTGTGTCAATATGTTTTGACCATAACAGTTTACAATCTAGGGTTACTCCAAGAAGTTTAGTCTCCTCAACTTGCTCAATTTCCATATTATTAATTACAAGATTTAGTTGAGAATTAGTGAAATATTTGTCCTATATCGACATAACCTGAAAAGCCGCTCAGAAAGGAAGAAGCCATTGCTCCAAAACCGCCATAACAAAGCCAGACTACGGTTTGCAATTGCACATGGGGACAAAGATCATACTTTTTGAAGAAATGTCCTCTGGTCTGATGAAACCAAAATAGAACTGTTTGGCTATAATGACCATCGTTATATTTGGAGGAAAAAGGGGGAGGCTTGCAAGCCGAAGGACACCCTCGCAACCGTGAAGCACGGGGGTTCTTTGCTGCAGGAGGGACTGCTGGACTTCACAAAATACATGGCATCATGAGGATGGATAATTATGTGGATATATTGAAGCAAAATCTCAAGACATCAGTCAGGAAGTTAAAGGTTGGTCGCAAATGGGTTTTTCCAAATGGACAATGACCCCAAACATACTTCCAAAGTTGTGGCAAAATGGCTTAAGGACAACAAAGTCAAGGTATTGGAGTGGCCATCACAAAGCCCTGACCTCAATCCTAAAGAAAATGTGTGGGCAGAACTGAAAAAGCGTGTGCGAGCAAGGAAGCCTACAAACCTGACTCAGTTACACCAGCTCTGTCAGGAGGAATGCACCAAAGTTATTGTGGGAAGTTTGTGGAAGGCTTCCCAAAACATTTGACCCAAAGTTAAACAATATAAAGGCAATGCTACCAAATACTAATAGAGTGTATGTAAACTTCTGACTCACTGGGAATGTGATGAAAGAAATAAAAGCTAAATAAATAATTCTCTCTACTGTTATTTTGACATTTCACATTCTTAAAATAAAGTGGTCATCCTAACTGACCTAAGACAGGAAATTTTTACTAGAATTAAATGTCAGGAATTGTGAAAAACTGAGTTTATATGTACAGTGGGGGGGGAAAGTATTTAGTCAGCCACCAATTGTTCTCCCACTTAAAAAGATGAGAGAGGCCTGTAATTTTAATCATATGTACACTTCAACTATGACAGACAAAATGAGGAAAGAAATTCCAGAAAATCACATTGTAGGATGTTTTATGAATTTATTTGCAAAATATGGTGGAAAATAAGTATTCATAGGCCCTGTCATAGGCCCTACACTGAAACTACACTGAACTTTGGGCAAACTGGAAACCGCATATCCCGAGGCCACATTTATTGTAGCAGGGGATTTTAACAAAGCAATTCTGAGAAAAACGCTACCAAAGTTCTATCAACACGTCACCTGTAGTACTCGCACCTTAAAAACTCTCGACCATAATTACTCTCCCTTCCGGGATGGCTACCAGGCCGTCCCCCGCCCTCCCTTCAATAAATCAGATCATAACTCCATTCTTCTCTTCCCTTCCTATAGGCAAAAACTCAGACAGGAAGTACCAATACTAAGGCTTATTCAATGCTGCTCTGACCAATTGGAATCCTGCTTCAAGATTGTTTTGATCACACAGACTGGGATATGTTCCAGGTTGCCTCTGAGAATAACATTGACGTATACACTGACACGGTAACCGAGTTCATAGGGAAGTGTATCGGGGGTGTTGTTAGCACTGTGACGACTACCCAAACCGTTGATTCACACAAAACTGAAAGCTCGAACCACCGCATTTAACCACGGCAAGGTGACTAGGAATATGGTTGAATACAAACAGTCTAGTTATGCCCTCCATAAGACAATCAAACAGGCAAAACGTCAGCACAGAGTCAAAGTGGAGTCGCAATTTAGCGGCTCAGACACAAGACATATGAGGCTGGGACTCCAGACAAGGCTGGGACTCCAGCCACATCACGGACACCGAAGTCTTCCTCCCGAAGAAGCTAAACAACTTTTTCGCCCACTTTGAGGATAACACAGTGCCATCGACACAAGCTGCTCCCAAGGACTGTGGGCCCTCGTTCTCCGGAGCAGACGTAAGACATTTAAGTGTGTTAACCCTCGCAAAGTTGCAGGCCCAGGCGTTTTTCATATTTTGTTGCATTACAACCTGTAATTTAAATTGATTTTTATTTGGATTTCATGTAATGAACATACACAAAATAGTCCACATTTGTGAAGTGAAATTTAAAAAAATAACTTAAAAATAAATAACAATTTCACAAAAAAAAGAAATGGGAAAGGAGTGCATGCATATGTATTCCCCCCCTTTGCTATGAGGCCCCTAAATAAGATCTGGTGCAACCAATTACCTTCAGACGTCACGTAATTAGTTATATTGCACACAGGTGGACTTTATTTAAGTGTCACATGATCTCAGTATATATACACCTGTTCTGAAAGGCCCAGAGTCTGCAGCACCACTAAGCAAGGGGTACCAGCAAGCAAGCGGCACCATGAAGACCAAGGAGCTCTCCAAACAGGTCAGGGACAAAGTTGTGGGACAGTACAGATCAGAGTTGGGTTATAAAAAAATATCAGAAACTTTGAACATCCCACAGAGCACCATTAAATCCGTTATAAAAAAAACAGAAATGGCAACACAACAAACCTGCAAAGAGAGGGCCGCCCACCAAAACTCACGGACCAGGCAAGGAGGGCATTAATCAGAGGCAACACAGAGACCAAGGATAACCCTGAAAGAGCTGTAAAGCTCCACAGAGGAGGATGGAGTATCTGTCCATAGGACCACTTTAAGCCATACTCTCCACAGAGCTGGGCTTTATGGAAGAGTGACCAGAAAAAAGGCCATTGCTTAAAGAAAAAATAAGCAAACATGTTTGGTGTTCGCCAAAAGGCATGTGGGAGACTCCCCAAACATATGGAAGAAGGTACTCTGGTCAAATGAGACAAAAATGTAGCTTTTTGGCCTTCAAGGGAAACGCTATGTCAGGCGCAAACCCAACACCTCTCCTCACTCCGAGAAACCCATCCCTAAGCATGCTGCTAAAGCAACACTCGAGTGGTTAAGGGGAAACATTTAAATGTCTTTGAATGGCCTAGTCAAATCCCAGAATCTATGGTATGACTTAAAGATTGCTGTACACCAATGGAACCCATCCAACTTGAAGGAGCTGGAGTAGATTTGCCTTGAAGAATGGGCAAAATCCCATTGGCTAGATGTGCCAAGCTTATAGAGACACCCCAAGATACTTGCAGCTGTAATTGCTACAAAAGGTGGCTCCACAAAGTATTGACTTTAGTGAGGTGAATAGTTATGCACGCTCAAATGTTCTATTTTTTTGTGTTATTTCTTGTTTGTTTCACAATTTAAAAAAAAAAAAAAAATAATAATAATATATGCCATTTAGCTGACGCTTTTATCCAAAGCGACTTACAGTCATGTGTGCATACATTCTACGTATGGGTGGTCCCGGGAATCGAACCCACTACCCTGGCGTTACAAGCGCCATGCTCTACCAACTGAGCCACAGAAGGACCACATCTTCAAAGTGGTAGGGATGTCATGTAAATCTATTTTAATTCCAGGTTGTAAAAGCAACAAAATAGGGAAAATGCCAAGGGGGTGAATACTTTCGCAAGCCACTGTATACCGAAGAAAGCAAAGGTGTCACACCCTGACCTTGGTATTCTTTGTTTTCTTTGTTATTTTGGTTAGGTCAGGGTGTGACATGGGTGATGTATATCAGAGTGGTCATACCTTCCTGCGTGGTGTATTTTGTCTTGTCTAGTGTTTTGTATGTTTATGGAGGTGTGCCTAACTAGGTGTTTTTGTAAGTCTATGATTGCCTAGATTGGTTCTCAATTAGAGGCAGCTGTCTATCGTTGTCTCTGATTGGGAACCATTTTTAGGCAGCCATATTCTTTGGGTATTTTGTGGGTGATTGTTCCTGTTCCAGTGTTCACGTTACAGGACTGTTTTGTCTTCGTTCCTTTTGGCGGTTTGTTGTTTTTCTTCTTTGTTTAACTATTCCAATTAATATATGGATTATCATCATGCTGCATCTTGGTCCTCCTCTCTTTCACCTAAAGACATTTGTTACAAAAGGTCACTGAACAAAATGACTATCACCCCGTAGCACTCACTTCTGTCATCATGAAGTGCTTTGAGAGGCTAGTTAAGGATCATATCACCTCTACCTTACCTGACACCCTAGACCCACTGCAATTTGCATACCGCCCCAATAGATCCACGGACAATGCAATCGCCATCGCACTGCACTCTGCCCTATCCCATCTGGACAAGAGGAATACCTTTGTAAGAATGCTGTTCATTGACATACAACCCCATAGATAGGGCGCAAGCACAAGGAGACTTGAACGATGATGTGATGAAATCGAAAATGACAGACGGACTTGATACTGATGTCTCTGAATGGAGAGAGATCTGGCACTCGGCATACAAATTTTACTAGACAACTTTTAATTGTATTGTCTAATTGTATTATTGAATTGAATGTTATCAGTTAATATGGGGAGGGAGAAACCCTGTGTATTCTGCACCAGGACCAGGGAACTCCTGTTGAATATGGGACACCACGCAGGAAGGTATGACCACTCTGATATGTTTACCAAGAGAGCCCCATTACCACCAGATAAAATGCCAATATGCACAGTATCTGAGGAAAGGTGCACATTGTTATATTAGCAGAACACTGATTCTATGGTTTTATGTAAAGGGTTGTTTATTCTACATGGAACTGTTACAACATTTGCAAGTTATCAAAACACTTAGTTTAGAATATCTACATAAATTCAGCAATTGCAGTCTTCTCATATTACTCTGTAGGCTACTGACCTATTCAAAACTTCCTCCGGCATCTTACCATACATGTGCCTGTAGTTATTGAACTCAACCTGCAGAAGTTTTTTTTGGTTGGGACTGAGTTTGGGGAAACAGCCTCAAGGTTCTGACAGATGGGTGTGTCTTGGTCGTGGCAGGGACACACCCAAGAAACATCCACATCAAACTGCACACCCAAGTCAACTCATGTTTGGTTTCTGTCACGAACCCCAGCATTTCCTGAGGAGCACGCCCAAAAACGAGGCTAAATCAGCAGGTGCAGTTCTCCTTTAACCCATTTGACCTCTTTACCACTCCTGTTGTAAATAACTCCTAGCATCCCGTAGCTTCCCCAGGCTTCAAAGCCATTAAATCGGTCACTGCTTATTTGGACATTTTTACATTTTTTAAATACAGTTGAGGTTCACTTAATCAGTCTTTCTCCCCTCTTCTCTCTCTCTCTCTCTCTCCCTTCCCCTCTCTCTCTGTCTTTCTTTTGCTTGCTGCTGTGGCCCTGTATTGACAGGACACTGGGGAAGGAAGGTGTGTGTGCGAGTGAAGTCCCTCCGCGGTTTCCTTCCTCTCCGGCAACTGAGTTAGGAAGGACACCTGCATGTAGTGACTGGGTGTATTGATACACCACCCAAAGTATAATTAATAACTTCACCATGCTCAAAGGGATATTCAATGTCTGCTTTTTTTTTACCCATCTAACAATAGGTGCCCTTCCTTGCGAGTCATTGGAAAAGCTCCCTGGTCTTTGTGGTTGAAAGGACCTTACAGGGACCTTACAGATAATTGTATGCGTGTGGGGTACAGAGATTAGGTCTTTCAAAAATCATGTTAAACACTATTGCACACAGAGTGAGTCCATGCAATTTATGTCACTCGGCTCCCGAGTGGCGCAGTCTAAGGTACTGCATCTCAGTGCTAAAGGCATCACTACAGACACCCTGGTTCAAATCCAGGCTGATTTTAAAAACCTTTTTATTTATTTTTTACTTTAGATTATTTAGTAAATATTTTCTTAAACTGTATTGTTGGTTTAAGGGCTTGTAAGTAAACATTTCACGGTAAGGTCTACTTGTATTCAGCGCATGTGACAAATACAATTTGATTAGATTTTTATTGAACGGTATTGAAAACAAGGGTGTCACTAGTTTTGACCCCTACTTTTTGAGAAAATAGATTATTAATTGTTAAACCAAATCTCTTTCTCTGAGCAATTGCAATAGTATAATATAATTTCCCAATTTTGGGGGGGCATACAATACCCACTGGGCAAAAACAGGTTGGAATCAATGTTTTTCATTTCTACAACAACAAAAAATGTGATGACGTTGAAACAATGTGGAAAATTGGATTGGATTTGCAAAAAGTCATTGACGTAAGGGAATTTAGTATTTCACCCATCTTTTAACCTAAATTCAATGACACAATGAATTATTTTGTTGATTTCATGTTAAATTCACCTTATTTGATAAATAAAAACTAGACATTGAACTGACTCTCTGTGCCCTGGGGGTATAGCTAATTATTTGAGTTAATAATAATTTTGGACCCCACACTTACACGTCTGACAGGAATCACATAACACAAGTATTTATGAGCTATTACATGGTAGGCCTACACTACCAAGATTTAAAATGTAATGACAGTGGTCAAATTGTTTAGCCTGGCTAGCATGCTCTAAATGACATGTTTAAGTTAAATCAACTCAAGGTAGCTTGTCTACTTTTAAAAGTGGTATATGCATGTAACACTAATGTAGCTGATGCTGTTTTTACACAATGTCATTTACATTTACATTTAAGTCATTTGGCAGACGCTCTTATCCAGAGCGACTTACAAATTGGTGCATTCACCTTATGACATCCAGTAGAATAGTCACTTTACAATAGTGCATCTAAATCTTAAAGGGGGGTGAGAAGGATTACTTATCCTATCCTAAAGTTTTGTGAGTTGAAAATGTCTTCCCCCTCAGCACTGGCACTAATTCCTGTTCTCTCCCAGCCCAGCTCTCTTCTCTCCTGGCTGGCAGGTGCTCAGTGGTGGCCTGGCAGGCCCGGTTCAGCGAGGCAGGGATGTCAGATCAAATTTGTCTTCATTTGGGAGGATGCATCTTTAATAAAGCCCAGCATGGCCCAACAGGAGGCTGCTGCCGCAGCCCGCTAATGCGTGACACCATAAATTCCCTTTAGAATGGAAAGAAGCATCCCATGTGGAGGGAGAGGCGTATTACAGAGAGGGGCTGGCTGGGGGTGACAACCATCATGGACTAGAACAGACACAACAACACCCAGCTAGAGAGAAGGCCAAAGTCAGAGGAGCTGCTACAGCCAGGGGCATCATGACCACTGAAAATGAGGGTGGGGGACGGGACAAGGTCCCCTCAGTTTGATCAGAGCCCCTTCAAAGAAATGAGGTGTGTGACACCTCTGGCTGTAGCGACTGAACAAAATCAAATCTATTGTTCAAAGACTGTTGTGTTTTGTTATCGGGTCACATGGCAATATTAATCCTGATTCCACCTAACTCAGTGTGTGTGCCTGCAATTCATGAAGATAATTTCCATCTAAGTGGCTGGGGGTGCTTGCCAGGGGCTTGTGAAACAAAAGAGCAGAGCGGTGAATGTACACAGAACAGAAACGCAACATGCAGCAATTTCAAAGATTACAGGTTACAGTTCATATAAGGAAATCAGTCCATTTAAATACATTCATTAGGCCCTATTCTATGGATTTCACATGACTGGGAATACAGATTTGCATCTGTTGGTAACATAAATGTTAAAAAGAGGTAGGGGCATGGATCAGAAAACCAGTCAGTATCTGGTGACTCTCTCCTTCGCATAGAGTTGATCAGGCTGTTTGTGGCCTTCAATGGCTATGCAAAGTTTCTGGATATTGGTGGGAACTGGAATACGCTGTTGTACACGTCAACCTAGAGCATCCCAAACATGCTCAATGGGTAACATGTTTGGTGAGTATGCAGAATTATTTTGGCTGTGCACACCCAGTTTCATTAGCTGTCCACACGGCTGGTCTCAGATAATCCCGCAGGTAAGGAAGCCGGATGTGGAGGTCCTGGGCTGGCGTGGTTACACGAGGCCGGTTGGGCAGACTGCCAAATTCTCTCAAATTACACAGAGAGTTATGGTAGAGAAATGAACATTGAATTATCTGGCAACAGCTCTGGTTGACATTCCTGCAGTCAGCATGGCAATTGCACGCTCCCTCAAAACTTGTGACATCTGTGGCATTATGTTGTGTGACAAAACTGCACATTTTAGAAGTGGCCTTTTGTTGTCCTCTGCACAAGGTGCACCTGTGTAATGATCATGCTGTTTAATCAGCTTCGTGATATGCCACACCTGTCAAGTGGATGAATTATCTTGGCAAAGAAAAAATGCTCACTAACAGGGATGTACCAAATTTGTGGACAAAATGTAAGGCAATTTCAGGGATCTTTTATTTCAGCTCATGAAAAACATGGGACCAACACTTTACATGTTAGGTTTATATTTTTGTTCAGTATAATTAGGGACTCTGACCATCTGATAACAACTTCAATTTTTCGACATTGGGAGAGAGCACTGGCATGTGAAATGTGGCTTGACAAACATGAGTGTGAGCAGGGCTGTGTGTGTGTATGTATATATATATATATATCTTACTGGAAGTACAGTATATGTTCTGTTGAGGAGTGAGTAGACAAGGGGGATTGTATTAGTAGAAAGTGGAGACGAAGAGAGATGGAAATCTGTAGGGAACATATTGGGAAGGAGGATGGCAACAGGAGAGGCAAAAGAAGAAGGAGAATGTCTCACTGTCACTCTCCCTTCACCTAGTGTATCTGTAACAAGGCTTCTAGTCTGTGACAGGAACAGTCCTGCTTTCTCTGAATGTGAATTGGATTCTGTCAACAGGCTGGTGTGTGGTAATAAAAAACCCAGAGACAGCTTTCTCTTTGTCTGATAGACTCCTGCCTTGCTGGCCTGGCCTCAACAACATAAATCAAGCAGGTGTGATGAGGGACTTGTTGGAGCTGTTTGGAGACCTGTTTTAACAAGCACAAAAGGGGCACTGTCTGTGTGATTGAGTCAGAACACTCCCTCTCCTCATCAGTCTCACTTCTCTCCGCCCCCTGCCCCCGTTCAACTCCTCACATTGTCTCCCACGTAATTACACCTGCTCCTCCAAGTATGCCCAGGGGTGCGTAGCATACCCTTATTATTAAAAATATGCAGAGTGCTGTTCCTCGCAGAAAGTCATTGAGTGGCGTGAGTGAGGGCTGAGATGGTCGCCGTGGAAACGTGAGATAGTGTAGCGTGGAGTGTGTATTGTGCAGCATGCACCTGTATCTCCTCCCAGGACAGAACACTCCCCAGTTGGGAGGAGAAGGTGGGGCCTACTGTACGTCTGCTGGCATTCATCCACTGGTGCCTACGCTAGGCTCCTCGCCAGTCTCCACATACGCGCACGCACACACAGGGCTCTCTGCTATTAAAAAGACCCCATCCCAGCTGATTTTGGCGGGGGTTGATTTAGCAGACCCAAAAACCAACAAAGGAACAAGTGAAATCCTCATCAAATGAGAGGTCAGACTACAATATTTTGGGGTAACATAACTGAAATATGTTGACATAATATTATTCCAATTCTGATTGCTAACACAGACCAGTCCAGCCACATTAACAAAATACAGTGCTTTCAGAAAGTATTCACACCCCTTGACTTTTTCAAAATTTTGTTGTGTTACAAGGTAGGATTAAAATGGATTTAATTGTAATTTTGTTGTCAACAATCCACACAAAATATCCTGTAACGTCAATTTGGAAGAAAAATTCAAACATTTGTCAAAATAATATGAAAAGTAAAACACAATTACATTGTCGAAAGTTTACATACACCTTAGCCAAATGCATTTAAACTCAGTTTCAGAATTCCTGACATTTAATCCTACTAAAAATTCCCTGTCTTGGGTCAGTTAGGATCACCACTTTATTTTAAGAATGTGAAATGTCAGAATAATAATAGAGAGATTTATTTCAGCTTTGATTTCTTTCATCACATTCCCAGTGGGTCAGAAGTTCCCCATACACTCAATTAGCATTTAGTAGCATTGCCTTTAAATTGTTCAACTTGGGTCAAACGTTTCAGGTACTCTTCCACCAGCTTCCCACAATAAGTTGGGTGAATTTTGGCCCATTCCACCTGACAGAGCTGGTTTAACCGAGTCAGGTTCGTAGGCCTCCTTACTCGCACACACTTTTTAAGTTCTGCTCTTCTGACTGATGTTTGAGATGTTGCTTCAACATATCCACATAATTTTCCTTCCTCATGAGGCCATCTCTTTTGAGTAGTGCACTAGTCCCTCCTGCAGCAAAGCACCCCCACAACATGATGCTGCCACCCCCGTGCTTCACGGTTGGGATGGTGTTCTTCGGCTTGCAAGCCTATCCCTTTTTCCTCCAAACATAACGATAAGTCATCATGGCCAAACAGTTCTATTTTTGTTTCATCAGACCAGGGGGACATTTCTCCAAAAAGTACCATCTTTGTCCCCCTGTGCAGTTGCAAACCGTAGTCTGGCTTTTTTATGGCGGTTTTGGAGCAGTGGCTTCTTCCTTGCTGAGAGGCCTTTCAGGTTATGTCAATTTTACTGTGGATATAGATACTTTTGTACCCGTTTCCTCCAGCATCTTCACAAGGTCCTTTGCTGTTGTTCTGGGATTGATTTGCACCAAAGTACATTCATCTCTAGGAGACAGAACGCGTCTCCTTCCTGAGCGGTATGGCGGCTGCGTAGTCCTATGGCGTTTACACTTGTTCATTTGTACAAACAATAGTGCGCGTGGTGCCTTCACACATTTGGAAATTGCTCCCAAGGACGAACCAGACTTGTGGAGGTCTACAATTAATTTTTCCAAATGTGGCTGATTTCTTTTGATTTTCCCATGATGTCAAGCAAAGAGGCACTGAGTTTGAAGGTAGGCCTTGACATACATCCACAGGTACACCTCCAATTGACTCAAATGATGTCAATTAGCCTAACAGAAGCTTCTAAAGCCATTAAACAGCTTGTAAAATTCTAGAAAATGATTTAAAGGCACACTCACCTTAGTGTATGTAAACTTCTGACCCACTGGAATTGTGATATAGTGAATTATAAGTGAAATAATCTGTCTGTAAACAATTGTTTGAATAATTACTTGTGTCATGCACAAGGTAGACGTAAAACTAGTTTTAATGACTCAAATCAAAGCACGACTAGGATTTATACATAAATGCCTGGACTATTTTAATTTTGGTGAATCTCTTATACAATGGGTTAAATTATGTACAGCAACACCAGGTGTAAAAGTATTGAGCTGTCAAGAGTAAAACAAGGCTGTCCGTTGTCTCCTTATATATTTATTATGGCCATCAAAATGCTAGTTATTAAAACTGGATCCAGAAATCCAGGAATTAAAAACAAAAAAAAGTGTCAGTGTATGCCGATGACTCAAGTTGATTTTGATCTCATTGAGATCTAGATCACTTTTCTAGCATCTCTGGACTAAAACCAAATTATGGTAATTGTACCATATTACGTGTTGGATCATTAAAAGATAACGTTTACACTCCCTTGTGGTTTACCAATAAAATGGTCTAATGGCAAAGTAGACATAGCTGATATTCATATATCTAAAAATATACATTATTTTATCAACCCATGGAGGTCTGGATTTGGAGTCACACTCAAAATTAAAGTGGAAAACCACACTACAGGCTGATCCAACTTTGATGCAATGTCTTTAAAACAACTCAAAATGAGGCTCAATAGTGTGTGTAGCCTCCATGTGCCTGTATGACCTCCCTACAACACCTGGGCATGCTCCTGATGAGGTGGCGGATGGTCTCCTGAGGGATCTCCTCCCAGACCTGGACTAAAGCATCCGCCAACTCCTGGACAGTCTGTTGGTGGATGGAGCGAGACATGATGTCCCAGATGTGCTCAATTGGATTCCTGTCTGGAGAACAGGTGGGCCAGTCCATAGCATCAATGCCTTCCTCTTGCAGGAACTGCTGACACACTCCAGCCACATGAGGTCTAGCATTGTCTTGCATTAGGAGGAACCCAGGGCCAACCGCACCAGCATATGGTCTCACAAGGGGTCTGAGGATCTCCTCTCGGTACCTAATGGCAGTCAGGCTACTTCTGGCGAGCACATGGAGGGCTGTGCGGCCCCCCAAAGAAATGCCACCCCACACCATGACTGACCCACCGCCAAACCAGTCATGCTGGAGGATGTTTCAGGCAGCAGAACGTTCTCCACGGCGTCTCCAGACTCTGTCACACTGTCACATGTGCTCAGTGTGAACCTGCTTTCATCTGTTAAGAGCACAGGGCGCCAGTGGCGAATTTGCCAATCTTGGTATTCTCTGTTGGGCTGTAGTAAGCACAACCCCCACCTGTTGACGTCAGGCCCTCATAGAGTCTGTTTCTGACCGTTTGAGCAGACACATGCACATTTGTGGCCTGCTGGAGGTCATTTTGCAGGACTCTGGCAGTGCTCCTCCTTGCAAAAGGAGGAGGTAGCGGTCCTGCTGCTGGGTTGTTGCCATCCTACGGCCTCCTCCACGTCTCCTGATGTACTGGCCTGTCTCCTGGTAGCGCCTCCATGCTCTGGACACTACGCTGACAGACACAGCAAACCTTGCCACAGCTCGCATTGATGAGCTGCACTACCTGAGCCACTTGTGTAGGTTGTAGACTCCTTCTCTCATGCTACCACTAGAGTGAAAGCACTGCCAGCATTCAAAAGTGACCAAAACATCAGCCAGGAAGCATAGGAACTGAGAAGTGGTCTGTGGTCACCACCTGCAGAACCACTCCTTTATTGGGGGTGTCTTGCTAATTGCCTATAATTTCCACCTGTTGTCTATTCTATTTGCACAACAGCATGTGAAATTGATTGTCAATCAGTGTTGCTTCCTAAGTGGACAGTTTGATTTCACAGAAGTGTGATTGACTTGGAGTTTCATTGTGTTTAAGTGTTCCCTTTATTTTTTGGAGCAATATATATATATATATATATATAGAGAGAGAGAATACAAATATATTTTGTTGCGAAGGGAGATGTTGCTTCTGGTCACAGATTCAGGAATGTCAAAAACAATCACAACATTAATTTAAAATGAACCCTACAAATAACATTGTTTGGTGATTTGGAAAGCCATAGTCAATCAATCAATTATATAATAAGTTGTCAAGGTTGTCATCTTCAGCTCAAAATTGGTGGATACCATGCGATTACAAAGATAAAAAATTCATGTAAAACATCACAGCATAGTTGAAATATGGCACGATGGTGGTCTACGGTGATAGGTGGAATGCAGGGCCTGTCCTTGTCATTCTGAAGCCCTTGGCGAAACCAAAAAAGTAAGCAAAATGACATTGAAAAGATGTAAAACAATATACGTATTTTCCAGACGAAGTTTGTATTCAGAACTTAAATTGAACCAATGTAAAATTTTATTTTCCATCTGTTTAAAATATATTTTACAGGATGTTGAAAAGGCGTCTTTTCCGGACGTTGAAAAATACATATTCTCCAGACATTGAAATCAGGTTCATTTTCAGATCTGAATGAAAGTTGTAAATAGGCTACTTTTTTCCCCTATGTTGAAAATATGTATTTTTCAAATGTTGATCTTATCTATTTTATGGATGCTGAAATCAGGCAAATTTGGGGTTCTGAATAAAAGTTGAAAATAAGTCATTTATAGACGTCTATGTTTGGGCCAAATCACGGCTGATCCAGACGGACCAAAAACCAATGTCTCTGGATGTGGAAATTAAGTCTGGACTGCACCAAAACAAGCTGTTGGGCCGTACTTACTGAGGTGTCACCGACAGCGTTGCCTGAAATTCAATTTTATGAATGCCCATCCATGTTGTCGGCGCACCGTTTGTAAAACATGCTGTTACATTGGCTTTATTGGTCCTGATTCATGTTACTAATCAATGTCTATTTAAGTTCTGAATATCAGCTACCCAACTTTCAAGCAATATTCGTGAGCCTATTTGCAATGTCTTTACACAGCGGGAAATGCAGGGGTATTTTCTTTTTTGCGATCAGCTTGTCAAAAATTGATGGACACAAACTTGAAACCACTGATCATGACAATGGGGTGAAACTCCTGGACAACAGTTGTGATTGTCTGTTCCATATGGTCCATTTGACTTTGATCTGTCCCGTTGTTAGGATATGTCGTTTGTTAACGTGACAGCACATTTCTTTATTTGATTGAGCGCCATTTAGGTTAGGCTATTTGATCAGAGAAACCTGCATAATGTTAAAAAAGGGTGCGTCTCATTGCATTGTCATACATTTTATCTCCAGCCTGCAGGCTTCAGTAAAGGCCACAATCTTTCTACCATATCCTATATCTGCTACATGATTTATGTTAGATTCTTTTTTTGACACAATGTTGGTGGAACGCCGCAGCGATGCGTCTCTACAACAGCATCCTGGAGAGGCGCGCTGGGAATGGACAAACAAAATACTTTGCGCCCCTGCCTTTGATAAAGTGGGCACTGCTTGTCACAGAGCGGCATCACCTAAAAATCCCACATGCAACTGGTTAAGAGAAATTGTCCGTTTTTTTGGCAGGTTGTGTGTGTTTTTGGAGATGCGTTTTGGGTCAGTTTACCTCAAATTCCGCCCATGTCAATCTACCGCCATAGACGGCGTTCTAATTCTGCCTAATGAGCATGGTGGGATGGTCTGAGAGGAGCTGAGGAGTGGGATTAAGGAGCTCATGATCGGTAATGGTATTACTGAAAACACTACATACATTGTATACCAGAGTAACATCTAATGTATGCAGTGGCGACCCGTCATTGTTTTGAGCCCTACTTTCCACATCAGTTTGCAAACAATGTAACAAAAAATGTAACATATCATTGAGTTAATAAAGCTGCATACAAACATGGTATATTTTTTGTTTTCTTGAGTAAGGCATGTGTTTCAGCCTAGCTCGGTGCTTTCTGTGGTGATGGGGGCCAGCCAGCAGAAAATACTGACTTCAAATAAATCACAGACCGTGTCACCAGCAAAGCACCCCCACGCTTCGCGGTGGGAACTACACATGCAGAGATCATCCGTTCACCTACTCTGCGTCTCACAAAGACACGGCAGTTGGAACCAAAAATCTCAAATTTGGATTCATCAGACCAAAGGACAGATTTCCACCGGTCTAATGTCCATTTCTTGCATTTCTTGGCTTAAGCAAGTCTCTTCTTATTATTGGTGTCCTTTAGTAGTGGTTTCTTTGCAGCAATTCGACTATGAAGGCCTGATTCACGCAGTTTCCTCTGAACTGTTGATGTTGAGATTTGTCTGTTACTTGAACTCTGTGAAGCATTTATTTGGGCTGCAATCTGAGGTCCAGTTAACTAATGACCTTCCGTTCCTATTTTTTTATTTATTTTTATTTCACCTTTATTTAACCAGGTAGGCTAGTTGAGAACAAGTTCTCATTTGCAACTGCGACCTGGCCAAGATAAAGCATAGCAGTGTGAACAGACAACACAGAGTTACACATGGAGTAAACAATTAGCAAGTCAATAACACAGTAGAAAAAAATGGGCAGTCTATATACAATGTGTGCAAAAGGCATGAGGAGGTAGGCGAATAATACAATTTTGCAGATTAACACTGGAGTGATAAATGATCAGATGGGCATGTACAGGTAGAGATATTGGTGTGCAAAAGAGCAGAAAAGTAAATAAATAAAAACAGTATAAAAACAGTATGGGAATGAGGTAGGTGAAAAAGGGTGAGCTATTTACCTATAGACTATGTACAGCTGCAGCGATCGGTTAGCTGCTCGGATAGCTGATGTTTGAAGTTGGTGAGGGAGATAAAAGTCTCCAACTTCAGCGATTTTTGCAATTGTTCCAGTCACAGGCAGCAGAGTACTGGAACGAAAGGCGGCCAAATGAGGTGTTGGCTTTAGGGATGATCAGTGAGATACACCTGCTGGAGCGCGTGCTACGGATGGGTGTTGCCATCGTGACCAGTGAACTGAGATAAGGCGGAGCTTTACCTAGCATGGACTTGTAAATGACCTGGAGCCAGTGGGTCTGGCGACGAATATGTAGTGAGGGCCAGCCGACTAGAGCATACAAGTCGCAGTGGTGGGTGGTATAAGGTGCTTTAGTGACAAAACGGATGGCACTGTGATAGACTGCATCCAGTTTGCTGAGTAGAGTGTTGGAAGCCATTTTGTAGATGACATCGCCGAAGTCGAGGATCGGTAGGATAGTCAGTTTTACTAGGGTAAGCTTGGCAGCGTGAGTGAAGGAGGCTTTGTTGCGGAATAGAAAGCCGACTCTGGATTTGATTTTTGATTGGAGATGTTTGATGTGAGTCTGGAAGGAGAGTTTGCAGTCTAGCCAGACACCTAGGTACTTATAGATGTCCACATATTCAAGGTTGGAACCATCCAGGGTGGTGATGCTAGTCGGGCATGCGGGTGCAGGCAGCGATCGGTTGAAAAGCATGCATTTGGTTTTACTCGCGTTTAAGAGCAGTTGGAGGCCACGGAAGGAGTGCTGTATGGCATTGAAGCTCGTTTGGAGGTTTGATAGCACAGTGTCCAATGACGGGCCGAAAGTATATAGAATGGTGTCGTCTGCGTAGAGGTGGATCAGGGAATCGCCCGCAGCAAGAGCAACATCATTGATATATACAGAGAAAAGAGTCGGCCCGAGAATTGAACCCTGTGGCACCCCATAGAGACTGCCAGAGGACCGGACAGCATGCCCTCTGATTTGACACACTGAACTCTGTCTGCAAAGTAATTGGTGAACCAGGCAAGGCAGTCATCCGAAAACCGAGGCTGTTGAGTCTGCCGATAAGAATTTGGTGATTGACAGAGTCGAAAGCCTTGGCGAGGTCGATGAAGACGGCTGCACAGTACTGTCTTTTATCGATGGCGGTTATGATATCATTTAGTACCTTGAGTGTGGCTGAGGTGCACCCGTGACCGGCTCGGAAACCAGATTGCACAGCGGAGAAGGTACGGTGGGATTCGAGATGGTCAGTGACCTGTTTGTTGACTTGGCTTTCGAAGACCTTAGATAGGCAGGGCAGGATGGATATAGGTCTATAGCAGTTTGGGTCCAGGGTGTCTCCTCCTTTGAAGAGGGGGATGACTGCGGCAGCTTTCCAATCCTTGGGGATCTCAGACGATATGAAAGAGAGGTTGAACAGGCTATGGCGGTCCTCATGAGAGCCATTTATCATAGCGCTAGCTGGTTTTTGCGACTGCACTTGAAGAAACTTTCTTGAAATTTTCCATATTGAGACTGACCTTCATGTCTTAAAGTATTGATGGACTGTCATTTCTCTTTGTTATTTGTGCTGTTCTTGCCATAATATTGACTTGGTCTGAAACCAAATAGGGCAATCTTCTGTATTACCTGAATGACCTTCTTGATCCAAATCAGTCAGGTTTCAAGACTAGTCATTCAACTGAGACTGCTCTTCTCTGCATCACGGAGGCGCTCCGCACTGCTAAAGCTAACTCTCTCTCCTCTGCTCTCATCCTTCTAGACCTATCGGCTGCCTTCGATACTGTGAACCATCAGATCCTCCTCTCCACCCTCTCCGAGTTGGGCATCTCCGGCGCGGCCCACGCTTGGATTGCGTCCTACCTGACAGGTCGCTCCTACCAGGTGGCGTGGCGAGAATCTGTCTCCTCACCACGCGCTCTCGCCACTGGTGTCCCCAGGGCTCTGTTCTAGGCCCTCTCGTATTCTCGCTATACACCAAGTCACTTGGCTCTGTCATAACCTCACATGGTCTCTCCTATCATTGCTATGCAGACGACACACAATTAATCTTCTCCTTTCCCCTTCTGATGACCAGGTGGCGAATCGCATCTCTGCATGTCTGGCAGACATATCAGTGTGGATGACGGATCACCACCTCAAGCTGAACCTCGGCACGACGGAGCTCCTCTTCCTCCCGGGGAAGGACTGCCCGTTCCATGATCTCGCCATCACGGTTGACAACTCCATTGTGTCCTCCTCCCAGAGCGCTAAGAACCTTGGCGTGATCCTGGACAACACCCTGTCGTTCTCAACTAACATCAAGGCGGTGGCCCGTTCCTGTAGGTTCATGCTCTACAACATCCGCAGAGTACGACCCTGCCTCACACAGGAAGCGGCGCAGGTCCTAATCCAGGCACTTGTCATCTCCCGTCTGGATTACTGCAACTCGCTGTTGGCTGGGCTCCCTGCCTGTGCCATTAAACCCCTACAACTCATCCAGAACGCCGCAGCCCGTCTGGTGTTCAACCTTCCCAAGTTCTCTCACGTCACCCCGCTCCTCCGCTCTCTCCACAGGCTTCCGGTTGAAGCTCGCATCCGCTACAAGACCATGGTGCTTGCCTACGGAGCTGTGAGGGGAACGGCACCTCAGTACCTCAAGGCTCTGATCAGGCCCTACACCCAAACAAGGGCACTGCGTTCATCCACCTCTGGCCTGCTCGCCTCCCTACCACTGAGGAAGTACAGTTCCCGCTCAGCCCAGTCAAAACTGTTCGCTGCTCTTGCCCCCCAATGGTGGAACAAACTCACTCACGACGCCAGGACAGCGGAGTCAATCACCACCTTCCGGAGACACCTGAAACCCCACCTCTTTAAGGAATACCTAGGATAGGATAAGTAATCCTTCTCACCCCCCCCCCCCTAAAAGATTTAGATGCACCATTGTAAAGTGGCTGTTCCACTGGATGTCATAAGGTGAATGCACCAACTTGTAAGTCGCTCTGGATAAGAGCGTCTGCTAAATGACTTAAATGTAAATGTACCTCCCTACCTTGTCACAACACAACTGATTCGCTCGAACAAATTATGGAATGAAATTCCACAAATGAACGTTTAACAAGGCACACCTGTTAATTGAAATGCATTCCTCATGAAGCTGGTTGAGAGAATGCCAAGAGTATGCAAAGCAGTCAAGGCAAAGGGTGCCTACTTTGAAGAATCTCAAATGTAAGCATGAAGGGATTTCAATTCATCTGTGACCAAGAAAGTGGTTTTAAATTAACTCTATATAATGATTTATTATTTAGTTCTAAATCCATCTGAAAATACCAGAGATGAAACTAGTATTGTTGCATCTGCCAGATTCTCCCTTTAAATAAACATTTTTAAAAGTAATTTATTCCCCCCCTCAACAAAGGGGGGGGGGGGGCTCTTGCACTATAGGACACGGGACCATACGACGTTCGCAGAGCACCTTGTACACCAAAATGTCAGTCAGAACCGGTCAGTCACCCAAATAGGAGAATTGACATCTAAGAGGTTAATGGTACTTGAGCATGAAATAGGTTTTAAATCATTGTTCTGTCATTCACCAATTTAACTGGCATCTGTAGCTTAAACAATAAGTACAGTACCAGTCAAAAGTTGACACCTACTCATTACAGGGTTTTATTTTTTACATTGTAGAATGAAAACAAACTATGAAATAACACATGGAATCACATAGTAACCAAAATTGTTAAGCAAGTCAAAATACATTTTATATTTGTAGAAAACAGTAAAAATATAGAAAGTCTGGAATGAGTAGGTGTCCAAACTTTTGACTTAGATATCAAATCACACACACACACAAATTGCGCTCAAAACGGTGCCCACAAACTGTTCGGGCCTACATAAGCTGTCCCAACACCTTACCACTGCTACACCTGGCTCTTTGTGGCGTCTTGTCTAGCAGCGAAACCGTTCATTCAGCCTCATTTACTATATTATAAAAAACACATCTAACTAATGTGATTTCTACTGACAATTGAGATGTACAAACTATGCCATAAGGGGACGACAAGCGGATAAGAGGCAATCCGTAATTTCGATGAAAACATTTACGAGCGAGCTAGGACGGACGAAGAGATCCGTATAACCATTTGTTCAGCACTTTTGAAATGTATAGCAACAGAATTCAGAACATGGGCCTTTCTTAGTGTTCTCCTTGCACACCAAGTCAGAACCGCAGGATAAATAAAAGGGGGCATATAAGCACTTGAGATATCCTTAGACAGTAGAGGCAGCCAGTGACCTCCATACCAGGGCACCAGACAGGAAGATAGTGCTACAAATCACTTCCTATCCCATTTCAAAGAGGCAGTGCTACAAATAATTTCCCATCCCATTTCAAAAGGGGCACTGAGAAATACTGTCTCCACTAATAAATCAAATATAGATCTCCAGCCATTCAAAACCTTGGGGTAAGTTAGAAATGTCCTTGTTTTGAAAGAAAAGCTATTTGTCCATTAAAATAACATCAAATTGATCAGAAATACAGTGTAGACATTGTTAATGTTGTAAATGACTACTGTAGCTGGAAACAGCTGATTTAATGGAATATGTACATAATGGGCCTCTGTACACCTATCAGCAACCATCACT
Source organism: Oncorhynchus keta (assembly GCF_023373465.1). NCBI lineage: Eukaryota > Metazoa > Chordata > Actinopteri > Salmoniformes > Salmonidae > Oncorhynchus > Oncorhynchus keta. The sequence continues at coordinate 53,317,882 of NC_068454.1, forward strand.
CCTGTGTTCCAATGGCACGTTGTGTTAACGAATCCAAGTTCATCATTTTAAAAAGGCTAATTGATCATTAGAAAACCCTTTTGCAATTATGTTTGCACAGCTAAAAACTGTTGTTCTGATTATAGAAGCAATAAAAACTGGCCTGCTTTAGCCTCTTAAGGATCTGCTCCTTTTTTTCCAATTTTCACCTAAAAAGACACCCAAATCTAACTGCCTGAAGCTCAAGCCCTGAAGCAAGGATAAGCATATTCTTGGTACCATTTGAAAATTAAACACTTAAGTTTGTGGACATATGAAAGGAAGGTAGAAGAATATAAAACAGATCTGGTATAAGATAATACAACAAAAAAAAACAACCGTTGTTTTGTCTTTTTTTGTACAATCATCTTTGAAATGCAAGAGAAAGGACATAATGTATTTTCCGCCACAGGAGCCATTTAGATTTTGGCCACTAGATGTCAGCAGTGTATGTGCAAAGTTTTAGACTGATCCAATGAACCAATGCATTTCTGTTACATTTCTGTTACCAATGCATTTCTGTTATTTCTGTTAAGTGATGCATCAAGACTGCCCAAATGTGCCTAATTTGTTTATTAACAACTTTTCATGTTCAAAACTGTGCATTCTCCTCAAACATTAGCATGGAATTATTCACTGTAATAGCTACTGTAAATTGGACAGTGCAGTTATTTGAACAAGAATTTAAGCTTTCTGCCAATATCATGTCTATGTCCTGGGAAATTATGTTGTTACTTACAACCTCATGCTAATTGCATTAGCCTACGTTAGCTTAACTGTCCCAAAGAAGTTAGACTAGCTGAGTATCTGGAGCATCAGCATGTGGGTTCGATTACAGGCTCAAAATGGCCAGAAACAAAATACATTTCTTCTGAAATGCAGTCTATTGTTGTTCTGAGAAATGATGGCTATTCCATGCGAGAAATTGCCAAGAAACTGAAGATCTCATACAACACCGTGTACTACTCCCTTCACAGAACAGCGCAAACTGTCTCTACCCAGAATAGAAAGAGGAGTGGGAGGCACCGGTGCACAACTGAGCAAGAGGACAAATACATTAGTGTGTAGTTTGAGAAGGACACCTCAAGTCCTCAACTGGCAGCTTCATTAAATAGTACCAGCAAAACACCAGTCTCAACGTCGACAGCGAAGAGGCGACTCCGGGATGCTGGCCTTCTAGGCAGAGTTGCAAAGAAAAAGCAATATCTCAGACTGGCCAATAAAAAATAAAAAAAATCGAGATGGGCAAAAGAACATAGACACTGGACAGACGAACTCTGCCTTAGAAGGCCAGCATCCCGGAGTCATCTCTTTACTGTTGACGTTGAGACTGGTGTTGTCCGGGTACTATTTAATAAATCTGCTAGTTTTCAGCTGTGCTAACAATTGCAAAAGGGTTTTCTAATGATCAATTAGCCTTTTAAAGTGATAAACTTGGATTAGCTGACACAACATGCCATTGGAACACAAGAGTGATGGTTTTGCTGATAATGGGCCTCTGTACGTCTATGTAGATATTGCATTTTTTTTTTCTCTCAGTCTGCAGTTTCCAGCTACAATAGTCATTTACAACATTAACAATGTCTACACTGTGCTTCTGATCAATTTGATGTTATTTTAAAATGGACAAAAAAAATGACACCAAACTTTTGAACGGTAGTGTGTGTCTATCTCTCAACGGTGGTTGGCTGGAAACTAATTAAGATGACAAAACAATGATTTCCTGAAATGGATAGCTAGCCTCTACTCCTGATACCTTATTGGCTTATTTAAAAGGCATGTCAGGGTAGCCTAGTGGTTAGAGTGTTGGACTAGTAACTGGAAGGTTGCAAGTTCAAATCGCCGAGCTGACAAGGTACAAATCTGTCGTTCTGCCCCTGAACAGGCAGTTAACCCACTGTTCCAAGGCAGTCATTGAAAATAAGAATTTGTTCTTAACTGACTTGCCTGGTTAAATAAAAAAAGCAAACAATGCCTTGGGAAGATTGATTGCAGACATAAGAAATATGTGATAGGCCTACATATTTCAAACTCACAAGTCAATCCGGGGTTAAAATGAATCTACTGTGTAATGGTGCATTATTCTTGTTTTACCCTGCAAACAGACTGTCTTTATATTGAGAGTACCCTGCAAACAGACTGTCTTTATATTGAGAGTGAGGGACAAAGAAACATGGTTAACACCCACACACTGCATTAATTTGGACAATCTCTATGATCACAAACCTGGGAAATAAAAAAATTGTTTACACAAGAGCCACTTTAACATTCAAACACATTGCCCGAAAAGCACATACCACCAGTGACTGAATGAGGGATGTCTGGGCATTGTTATGGTAAGAGGATTTGTTCAGTAGCTCGGGGCTATGCAAAGGTAGTAGTTAGTTGTGCACAGAGACTTTGTGCGTTTCTGTTTGTGCTCGTTAGCTCACACTACCTCCCGGGTGGTCTTCAATGTGCATGGTGAGGTAATGGCCAGGTGTTTTACTCAAAACGTTCACCAACTCTGCAGTTACTTCATAATCCAGATTATGAACACTTATCCTGTAAAATAATGTTCCACATTTGATATTTACTCGTACGTACTTGACGACCAGAAAGAAAAAAAGCAGCATTTAGTTAGCAGGAAAGTAAACAATGCTTGAAAAATAAGATACTTTAAAAACGCCACACACCTAAAACACTGCAGATTAAAGCAGAGTATGAACTCATTTCCATACCATACTGCCTGTAGAGTGCCCTCCTGGTAACAACCTTGGGTACTGTGTACCTTCATTAGCATTTGCCAGGAAAGACAACCCTTAACTTTCCCCCTTTGGGCTCACAACGTCGGAATGCTTTGAATGAGTGCCAATCCTGTAACTGGTGTAGTTGAACCAAAGAGGATTTGGATGGAAATCCACTGACCATGGGCTACACCTCAAAATATTATTTTGGATGGTTCTGAGGTATGCAATCATTTGACTATCGCGCCAGGGATTTCTAACCGAATCCTAGTAGGGATTTAATTGGACAGGAACATTCAGTCACGTCTCGCTTCCCAAATAGAATGGAAGTTGACTTAACAGTAATTGGAAAGTAATTAAAATCAATTCATCTTCAAGGTAAATTCTGCCACCTTCAGAAGTCCCAGTTAGCCTTTTCTCACCTCTTCTCACCTCTTCAGAGTAAAAATTGGAAAGTCAACAAAGGCTGCTGCCTGTAAATGTCTCATCTGCACGAGCTGACAGAGAACGAGTTAATGTATAAAGGTGACATGTGAAGTCTTGCCTGTGTGGTATGGTCGGTGCTGGCTGTGGCATGATGACCTCTGTTTGCATGCATGTGTTTGAACCTGCAACGAGGGAGTGGGCACTTCTCCATTTCGTGACCGTGAATCTCTCTGGTGCCCAAATACCTGCACATTCCTCAGTCACTGGAGTTTAAAAGGACCTCAGTCGAGAAAGGAAAACAGCAATGCAAGACATTTTATTCAGCTGTACATGAAAAATGTTGATAATGTCCACCTAACAAGTGCAATACTAGTGAGATAAATTAGCAAGTGCTTTAATAATTATATTAAAAAGGAATAAATACAACTAAACAAGCATAGCAACACTGTGCAGTGGGAGGAAAGTAGAAACAGAAGTGTTTAAAATATAACCAGCAGAAAGGATATATATCCTATGTATATAGTCTAGTTACTACCAGTCAAAATAAGTCTGTTTAGTTGGGAGTTCTACATACCATCCTCTTTTGCTCAAGGAAGGGAAAATGTTATATTACATAGAGCCCTCTCACAAACCCCATCCGAGTCATTATTCTCAGTCCATGGAACGTTGATCTACATGAAAAGGTGTAAAAACAAATAGACACTGCATTGCAGGGGCCAAGGGCATGCGTGGTGGCAGATTGTGGGTCGTCATGACTGAGGCTACTAAGAGTCATGACTGGTGTAGAAGTCTGGACAGTACTATGGGGGGGTTGCAGGCCGGAGCCCCCCGGAAATACAGAGATGCTCATGCATATCCTGCTCTTGACAAGTCATAATGCCTCAGTCACTGTGGGGGCCTGGCTCACATAGCGGTCCTCTTAAATGTCGGAGTTGAGACTGAGGTTGGCCAACCTGGGGTCCGAGCTGATCTCATACCTGTAATGGTACCCCTCCATGTGGTCCCTGCACGCGTCCCGAATATTGTATATCCAACGCTTTATCCCCTTCCTGTTGAGATAGAGGACCAGCAGAAATATCACTCCGATCAAGGCCAGCACCATGCCCAGGAAGACATACGAGGTCTCCAGCACACTTTTCATTTCACCTGAAAAGGTACAATCCAACTCCAAGTTCTCTATCTGGAGCAACGGTAACTGCCGCAGAACCTCAGGGTCAGAACAGGTCATATTCTGCTTGTCTGTGACCTGCTCAGAGCTCCTCAGCCAGGCCACAAGGTCCTCGATATTGCAGTCACAGAGCCAAGGGTTCCCTGCCAGATGCACCTGAAGCCCAGGCTTGAGGCTGAAGTCCATCAGTGTAGTGTTGGGTAGTTGCCTCAGGGCATTGTCCCTCAAGTCTAGCTCACGGAGGGGAGGAACACTCAGCGTCCCGTTCCGGATGAAAATTAGGGAGTTGTTTTGTAGGTTGAGGATGGTGAGGTTGGGGAGGCGGGAGAACATGCCCTCGGGGAGGACAACCAGGTCATTGTTAGACAGGTCTAAACGGGTAAGTTGAAGGGCTCCGCCACTCCGTAGCAGGCTGAAGAGCTCATCCATGAAAGAATGGTTGTAAAAAGCCCTGCTGAGGTTAAGATCCAGCAGTTTGTTGTAATCAGGGAAGGCTTGAGCACTAAAATTCAGAATCCTGTTGTTACTCAAGTCTAGCAGCCTGAGATTTGGCAAGTTGTTTAATACATTGTGGCCCACCAGCTCCACCTGGTTTCCCGTGAGATACAAGTCTGTTAACTGCTCAAGAGGCACAGGGAAAGACCCAGCTGTGAGATGAGAAATATTGTTCCCAGTAATAAACAGGGTTTTAGTGTTTGCTGGCAATGGTTGCGGGACCATGAATAAGCCCTGGTTCACACATTTGACCGTGGATGTGAAACAGACGCATTTGTCAGGACAGGCTGAATCTGAAACAAGGATGGCAAAGAAAAACCACAAACGAAGCAGAGTCGTATTTTCCCGGGATTCTTCAAGTTTACAACATAACAATGAGCTCGCAAAACGCATTTTTTCACCTGTGGTTCCAATGAATCTGATAGATGAAACGAAGCACAGTGCTTATTTACAGTGCACAAATGTTTTTTCCCCCCGAGTCAATCCACGTTCAAGTTCCTGTCCTCCACGTGGAAAAGGCTATTTTTCTACCTTTTTCCGGGAAATAGCTCTACTTTCGATTGAAACTGGGAGGCAACGGCTACATTCATTAGCTAAACAGCATCCTCGCAATACATTTACATTCAGAGAAAAGTTTCGGTTGCCAATCAAGTCTCTCACCATGATCCTCGTGTTATAGTGGGGGCTTTCAAATCCGCTTGCAGTTCGTTTGATCGCACCGTTCTCCCTCAAATATATTCGAGTAAACCTTTGAAGTGAAGTGCGTAAAAAGTCATTAGATTTCGAGGAGATTTCCCAATAACGCCAAGAACACACGATACAACAAAAGCATCTGTGCACACACTTGGTCCAACACTGCTTCCCTCGAATCAACTGAATACACTCTTCTCCAAGTGGAGTATGCGAAAATTAGTCCGCGGCGGCACAAACCACTGCTAGGGCTATACCATGTTAAATTACAACGGGTGAGCAAGGAAACTTCAGTAAACGGGTGTTGTCGTCCAACAAATGAAACATTAGTTATATATCCTTGTTATTGCTCACATTTATTGTTTCCTTTATTTATTTAAATGCATACACAATCACAATATGCGCAGTCTCTATTGGGCGTTTCACTGTGGTCAAGAAAATTACATGGCCAAAAGAAACCACCGCTTCATAGCTGAAGTAGCCTGGTCTAATCTAATGACAGGTTTTCGATCCAAAATCAAATGCATCATCAACTGTACTCAATTATTAGGAAACTGTAAACAAGTATTGCATATGATTTAATATCGTAAATTACATCTCATATACATTGTAGATATCAGGGCCACTCAGCCAATGTGCTGGAGAGCTAAGGGAATGCAATTTTAAACCTCAGAACACAAAGAACCCATTAGTCTCAGACTTTATGTTTCTATTGAAAGATTATTGTCAAATGAAAATTCATCACTTGTTGTGTAATGCACTTCCTCACTTAGGCTATTATGTGCTTTTAGAGGGGAATGACAATCGAGAGCTGTGGGTGGTTTAATGTACTATATCCTACTGGGCTGCAATTCGTTTGAATAGCCAGCAGTAACATGTAAGCACAGCCATGGGAAATAGGGGTGCCGATGGTGCTGCAGATAAATACATAAAAAATATATAATAATTTATAAAATATTACTATATTTTTTTGTCCCACAAAATGAGTGTACTAGATCCCCCTCACCCGACAGCACGGCCATACAGTACATGTGTTAATTTAGACAGTTATCATTAATTCAGATTAGTTAACAGCCAATATATAATCCTAATTGATTGAAGAGGAGCACATAGTCCCCTGGGTCCAGGGCATAACACTGATGAAGTTCTTGGTTGGAGAGAAACCAAGCACTGCTGTTAGTGTGAAGAAGCCTGCGTGTGTGTGTGTTTGAGAGAGACATTACATAGGTTTACACAGTCAATTTCATGCTCTTATACATGTAGTTACATGTATGTCATTTAGCAGACACTCTTATCCAAAGCGACTTACTGGAGCAATTAGGGCTAAGTGCCTTGATCAAGGGCACATCAACAGATTTTTCACCAAGTCAGCTAAGGGATTCAAACCAGTGACCACTTGGTTACTGGCCCAACGCTCTTAACCGTTAAGCTACCTGCACTGTAATTACTCTTGTAACAACATTCTATTAAAATGTTAATTGATAATAATCTATTAACATCATTTTTAGTGATCCACTGTAATGTTTTTGTAATTATATAAGAGAAACGTATCCCCTTTTAAAATAGCTAAACTGCTGGTCACCGGGATCTTCCGGTTCCATGTCCGAACTTAATCTGGCCCAAATAAAGGAGAGCAGCATGAAAATAGTTTTTTTTCAAAAAGGTTTAATATCAACCAATTTTTCCACATTTGTGTTTTTTCATCAGAAATAAATGCTTATGTGTACCTTTATGTGTGTGACAAATTTGACTGATTTTTAATTCATAGATTTTAGATGTGTATTGAAATGTTGTTGTTTTTTGTTGCAAAATGCTATATATATCCCATTGTTTAACTGGAATAGTATGTTTGTATCCTGTATATTTAATATGTAAATTCTATCCATAATAAATGTAGCCTCATGCTATAGCGTTTAGTTGGCCTCGTCCCAAGTAGCACCCTATTCTATCTTGGCCAGGTCACAGTTGCAAATGAGAACTTGTTCTCAACTAGCCTACCTGGTTAAATAAAGGTGAAATTCTCTGTATTGTACACTACATGTGACCAGAGCCCAGATCTCATATGACTGATAAATATAGGCCATTTTTTTCTGGGAAGGATTTCCACTAGATGTTGGAACATTGTTGCGGGGACTTCCTTCCATTCAGCCACAAGAGCATTAGTGAGGTCTGGCACTGAAGTTGGGTGATTTGGCCTGGCTTGCATTCGGCATTCCAATTCATCCCAAAGGTGTTTGATGGGGTTGAGGTCAGTGCTCTGTGCAGGCCAGTCAAGTTATTCCACACCAATCTCGACTGACCATTTCTGTATGGACCTCGCTTTGTGCAAGGGGGCATTGGGGCGGCAGGGTAGCCTAGTGGTTAGAGCGTTGGAATAGGAACCGGAAGGTTGCAAGTTCAAACCCCCGAGCTGACAAGGTACAAATCTGTCGTTCTGCCCCTGAACAGGCAGTTAACCCACTGTTCCTAGGCCGTCATTGTAAATAACAATTTGTTCTTAACTGACTTGCCTATTTAAATAAAGGTACAATAAATAAATAAAATAAAATTGTCATGCTAAAACTGGAAAGTGCCTTTTGGAAAACTGTTGCCACAAAGATAAAAGCACAGAATCGTCTAGAATATAATTTTATGCTGTAGCATTTATATTTCCCTTCACTGGAATTAAGGGGCATAGCCCGAACCTTGAAAAACATCCCCAGACCATTATTCCTCCTCCAAACATTCGGGCAGGTAGCGTTCTCTTAGCATCAGCCAAACCCAGATTCGTCCATCGGACTGCCAGGTGGTAAAGCGTGATTTATCACCCCAGAGAACGCATTTCCACTGCTCCAGAGTCCACGTGGGGCATTGCACATGGTGATGTTAGGCTTGCTTGTGTGTGGATGCTCGGCCATGTAAACCCATTTCATGAATCTCTTGACGAACAGTTATTGTGCTGACGTTGCTTTCAGAAGCAGTTTGGAAATCGGTAGTGAGTGTCGAGACTGAGGAAAGATTATTTTTGCTTTATGCTTTATGCTTCAGTACTTGTCGGTCCCGTTCTGTGAGCTTGTGTGTCCTACCACTTCGCGGCTGAACCTTTGTTGCTCCTAGAAGTTTCCACTTCACAATAACAGGACTTACAGTTAACCAGGGCAGTCTAGCAGGGCAGAAACATGAGGAACTGACTTGTTGGAAAGCTGGCATCCTATGATGGTGCCACATTCAAAGTCACTAATCTCTTCAGTAAGGCCATTCCACAGCTAATGTTTGTCTATAGAGATTGCATGACTGTGTGCTCAATTTTATACACCTGTCAGCAACGGATATGGCTGAAATAGCCAAATTCATTAATTTGAAAGGTTGTCCACATACTTTTGGGCATGTATTGTATCTCGTTTTGCAACAAAATGTGATTGTTTGTCTCTATGAAATAAAATCATCTAGTGATAGATTTCAAACAAATACATGTCTGTCCTTAAAAAACAACAACATTTATTTATTTAACCAGGCAAGTCAGTTAAGAACAAATTATTATTTACAATGACGGCCTACCAGGGAACAGTGGGTTAACTGCCTTGTTCAGGGACAGAACGACACATTTTTATCACGTCAGCTCAGGGATTCAATCCAGCAACCTTTTGGTCATTGGCCCAACACTCTAACCACTAAGCTACTTGCTGCCCCATTTAGCAATCCCATGCCATGATTAGATTCTGAAAAAACACACCAATCTCCTTCCTACGTTCTTTAAACTTAAAAAGCCTATTTACCAACATTTCTGAAAATTGATATATAGCGTTTGCATTGAAACTATTCTTAACTACACAGGCATAGGCACTGAATAATAACCTAATGTGAAGTTTTACCAAAGTATTGTACCAAAGTCTTTCTGGCTGCACTTTCCTCATTAATAATAATAATAATAATAATATATGCCATTTAGCAGACGCTTTTATCCAAAGCGACTTACAGTCATGTGTGCATACATTCTATGTATGGGTGGTCCCGGGAATCGAACCCACTACCCTGGCGTTACAAGCGCCATGCTCTACCAACTGAGCTACAGAAGGACCACTCATTAGTGGTGGTTTCTGAGGACTGGCCTCCTGATCTTAGTCAGTAGCAGAACTGTTCTCCTGGGATTATGCAGGATAATGCTGCTATCCAGTTTATAACCCTAGCTCTACCCTTGACCCCTTACATATTCTTAACTGGAGCCCACATGACCATCAATTGAAACTAAGAGACGTGGAGGAGAAATCATTTTTCCTTTTCAGTAACCTTCATGCATTTATTAATTAAAGTCATTATTTATTATTTTCAAGTTGAAAACCAGTGGGCCAAGGGTAGACAAACCTGGACCTACTCTGCCCCCCCCAATCAATACATTAATGTAACTAGTCTATTCCCAGCTCTTAACTCAGAATACGTGTCACTTTTCATTTATTTAAAGACAGCCAATTTCTCCAAGCAGTGACGTCAATCAATCGAGTGGAATGATTTTGACGGTATGCCAATCATCTGTGACAGGGGGCGCTATATCAAGGACCTACATATGTGTCTAGATGATATACCTTCTCCCGTGACTGCTGCACATATCGGTGTTCATATTTTTAATGCAGTCATTCAGTACATGTGCCGAGTTTACCATTTAAAGTGCTTAATCAACTCCACATTGACAAATGCAACCAGACTCTGAGGTCTCGATTAGACTTTCGTATGGTAATTTCACGATGACGCAATGACACTGTCCAATTGTAAACGGGATTGTAAGATCTCTCAACCAATCAGAAGTCTCCGTGTTACCCAGCCACCCTTCTTTTTTGGTTCCTTACATAACTGCGGAGTAGGTTTGTTCTTGCCAAATATCCAGGTTTAATAAGAGCTTTTAGGGATGCATATTTTTGAAACGATGACATTGTCGGTGTGTACCGTTGGAGCAAGCTTCATCACCACTTTCGTCTTCATCTAGCCGCAGGTGAGAAAGCGGAATGTGGTCGTGGCAATCTATTTTCACTGCAACTCGCTAGCATTGCTAATTTAACTGAGTTTATCGATGATGTGTCAGTAGCATCATTCAGATCTCGATGGTCACATCAGGGTAACAAGCCAACAATACGTATATAACAAGTTTTAATTTAGATTAAAGTATTTGAGATTGTCCAATATGTTAATGGTTTGTAGCTAATTTAGTTAGCCAAGTTCAAATGCTCGCTAGCTGTCAATGTAGTAGGTAACTAGCCAGGATTTAGAGAATGAACGCTTCATTCGCTTGTAGTAAACTGTTAAATCATGGTGTACATGCATAAAACTCGTTGTAATACCACTGGATTACATTGTAGCTAGCTGCCCAGTGAGTAAAAATTGTAGGGCTAATGTCTGTTGCTAGTCTCCTAAGAGACTTAACGTTAGCTAACTAGTTAATAACATAGTTGTACGAAGTAGCAAGTATGCTAGATGGAAGCAGCAACGACTGGATCCGCTACTAACTTCGCTACGTAGCTAATCAACATATGTTAGCTATGTTAACTACACCGTGGACATCTAATGCACACCATACATCTGACAGGTATTTTGCAGACCAATGCATCTTTATTTAAATACCTTTTTTATTATATCTAAAAACATGTTTTTCACTTTCACAACTCCAAGCTGTGCATGTTGTGAAAACAGTATTTTTTTTCGTGTTACTAAAACTTTTGTGCAGTATTTTTGGCCTGGAGTCAATAGACATAGCTTAGCTGGACTACTATTATAGGTATAGTAGGGTCAAGTCAATTGATCCTTGCTGGCTGTCCCTGCCTATCTGGGGTGCTGAACTGAACTCTGACCTCTGTTGACCTTTCAACATAGATTAAACCGGTTAAAACCTAGCAAGCCATATAGCATAGTACAGTTCAAGAGCAAGATGGGTATGTTGGATTTTCCAGAGCATGCATTTGTTCTTGGCACTTTGAATAGGCCTGTTCTGTGGCATTGTGGACAGACATTTAGTACATGCCATGTTTGTGTTGTGTAGCTATGAATCCAGTTGTTTTCTCTACCTTGCATGTGCTTCCAGTGTTTTACAACTAATGACTTTGTCCACCCTTTATTCCCCAGGTTCCCAATACAATTATGGAGTTTTGAGAAGGGTTTTGTGTGTTTTTGGGGGGGAAAGGGGGTCTTTCCCCTCAATTTTGATGGACTATTTGAAGGGACTTTCTGGAGGGTTATTGAACCTGCCTTTTGTAAAATATTGTATATTTTTTTGAAGTTGTAAAAGGAGAAAATATTTTTTGTAATATATTTATAGTATATTTGTATTTTATTTTATATAAGTGTAGAATTTATATATACGTTTATTGAATTCCTGATGCCATTGTATGTTTCTAACACATTTGGTTGTGTTGAGCTTTGGGTCTACATTGTGGACTAAGATGACCTAAAACAAGGCCATGGGGTTGCTAGGGTGCTGTGGAATCTCAACACAAGCACAATTCTAGCACCCCATAACAATCTCCCACCTTTTTCTATTTTCTTCAGAGAGCAGCTACTTACAAAACATTATAATTTCAAAGTCACATTGACTTGACCTAAAGCATTCTCTTAGGGTTTGTTGCTGTTTCAGTGTTTGTTTTAGAGTTAGGAGTGGGGGGAGCAGGGTCTCCGTGACTGGGTAAGTTTGCTGCTTTAGAGCAGGGAGTTTACTGCAAAGTTTAGAAGTCTCTCAGGATGAGCGTGGTGATGGCAAACCCGGACTGCACGCCAAAATGCCGCTCCGTGCGGCATGCAGATGAAGTGGTGGCGGCGCTGACGCGGGGTTCAGAGGGGAGCCTGCGGGCCTTCCTCAACGCCCACTGCCACAACGCGGCCACACTGAGGGACGCCTTCGGTCGCACGGCCCTGCACCTGGCCGCCTCACTGGGCAAGAGGGCCCTGCTGGAGTGGATGCTGGAGAGCAAGAGCCCTGACCTCATGGTGAAGGACAAGGAGTCTGGCTGGACCGCCCTGCACCGCAGTGTCTTCTACGGACACATTCATTGCCTCATGTCACTCATTAAGGTGAGTCTCCCTCTGATTCAGAACTAATGTTTAGATGACTGGGCCTCCTTTGGCCTCTACATACAGTGGCATGAAAAAGTATGTGAACCCTTTTTGTATTTCCTGGAATTCTGAAACAGTATGTGAAACCTTGGATTTTATAACTGGTTGACCCTCCTTTGCCAGCAATAACCTCAACCAAATGTTTTCTGTAGTTGCGGATCAGACCTGCACAACGGTCAGGAGGAATTTTGGACAATTCCTCTTAACAAAACCGTTTCAGTTCAGAACTTTTCTTGGGATGTCTGGTGTGAAATGCTCTCTTGAGGTCATGCCACAGCATCTCAATCAGGTTGAGGTCAGTATTTTGTTGTTGATTTGGTTTGTTTTGTGTCGTTGTCCTGTTGCATCACCCAATTCTATTGAGCTTCAATTGGCAGACAGATGGCCCTGCAAAATGTCTTGATAAACTTGGGACTTCATTTTTCCGTTGACGATAGCAAGCTGTCCAGGCCCTGAGGCAGCAAAGCAGACCCAAACCATGAAGCTCCCTCCATTGTACTTTAGTAACTTTACAGTTGGGGAATGGTTCTGGTATTGGTGTGCTGTGCTGTGCTCTTTTTAATTTTTTCTTCTCCACTCAATGATGTGTGTTCCTTCCAAACAACTCAACTTTAGTTTCATCTGGCCATAGAATATTTTGTCAGTAGTGCTGTTGAACATCCAGATGCTTTTTTGTAAACGTCAGATGTGCAGCAATGTTTTTTTTGGACAGCAGTGGCTTCTTCCGTGTTAGTGTTGTACGTATTGTGGACTCATCAAAAGAGATGTTAGCATGTTCCAGAGACTTCTGTAAGTCTTTAGCTGATATTCTGGGATTCTTCTTAACCTCATTGAGCATTCTGCGCTGTGCTCTTGCAGTCATCTTTGCAGGACGGCCACTCCTAATTAGAGTAGCAACAGTGCTGAACTTTCTCAATTTATAGACTATTTTTCTGACTGTGGACTGATGAACATCAAGGCTTTGAGATACCTTTGTAACCCTTTACAGCTTTATGCAAGTCAATAATTCTTAGGTCTTCTGAGATCTCTTTTGTTCGAGGCATGGTTCACATCAGGCAATGCCTCTTGTAAATCGCAAACTCAAATTTTGTCTGTTTTTTACACCGGGCAGGGCAGCTCTAACCAACATCTCTAATCTCGTCTCATTGATTGTGCTCCAGGTTAGCTGACTCCAATTAGCTTTTGGAGAAGTCATTCGCCTAGGATTTCACATACTCTTTCCAACCTACACTGTGAATGTTTAAATTATGTTTTCAATATAGACAAGACATACAATAATGTGTGTTTATTAGTTTTAGCACATTGTGTTTGCATATTGTTGTGACTTAGATGAAAATCAAATCAAATTTTAGTACCAATTAATGCAGAAATCCAGGTAGTTCCAAAGGGTTCACATACTTTTTCTTTCCACTTTAAATTATTGCTACTCTATTCTTAACTGCTACATCACTTACAGCTATATGTAGTTATAGGGAAATAGTATACTGGCCCTAGTCTAGAATGGTGCTTCTGTGTTGCAGCATGGTGGCATTCTCTCCACCCAGGATAAGGAGGGCCTCTCTGTCCTGGACTTAACCATGAAGGACAGACCAGCACACGTGGTGTTTACGAAGACTGGTGAGGATCGCTTATCGTTAGTTTCCTATCCATCTCTCATTTAGACAATGCATGACTAAAAAGAGAAAAGGTGGATGTTTCTTTAAAGCACATGGTAAAGACGGCTGTCAATCGTTGTCGTTTACCTGTAGAAAATGGTGTTGGAAGTCTTGGCTAGGGATGCACAATATATCTGTGAACATATCGGAATCGGACGACATTAGCTAAAAATGCCAACATCGGTATCGGCCGACGCTAGCTAACTATAGCTACTGAAACAGATTGTCGTTATGTGACGTGTATCTTTTTTGACACGCAAAGACCCAAACGACGTTCTGTAGAAATCCTGGTGGAGAATGAAATGACTGAATAAATTAACAACAAAATGGCACAGCAAGTTAGTGAAAGAAATAGGTTTTGATTATGTTTTACTGGTAATGGGGACATGCGTAAATGCCAACAAATTAACTTTTTGGTCAGTGTGGTGTGTGTAACCTTTATTTAACTAGGCAAGTTAACAAAATCTTATTTACAATGAGGGCCTGGACCATGCTGGGCTAATTTTGCGCAACCCTATGGGACTCCCAATCACGGCCAGATGTGATACAGCCTGGATTTGAACCAGGGACTGTAGTGAAGCTTCTTGCACTGAGATACAGTGCCTTAGACTGCTGCTTCTGTGTGTGTGTGTGTTAACTGTTTAACCGTACTAGAATGCTTAAGGCCGCAAAAAAAATTCAATATCGGTATCGGATTTTGTTGGCAAGGAAAATATCGGTATTGGCCAAAAATGTGATATTGGCGCATCACTAGACTTGGCTGTGACAAACATTGTTTTGTAACTTTTGTTTTCTCTCTCTCAGACCCCACTGAGGTTTATACTTGGGGGAACAACACCAATTTCAGTCTGGGGCACGGGAACCAGGAGAGCAGGCATCACCCGGAGATTGTGGATCTGTTTGCCCGTACCAGGGTTTACGTCAAACAGGTAAACAAACTGACTACTATAGAGATCCAATAACTGTTCTCTTTAATTATTTGCAGTCTATGCTCTGTTCCTTTCCTCTTAAGGGGAGGTGTTCTGCCTCTGTTTGCCACCAGCTATTAGATAGTCACATGAGTCATGATAGGGCTTCCCCACCTTCAACATCCTAGTCTCCTGGGGATTCCTCCCTCCACACAGACTTGGCCTCGATATATGGCTCACCAGGGGGATCCATCACAACAATGCTTATGTAAACACGGTTGTCCCATTTGGGTCTCCTGGATAACAACCCCCCCTCTCCTGGCAAAACAGACCCCCTCCTGGGATATTCCTACAGGCTGTTCTCCTGGGAACAACGGGCATGGGTAGGAACTAGGAAACAAAGGTGTTCGTATAAGTTGGCATTGTTCTTATTGGGTGGTTGTGTACGGTATAAGGGGTAAAATCACAGCAATGGTAGCTGGCTTATGTAGCTCTCTTGTAACGAAGCTAAAATCACATCAGGAGACCACTTTTGAAGTTTGTCTTATGTGTAGTTACCTTTTAATTCAAGTGCACATGCACCTAGCACTGTTTTAGTTTGCAGTGTTTTTCTGTAGCACACGTGATGGAGTTGGCATAACAAATGCCCACTGGATTGACGCAAATAATCATGAAATCATTCTATCAGGTAGGCATAGGCTACTTTTAACTTAACATATAGTTGAGTATGTTTTGGGGAAAGCCTTTACATCTACCAGAAGACAGTTATCACTAGCATCGCTATATATATGTTTTTACCGTCCCTTTTTTTCGTTGCTGGGGTGGCAACAGTTTAGAGGCAATGTGCCGCTGCTAAATGAATACCGGGGAAACACTGACTGACATCATTGTCCTCCTATCACTATGGATTTGGGGGTTTTAGAAATTGAAATATAATTTCTAAGCTCCTTCTTAGTGAGAGGGTGAATGACTGAGAGGAGTAGGACAGGTGCACTGGGCTTGGGTTCTGTGTCTGGCTTTGTCTAGCCCAGCTCTGCATGGTTAAACCCACGTTGGCCTTATGTGCGGTCCCCTCTACAGTGTCCCTGATGGCCATGTGGAGGCCCTTAGAGTGATTAAGGCTATTGGCACCAGACAGCACCTGTGTTACTGCCCAGTCTCTCTTTCTTTAGTACAGAGCAGAGTTCCCCAACTTGTGGCCCATTCTTTCATTTGGCCCCCAAGTGTTTGGAGGGAAAAAAATATATATTTTCATTGTTGGACACAAGAATGTAAAAACAGCAGGAAATCAGCTCCAAGTAATTTTAATAAATCTGTTCCAAGTATTCCTGTGCGTAATAGAGAGATGTGATCGTTTACAAATTTAAGCAAGGTTTGAAATGATTGTTTTAGTCAAACATTATCTGTTTGGGCTTCTTGCGGTCAATTTGCGGTCTACATATTATTTTGAATTAGGTTCCGGCCCCTGAACATCTGCTCAAAAACATATCGGGCCGCGGCTGAATCTAGTTGACGATCCCCGGTGTTCTAATTATCAGCGTAAGAACACTATGAAAGCTATATCAGTGCTGCCACGTGATCGTTTCCCCTGCACTTGGCACATTCCAAGCTTAATTGCACCCCTCATACATCTTCCTCCTACAGATAACCATTCACTTCTGGTGTAGACCCTCTAAACCTAAGCACTCAATATTTCAATATGATACCTGATAATTAACCCTATTCCAAGTTTAGGAGTTAGAACCCATCACTGGTATAGATGGTGCTGAGAGGTCTGAGGAAGAAACCTTGTAAGATAACTTTGTGTTTTTTAGGTAATGTTGTAGAGATCTATGAGGTCATTTTGTGGAGATGTAGGCCCCAACTATGGTTACAACTGTTTTCAAGCGGTTATTTAGACTCTTGACAGGAAGGACCTTTTCACAGGGAGCGATGCTAGGGAATTAATTCCTATGACATAATCAGCTCTCGTGCTCTGCTACAGCTCATGATGTCATAGGGTGGCATGCATTCCTAGTTAAGTACAGATTTTGACTAAAGTCTCTGGGTTAGATATGTTAGAGCTATATCTGATGTAATATTGAAAGGTAATGACCCAACTTTTGATTTTATCTAAGTTTCATTATTGTCCTATGGCAGGTTGCTGTTTAGCATCTACATTTTATACACATTTTCATGACCTTTGCTCAGTGGGGAGCAGATCCCATTTCAAGACCTCTCAGTGACCTACTGGTACCCCTACATGGAGTCAGAGCCTTTGTCCTCAGTGCAACCTGCCCACAGTCCAACAGGTGCTCGGGGTTAAATATTTATCCCAGTATGACATGCTTTAATTAAATGAGCCAGGTATGTGTGTGGGGCTGTCTCGTTATCAATGTGATACATCGGGGAAACATCCCCTTCGCCCTATTGAGAGCTGGAGGGGACAATGCATTAGTAATGATGTTTACTTTTCCACTTGTGCCCCGGCCTATAGTACCACCACTATTTGACTATTACTACGAGAGGGCTTCGTTTGGCCACGGAAATCAATCAACAATCAATCAAACATGCTGCGGTCTTTTTCTTTGAGTTCTTGTGATGAGAATTTGACAGTGGAGCAAAATTGTCTCACTGAATAGACCTACATTATTGATTACCCCCAAAAAATGTATTTCCTTTCCTCTCAGGTGGTGCTGTGTAAGTTCCACTCAGTGTTCCTGTCTCAGAAGGGGCAGGTTTATACATGTGGACACGGGCAGGGAGGTCGGCTGGGACACGGGGACGAACAGACATATCTGGTGAGAATACTATATTGTATCTGACCTATCAAATTTTATTGGTCACATAAGTGTATATTCTACCCATGTGTGAATTGGACTTTTTTTTTTTTTTTTTGTGCATATCCCACTCCCCCTGAGACACCCTTCGAGAGGGGGTCATGACCAGGGATCAGCCATTATTGACAGCGACCCAGGAGCAATTAGGGTCAAGTGCCTTTCTCAAGGGCACATTGACAGTTTTTTTCACCCAATTGGCTCTGTGATTCGAACCAGCAACCTTTTGGTTACTGGACCAGCACTCTTAACTGCTAGGCTACTTCCTGTATGTCTGTTTAACTCTGTTCACATGCTTCTAGCTTGATGAGCTGTAACCACTCCACCCTGAGTGTACCTGGGGTTGATTTGCACACCTGTGCTAAACCTGTGTTAACCTGGTTTGAAATAACTTTTTTTGAAATGTGTTTGAGCTTGTCTGGCACAATGTAACCAGTGGAATCGTCCCAAAAGTGTCCACTTCAATATTGCCCCGTTTTTGAAGGCACGCCAGGGCAGGCGCAAGCAAACGTTCAAAGTATTTATCATCGGTCAGGTTCCTCGGATGGTGGAGGGGCTCCTGTCTCATCACTGCTCCCAGGTGGCTGCAGCCAAGGACCACACGGTGGTGCTGACCGAGGAGGGCTATGTCTACACCTTCGGCCTCAACACCTTCCACCAGCTGGGACTGGCTCCCCCGCCCGCCTCCAGCCACCTGCCCAAACAGGTAAGAGAGACACCTGGCCAGGCATGGTGCCCACATAGACTACATAGCTAGGCAGCTAGATGGGGCGTTGTCCCTAACCACGTGAGCGGAGTAGGACAAGCTAAGGAAAAAACTCCCGGGGCCTCATTTAGCAATATATATGTGTGTGTTTGTTATGACAATTGCATGAACAAATCCAATGCATCAGAAGACAAACATGTACACAGCAGACTTGAATCTGAGGGACGCTGAATTGGTGTGGATTGGTTGTTGACTGACGTTGGTCTTGTCCAATGGGATGTAGGTATTCTCCAAGACTCTTAAAGGCAGGACTGTTATTGGTGTAGCAGCGGGGAGATTCCACACAGTTCTGTGGACCAGGGAGGCTGTCTACACTGTGGGACTGAACGGAGGGCAGCTGGGTAAGTCATGATGACTGGCACACCATAGCATAACATTGGTTTCCAATGACTTTGAAGTTAAGCCAAGGCAACTAATATGCTCTATCATTCCCTTACCTTGACTTTATACGTGGTGATGGTTGGCTTTTGACCTTTAGGCTACCTGTTGGACCCCAACGGGGAGAGGTGTGTGACCGCGCCTCGCCAGGTGTCTGCCCTCTACCACAAGGACGTCACCATCGCCATGGCAGTGGCCAGTAATGGGGCAACGTTGGTGGTGACAGAGAAGGGAGATGTCTACCTGCTAGCTGACTATCAGTGCAAGAAGTTGGCATCCAGGTGACTATACAGATAGTGGAGAAGTGACTACCAGGGTCACGGTTAATTCCATTTCATCTCAGGAAGTCAACTGCAATTCCAGTTTCTCATTGAGGAGAATTGGAATACACATTTCAGTTTACTTCCTGAATTGACCGAATTCCAAGTAACATTTTCTTTATGAGGGAGAGATGATGTTGATCGAATTAGCATAATACAAAAATCCCCATTTAAAAATAATTATCTTTAAGCTAGAGATCTGTTTTGCATTGGATGTGTCTCAATCCACCGCATCTGCCTATTTAACACTGCATTTGCGGTGAAAGGTGACAGAGCTAGAGCCAAGTTTGTCAGACCATGAGACATCCTGAATATCGGTCTGGAGCACCCGACCTGTTTGGCCTACAAACTTTTATGACCACTCGATGGAAATATGAGTTTCACGAACACGATGGTGTTTACTCTGCGACCCACACAAGCGTCGTCTGAAGTCAGTACAGCCAAACTCCCAACTTCTGTCTGTAGCGTCAGAACAGTTTGGGCTACATACTAATATGACCCCTCTGTGTCAAGGTGAGACTCTCATGAACACGTACATGTTGGTTGTTTTGCTCTCATTTATGAAAGTACACTACATGACCAAAAGTATGTGGACACCTGCTCGGCCAACATCTCATTCCAAAACCATTGGTATTAATATGGAGTTGGTCCCTGCTAAAACAGCCTCCGCTCTTCTGGGAAGGCTTTCCACTAGATTTTGGAGCGTTGCTGCGGGGACTTACTTCCATTCAGCCACAAACATTAGTGTGGTCGGGCACTGAAGTTGGGCGATTCGGCCTGGCTCGCATTCGGCGTTCTAATTCACCCGAAAGGTGTCCAATGGGGTTGAGGTCAGGGCTCTCAGCAGGCCAGTCAAGTTCCACACCTATCCCCGACAAACCATTTCTGTATGGTCCTCGTTTTGTGCACGGAGTCATTGTCATGCTGAAGCAGGAATGGGCCTTTTGCAAAATGTTGCCACAAAGTTGGAAGCACAGAATCGTCTAGAATGTCATTGTATGCTGTAGCGTTAAGATTTCTCTTCACTGGAACTAAGGGGCGTGGCCCGAACCATGAAAAACTGCCCCAGACCATTATTCCTCCCCCACCTATCTTTACAGTTGGCACTATGCATTGGGGCAGGTAGCGTTCTCCTGGTGCCCGTCGGACTGCCAGATGGTGAAGCGTGATTCATCACTCCAGAGAACGCGTTACCACTGCTCCAGAGTCCAATGGTGGCGAGCTTTACACCACTCCAGCCGACGCTCGGCATTTCGCATGGTGATCTTAGGCTTGTGTGCGAATGCTCGGCCATGGAAACCCATTTCATGAAGCTCCCAAAGAACAGTTATTGTGCTGACATTGCTTCCAGAGGCAGTTTGGAACTCTGTAGTGAGTTTTGCAACCGAGGACAGACTATTTTTTCTTACACGCTATGTGCTTCAGCACTCGCTGTTCCGTTCTGTGAGCTTGTGTGGCCTACCACTTTGCGGCTGAACCATTGTTACTCCGAGACATTTCCACTTCACAATAACAGGACTTACAGTTGACCGGGAACAGCGCGAGCAGTGCAGAAATCTGACAACTGATTTGTTGGAAAGGTGGCATCCTATGACTGTGGCACGTTGAGTCACTGAGCAGTTCAGTAAGGCCATTCTACTGCCAATGTTTGTCAATGATGATTGCATGTCTGTATGCTCAACTTTGTACACCTGTCGGCAACGGGTGGTTCTGAAATGGCGGAGTCCACTAATTTATATGCGTGTCTACATACATACACAAAAGTATGTATATGTATAGTGCCATTAGAAAATTATTATTATTTTCTACCTTTTTGTTACGTTACAGCCTTATTCTAAAATGGATGTAACCTTATTTTTTTTTCATCTCTGCAATCTATAGACTACCCTATAATATGAAAGGTTTTTAGAAAGTTTAGCAAATTTATGAAAAACATTTTTTATACTTCAAGGGGTCTTTAAAAATCAAATGGTAAAATGATCATTGGTATGACAATTCCATATAGCTTAGTAGTTACCCCCCTCCTGGCTTAAACAGGGCATAGACAATAATGGGTTAACAGGAGAGAGAGCGAGATATATGTGATGATCATTCTACTGTCACTCGCTCTTTAAAAAAAAAAAAAATTATTTATTTTTTCCCATGCCCGATGTTTCTCTTTCAGACAACTGAACATCCGGAAGGTCCTTGTGAGCGGAGGCAGCCTGGACCATCGTGTGGACCCCCAGGTCCTGAATGAGGGAGGGGGAGAGAAGGTGGCCATCCTGGCCCTGGATGAAGCTGGGAGGGTAAGGACCAGCTGGGTACAATACATTGAAAAATACCAAATACTTAGTGGTGACGAGCGACAGTCATTTTGTTGGTGGATTCTTCATGTTCAAACGATTCACTCCATATGATCACCCCTCAAGCTGATGTATTTGAGCCATTGATTATCTTATCCCGTTCTTTATTACTTAGTTTTTTTCTGTTTGGATGATGATGTGTGTTGATCTATGTTTGTTCTATGCGTTTGTTGTCACCACAGACTGACAATGCCTTTAATTGTCCCTCTGGGTTACTAAAGTGCTATTGAATTGATTTCTCGCTCTCCGTCAGGTTTTTTGCTGGCGCTCAGTGGGCGGTTCGGTGAGACAATGCAGGTGGGCATACGGGCGCCAGGTGTTCATGTCAGACATCGCCCTGAGCAGGAACAGCATGATGTTTGTCACACAGGAAGGGGAGGGCTTCAGCGGACAGTGGCACGGAGAGTACAGGAAGAGCGTGGAGAAGAAAGGTGAGTTGAGAAAATGGTTTACTCTCATAGCTCAGCGACGACACAATGATACTTCTGAGTACAACCAGTATTCTTTCACTTTCCTCGTTTACATGTATGGTGGATGATTAACTTCATGAGGTATGGAAAAATAGTAAACAAGACTTTGATTCAAAAGTACTGTTTTGCACCCTTGAATGTAAGTAATGTGTACTATTTCTCTGTTCTTCAGGATGTTTATCATCCCAGCATAAATCAGAATTTGTTTGGATTTGAATCATTGGGAAGTAAGTTAGAATCACTGCGTTTTGTCATTTTACTAAAGCATTTCTCCCTTCTGTGCTTTAGATGGGAGTGTGGAGGTGTGTGGTTACCCAGAGGGTGGAACTGTGTACGAGCGAATCCGCTTGGAGAAGCTCCCCTATGTCCACCGTGCGGTCAGCATCACCATGGACTCCAAGGGACGCAACTTTGGAGTGCTGCAGTCTGACCCTAAAACCAGGTACCGTTCCTCTGTGTGTTGTCGCACCTTTTTTAAACATTTGCACTGTGTCTTTATTAGGCCACACTGTAACAAAATGTTTTTGAAATGGACAATAAGTGTTTGTTGGGAAGTTCAGATAGTACATCCCTGTTTAACTACGTTTTGGAGCATTTCGTGCCTAGTGAACATGACCCTGATTCGTGAACAAAATGTCTGATCTCTGTCCTTCCCCCACCCAGCCTGTTTGAGATTCCCAGCGTATCTCCCTCCTCCTTCTCCCAACACTTCCGGGGCCTGCTGGAGGAAGCGGACGAGACGGACAGCATCCACGACTTGACCCTGCAGGCTGGAGACCGCACCTTCCCCGCCCACAAGTACCTCCTGTCCATGAGGTCTGAGTTCTTCAGGAAGCAGCTGGTGCCGGACGGGGGGGAGGGTGACGGGGAGGTGAGGAGGAGCGAGGATGCGGTGGGCTGTGACCTGCTGGTGGTGGAGACGGTGAGCCCTGAGATGCTGGAGCAAGTCCTGAAGTTCATCTACACCGACTCCTGTGATCTGCTGGTGCAGGGCCACCGGCCTCGAGTCTTCGGTCAGAACCAGAATCAACAGGGCCCGGAGCAGGAGCAGCTGATCAGCAGCCTGCAGGACCTGGGCTTCCATGAGGGAAACCTGAGGGACCGCTTGGCCCTGGAAGTGTACCGCTCGCTGACCCCATCGGCCCGAGGGGACGGAGACAAGCCCAAAAGCAAGGGCACCAAGCCTGGGAAAAAAGGCAAGGGAGGCAAGGCTGGAGCTGGAGAGGGAGGAAGAGTCAACCCGGTCAAGACCTTACAGGGCGTGGCCAAGAAGCTCGGCATGGGGAGTCTGTCGGCACGGTGAATACTGAGTTGGTTATGATTGTTGTCCCCCACGATGAAATCGGGTAGTGGGTCGGTCCGTTCGTACGTTTGTCACACGCGATATATCTCAGACCGCAGTGGCCCATGTTATAACCCATAGTGTATTTTGTTAAATACATTTTATTACAGTTTGGATGGAGTGCAGTATGACAACGGGAAGATCAATGTAGTGCTTAAGATGACGGCCAACAAGCCACGATATAACCAGAAAAAGTGGTGAGTAAATTGCCGCGTGGCAGATTAACTGAGACAATATTGTGTTCTTAGAAAGATAATTACTAGAATGGACATTCCTATTCAAGTCAATGTTCTGTGACTCTATTCAGTTGTGTGTGTCGTTGTCAGAAAACCAGGGTAGTAAAATGTCAAAGCGGAGATCTTGTTCCCCGTCTAAGCTGTATCTCTGTCTCCCCCAAGCTCCTACCTCTGTGATGTCACTCTGAGGTCTGAGGATGGCAAGGAGTTCCCCTGTCACAAGTGTGTGCTGTGTGCCAGACTTGGTGAGCTACTATGTGTCAACATATTGTTGCGTTTCTTGGAGTTTGAGGGGTGAACTGTGGGTTTAGGTTATTCAAGGTTGTAGACATCTGACACTAGATTGGCCAGTCATTTGTTAAAGCCGTGGGACCAGTTTTCGGGTACACAGATTAAACCTAGCCCTGGAATAAAAGCATGCTCAATGGGGAATCTCAATTGAAAATGATTTTTAATTAAGGAGTAAGATGTGTCTGGGGGATGATTTTTGGATATTTCTTAGTGGCAGTTCTATTGTAAACATGTCATGTGTTTCAGAGTACTTCCACAGTATGCTGGGGAACCCCTGGATAGAGGTATGTTATGTTTTGTCTTTGATGTTACTTCATGTTTATCAATCCATATTAGTTTTTACAATTTATAAAATATCTGTTTTAGTTGCTGGCAATTGGAGGTCTTGCTCATTGTACACTAAAGCTTAATTTTAATATTGCCAGAAGTAACCGTTGGCTCTGAAAACATTGTCTCACATTGTGCTTGAGTAAGTGTGCTGCTACTTGTGATGGTGATGTAGTTGTTGTGTGCCCCCCACAGGCCACTTCTTGTAGTGCCCTAGAGATGCCCACCAGCTCAGAGATACTGCAGGTCATCCTAGAATATGTCTACACTGACGAGTCTCCCACTATCAAAGGTACAGGACACACCAGGTCATGCATATACAACCTGTACACACACACACACACACACACACACACACACACACACACACACACACTCAGTGAAAAATGCTTTGGAACTATGGATGGAAATGAGCTCTCTTGCTAACTTGGGTACATAAACATTGACACTGTAATGTTGCTAAATGTGCACTGTCCCTGTCAAATAAGTAAATAAAATAAATATTGAGTTTTAAAAAAGTATACCACGTGGCTACCTCTAATAATATTTACGAACCTCATGTTGACTTTGATCTTGATGCACAAGGTAGTTGGAAGCTAAGTCTGTCTCTATCCACTTCCAGAGTCTCTCAATGTGGAGTTTGTCTGCAACGTGTTGGTGGTGGCCGATCAGCTTCTCATCACCCGACTGAAGGAGATGTGTGAGGTGGCCATCACTGAGAACCGTATGTCCTCATCTTCCCTCTGGTCCTCTTAGCCCTCTCTGCTCTCCTCCCATGCCTCTGTCCTCCTCTCTTTCTCTCCTGCCTGTCAACATGTCAAACAGCTTTGTCTTGAAAATCACCCGTGTGAGAGCACTGTCCTGTTTGTTTTAAAAAATGGCTTCCACTTCCGTCTCCTCAGTGACGCTGAAGAACGCTGCGGAGCTGCTTCAGTTTTCTGCCATGTACAACGCTGAGCAGCTCAAACTGTCCTGCATCCAGTTCATCGTGCACAACATGGCTGCCCTGCTCGAGTCCAAGTGAGTGTGTGTATAAAGTACATTCGGAAAGTATTCGGACCACTCTACTTTTCCCACATTTTATTATGTTATAGCCTTATTTATTTTTTATTTATTATGAGGTAAGCAACACTGAAGCATGCACGAGAGCACCAGATGTTCTGGATGACTGTGATAACGCTCTCGGTAGCAGATTCGATCAAAACCTTTAAACAGGTCAACATTCACACAGCCGCTGGGCCAGGCGGATTACCAGGACTTGTACTGAAAGCATGCGCGGACCAACTGGCAAGTGTCTTCACTGGCATTTTCAACCTCTCCCTGACCGAGTCTGTAATGCCTAAATGTTTCAAGCAGACCACCATAGTCCCTGTGCCCAAGGAAGCGAAGGTAACCTGCCTAAATGATTACCGCCCCGTGGCACTCACGTCGGTAGCCATGAAGTGCTTTGAAAGGCTGGTCATGGCTCACAACATCCACCCTTCACCCACTCAATTTGCATACCTCCCGAACAGATCCACAGATGGCGCAATTTCAATTGCACTCCACACTGTCCTTTCTCACCTGGACAAAAGGAACACCTATGTGAGAATGCTGTTCATCGACTACAGCTTAGCGTTCAACACCACGAAGCTCATCAATAAGCTAAGGACTCTGGGACTAAACACCTCCCTCTGCAACTGTATCCTGGACTTCCTGATGTGCTGCCCCCAGGTGGTAATGACGAGACTGCCTATAGGGAGGAGGTCAGAGAACTGGCAGTGTGGTGCCAGGACAACAACCTCTCCCTCAATGTGAGCAAGGCAAAGGAGCTGATTGTGGACTACAGGAATGGCGGGCCAAACCGGCCCCCATTCAACATCGACGGGGCTGTAGTGAAGCAGGTCGAGTTTCAAGTTCCTTGGTGTCCACATCACCAATGAACTATCATGGTCCAAACATACCAAGACCGTCGTGAAGAGGGCACGACAACCTTTTTACCCCTCAGGAGACTGAAATGATTTGGCATGGGCCCCCAGATCCTCAAAAGGTTCTACAGCTGCACCATTGAGAGCGTCCTTACCGGTTGTATCAACGACTTGTATGGCAACTGCTCGGCATCTGACCATAAGACGCTACAGAGGGTGGTGCGAACGTCCCAGTTCATCACTGGGGCCAAGCTTTCTGCCATCCAGGACCTATATAATAGGCTTTGTCAGAGGAAAGCCCATTAAAATTGTCAGTCTTCAGTCCCTTAAGTCAGACTTTTCTCTGCCACCGCACGGCAAGTGGTTCCAGAGCACCAAGTGTAGGACCAAAAGGCTCCTCGACAGCTTCTACCCCCAAGCCATTAGGCTGCTGAACAATTCATAAAAATGTCCACCAGACAATTTACATTGACATCCCCTCTTGTACACTGCTGCTACTCGCTGTTTGTTTACCTATGCATAGTCACTTCGCCCCCACCTACATATACAGATTACCTCAACTAGCCTGTACCCCCGCACACTGACTCTGTACCGCTGCCCCCTGTATATAGTCTCGTTATTATCATTCTTACTGTGTTTGTATTATTACTTTTTATCTTAGCCTACTGGGAAAATATTTTCTTCTTGAACTGCACTCTTGGTTAAGGGCTTGTAAACTAAGCATTTCATGGTAAAATCAACACTAGTTGTATTCGGCGCATGTGGCAAATGTTTGATTTAGATTTCTTCCATCTTTCTCTGCAGATCCTCTCAAGCTCTGTCAGGTTGGATGGGGAGCTGTTTTCAAATCAAATAATTTTGTTGGTCACACACACATGGTTAGTAGATATTGTTGCGAGTGTAGCAGTGCTTGTGCTTCTAGTTCCGACAGTGCAGCAATATCTAACAAGTAATCTTAACAATTCCACCACTACCTAATACACACATCTAAGTAAAGGAATGGAATAAGAATTTATGGATGAGCAGTGACAGAGCGGCATAGGCAAGATGCAATAAAATACTGTACATATGAGATGAGTAATGTAAGATGTGTAAACATCATTATTAAGAAAGTGACTAGTGATCCATTTCTTAGTGGCCAATGATTTCAAGACCATGAAGGCAGCAACCTCTGTTAGTGATGGCTGTTCAACAATCTGATGGCCTTGAAACAGAAGCTTTGATGTGCCTGTACTGACCTCGCCTTCTGGATGGTAGCTTGGTGAACAGTGGTTGTTCTTGATGGTCTTTTTGACCTTCCTGTGACATCTGGTGCTGTAGGTGTCCCGGAGGGCAGGTAGTTTGCCCCCGGTGATGTGTTGTGTAAACTGCACCACCCTCTGGAGAGCCCTGCGATTGAGGGTGGTGCAGTTGCCGTACCAGGTGGTGATACAGCCCGACAGGATGCTCTCAATTGTGCATCTGTAAAAGTTAGTCAGGGTTTTATGTGCCTAGCCAAATTTCTTCAGCCTCCTGAGGTTGAGGCGATGTTGCCCCTTCACCACACTGTCTGTGTGGGTGGACCATTTCAGTTTGTCTGTGATGTGTATGCTGAGGAACTTTAAAAAAAACTTTCCACCTTCTCCCCTGCTGTCCCTTCGATGTGGATAGGGGGGTGCTCCCTCTGATGTTTCCTGAAGTCCACGATCATCTCCTTTGTTTTGTTGACGTTGAGTGAGAGGTTGTTTTCCTAACACCACACTGAGTGCCCTCACCTCCCTGTAGGCTGTCTCGTCTTTGATGGAAATCAAGCCCACTACTGTTGTCGTCTTCAAACTTGATGATTGAGTTGGAGGCATGTGTGGCCACGCGGTCGTGGGTGAACAGGGAGCACAGGAGGGGGATGAGGACGCACTGTTGTGGGGCCCCAGTGTAGAGGATCAGCGAAGTGGATATGTTGTTTCCTACCTTCACCACCTGGGGTCAGCCCGTCAGGAAGTCCAGGACACTATCACACAGGGTGGGGTTGAAACCCAGAACCTCAAGCATAATGATGAGTTTCGAGGGTACTATGGTGTTGAATGCTGAGCTGTAGTCAATGAACAGCATTCTTAAATAGGTTTTCCCATTGTCCAGATGGGAAAGGGCAGTGTGATGGT
The DNA here is from genome assembly GCF_023373465.1 of Oncorhynchus keta. NCBI lineage: Eukaryota > Metazoa > Chordata > Actinopteri > Salmoniformes > Salmonidae > Oncorhynchus > Oncorhynchus keta. The sequence continues at coordinate 53,346,375 of NC_068454.1, forward strand.
GATTGCATAGTCTGTGGACCTATTGGGGCGGTATACAAATTGCGGTGGTTCACTGGTAAAGTGGAGGTGATATGACCCTTGACTAGTCTCAATCACTTCAGTTCTCTCCAGAGATGTTCAAGTCCAGGCTCTGGTTGGGCTACTCGAGGACATTGAGACTTGTCCTGAAGCCACTCCTGCGTTGTCTGAGAACATGCTCCAGAGCGCTCAGGACTTCATCAAGGATCTCTCTCTACTTTACTCCGTTCATCTTTCCCTTTATCCTAACTAGTCCCCCAGTCCCTGCCGCTGAAAAACATCCCCACAGCATGATGCTGCCACCACCATGCTTCACCATATGGATGGTGCCAGGTTTCCTCCAGATGTGACACTTGGTATTCAGGCCAAAGAGTTCAATTTAGGTTTCATCAGACCAGAGGATCTTGTTTCTCCTGGCCAGAGTCCTTTTGGTTCCTTTTGGCTCCAAGCAGGCTGTCTTGTGCCTTCTTATTGTGGGGTGGCCACTCTACCATAAAGGTCTGATTGGTGGAGTGCTGCAGAGATAGTTGCCCATCTGGAAGGTTCTTCGATCTCCACAGAGGAACTCTGGGGCTCTGTCAGAGTGACCATTGGGTTCTTGGTCACCTGTCTGACCAAGGCTTTTCTCCCCTGATGGCTCAGTTTGGCTAGGCGGCCAGCTCTAGGAAGAGTCTTGGTGGTTCCAAACTTCTTCCGTTTAAGAATGATGGAGGCCACTGTGTTCTTGGGGACCTTCAATGCTGCATGAATATTTTTGTATCCTTCCCCATATCTGTTCTTCAATACAATCTTGTCTTCAGCTCTACTGACAATTCCTTTGACCTCATGGCTTGGTTTTTGCTCTGACATGCACTGTCAACTGTGGGACCTTAAATAGACAAATTCTTTGTGGATCTGTGTTAGGAAGTGCAGCTCAGTTTACGAGTCGTTTTGTGGGCAGTGTGCACAGAGCCCGTCTTCTCTTGAGAGCCAGGTATGCCTATGGTGTCCTTCCTCAATAGCTATGCTCACCGACTCTGTACAGAATCAAAGCATTCCTTAAGTTTGGGTCAGTCACAGTGGTCAGGTAATCTGCCACTGTGTACTCTATTTAGGGCCAAATAGCATTCTAGTTTGCTCTCGGTCAAGTGTCTTTTTTTTGTCTCAATTGTTTGGGTCTAATTGTTGTCCAGCTTGCTTAGGGGACTCTTCTCCAGGTTCCTCTCTTTGTAGGTGATGGCCTTGTTTTGGAAGGTTCTGGAATCGCTTCCTTTTAGGTGGTTGTAGAATTTAACTTCTCTTTTCTGGATTTTGACTATTAGTGGGTATCTGCTTAATTCTGCTCTGCGTGCATTATTTGGTGTTTTACATTGTACACAGAGGTTATTTTTGAATAAGTGATTCAAATATTCTTAGCCAGATCCTAATTGGTATGTTTAATTTTATGTTCCTTCTCAGATTTGTGGAAGTTAACTGTGGCGCTGATGTTTAGGCTGAGGTATGTTTAGGCCTTTCAGGTTATGACGATATAGGACTCGTTTTACTCTGGATAAAGATACTTTTGTACCGGTGTCCTCGTATCTTCAGAAGGTCCTTTGCTTGCACTTTTCACACCAAAGTGTGACATTTGAGGAAATGTACTTGTCTGCTGTTAATGATAATGAATAGGATTTTCCCAAGGTTCCATGGTAGTTACTGGGGTCAAATGTGTCACTACTTTTGTGGATTGGCCCTTGCTTCCAAATATTAGGGAAGATGCCATAGCTAAGGATGTTAGAGATTAAGTATAGCCAATTGGGATTTGTGGTCTTTATGTTTTATCATTTCATTGAGGATACCATCTACACCACACACTTTTTTTGGGGGGTGGAGGGTTTATTTTGTCCTGTAAGTTCATTCAATGTAATTGGGGAATCCAGTGGGTTCTGGTAGCCTTTTAATAGTTGATTATAAGATTTGTATTTGATCATGTATATGTTTTTGCTGGTTCTTTGTAGGGCCAAAAAGATTGGAGAAGTGGTTTACCCATACATCTCCATTTTGGATAGATGACACTAAACAAACAACAAGAGTTTTCTAATTTTCCCAGATGAGGCAAAACTATGGATTCTTCTTTGAGAGTCTCTCTCTCTCTCTCTCTCTCTCTCTCTCTGTTTTCTATATCCTTATCTCTCTCTTCAGAGCGCTGGATATCCTGAGTGATGACGTGCTGGTGGAGCTCTCTGCCTCTTACAGGAGGATGGTGAGTCATTTCCCCTTTGTGCCGTGACCGTACCTGCATCATCTGTATAGTGCGATACCTGGCATATGTTCAGTAGGGGAACTCAACAGAAAATGAAAATAGGGTTTGTTATTGGAGGGTTTCTCAGATAGTCCCTCCCTGTTTCACTCATTTTCTTCCATGTGATTCTTACTGAACATGACTGTTGGTTCTTATTAACTGACCTGTTACCATCCTGTCAGATTCCGGCCATGCAGAAGCGACTGATCACGCCTTACCCAGACGCCCCGGACCTCACTGTGTACGAGGACATGGACTCTTCATTCAGCGCTAAAGCTGACGCTGAACTAGACTACTCCTGCAGGTACTATACCATCTATCAAACTACTATACAACACTGGCTGCATCTCATTCCAGAAGTTGCTTGTTCACTCCCTGGCATGAATGAGATGGGACTGAATTGGTGCTGAAAGTAGGTTGCAATGTTTTGGATTGAAATGCATCCAGCCAGTAACCTCCCTAACACTTGAACCGTGGCCGAAATTTGTTTCTCTTCCTCCTCTCAGGGAGACTCTGTTGAAGAAAGCTAAGTTGAAGGCCAAAAGAAAACCTAGGCGACGCTCCGACAGCTCAGGGGGTTACACCCTTTCTGACATCATCCAGAGCCCACCTGCTGCAGGTAGAACACACACTCTTTATCACGGCACACAATAATTATTTCCTTTAGTTGGAGTTGGGCTGATATGGATTATGATACACCGTCTCTTCTCAGTACTCTCTCCCAGCCTGGTCAAGTCAGGAAAGACCAACTCCGTGGAGTCTCTGCAGGAGCTGATGACATCTGACTCTGAGGGCAGCTACAAGGATGTGCGCAGCCCCCGAAACCTCCAGAGTCCCGTGCTCCACGACAGGCCCGAGGAGGGGAGGGCTGAAGGAGGTCCCAGGTTGAAGACGCCCCCCAGCACCCCCACCACCGCCACCATGCGGAACGGCCTCCCCGCCGAACCCCCAAAGAGTTCTGTTCCAGAGCACATCCCCAAGGTCACAGCCAGGTGAGCCAGGTCACTGTGGACCAGGTCAGGGTTCAGGCGTGGAACTGTATGTGACCTTGTGTCTTCTCTTTCCAGTCCTGCTCTGTCATGTCCTGTCTTGGATATCAGGGCCATCATGGATATGGAAGCCAGCTCAAAGACTCAAAGTCTCAGAGCCACTCCCAAAAGTCCTGTCAGTGTTGGCAGCAGTAGCAAGCAGTCCCCTCTCCCAGCCAAGCTTTCCCAGAAGCAGAGGAAGATGATCGCCATGGCAACCAAGGAGGGCAGTGCGGAGTGTGCCCTATCCAAATCGCCACCAGTCATTACTCCCTCAAAGAATGTGAAAGCATGGTAAGCCCCCCTCCATAAGGAATGCTCCTGATATCAGAGCCAGCACAGAAGGTTGGTGAGACAATCCCTATGTAATAGAGTAGGTCCTCTCCCGGTCTCATTTGTGTTGAATGTTTCATGTACAAATACAGAATCTGCGTATTCCCTCAGCTGTTAGTGAAAGTAGTGCTTTTTAATGCGCTGAAGTAGTACTTTTGATTCATCAAATGTTGTTGAATATGGTTCCACCTCCCTTCTCTCCTCAGGGCCACTCCGGTCCAGACACCCCCTTCGTCTCGAGCTTTCCGGGACCTGCTGGTGGAGGAGGAGAGCCTGGTCAGGAACGGGAGGCCAGGGTCCCCGGGAAAGCCAGTTGCTCAGGGGCCTCCGGTCTCTGCTGCCAGGAGGGTCAACTTCAAATGTACTGCTAAGCTCCCCAGCGAGCCAGAGAGACCTGCTGGGTAAGACTGTGTGCACACAGACACGCACAGATACGCAGTCGGTCATATTTTATGTTAGTTGTCACCAACGCACATACAGAAGTGTGTGTGTGTATATATCTCACACACACACACGCACACAATAGAGGAGTACACTAGCATGTATGGCCAAGGGATGAATGCCCTTATGGCCGATGAATCAATGAACTATCACTCTACCCTAAAGTACCAGTGTTGTCCACTAGATGTCTCTAGTGTGTCGCCATGCTCACGCAGATTCCTGTTTCTATTAAAGACAGGAATCTGACACGCACTAACAGCTCTACTAGCATCAATGTCAGTTGGTTACCTTGGTGATGCACAACTTCGTTGTAGTAAGAAGATAGAGAAGCTTGTATCTATGGTTATTGTGCCATAATTAGGCCTATGTTATAGCTGATGGTTTAACCATACAGGATTTAGTTCAGTCTGTGTGAGTTATCTCTTTAGAATAAACATAGTCATTAAGAAAGTGGCAAGTGACTGGCAGAGTTTCTCTGGTTATTCCCAGTTATTCCAAAGGGAAGCAGACGAAAGAATAAGGATTTGGAGGATTATGTTAAGCTTCCCGGCTAGTCCGGGAAACCAGTCCTGAGTCTGGTTTGCTTGAGCAGGTGCATCGGAAATGTTCAAATGTCATTGGAAGGTAAGAAGCTCCTGCACACTGGGCGTGCAATGTATCACCTTTATTGATGTCTAAAAGCTCTGATGAGATTGCAACAACAATAAGCATAGCCTTCTCTACATACACTCTCGTGAAACTCCTGCCAACATGGGTGCAAAGTGATCTATGCAGATGCACAGATGGCACAAAAAAAACCGCTGAACCGGTCATTGTTTTAGCGAGAGGAAAATATCGCCCGAACTCCCTTCGCTAAGCACTCCTCTGAATTTTGGGCAACCAATCGCAGCACTCCAATGGATAGGAACTGTCGTTGAGTCTGACACCTCAGACAAGCTCATGAACACATGAAAGCCAGTGGGGGAAAAACTGAGATTTATATAAAAAAATATATGTTTTGAATGGCTAAATAACAATATACCAGGGGTACTTGCCACTGTGTTTCCTGAAATGCAGAGGCTCTTGGAATATTTTGCTAATACGAAATTATACTTTGTTAGTGTAACAGTATAGCTTCCGTCCCTCTCCTCGCCCAAACCTGGGCTCGAACCAGGGACCCTCTGCACACATCAACAGTCACCCTCAAAGCATCGTTACCCATCGCTCCACAAAAGCCACGGCCCTTGCAGAGCAAAGGGAACCACCGAAACGCTATTAGCGCGCACCACCGCTAACTAGCTAGCCATTTCACATCGGTTACACTCACCCCCCTTTTGACCTCCTCGTTTTCCGCAGCAACCAGTGATCCGGGTCAACAACATCAATGTAACAGTGTAATTTTAGTCCGTCCCCTCGCTCGAACCAGGGACCCTCTGCACACATCAACAGTCACCCTCGAAGCATCGTTACCCATCACTCCACAATAGCCGCGGCCCTTGCAGAGCAAGGGGAACCACTACTTCAAGGTCTCAGAGCGCGTGATGTCACCGATCGAAACACTATTAGCGCGCACCACCACTAGCTAGCCATTTCACATCGGTTACATTAGCTCAACTGGTTAGCTACGGGCTCTCTCATTGAGCACCAAACTTTGCTAACGCTGCCTAGCTTGCTAACTACTTAACTTTCTCATAGTTAGCTTGCTAAATTGGCTATATTGGGAATATCATTTCTGCTGTCGACATCGGCAAAATATTTGAGAGCACTTATTAGTAGGGATGCACGATGTATCGGTGAACATATTGGAATCGGACGATATTAGCTAAAAATGCCAACATTGGTATCGGCTGATGTCTAGTTTAACGTCCCAATGTGCAAAACTGATGTGAAAGCTGACGTGCATACCTACATGATGTAATGACGCCACGTAAAATGTTGTGCTACACGTGCAACACAGCATTCCTAAACTAGCCCACAATGTCTGCTGTGTGGATTGAGCAGTCGAGAAGTCATTTGAAAAAGTAACAAATTTTCTGGGGCGGCAGGGTAGCCTAGTGGTTAGTGTTGGACTAGTAACTGGAAGGTTGCAAGTTCGAATCCCCGAGCTGACAAGGTACAAATCTGTCGTTCTGCCCCTGAACAGGCAGTTAACCCACTGTTCCTAGGACGTCATTGAAAATAAGAATTTGTTCTTAACTGACTTGTCTAGTAAAATAAAGGTAAAATAAAATGTGAAATCCAAATAAAGCCAAGATAATGAAATTCATTGCCCTTGACAATCAACCGTTCTGTCGTGGGTGATGTTGGCTTTCGCCGACTGGTCGAGCGCCGGTACACACTACCAAGTGCGCTATTTTTCAGATGTTGCCATACCGGAGTTACACAGTAATAGCGTCACGACATAATACTATGGAATGCCATTTGGGTCTTTGCGTGTTTAAAAAGATACAGTAGCACTGTCAGATGTACAAAAAAAGTCTGCAAACGCTTCCCAAGAATGTTGCGCTTAAAATACCGCGTTGGTAATAAAGCATAATTTGTTCGACCGCAACTTCTGGGGTATCTAACTTTAGCTTGGTACCTAGCTAGCACCAATACAACCAGCCTGAAAACAAGGAACAGTAGAACCTGAAGTCACTTTCATTATTCTTTACAATGATTTAGGAATCCTTGTAAGTATTAGCTAGGTAGCCACTTGTTGTTCACCTATTGAAATTGAACTTCAGTTCATGAAAATAAATAGCTAGTCAGCATCTTAGCTTTGGGCAACAGTGGTAACGTTTTCAGCCGCCAGGTAGCTTCATCTGGCTAGAGAGGCTTGGCCGCACCGGGTTATGTGTTGTGAAGCTAGCCACAATAAGGATTAGGCACAATAGTGGAATTTTCAGTTTGCCTTCAAAATAAAAGTATATTTGACAGTACTGCAAATGGAAATTGCAAAGTCCACTATTGTGGCTAGCTTCACATCCTTATTGTGGCTAGCTTCACATAGATGGATCCGACCACCATTAATCAAATAAGAACGGTCTTATAAATTAGGGGTATTTTAGATGACACCTAGCTATATAGTTTGCTAGCTAAATATAGCCACTGAAACAGATTGTTCTTCAACAAAAATATAGCTTTTAAAAAAAAATTATGACCAGCACTGTAGGTGAGCGTGACGACTTTACCAGCATTATAGCATACGTATCGATGAAATAATAGTGACAGTGTAATCAATGTGTAATAACTACTTAAAAAATGTATGAATCTGTTAAATTATTGTGATGTGCAGTCATATTCAGGTCCTGATTGGTCAATAAGCTTATTTGACACGTTAAGTAGTATATCTCTTGACACCCAAAGACCCAAACGACGTTCCATAGAAATCCTGGTTGAGAATGAAACGACTGAACGACTGAACAAGCAAGTAAGTGAATTAAATGGGTTTTTGATTGTTTTATTGGTAATGGGGGCACACAAATGCCAACCAAATAACTTTTTGATCAGTGATGTGTGTAACCGTTATTTAACTAGGCATGTCGGTTAAGAACAAATTATTATTTACAGTGATTGGCAAACCCGGACGACGCTGGGCCAATTGTGCGCCGCCCTATGGGACTCCCAATCTCGGCCGGATATGATACAGCCTGGATTCGAACCAGGGACTGTAGTGATGCCTCATGCACTAAGATGCAGTGCCTTAAATCACTGTCAGTGTTAACTATTTAACTGTATTAGAGTGCTTAAAACACAGCTAAAATGTTAATTATTGGGTATTTTGGCAAGGAAAATATCAGCCAAAAATTTAATATCGGTGCATCACTACATATTATCCCCCAAAGTGGTTAGTACCTTTGACTGCATGCACAGAGCCATTCAGTGGCTAGCCATACTACAAACACAATTTTAACAGTTTCCCGTACTGCTGGGCGATATGGCCAAAATATCATATTACGGTAGGCTGAGAGAGCCTGAACTGAGGGCTTGTAGGTCTGTTGTAAGGTAGGTCCTCACCAGACATCACCGGCAAGAAAGTCGCCTATGGGCAAAAAACCCACCATCACTGGACCAGACAGGACTGGCAAAAAGTGCTCTTCACTGACGAGTCTCAGTTTTGTCTCACCAGGGGTGATGGTCGGATTTGCATTTATCGTCGAAGGCATGAGCGTTACACCTCGGCCTGTACTCTGGAGCGGGATCGAGGTGAAGGGTCCGTCATGGTCTGGGGCGGTGTGTCACAGCTTCATTGGACTGAGCTTGTCATTGCAGGCAATCTCAACGTTGTGCGTTACAGGGAAGACATCCTCCTCCCTCATGTGGTACCCTTCCTGCAGGCTCATCGTGACATGACCTTCCGGCATGACAATGCCACAAGCCATACTGCTCATTCTGTGTGCAGGGACGTTAGCACGTTAGGGACCTGTTGGATCGGAGGGTTAGGGCCATTCCCCCCCAGAAATGTCCAGGAACTTGCAGGTGCCTTGGTTGAACAGTGGGGGGAACCTCTCACAGCAAGAACTGGCAAATCTGGTGCAGTCCATGAGGAGGAGGTGCTCTGCAGTACTTAATGCAGCTGGTGGCCACACCAGATACTGACTGTTACTTTTGATTTTTGACCCCCTCCCCTCTGTTAGTCACATGTCTGTGGAACTTGTTCAGTTTCTCAGTTGTTGAATCTTGTTATGTTCATACAAATATTTACACATGATAAGTTTGCTGAAAAATAAACGTAGTTGACAGTGAGGACGTTTATTCTTTTGCTATGTATGTAGTCAGCAAACCATTAGCTACATTTTATTAACTAGCTAGTGATTAGCGGCTAACAAGATTTAGACCCAACTTGCAAAGAAAATACAAACTAGCTGTTTGCAGATGTAAGAAACATAAACTGATATTGTAGTACTAGAACGCTAGGGGAATTTATATTAAGATTCGAAGTGAAAACCACATCCTTGTCAACATTGTTGCATGTGCTGCATGCAGACTGAACGCAAGTGTCTCGTGGTTGAGGAATAACACATGAGCTCCTTGAGTGACGGGTGTTGCTCGGTCTGTGTGGGTATCAGCATGGAGAGAGACCGGAGACTGACTCGAGCAGCGAAGTAAACTATAAAAATGTATAACACACAGCCTATCACATTTTCTAAAAACCCAACTTTCAAATAACGTTAAAGAATTTAATGTAAAATTCAATACCGGTATAAGGTCAAATACGGTGTACCACCCAACCCTATGTTCCTGTGAAGCATTTCATTCGTGGAAATGTTTTGGAAAACGAAAACAAGCGTTTCTTATTGGACAAGTTCAGGTAGTCCCTCCCTTGACCCAGGTAATGAATACTGTTGATACCTAAAAAGATATACACACACAATCCATCTCACTTAACCCTAAAACAATATGCCCCTATGGGCTCTGGTCAAAAGTAGTGCACTACAAAGGGTTGCCATTTGGGACGCTTCCATAGTGTTTCTTGCTAACTAGTGGACATTGTATTTTAACTTGATTGTATTCTGTGGTCCTTCTGTAGCTCAGTTGGTAGAGCATGGCGCTTCTAACGCCAGGGTAGTGGGTTTGATTCCCGGGACCACCCATACGTAGAATGTATGCACACATGACTAAGTCGCTTTGGATAAAAGCATCTGCTAAATGGCATTTATTATTATTATTATTATTATTATAAGCAATTGTAATGACAGTCCACTACAACATACCCAAGAGTTTCCTGATTAGTTAGGGGTCGTCTGTTTTTTTTAATTTCATTGTGTTTTAAGATCAGGGGATTTCGTCAGTGGTTGGAAGGGGAATTTGGCTTCCTGGGTTAATGTTGTCTGAGGTTCCAACTGTAACCAAGTGGGGCGGGGCTTAGTGAAGGGTCAATGTACTGAACGGGAAGCCGCTGCTTGAAGCAGGATGTAACTCATTGCTCGGGCTGTGGGGCCACCAGGCTGATGGTCACAATGACCTTTTCACTTCCCATTCATCAAGACTGACATGTCTAGTGAACTACTCCCTGGTTGGAACAGATCATATGATCAGCCCCCCCACCCCCAATCCTAACCTTAACTATTAGTGGGGAAAATGCTAAACTGACCCAAGATCAGCATCTAGGGGCAACTTCACCCGTGCACAGTGAACTACACCTCAGACACCAGCTGGATTGGTAGAGCTTTAGATGCCGAAAGAGCTGAATATTTGCCTGGTCCCAGATCTTTGTTTGTGCGAAGATAAAAAAAAAATAACCACAGGAGTTGGCAAGACAGCACAAAATGAGACCAGGGTAACTGAATACTGCGTACTCCTGATTTTGAAACGACAGTAAACGATACGATTTCAGCGTAATAGATTTTGGGGTGTTTTTACATAACGTTTGGAAGAGATTGTTCACGTGCTGTGTCCTGTAATGTTGACATCTAAATGAACACATAATATGGGCGGAGGTGTTTTAGGAATGCATTGTGGATGTTTTCACTTAAACTTTGGTAGCAATGTTTTTTGAATTGTGACATCTCTCAAATCATATCAGGCCAACGAATTACAGGAAGTGTGTGCACTTGTGTGACCCAAGGGTGTCAAACTCTGTTTTTGCAGAAGCTCTTGACTTTTGCTTACTTCCTCTTCTATCAGAGTCATTCGGGGACTCTGTCTTCCAGACGTAGATCTTTTCTCACTGCCCAGAGCCAAGATGGATTAAAGACCACAGACTGGGAACGCTCTCTTTCCGGTCTGTGACGTCCGCTCCCACTCTGCAGTCTCTAATGGAACCCTATTCCGTATGTAGTGCACTACATTTGGGTTCCCGAGTGGCGCAGCATCTCAGGGCAAGAGGTGTCGCTACAGTCCCTGGTTCGAATACAGGCTGTATCACATCCGGCCGTGATAGGGTGACCCAGCATTGTCCGGGTTTGGCCGTCATTGTTAATAAGAATTTGTTCTGACTTGCGTCATTGTATAAAATATATATATATATATATACATACACACACACACACAGTTGAAGTTTACATACACCTTTGCCAAATAGATTTATTTAAAATTCCCTGTCTTAGGTCAGTTAGGATCACCACTTTATTTCAAGAATGTGAAATGCCAGAATAATAGTAGTGATTTTATTTCAGCTTTTCTTTCATCACATTCCCAGTGGGTCAGAAGTTTACATACACTCAACTAGTATTTGGTAGCATTGCCTTTAAATTGTTTAACTTGGGTCAAATGTTTTGGGTGGCCTTCCACAAGCTTCCCACAACACGTTGGGTGAATTTTCCTCCTGACAGCTGGAGTAACTGAGTCAGGTTTGTAGGCCTCCTTGCTCGCACATTTTTTTCACACATTTTCTATAGGATTGAGGTCAGGGCTTTGATGTCCACTCCAATACCTTCTTTGTTGTCCTTAAGCCATTTTGCCTCAACTTTGGAAGTATGCTTGGGGTCATTGGAAGACCCATTTGCGACCAAGCTTTAACTTCCTGACTGATGTCTTGAGATGTTGCCTCAATATATCCACATAATTTTCCTCCCTCATGATGCCATCTATTTTATGAAGTGCACCAGTCCCTCCTGCAGCAAAGCCACCCACAATATGATGCTGCCACCCCATGCTTCACGGTTGGGTTGGTGTTCTTCGGCTTGCAAGCCTCCCCCTTTTTCCTCCAAACATAACGATGGTCATTATGGCAAAACAGTTATATTCTTGTTTCATCAGACCAGAGGACATTTCTCCAATAAGTGCGATATTTGTCCCTATGTGCAATTGCAAACTGTAGTCTGGCTTTTTTTTATGGCGGTTTTGTAGCAGTGGCTTCTTCCTTGCTGAACGGCCTTTCAGGTTATGTCAATTTTACTGTGGATATAGATACTTTTGTACCTGTTTCCTCCAGCATCTTCAAGGTCCTTTTGCTGTTGTTCTGGGATTAATTTGCACTTTTGGCATCAAAGTACGTTCATCTCTAGGAGACAGAACAGCGGTATGACTGCAGCGTGCTCCTATGGTGTTTACACTTGCGTACTATTGTTTGTACAGATGAACGTGGTACCTTCAGACGTTTGGAAATTGCTCCCAAGGATGAACCAAACTGATGTAGGTCTACAATTCAATTTCTGAGGTCTTGGCTGATTTCTTTTGATTTTCCCATGATGTCAAGCAAAGAGGCACTGGGTTTGAAGGTAGGCCTTGAAATACATCCACAGGTACAACTCCAATTGACTCAAATAATGGCAATTAGCTTATCAGAAGCTTCCTAAAGCCATGACATCATTTTCTGGAATTTTACAAGCTTTTTAAAGGCACAGTCAACTTGTGTATGTAAACTATTGACCCACTGGAATTGTGATACAGTGAAATAATCTGTCTGTAAACAATTGTTGGAAAATAGTAGATGTCCTAACCGACTTGCCAAAACTGTAGTTTGTTAACAAGAATTTTGTTTAGTGGTTGAAACACTTGACACAATTCGTTGATGTAAACTTCTGACTTCGACTGTATGTTTGACCATAGCCCACAGGACTCTGGTCAAAAGTAGTTCACTATGTAGAGAAAATGGTGTTATTTGGGATGTAACCTGGTAGTGGGCCCTGAATATGAATCAGCCTGTGAGTCTGGTGTAGTGATGGCTTCTGATCCTAATCGGCATTTGAGATGACTTCTATGTCACAAGTGATCACTCAGAACAGGAAGTAGGATCCAGTTTCTAATCTACTCCTCGTGCTTATGGATGAGCACAGAGGGAGGGAGATTTCAGGGCTGGGGAAAAGTGTAATATCCATATTTGTAGAATGTTCAACCTGTCACAAACTGACGGTCATTTTCTTTACTGACCAGCCCCTGGGTGCTGGGAGTGGCAGGCAGCCCCCCTACAGCCTCCATGGTAACCTTTGCTTCTATCGTGGAGGAGGAGAAACAGCAGGAGGCTGCACTGATCCGCAGCCGAGAGAAACTTCTGGCACTCATTCAGGTAACGTGTGTGTGCAGAAATTTGTAGCAGATGTTTATTTTGCACACTGTGCTTTTCCTTTCACTGTGAGCTTGTCAGTTCGAACTCACGTACTCAACATAATGATTCAGTACCTTGATAAATGTCTAAGAGGAAATCTGAAGGACTTAGTGTAGATCCCCCCCCCCCCCATCACCTCTGTCGAACTCATGTATGTAGGACCGCTGCCTTGACTTGGCTGTGGCTTTAAAGCACTCCAACTGTGTTTGTGTCTCCCGTCCCTCTCCTCGCAGATTGAGGAGGCAGCGATCCAAGAGCTTTTGTATCACTACGGCACCCGCAACAACCCCGACGAGATGATTGTGGTGGAGAGGTGTGTCCAGGGGCCCATCGCCATCCCCTTCTGGAACAAACACTGAGACGTCGCACGTCAAATACCCATCTCCTTATCCACCCGATGACCATATGGATCTCCTGTCAGTCATTGTTACGATATACCTCAGGCCTAGTTGTGCCAGTGGGCTGGGTCTGACGCAGGTCTTTTTATGCTTGACTCCAGTGTTCCTTAGGTTTGGTCACGGCTCTTCTTTTTTCGTGTTTACCTTTTTTTTGAGTGTGTCCCTGAGCAAGGAACAGTGGGTGAGAGAAATATTTGTTGCACCTTGCCATCAAAACATGAGTAGAGATACTCTTCCAAAAAGTTACAGCTGTTTTAAAATATGTTCACAGTTAAGTAGTTGCCAAAGACTAAGTATGTAAGGAAATGGAGCTGTCCAAACTACAAATTGGGTCCCGAACTACATTAACAAAGCAGGATTTGGTCTGTTTCAGCACTTTTTAGGTGAATAAGCTGTGCCAATTAGGAAAAGTACTATAGCACAAGTTCCTCTGAGAAGAACTATGCCTAAAGCCAGGGCCTGGAGTTCAGAGGCCAGCTTGATCTGGTTGCTACCTAGTTCTACTTTATGAGTTGGGAAATGCGTTGTGTTCTGGATATATATTGTGTGATGCAGGGTAGTTGAATCATGGAAGGAGGTGGTCGGGAGTGACTGTGTCATGCAGCCTGCCGTTTTCTAATGTGAGCTAATTGTATGAGTATTCGCTGGTTTCCCTTTATCAGAGTTATAGGGCAGGCTGTCGGGTTTGTGCCTTGCTTTCACCCTGACGATCCTCTGATGTGTACACACACACACACACACACTAATAATTTCTACTTTCTGGCTGGTTGTATTTGAGTTGTTTTACTTTATTTTGTGTTCTGGAGCTGATGTGTTGGCTTGGTGACCCAGACCATGTAATCCCAGTCTTTTTCCATGCAGAACCCTTCGTTTGAGACTTTGGATGTGAGAAAATGGCATGCAATAAAACAACTCACCTGTCCAATGACTATGTTTCCTGGTTCTGTTATTCTTTATTGTGGAATGGGTCTTATAATTATTTGTGCAATATTACAATAGGCCCATCTTGTGTTATGCGAAACAGAAGAGTGTGAATGTCCAAGGCTCATGATGGTCTGTCTAGTGTTGCTACAAGATTGGAGGCAATCGCCCTCCAACTCCCTGACCGATTCAGTGAGCTACATTTATCTCGATGGAAACAGTGCCTCTCTCCACTCTAACATCTGTGCTCTGCATAAATAAACAACAATTAAACACCTACCTGTGATAACCCTGCCATAAAAAGAGAGGGAAGGGTGGTGATTTAATGGGTCCTAATAGTTTTACGTCGATACAGTATGACATCAGGAGTCCGCCAGAGACCTGAGTTCCTAGTCATTATTCCATTAAGCTCCATTAGTCAGGACGGAGATGATGCCGTTACACAGAAAGGCTCTCAGAAAAGAAAAAAGGCACCATGTCAGGTCGGAATGGTCCAGCTAGGTCACTGACAGCAGGTCACCTCCTGCTAAAAATGTTTACCTCCGATGTGACGTAAGTGTTTACCTCGGTAGACGTTTACCTCCTGCTAATGAGCGTGACATACTCCAGAGATGCTCACCACCTCTGAATTTAACTATATGAATGTGGATATCTCCTGAAATTCTCCTTGTTCATAGCATGTAACAGCTGAAAATTCCATCTAATGGGGAAACTTTTTTTTACGTAACTTTTACAAATTAATCAATTTACTTGAGTTCCAACTTTGAGCATGTACAGTCGTGTCATCCCTGAGCTTTTTCATATCTGTGAAGCTGGAGTAAAATGCCTCTCAAAGCACTAAGCCAATCTCTCTCTTGCTCTCTCCTACCGCTGGCCAGAGCCACGATAGTGCCATCTGCCCCCGCTGTTTTCAGTCTTTTTAAGGATGTGTCCCAGATGACACCCTATTCTCTAAGTAGTGCACTACAAATAGTAGTTTACTTTTTAGGGAACAGGATGTGACTTGGGACATATCCTAGTAGTGGGGCCTGAATTGTAATCAGCCAATGAGTCTGTGATGGGGTGTAGTTAAAAATAAATACAAAAACAGCCTGTATTTGAACCAGGGTCTGTAGTGACTCTTCTAGCACTGAGAAGAGCCTTAGACTGCTGCCATTGATAACTTGCGACATGGAAGTCTTCTCTAGTCTACTCATGCTTATGGATGAGCACAGAGGGGAGGAGGGAGAGTGTTTTCTCTATTGCCGTACAGGGACCATCATCGTTTCATCTTGAAGTTCGAGCCTTGAGTGTTTCCACATCTCTTCCCCCAATCTCACTAATTTATTTCACAGACAACACACACAGTGCGTGTCAGTTGTAATTCACCCACCTTGTCCTCTTGGGTAGCCTTTGGTTACCTCTGTCACACAGCCTATATCCAGCTCAGACCTCCCTCTCTCTTGGTCTCTCACGGTCTTCTGTTCCTTAGTTTCCCCTTACCCAGAACAGCCACTGACGAAACCAAAGCCATCTAGTAATTTCCTTACAACCAGAGGGTAGGCGGTCAACAGTAGGTGGTTTGAGTAAAATAAATCTTGTTTCCCCTCTTTGGGAGTCACTTCATTTTTAGGTGGTTATAGAATTGAACTGCTCTTTTCTGGATTTTGATAGTGGATTTTGTCCTAATTCTAATCTGCATGCATTATTTGGGGTTTTATGTTTTACAGAGAGGATGTTTTTTGCAGAATTCTGCTTGCATAATTTGGCGTTTCTATTTTGTGAATTCTCAGTTGGTCAGAATTCTGCATGCACTCTCAATTTGGTGTTCCTATTTTGTGAATTCTCAGTTGGTCAGAATTCTGCATGCACTCTCAATTTGGTGTTCCTATTTTGTGAATTCTCAGTTGGTCAGAATTCTGCATGCACTCTCAATTTGGTGTTCCTATTTTGTGAATTCTCGGTTGGTGAGTGGACCCCAGATCTCCATAAAGGGCAATGGGTTCTATAACTGATTCAAGTATATTTAGCCAGATCCTTATTGGGATGTTGAATTGTATGTTTTGATGGCATAGAAGGCCCTTCTTGCTTTGTTGAAGTTACTTGTGATTCGGATGTTTAGGTCGAGGTAGATATAGTTCCGTGTGCTCTAAGGCAACAGTGGCTAGATGGAATTTGTAGTTCTGGCAACTGGACCTTTTTTTGGGACATCATTTTTGTCTTTCTGAGATTCACTGTCAAGGCCCAGGTTTAGTATTCTGTGCAGAAGATATAGGCGCTGCTGTAGGCCCTCCTTGGTTGGGGACAGAAGCACCAGATCACCTGCAAACAGTAGATTTTGACTTCAGATTCTAGTATGGTGAGGCCAGATGGTGCCCTCGCCAGTTCGTTGATAGAGGGTGGGGCTCAAGCTGCATCCCTGTTCCACCCCACAGCCCTGAGGATAGAAATTTGTGTTTTTGCTAATTGGACGTCTTGTTTGTGTGCAATGATTTTATAATATGGTTTTCCCCCCAACACCGCTTTCCCACAATTTATATAGCAGACCCTCATGCCAAATTGAGTCAAAAGCTTTTTTGAAATCAACAAAGCATGAGAAGACTTTGCTTTTGTATTGGTTTATTTGTTTGTCAATTAGGGTGTGTGGTGTGAATATGTGGCCTGTCGTACTGTAATTTGTTAAAAAGCCAATTTGACATTTGCTCAGGATATTGTTTTCCCTGAGGAAATGTAGGAGTCTGCTGTTAATTTTTCCCAAGGTTGCTGTTGATGCATATCCCACGGTAGTTATTGGGGGAGAATTTGTCTCCCCCAATTTATGTGGAATGTGGTATCGGTCCTTGCTTCCAAATGTTGGGGATGATGCCAGAGCTGAGGATGGAATCTGTGGTCTGTTTATTTTATAATTTCATTTAGGATACCATCAAGGCTACAGGCCTTTTTAGGTTTTGTTTGTATTTTGTCCTGTAGTTCATTCAATGGAATTGGACAATCGAGTGGGTTCTGGTAGTCTTTAATAGCTGATTCTAAAATTGTGTAATTGATCATTTTTATGTTTTTGCTGCTTGTTAGTTATAGGGCCACAGATTGGATAAGTGGTTTATCCATACATCTCCATTTTGGATTGATGGCTCTTCATGTTGTTTAGTGTTTTCCAATTTTCACAGAAGTGGTTAGATTATATGGAATCTTCAATTACCTTGAGCTGATTTCCGACATACTGTTCCTTTTTCTTAGTCTATTTCACTATTGTTTTAGTGTTTCACCACGGTGAAGGAATAAGTATTTTCTGGGTCTCTGTTACGGTTTTCTTGCGGTGAAGGAGAGGCGGACCAAAATGCAGCGTGGTAATTTTGATACATGTTTAATGTTTACATGTTTAATGATCAATTGTGATGCGAGACAAGGCTGCATACCTCCTCCTATTCTACTCGTCACCTTACCCTCATGTCCATTCATTTCCAAAATGAGGCTCCCAGTCTCACACAATGAGGTAGGGCTGAAACGAATAATAAGATGAAGACGACGACTGACTTCACAGTTGCTACCAAGCCTCAAATTCTGCTCTAAAACGGAGGGACGATGATTAAGGTCTCATTCAACTGAGTAAGTGAAAGGTGGGTGGGGGTGTAGCTTGGCCTTGGCCTGGTATGTTCCATCCCCGGGTTGGATCGGTGTTCCATATCACAGACTGGGAATGTGGGATGGAAGGAGATGGTATTCCGTGGAACGTATAGCATGTTCCCCTTTTTCCATAGATTTATTAATCCTGAGGTACGGTATCTCCTCTCTGGTTGGCCTGGAGGGTGACCGACGGTACTATGACTTTCCCATCTGCAGGATGGAGCAGAAACGGACAGAAATGCTGTCTGTCCCTCTACGGGAGGACTGTGCTCCCAGAAAGTCTGGCTGTCACGCCCATCAAGGTCATATTTATGAGAGCACAAGGTAGCAGAACGTTGTGCATCAGAAAACAAAACTAGTGTTTCTTATTGAACAAGTGTAGATAGTATCTCCCAGTTTCCTTCCGTTTTTGTGCCGAGAGAATACAACACAGGGAGAGAGGGAGAGACTGACGAGATGGAAGATGGAGAAACATGGTATGGAGGAGATGGACACACTGGTTGCCCTGTAGGTTACAGAGAGCTGGTAGTCCCATCCACCAAACTACCAGGAGTGAAACAGGGAAGCATCAGGGGGGTATGCTAATTTGTTATAGATCAGACCTAACTCACTCCATTAAATTATTCAAAAACAGGAGCATTTTACATCTGGTTAGAAATAAGTCAACCGAGGAATTTCTTTTAAATCCACCTGTGTGCTACCTATATCCCCCCAATAGACTCACCATGCTTTAATGACGACAGATTCTTCATCCTAGAGGGGGAGATCAACCATTTCCAGACCCAGGGAAATGTTCTAGTCTGTGGCGACCTAAACACCAGAACTGGACAAGAACCAGACACTCTCAGCACACAGGGGAACAAACACCTACCTGGAGGTGACAGCATTCCCTCCCCCATTTGGGAAAGGGGATACCTAGTCAGTCGCACAACTGAATGTATTCAACCGAAATGTATCTTCCTCATTTAATCCAACCCTTCTGAATCAGATAGCAGCAGCAGCAGCAGCCCCCCCCCACACACACACACCTGTCTACCCCCTATACACAACTACTACAAAACCACCAACAAAAACGGGTCACAACTCCTGTAGTTCTGTCTCTCGCTAGGTCAATGGTAGGCTTCGAGGGGGACTCCTACGATAGGTACACCAACAGTTCATCGCTTGGCAGCAGTACTGTAGACTATATTATCACAGACCTCAACCCAGT
This sequence comes from Oncorhynchus keta, assembly GCF_023373465.1. Taxonomy (NCBI): domain Eukaryota; kingdom Metazoa; phylum Chordata; class Actinopteri; order Salmoniformes; family Salmonidae; genus Oncorhynchus; species Oncorhynchus keta. Next base: position 53,365,537 of record NC_068454.1, read on the forward strand.
CTCAGAGCATTCAATCAGCCCACTGACACCCCTATCAGGTCACAGCAAAATCAGTCTAATTTAACAGAGCATTATTCAGTCATGAGGCCTCAAAGCCAAACAAACTGCATACTATTAAAATATGCTATAGATGGAAGGAAAGTAGTGTAGAAACCTACCAAAAACAAAACACATTTATCAACAAAATCAATCATGTCCTCTGGTCTGATGAAACTGTTTGGCCATAATGACCATCGTTATGTTTTGAGGAAAGGGGGGGATGCTTGCAAGCCGAAGAACACCATCCCAACCTTGAAGCACGTGGGTGGCAGCATCATGTTGTGGGGGTGCTTTGCTGCAGCAGGGACTGCTGCACTTCACAAAATAGATGGCATCACGAGAAAAATGATGTGGATATATTGAAGCAACATCTCAAGACATCAGTCAGGAAGTTAAAGCTTGGTTGCAAATGGGTCTTCCGAATGGACAATGGCCCCAAGCATACTTCCAAAGTTGTGGCAAAATGGCTTAAGGACAACAAAGTCAAGGTATTGGAGTGGCCATCACAAAGCCCTGACCTCAATCCCATAGAAAAGTTATGGGCAGAACTGAAAAAGTGTGTGGGAGCAAGGAGGCCTACAAACCTGACTCAGTTACACCAGCTCTGTCAGGAGGAATGGGCCAAAATTATCCCAAGTTATTGTGGGAAGCTTGTGGAAGGCTGCCTGAAACGTTTGACCCAAGTTAAACTATTTAAAGGCAACGCTACCAAATACTAATTGAGTGTATGTAAACTTCTGACCCACTGGGAATGTGATGAAAGAAATAAAAGCTGAAATAAAAGATAATTATCTCTAATATTATTCTGAAATTTTTACATTCTTAAAATAAAGTGGTGATCCTAAGACAATGAATTTTTTTACAAGGATTAAATATAAGGAATTGTGGAAAACTCAGTTTAAATGTATTTGGCTAAGGTGTATGTAAACTTCCGACTTCAACTGTAGATGCATGCATGCACACTCACACACAGTTACATGCACGCTGGAGAAGGGTGCAGTAGGAAACATCCATATTCAAGCAACTGCTGCTTTATTAGTTGCCAAGACCCTATCTCGCTAGGAGTCAAAAGACGTTGACTGAGAAAAGCTGGAAATCCCATTCCATCCGGCAGCTTCTGATCCACACCCAAAACTAACTGTGCCGTCAGCGCCGGGAATATCACTCCGGCAGGACAAACTAATGTGACCCACCTGGAATTCCAGTTATCTTAGGCAGGGGGAAGGGGTGGATGGAGGAGTTGGAGAAGATTTCAACGGCATTCGAGAGGTACGAGAGGGGAGGACACAGATGACTTAAAACCCTGCAGAAGTGCAGGTATAAGTCTTTAGGAATTGTTATAAGCGTATAGGCTTTCATAATGGCTCATTCTAAGATGTATAGTACAATTACGTGGGAAATATTTATTTGACTCAAAATGCATGGTATTTCGTCAGAATCATTATGAGAAGACGTTATTAAGGACTCGTGCATGCGTGTGACATGTCTTACGTTGCGTTATAACCGCCTCATTATACCTGCAGGCTTTACGTAAAGTGCTACAGAACAACCCTTAAACTCTTTATCCCCACAAAATGCATTGCCCACGCAACTTCTAAGATAATGTACTTCGCAACTTTGAAAAATGCATCTTGCATCACCATCAGTTGTACTTGCAGATAACGTGCAAGAGTAATGTAATGGTCTCACTACAAGAGCTCTACACACAACTCTATAATCTGAGGCCTGTTATTCACATCTCAAACGTCAACTGCCAAGAGGAAACAGATTAGCCTAGATGTTTGTCAGTGGTTTCCACACAACTTCACAGGCAACGAGAGGAGATAAAAATGCATGCTGCCGAAAGGAGTGGTCAACCTTATGAAATTACTTTTTTTTTTGCACATTTGCCTCCACTAATCAATTGCTTAGAAATGTAGAACGATAGAATAACGTGGCATTATGGAAAGGGGGTTAGTGAAGGAAAGGTGTTAAACCACATGAAATAAAACTTTTCCATCTCTATGACCTATTCCAGATATCTTAGTTTGGCATCTGTAGAACGTTCCAGAGCGATTGTGACAACATATGTGTATGAACCAATATTTTTGCATTTGCTATAGGCCTAAGTCCCCACTCCCATCTAATCAGTGCCTTGGTACTCCTTCACTCGTGTTAGAGCATAATAACCGGTGGTTCCATCCCCTCCTGTTAAAGTGAGGTCAGATGAGAGAGGTCAGACTGGCTCGAATGATCTTAATGAGATAGAAATTCTCATCATGCCGCTAGAGGACCCTGGACCTCCATGGCCCTCTGGGTAATCCACATACTGACACCACAACCCATGCATCTCATCCAGCACATTAAAATAGGTCTAACTAGACACACGAGTGCACTCTCCCCGGAACCGCATCACCAAAATTTGAGCCCTGCTCCTCTGTCCCAACTCATTAGCGTAATGTGTTCATGTGTCGCTCCTCTCCATATGATCTGAGGAATTAGCTAGCGAGCTGTCCTGCTCGACTAAAGGGACTCTCGCTCACAATTAAGAACGTGTTTAGTTAGCCATTGTATTTTGTTTTCAAAACATTATGTTTCGGACGTCAATGTCCTTCAGTAGTTGTTGGATGCGGACGATGCAGACGAGTGAAGAATAGTGACTAAGACATTCGATTCTAAGTCCCCCGACCGGCCGTCTCTAACTCTCTAAAGATGAGCTCGAAGGGGAGATGACGTGGCAGTCCAAGGGGATACGACTCTTCACAGTGCATCGATCCAATGGTTCCTGTCAGCTGGTTGGCAACAGTGAAAACCCCACAGCTTCTGTCCTTAGTTTATTGGACCGAACCGTCCAGATCGTGTTTTTTTTATGGACCCTGGAGGCAGGCTCTCTGTAACTGCAGAAGATCGGTTTTTACGAGGGAGAGAGCCAACAGTCACAGTTGAGAATATTTAGTTTACGTTGAATGGACTAAATCGTTTTTTTTTGGTATCTTTTATTAGACTAAACATGGGTGATTCGATGATGTGGAAGTTGAAGTGGCGGTGGAATGAATAGTGGAGGCATCTCCTGTTTTCTTTGCGACTTGCGGTATCTCTCTGTGGTTCTAAATCGATAGTTGTTTAGAAGTCCGAAAATGTCTGAAACATTACCTTGATTGACCATGCTGTAGGTCATGTAACTGTTTGTTACATGCAATATGGTTTGTGGACAGATGTTGCTCTCCGGTTTTGTGATGAAACAAAGGCGTGGTTGAATTTATTCTGCTGCTTTGTCTTCTTATTGTCTCGGCCTTTATGCCTATATATCACGGTGGCAAGGCATATGAACTAACATGTTATAGAGCAAACAACACACTTATCACATAATTATCCCAATTAACACATAAGTTGTAATATGGCATTTTTCCCCCCCTGGCTTGGCTTCCCCAGTGATTTTACCCACACACCGCTACTGCTTTTCAAAGCACTCACTGATTATGGCATCTCTGAAGATAAAGTAATCTGTAATGATAGAAAATTCAGGATTGTCCATGCAACAATTTTTGCATATCCCCCCTATGCAGCCCCTGTCAAAAATTGTAGAGGAATATACACCTACTGTCTCTATAGCAACCGCTCTGATTTGGCTGGAGTGGAGATGGCTGGTGCACAGAGCTCTTGAACGAAGGCCAACCCATACCTCCACACCCGGGAAAAAGATTGATTCCTCACATACATTTCCAGATGTGAGTTATTGTTTGAGAGACTTGTGATCTCTCATTGGACCGTATACCAATCAAAAGCTGGCTATCCCAGTATAAGCCAGTAGCGTGAATGAGATGCATGATTCGAATAATATGCATATGGCTACATATGAAAGTATGGCTGTGAATGTATCTGATCTAAGTCTATAATGCATCAAATCAAAATCAAATACATTTGTATTGGTCACACGTGTAGCGAAATGCTTATGTTTCTAGCTCCAACAGTGAAGTAATATCTGACAATTCACAACAATACACACAGATCTAAAAGTTAAAGGATGGAATTAAGAAATGTAGAACTATTAGGACGAGCAATGTCGGAGTCAGGAGTATAAATATATAATATGTGTTGTGATGTATAGACATTATGGACAGTATGTGGATATACTAAATATTCTATCTGTAGAATGTGTAGGATAGAATAGTATGTATATAGCAATAGTTTAATAGGATAGCATTGACTAGAAAAATACACACAAATCTAAAGTAAAGGAATGGAATTAAGAAGATATAAATATTTGGACGAGCAATGTCGGAGCGGGTGTGATTGTAAATGATCAGTGATCTATGTGAATGTGACTGCCTCGACCCCTGTTGTGATGAGTGTGACTGTGCAGGTAGGCTCTGGGACCTCTGCTCTGCTGTAGGCTAAGAGTAAATGGGATAATCTGAGTTTACAGGGCTGGGTGGCTGCACTGCCTGATAGATGACCTGACAGCTGCCCCTCCCCAACCGGCCATGAACATGGCACAGCAAAGTGTGTTTGGCTTTGGCAGGTTTCCCTCTGATGTTTGATTGAGATGAGCGTCTGTTCTCTGTTTCTCTGATGCTAGCTGCCATGCTGTGCTGCACTGTGACATGGAAGTTCAGTCTGACACTGACATTAGAGTTGTGTCAGCTGTTTTGCTCACACTTCAGCAGAGAGCATTAAGCCCAGGGGGTATGATGATGATGATGGGGGGGGGGTTCAAGACAACCGAGACCGCTAATGTCCACAACACACATTCACAACACTAGTTAGCCCAGGCCAGTTGGTATATTGGCCAAGAAGAGAGAAATGCATGGTTGCATACAGGGATTCAACTCAGATTGTCAGTAATTTCAGGGCTGGTCACACCCCCTTCGCATTCACAAGACCACTGAGCTAATCAGGCCTCCCAGAGCCACTAGGCTAAAATTTCCTCCACATTGTTAAGACCCCTCCCACATTAAAAAATAATACAGTTTACTATAGAATATTAAAGTACTTACTATCGAATTATATTGTAAACTGTAGAATACTATACTACATACTGTAGTATCCCTCAATCATGTATAGTACTTACAATAGAATGTTGTAGTATACTTTAGAATACTATAGTAAATACTACAATCTCATCCGCAAAAAATACTTTATTAAATACTACAGTAATGTCCGCAAAAACACTATAGTCCACAAAAACACTACACGTTTTAACTATAGTAAATACTACAGTATTTAATTTGTGTATACTCTGCCCATTCCCCACTCCCACATTACAATTTGTGCCACACATTAGTGAGAAACCTACATGCTAAGTATAGATCACATATTGTGTTCCCTACAGGTTATAGAAAAGAGCAGGAAGCTCTGAACTATCCGTTCAGACCCCAGACCTACCTACCTACAGGTTAAGGAAAATGTGCTCTTTCAGTATTTCTCCAGTAGGTTTCCTGAAGGAGAAAGCCTCCACTTCTATGTCAAAGATAATAAAACAAAAATACTTGTAAATTCTACAGTGACATCTGCAAAAACACTACAGTAAATCCTACAGTATACTATAGTCCGCAAAAAAACGTCATTAATTACTATAGTATATACTACAGTTTTATTTTACTTCAGTATTGATACTATATGTAACGGATCTCGTCCTTCTCTTCTGAGGAGGAGTAGCGAGAAGGATCGGAGGACCAATTTGCAGTGTGGTAAGTGTTCATGATGTAATATTTAATGAATCAAAATGAACACTGAAACACAAAAAACAATAAAGTGAACGAACGAAAACCGAAACAGTCCTGTCTGTCGACATACACAAAGACAGAAAATAAACACCCACGAAACACAGGTGGAAAAAGGCTACCTAAGTATGATTCTCAATCAGAGACAACTAACGACACCTGCCTCTGATTGAGAACCACACTAGGCCGAACACAGAAACCAACATAGAAAAACAAACAGACTGCCCACCCCAACTCACACCCTGACCATACTAAAATAAAACAAAACAAAGGAACTAAGGTCAGAACTTAACACTATACTTAACTGTAAATACTATAGTAAATACTACAGTATTCACTGTAGTCTTTTTGCCATCGCAAAATACTACAGTGAATATTACAGTAAAGTCCACAAAACACTACAGTGAATACTACAGTAAAGTCCACAAAACACTACAGTGAATACTATAGTATTTATACCATAGTATACTAGTATACTAAATATACGTAAGTATCCAAAGTAAATGTAATTGCTTAAATGTACTTAAGTATGAAAAGTAAAACCATTTCAAAATCCTTTGTATTTATTTTTTTTAATTTTCATTTTAAGGACAGCCAGGGGCACACACACTTGTGTTTAGTGAGTCCGCCAGATCAGAGGCAGTAGGGATGACCAGGGATGTTCTCTTGGTAAGTGTGTGAATTATACCATCTTCCTGTCAAAATGTATGAAGTACTTTTGGGTGTCAGGGAAAATGTATGGAGTAAAAAGTACATTATTTTCTTTAGGAACGTAGTGAAGTAAAAGGGAAAGTTGGCAAAAATATAAATAGTAAAGTACAGAAACTACTTAAGTAGTATTTTTAAGTATTTTTACTTTAGTACTTTACACCACTGCTCACAATATGTTGTTGCTGGATATTTTTCAAATGACTCAGATTTGGTTGGGATTGTACTCCAACTTTTTCCTCTTTCCCATAGAGGGCGGTATGGCAATGTCAACTCAAAGTAGGCTTTTGCTCCACAATTTTTGTATGGTCTATGAAATCCTGCAAGTCAAAATAACAACTATTTATAGTGAAAACCTTACATCTCCTATTAATTACGAATTGAAATAATGTGATTTCAACTCAAAGGAGGACACATTAGGCTATTATATTTTTATTTAACGGTGCTTGCATTTCACAAGAGACTATAGAAAATTACAGTTTTGTTTGTGTATATAAATGACCTATATCAATATGGTCACGGCTGTAGAAACATAGCAAGCGTAGAAAGACGCCTGTGCGGTGTCCCTCAAGTTCGGTTAAATGCTGTATACCTGAAAACCGGCACCTTTTTGCCAACGCCGCTATAGTGCGGCTGTAGTAAGAAGTCCGATTTGCTATTGGTTAGCACAGATTTCGCTGTAACTTTATTTTTTATGTTTATGGCACCTGGTATTCCCAGGTGGTCTCCGGTCCCAGTACTAACCAGGCCGATGGTATGGCCACAATAGTATATATTTTTTCTAGCCGAATTAGGTCCCTTGGCTCTGCAACTACTCAATGGGATCGGGAGAGGTGAAGGTCGAGTCATGTGTCCTCCGAAAACATGACCCTCCTGGCCGCCTACCTCTGCTCAACACTGCTCGCTTAAACCGGATGTTAGGCAAGCCCCATCAGCCAAACCATCCCCTACCGCGGACGAGTTGTTCGCAAAACCTGGGATCAAACCCCAGGCTGTTGACGTCGCTCAAACTTATCTTCGTTCAAATGATAAGGGGTTGTACATATCATGTGACATTCCTAAAACTGTACCTGCCTTTCAGCGAGAAGCAACGCCCACAAGCCAAGCACAATGGATAGGTAACGGTTAACTTTGATGGAAAACAAAAGTAGCCAAACTAAACCACATCCGTTTCACGTGACATGGAAGGCTTTAAGAATGTATTGGAGACGAAAAGGGAACCAAATATTTAGAAGTTGCGCGTCACAATCCACGGGGATTCCACAGAGGGCTGATCACTGCATAACTGCGTATTCATGCAAATTCAATAAATCATAGGCGGGCCTTAGGCGATGGAGTCACAGCCCGAACACAGAACTCCTGGTATACCAACGAGCACCAAAGACGGCGATGCGCACAGCTCGGATACACTGAGTGATAACCGATGAGGAAACGTTTCAGCCCTTTAAAGAAAGGAAAAAGGCAGAAGTGACGGCTATCTTTGAGAGAAGATCTTATTCACTGTCCTCCCTTATCTCACGACAAAAGACGCGCGAGTCAACCGGAGTACGCAGCTGTCATTTCTTTACTGCGCATTGAGTAGCCTAGCCTATTTCGCCTTGATTTGATTTATGTTACAGTATAATATAGAGGAGATACTGCACTCTGACTGAAGATACCGATGTGGAGGAAGTTGACATTGCCCCTCTATAGCCTACTGTCACTGCGCGTAAAATCCACATTTGGATACGGACCTATCGCTAAAGAAACTTCATAGTCAATTGCCGTTTAATTTTCTCCACAATGTCTGAAGAAGATAATAGCTGCACTGGTGCTAGTACTATAGCTGAGGTTGAAAGCAGCAATATCAGCGTTCTCGGCTGGGAACAAGTGCAGCGCCTTGATGCCATCCTGACGGAGACCATTCCCATCCACGGCCGGGGAAACTTCCCCACTTTGGAGATGAAACCCCGACAAATAGTGAAAGTGGTGCGTAGTCGCATGGAGGAAAGGAATATCCACGTCCGGGACGTGCGGCTTAACGGGTCTGCTGCAAGCCACGTTCTTCACGAGGATAGCGGACTGGGCTACAAGGACCTTGACCTAATCTTTTGCGCGGATATGAAAGGGGAAAGTGATTTTCAGATTGTGAAGGATATCGTTTTGGACTGTCTCCTGGACTTCTTACCTGACGGGGTGAATAAGCAAAAAATATCACCATTGACTTTAAAGGTAGGCTACACTTTCCATGGAACATTTATTTAAATAAATCAAATAGCTATTTAGAAATTAATTTAATTAATGAATATGGCTAATTGGGCTTTTACGCACCTTTGCCCTTTTGCACATCATTGTGCATGAGATTTGAAAACGCAATAAGACCCGTTTACTGATAAGTATAAATGTATTCCGTTAAGAGGATTGCAGTAAACCCATTTAAAGCAGATCCCGTCTCCTTGGCCACCTAAGTTCAATAGACAGGGCAGCCAATGTTTGCCCCTTATTGTAGGCTACAGAAAGATGCACAGAAAATATGGGCCAATGTAATTACACGAATACGTATTTATATGGAGCTATGCAGGATTACCTGTTCTTGATTTAGTGCATGTATCAGTTGAATTGGATTTAGATTAGGAGTAGGCTACATACAGTATTTATATCCATGACAGTTATTCGTTTAAGATCATAGTGGCTCCAAAGCCTTTATACTGTATGTATACAGTATTTTTTAAACCCATTGACAGTTATTCCTTTTAACTGAGCAAAGTGCCTTTATAAAGTATGTAAACAGTATTTCTATCCTTTGACAATTGGAGCTAAAGATGTCTTTTCCCCGTGTGTTTCTGTCTGACAGGAAGCCTATGTGCAGAAGATGGTGAAGGTGTGCAATGATTCAGACCACTGGAGCCTCATCTCCCTCTCCAATAACAGAGGCAAGAACGTGGAGCTCAAGTTCGTAGACTCTCTGAGGCGGCAGTTTGAGTTTAGCGTGGACTCCTTCCAGATCAAGCTGGACTCCCTGCTGCTATTCTATGAATGCTCTGAGAATCCCATGGCCGAGACCTTCCATCCCACCATCGTGGGTGAGAGTGTGTTTGGGGACTTTGGTGCTGCCCTCGACCACCTACGCCAGAAGGTGATCTGCACCCGCAACCCAGAGGAGATCCGGGGCGGCGGCCTGCTCAAGTACTGTCACCTGCTGGTAAGAGGCTTTCACGCCGACTCCGAGACAGAGATGAAGTCCCTGCAGCGTTACATGTGCTCGCGCTTCTTCATCGACTTCTCGGATATCAGCGAGCAGCAGCGCAAGCTGGAGTCCTACCTGCAAAACCACTTTGTGGGTCTGGAAGACCGCAAGTACGACTACTTGATGACCCTGCATGGGGTGGTCAACGAGAGTACGGTGTGCCTGATGGGACATGAGAGGCGGCAGACACTGGGGCTGATCGCCATGCTGGCGGTGCGCGTGCTGGCCGAGCAGAACTTCATCCCGAACGTGGCTAACGTCACCTGCTACTACCAGCCAGCCGCCTACGTGGCAGACGGTAACTTCAGTAACTACTACATAGCCCAGGTACAGCCCATGTTCCACTGCCAGCGGCATGCCTACTCCACTTGGCTACCCTGCAACTGAGACAGCACACGGGGAGGAGGGAGTGAGAGAGAAAGAGGGAGGGGAGAGTCTGATTCATTTATCACTGTAAAGTGTTTTTCAGATGAATGAATGAGAAAAGGGTATCCTCATGCCCCACCATCCTGTATTGCATTTAAATGTGTTGTTATGTTTTGTTAGAGTGTGACGCTGGGGGGGGGGGGATAACAGCTGGGTCTCAGCTCCTGTGAGGTCCATCTTAAACCAATGGCAGGACAGTTTACTGTGAAAATGCCACCCTGTCTGACACACAACCCAAGCTTGGGAAGTATGGGATGGGGTTTTGCCCAATACAATGCAAACAACGATGTACAAGAGTGAAATCCGCAACAATACTTTCATTGACCCTGACCTGGATTGACTGACTCTGTTGCGAACTGAAAATGCTGTGGAATTGAGCGACAGACGGAACATAGTGTGGCTGCATCTGTGTCCTGTGGTGTCCAGCTGCCTCCTTGGCCGTGAGGAGGATACAGGCCCCTTTGCTCTCTTGAGGGGTGTGCGGCTTGCACCCTGACGCGCGCTGGGCCATGTCCCAGCAACACAGGGGTTACGAGAGCACCATAAAACTCTCTTTATTTCTGGTGAGGTGAGATGTCATCACGAACTTGGAATGACAGAAACTACACCTTAACTAGTAATGATTGATATGAACATGATGATGTGTTTACAAACCAAAGATTTTTCATTTATTGTTTTTAATACCCACGTTTGGTGGGGAAGAAAACAAATGTATAATGCGATCTATATTTGTATATGTGAACGTGTTTTAAGTGCCTAACGCCTATCAGTAGTATAGGCAGAGGAATAATGAGCAGTAGGCCATATCGTTTTGTGAATAAATCCAGTCTGGTTTTCGTCAGGGACACACAAGACAATAGCACCCCAGAGGCTTGTGAATGTGACCGTAAAATCCCGATTCAAATCCTGATACAGTCTGTGTTGATGTCATATTTTTTTTTGGAAGAAAACAACATATCCCCTTGCAGTCAGAGTATTAGTCGATGGGGGAGAGATGGGGTGTTACTGTACTTTGTACAAAGTAGTTTGACAGGTTCATACAGAACCTTGCGTTAACATTTGCAGATATTTGAACCATTCCAGCACCTCCCCATAGGTGCGTTGAAGCCACAGAGCGTTGTTTGCAGTTGCTCTCCCGTAGTCATTTTCAGACAAACTCCACGGGAATATTAGTTTGTGCCGAGGTGGTTTAATGTTGTTCTGTTGTTGTTCATGTTGACCGCTTTGGTGAGCTTTTCAGATATCCGCGTTAAAGAAAGGCAACATCCTGTAGTTTTCAGTTTCATAAGGATTACTGTATATTCAGTTTCACATGGCTTTAAACTTTACTGTATTTTGTATTGGGGTGCTTCTCTTTTAATTCACCTTTTTGTAGCAAGTTCACAGCAGGCTGAGGGAATGAAAAACCTGTGTCGGGAAGAAATAGACGCATAAGGAAAGAGAGACCGATCGGATCAAAGGGCAAAGAGGCAGTCGGGGAGTTCCTGTGCTGCCTTCTAGTATGATATTTGCTGGGACACCTGTGATGGGACATTATTTGCTGTAACACTCTAGCAGGGAAGTAACCAAAGAGGTTGAACTTATCTGGGCTGTGTCTGCAGTGTATTGCGCTCGCTTTGGGTGGGCTCAAACCTACCAGCAAACGTTGTGTCAAATGTTTATCTGCCGCTTGCCCAATGTTGAATGAGTGTTCGGACATTTGTCGATGGCGAGAGAGGTTGAGGACGTGTTGTTTTTAATATCGAAGTACAGATACTGAGCTGTAGGGGGAGGGACAGAGGCTCTAGGGACAGAAGTAAAATGCGAGAGGCAGGAAGCTGGGCTGGGGAGATGGGTGCAGCTGGTGAAGGGGTTTGTCTTGCTTTCACCACAGACCGACATACAGACAGATATACCGTGGTAATACCTCTTTCTCCCATCTTAAGATGACCTAAGCAGAGAGAATAGGCAGGGGGGAGAGAGAGAGGTCCTGGTACACACAGCACAACTTTAGGGAGGTAGTCTATTAAGCCTAGCTTGACCTCTTATGTCAAGGGGCCTCTTCTCTGGGGGACTGAACAGATATCCTCGCATGCCTTATGAGCTTTGATAACGTTTCCTGGGTTGGTGCACTGCCATGGTATTACTGTAAATAACCTTATTTTTTTAAACGAGGCTAGGTTAGGCAGTGGTTGCATGATCTAACTGCTACGCTGTAAGGTCCGAGCCCATGGGAAAATACTGTCTGATGCTAATTCAGTTTCTCTAATGCCATCTCTCAAACATAACATCTGAAATATGTTCCTCAGCTGATAGGAATAGATTTTTGACACGAAGAGGAAAATGAACGATGATTCATCACCAATATTGTGGGTCTTGGGGTGAGAGACAGTGTTATTAAAAATAGCAACATCGTTGTGCACTATACAAATCTAAAGTGTGTATCTTTAGAGAAGAATAAACGGTGTTTTCCCTTTGGGTGGGATTCCTGGGCTTCCCGCTTCTGTACAAATGGGTCATGTCACAACTCTTTAGGGCGTCTTAAGGAAACTACTCTCTTTGTCTCCACTGATGAGATCTTACTCTTGTCCTCTCTCCTCTCTCCTCACTCCCATAATGTGCAAGCAGTAATGCAGCCCCCTTAGGGAGAAAGTGAATGGACATCTAATGGAGTTCTACAGGGCAGAGGCACTCCAAAGGGGATGTGAAACGACTTCGGTGACCACTGTGTGACTGTAACCTGGGCGGTCAAGAGAACAGAGAGAAATGCACTCGACTCAAAAATCATTCTGTACTCCTTTTTCCCTATTTTGCTATTTCACACGTTCTGTTCAAACATCTTTCTTTTTGACTGTGTACATTTTGATGATATCGTCTGGATCGTGCAGGCGGTGTGTATTCCCATCTCTTCTCACTCTGTGAAATTGGCTCAGAACAGTTAAGCCAGCACCAGTCTACCATGTAGTTGGCAAGCAACACACAGGCTACTATGGGTTGCTGCATTGTCTTGTATGCATTGTTTCAACTTGTCACCTCCTATTCATGCAATCTTTATCCATCAAACCAACAAAAATAGAAAAAGAGCCTGCCTCATATTTTTTTATGATTGTTATTTTTTTACAACTGTATCAGACCATGTTGCCGCGCTTTGGAGTCTGTGATCAGTTTGCAAAATATCATTTCTCAGCTTACATTTTTTTTCTCCAGATCTTGTTAATGCCTGTTTTGAAGATAAAGGATGTTTTCATCATAAAAATAAAAAAAATGAAAACCAAATTTTCATTTCCGTTTCTTGTTTGTAACAATGTTTGTGGGTTCTGTGACTGAATTGTGTTGACGACAATGCTCAACTGTCTGCTCTATCTCGATTCTGATTGGTCCTGTCTAGCGTTAGACTATTTACCTAAACCACCCCCCAACACTCAATATCCAGGCTTGGCCTCAATGGTCTGCCCATCAAGGCAACTGACTTCAGGCTTCTTTTTCATGAGAGGGCATCTCTTTTAACTGACGCTTGCCATTCTGCAGCTTTCAGAAGGCTGGGTTCCCTGCTTGCAGAGGACAATCCTGGCCAGATCCTGCCAGACCAGACCCAATGGGCACCGGTCAGAGAGAACTACTCCACCGCTGCCAGAAATAGCTGGTGGTGAGTATGAGGGATTTGCGTCCACCCAAAAAGAGACTTTAACGCTTTTGTGTTGTGAATATCTTTGCCTACTCATCAAATTCTCTTTCAGAATTACTCCGTGCCTCCCATCCACACCACTTTACATGTTGACTGACTGATCAGGCAAGGGCAGGGTAGCAGTGAATGGACCAGTTTCATGGATGGAAATGGAGCTCTATAGCAACTTAGCTCTAGTATGGGTCACATGTCTCATTGTCCCACATAGAGAGAGAGCGGGAGAGAGACAGACGGAGTAAGATGAGTAAGCTATATTTAGGAGCCATGATAAGGACATTATCCCTTTCACTGAAAAGGAAATGGGTGACTGCTCTATGCTTGCAGATACACACTTCACTTTTCCAAACCCGTCCGAAGACGAGATACGAGAACGTTTGGACAATCTGATCACATGTACCTTCAGCTTCACCAATATCTCCTCAGTGCAGCCGGCTTCATACACCAGAAAACATATATTAGTGATGCCTACACAGCACATCCTCCAGTGTTGAATCAACACTGAGCATGCTTTTATATTTGAAATGTTTAATTTTATTTGACCTTTATTTAACTAGGCAAGTCTGAGCATGTTAAGTGTAACACTTTCAGTGTTTATACAGGTCCACACTTCCAGTGTTAAATGAACACTTTCCTTAGTGTAAAGGCTTATTTGCATATTTCCTAGTGTGCCTTGCCTTTCGAGTGAAATGTAGAGTTTCCACCCATGACTGTATTTGTTAGTGACAGACATGGTTGTTGCATTCATTTGCAGTCCTGTGGCCTTCACCAAGTGCGATTCTAAGTGAATATGTTATCATTAAAATTACATTCTTTAAGACAATACATACTTCACAAGTCCTTATTTTGAGGGCCTAGTTTGACCCTTATGCTGTACACTGGCTTGAAACATATGGTTTACAGGTCACTTTAGGCCTGCAAGTCACACTATGCTGGCTTGCAAAGTGATGTGCAATTCCTATTGGAATCCAGCCTGAGTGGGGATATTCAACATTTGTCATTTGTAATTACCCGCAAGCTGTATTCATAATGACTGCCAGGGTTGGGAAAACTGAAATATGAGACTACTGAAAGCATCTAAACTAGAACAACCATTACATTAATGGGGGCAATACGTCAAAGTAACAGATTGGATTGGTGTAGAAAAATGTGTGATATTTATATTTGAGTAGCATAAGAATAATTAAACAGTCAATGCACAATGCAAAAACATAGAAACAAACCATAAAGAAATAAACTGCGATAGAGCATCCTGGGAAATATGACAATGATGGCTGTTTTTTGTTGTTGTTAATCTCTAATTATTACACCAACACTGGGGTTATTTTACTGTGTTAATTTAACCATTTACAGATCATGTCATTTCTGAATCAACACTAGAAATGTTACACTGAAAAATCAACACTACTTAACACTGGCCAGTTTGCTGTGTTCTTAATGGCCTGTCTTTGCTTGAAAGGGATGAGACTAGACAAAACTAAATATGATCTATAGCAGACAGTGTGCTAGGGGGAGATCCAAGGTCCACCGTCACGTGACTCTCCAAAAGACAACAGCAGTGAAAACATTGGCAATAGTTAAGAGGCTCATATCATTTTTCAGTTAATTGATTACATGTTGTGGGAGGGAATGGGGGAGGTTGTCGGATGGCTGAAAAACTCATCTATCTTCTATCCTTAAATTCCCTGATGCAGAGCTCCTCAGAAATTCGTTAATGGCTTTTCCACCCGGGGAGTGGTCGGCTACTCCATTGGATTTTCTCGCTCTCGCTCTCTCTTTCTTTTCGGGATTAAGGCTTTTATGGAATAAGCCAAGGACTGTTGGCGCGAGACTCGCCGCTGCCAACCCACCATGCAGGGACAGGAGCCAATGTTGCTCCTCCGAATTCGTTAATGGCTTTTCCACCCGGGGATTGGAGAGTAGCCGGCTACTTCATGGGATTTTCTCTCTCTCTCGCTATCTTGCTCGCTCTCTCCCGCTTGCTCTCACTCGCTCTCCCTCTCATTTTTCCAGATTAAGATTGTTATGAAATAAGCCAAGGACTGTTGGATCGAGACTCTGCGTGGCCAACCCACCATGCAAGGACGGGAGCCAATGTTGTGATTTACTACGTGGCCTAGTAATTTCAATAAGGCAGCAATTTTCTCATTTGGAAAAGTGTGGAACACTAAACAGACTGGATACGGCCACGATTCTTCACTTTGAGAGGCAATTGTAAACAAATTCCAGGGAGCATTTAGGGAGCATTCAACAGCTATGGTGAATACAGCCGTGTAGAGAGAGTGAGAGGTCAGAGTCACCGAAGGGTCACAGACAGCCAGTCCTAGACTACTACTGTTTGTATAGTCTATGGGGGCAGATCTGGGGCCAAATGTATCAAGCATTTTGGAACAGGAGTTCTGTTCTAGTTATCTAATTCACTGTCATCTTAAAGGCAAAACAAATCCTAAATCAGCACTCCTACTCTTAGACTCTTAATATACAGCCCCTGATCTACTCCTGTTTTTTGAGTCTATGGCAATTGCTCCGATGTGGGAAATACATAACCTCCTTCTCCAACATATTCATATAGGCTACCTATACTCACAAGTCATCTCATTATGTTTGAGCGGTATTACTGTGGCATTCATCTTTTTTTTAGTTAACACCAAGTACAGTAACAATTCCCCCAGAGCCTAGCCACCCCAAAATGTATATTCTGTTCTGTTCTATACTGTTTAACCATTGGCCTTCTACAGTTGAATCAGGTGATTCAGGTACTTAACACGGCTCTGTATTTCAACAGTGCCAAGCTAACGAAGGAAACATGTTGGTTATGACAGTGAACCTCCTCCTTACCTGTGCCATGACTGTCATTAGCGTAACCAATGCGCCACATCATCTCCATCATCCCATTTGAGAACAGACCATGACAATGTAGTCTGAGTGACACAGAGTTCTTCCAAAATAACACACAGGAAGAGGACAGAGTAAATCCTCCCAGCTGAAAGATATGAATTGATGAAAAGTAGGACAGTCAGGCAGGCCCCCAGGCTTTTGTTGAGGGAGGTGTGTCGACGATCAATGACAAAAGGTAACAGGAGAGCTCACAGCCTTATTTGTGTTGCCGTGTGCTTTTCTGAGAACAGGCACTCCACTCAGTGCCAGTAATCCTTATTTCTATACATGCCTCTAGTCTAGTGTGTTATCTTTTATTATAGATAATAGAAAAACAGAGAGAGAGAGAGGGAGAGAGAGACGAAGAGAGGGGTCGGAGGAGCAGGAGTATCAATAGGGAAGACTGGTGGAGAGAGATGGGGGAATAAAGAGAGTCAGAGCAACTGAGAGGAGAGCATGGGGTGAAACAGGGATACAGGGAGAGCAGGAGAATCTGTGAGAGGATAAAATGGGAGGAGGAGAGAGATTCGGAGAGAATGAAAGGGAAGAGAGAGAGTTGGAGCCACCGAAGAGAAAGAGAGAGGGAGTCAGAGAGACAGAAGGATAGGTGCAGAGTAGTGACATGCAGTCAGGGTAGGTGGTGCTTACCCTGTGATAATCTAATACAAAAAAATGTTACCAAAAGCCCCCTAAAAAAATTGTCCAAAAAATCTATAACATTTTGTTACCTGATGTATTTCCTCAATGATTCTGCTGGTTTTATAATATTTTTTGTTGTTGTTGCTAAAACTGTACCAGGGTGTGTTCATGCCTTCCTTTTCATCCATTCAAATCGTTGATGAACACGACCATTCCTGACTCCAGTCACTGTTAACGGACAGGGTCATTATAGGCGTCGCTGCTTTGCCTAGTTTGAAGTAGCTTCATTCGTTGCATTGACGATTTCAAATTTTGCTCATGCGTATTGCCTAAACATTGTGTGTGTAAACATTGTGTGTGTAAACCTGGGGTGATTGTAAGGCAGATTTCTTCGTCTGAAGAGGTGTAGCAAGGATCGGACCAATACGTAGCGTGGTAAGTGTCCATGACGATTTTAATAAGAAAAGCCTGAACACTATGAAATACAAAAACAATAAACGATAATGTGAAATAAACCAAGCCGAAACAGTCCCGTGTGGCACAAGGACTGACACAGGAAACAAACACCCACCAACCAGCAGTGAAACCCAGGCTACCTAAATATGGTTCTCAATCAGGGACAACGATAAACAGCTGCCTCTGATTGAGAACCATATCAGGCCAAATACAGGCCAAAGGTGCGGACTGGCGCGGGACTTGGTTCTGGCGCGGGACTTGGACCCCACTTCACCATAGTTCTAGTGCGCCTCTTCGCCCACCTCCGTGGCCTCTTTAAAGCGTCGACCATCACCACCGACCTTGGACTGGGGACCCTAGACATGGGCCCCGAATGGACGGGGGATTCCTGCAGCGTCGGACAGGCGGGAGACTCTGGCATCTCTGGACAGGCGGGAGACTCCGGCAGCTCCGGAATGAAGGGCGATTCTGGCATCGCCTGGCTGACTGACGGCTCTGGCAGATCCTGGCTGACAGACGGTTCTGACAGCCCCTGGCTGGCGGCTCTGACAGCCCCTGGCTGGCGGCTCTGGCAGCCCCTGGCTGGCTGGCGGCTCTGGCAGCCCCTGGCTGGCTGGCGGCTCTGGCAGCCCCTGGCTGGTAGGCGGCTCTGGCAGCTCCCGGCTGACTGGCAGCTCTGGACAGACGGGAGACTCTGGCAGCTCTGGACAGACGGGAGACTCTGGCATCCCCTGTCTTGCTGGCGGCTCTGGCAGCCCCTGGCTGGCGGCTCTGGCAGCCCCTGGCTGGCTGGCGGCTCTGGCAGCTCCCGGCTGACTGGCAGCTCTGGAGAGGAGGAAGGCTATGGCAGCGCTGGACAGGCGGGAGACCCTGTAGGCAGAAGACGGAGAGACTGCCTGGTGCGGGGGGCTGCCACCGGAGGGCTGGCGCGTGGAAGTGGTACTGAGCAACGAGCCTGCTTACCTGGTTGAATGCTCCCCGTAGCCCGACCAGTGCGGCGAGGTGGTATAGGCCGCACTGGGCCGAACCGGGGACACCATGCGTAAGGCTGGTGCCATATACCACCTCGCCGCACTGGTCGGGCTACGCCGACCCAAGGAGATGCACTGGAGACCAGATGGGTAGAGTCGCCAATGCCCACTCGATACCGCACTGGGGAAACTGTGCGCTCCACCACCAGGCACAACACGGTGCCTGCCTGGTCCCTCTCTCCGGTAAGCACAGGAAGTTGGCGCAGGTCTCCTACCTGGCTTCGCCACACTCCCTGTGTGCCCGCCCCCAAAACATTTTTGGGGCTTTTTCTCCGGCTTTTTCTCCCCAATTTCGTGGTATCCAATTGTTTAGTAGCTACTATCTCGTCTCATCGCTACAACTCCTGTGCCGGCTCGGGAGAGGTTGAAAGTCATGCATCCCCCGATACACAACCCAACCCAACCCAACCAAGCCGCACTGCTTCTTAACACAGCGCCATCCAATCCGGAAGCCAGCCGCACCAATGTGTCGAAGGAAACACCGTGCACCTGGCAACCTTGGTTAGCGTGCACTGAGCTCGGCCCGCCACAGGAGTAGCTGGTGTGCGATGAGACAAGGATTTTCCCTACCGGCCAAACCCTCATTAACCCAGACGACGCTCAGCCAATTGTGCGTCGCCCCACGGACCTCCCAGTCGCGGCCGGTTACGACAGAACCTGGGCGCGAACCCAGAGTCTCTGGTGGCACAGCTGGCACTGCAGTACAGCGCCCTTAACCTCTGTGCCACCCAGGAGGCCTAAATGTGATGTTTATTTGCATCGGATATAAATTATTTACCATATCATATGGACACAGAAACAGAAACCTTTTACCTTACCGTACGTAGACATAATTGCAAATGATTATATCCTTCCAATGGAAAAAAAAACTATTTAGTTACGATTTTAACTTTAATTAAATGAGTTGACTCTTCACATGGGATGATTTCACTGAACAACAAAAGAAAGTGAACAATGAATGATCCCCAATGATCCATCGCATCTCCCAAAAAATGTTTTCAACATCTGTAAAATGATAGTCTAGAAATCAAATCAAATCAAATGTATTTACCTAGCCCTTCGTACATCAGCTGATATCTCAAAGTGCTGTACAGAAACCCAGCCTAAAACCCCAAACAGCGAGCAATGCAGGTGTAGAAACTACTTTGGTCCTCTCAGGCTTTCATGTCTTCTCCCTGGACCTTCTCAATGTCCACCTCTTGAACATCAGACTCTGAGGCCTCATCTTCACTGTCACTTTCCAACCTTGTTGAGGATGGCTCGTTGTCAGGCTCAAAAGCCTCATATTTGCCCTAATGGACACCCATTTTTCAACCCTTGTATTGGTCAGCCTGTTGCGTGCTTTGGTGTGTGTGTTCCCAAACAAGGACCAGTTGCGCTCTAAGGTGGCTGATGTTGGTGGGATTTGGAGGATGAGGCAACAGGGGAAGGAGCCTCAGATCCAAAAAGTCCCTTCCACCAGGTGGCTGATGAGATATGTTGGCACAACTGCCATATTACATCTCCATCCCAATGCCCTTGCTTGGATGTGTACTTTGCCAGACTGCCAAGAACCTTGCCCTCATCCAGGCCAAGGTGGCAAGACACGGTAGTGATGACACGATAGGCCTTGTTGTTCTCTGCACCAGACAGGATGCTCTTGCCTGCATGGGAGTGTATGGGATTCAGGAAAAGAAGTCTTCACGCTTTTTGATGTATTTCAGAACTGTAGTTTCCTCTGCTTGGAGCTACAGTGAAGTGGGCAGGGCAGTACATATTTCTTCTCTTCAATCAGACAGGATGGCATTGTCTCTCTCAATCCGTGTAATGGCTACTGCTATAGGTTTCAGGAGTTTCAGGCTGCTTTCCACTCTCTCCCAACATACATCCTTCAGGAGGATCCTCTTGATGGGGCTGTCCATATCGGCAGACCGTGATATGGCCATTTCTTGGAGAGACTCCGTCCCCTCCAGGAGACTGTCAAACATGATGACAACAATGGGTGTTGCTGGGCAGCTTCAATGTGGTTGCTCTTATTCTTCTCACTTTGCTTGGTGAGGTAGATTACTGCTATAACTTGATACTTAACCATTTCATTGGCTCTCTTGTAGAGTGTATCCATTGTTTTCAGTGGCATGATGTCCTTGAGGAGCAGATTCAATGCATGTGCAGCACAGACAATGGGTGTGATGTGAGGGTAGGACTCCTCCACTTTAGACCAAGCAGCCTTCATGTTCACAGCATTGTCTGTCACCAGTGCAAATACCTTATGTGGTCCAAGGTCATTGATGACTGCCTTCAGATCATCTGCAATGTAGAGATCGATGTGTCTGTTGTCCCTTGTGTCGGTGCTCTTGTAGAATACTGGTTGAGGGGTGGAGATGATGAGTTAATTATTCCTTGCCCACTAACATTCGACCACCCATCAGAGGTGATTGCAATACAGTCTGCTTTCTCTATGATTTGCTTGACCTTCACTTGAACTCTGTTGAACTCTGCATCCAGCAAATTAGTAGATAAAGCATGTCTGGTTGGAGGGGTGTATGCTGGGCGAAGAACATTCAGAAATCTCTTCCAATACACATTGACTGTGAGCATCAGAGGTGAACCAGTTGCATACACCGCTCCAGCAAGACATTCATCAGCGTTTCTCTGACTACGTTCCTCCATTGAGTCAAAACAACTTCTGATTCCAGGAGGACCATGAGCTGTTGCTGTCGATAAGGTGTCTGATTCATCATTTTAACCTCGAAAGAAGTAGAGGGACTTTTGTCAGAGATTGCTTGTTGTGAGCGCTGAAGGAACTTTATGCACTTGGCCAGATGATTCTGCATCTCTATTGCATTCTTCACATATGATTTGGCGCAGTATTTGCAAATGTACACAGCTTTTCCTTCTACATTAGCTGCAGTAAAATGTTTCCGCACATCAGTGGCAGTGGCATTGTCCTGTAAAGATTAGAAAGAAATCAGTTTAAAAACAAAATGCAATTCCATGTACAGATAAATAGCTAAGCAGCTAGATTAAACAACTCCTTTGTAAGCTAAAACCCACATGGTAGCAAAAACTAACTAGCAGAAACTTCTTATGGCTGAAATCCCGTTAACGGGATCGATATGACAATAGCCAGTGAAAGTGCAGGGCGCCAAATTCAAACAACAGAAATCTCATAATTAAAATTCCTCAAACATACAAGTATTATACACCATTTGAAAGATAAACTAATCCCACCATAGTGTCCGATTTCAAAAAGGGTTTACGACGAAAGCATACCATGCGACTATGTTAGGTCAGCACCTAGTCATAGAAAAACACAGCCATTTTTCTAGCCAATGAGTGGAGTCACAAAAAGCAGAAATAGAGATAAAATGAACCACTAACCTGTTTTGTTCGATAAAGGTCAAATTTATATCCAAAAATCTCAGTTTACATTGGCGCGTTATGTTCAGTAATGTTTTGCTTCCAAAACATCCGGTGATTTTGCAGAGAGCCACATCAATTTACACAAATACTCATAATAATCATTGATAAAACATACAAGTGTTATGCATGGAATTATAGATAAACTTCTCCTTAATGCAACCGCTGTGTCAGATTTTTAAAAAGCTTTACGGAAAAAGCACACCATGCAATAATCTGAGTACAGCGCTCAGAGACCAAAACAAGTCATACAGATACCCGCCATGTTGTGGAGTCAACAGAAGTCAGAAATAGCATTATAAATATTCACTTACCTTTGATGATCTTCATCGGAATGCACTCCCAGGAATCCCAGTTCCACAATAAATGTTTGTTTTGTTCGATAAAGTCCATAATTTATGTCCAAATACCTCCTTTTTGTTTGCGCGTTTAATTCACAAATCCAAATTCATAAGGGGCAGGCACTTAGTTCAGACGACAGTTCCATTACAGTTCGTAGAAACATGTCAAACGATGTATAGAATCAATGTTTAGGATGTTTTGATCATAAATCTTCAATAATATTCCAAACGGGCAATTCCTTTGTATTTAGAAAGGAAACGGAACGCAGCTAACTCTCACTGGCGTGCGCGAGACTGAGCTCATGGCATTCTGCCAGACACCTGACTCAAACAGCTCTTCTTCTCTCCCCCTTAATAGTAGAAGCCTGAAACAAGGTTCTAAAGACTATTGACATCTAGTGGAAGCCTTGGGAAGTGCAATCGGACCAAATTTTCCACTGTATATTGGATAGGCAAAGACTTGAAAACCTACAAACCTCAGATTTCCCACTTCCTGGTTGGATTTTTAATCAGGTTTTTGCCTGCCATATGAGTTCTGTTATACTCACAGACAACATTCAAACAGTTTTAGAAACGAGTGTTTTCTATCCAAATCTACTAATAATATGCATATCCTAGCTTCTGGGCCTGAGTAGCAGGCAGTTTACTCTGGGCACCTTATTCATCCAAGCTACTCAATACTGCCCCCCAGCCATAAGAAGTTAATAATTTAGAAATTATTTAAACACACTTTG
Source organism: Oncorhynchus keta (assembly GCF_023373465.1). Lineage (NCBI taxonomy): Eukaryota > Metazoa > Chordata > Actinopteri > Salmoniformes > Salmonidae > Oncorhynchus > Oncorhynchus keta. The sequence continues at coordinate 53,388,776 of NC_068454.1, forward strand.
CTGTAGGCTACTACTTACTAATTAACAAAACATCCTGTGTGGTCATATAAAATATATTCACCCCACCCAGTATTGTAAACAGAACTTACCAGAATGCATGTAGTCCTTGCCTCAGACTGTGTAGTAGTGTGGGCTCAATAGCATCTCATTAGTGTGCAATAATCAGCTGTACATGTGATGGGGATAGTCGATTGAATTGGGGATAGTTTTACCAAAATATGCCACAAAACGTAGAATTGCCTTATGTGAATCCCACAAAAAAGTTTCACTGTTATAATATAAGCTAACTTTTCTGATGAATTTAAGCTACATTCCTCAAATTCCAGGGCTTAACTTCCCATGGAAATTTCCCGGAATGTTTCCGACCCTTTGCAAACCTATTTGTGAGTAAATCTGATTTTGATAATAGCCAGTGCCAACCCAGCCACTGCCCTCACCACACATCACTGGTGCAGAGAGAGACAGAGAGGGGTGGTGAGATTGAGTGGGGGAGAGCAGGAGAAACTGTGGCAGGGGTAAGAGAGTCAGAGAGAATGAGAAGGGGGGAGAGAAAGGGAAGGTGATCCTCTTGTCTTGTCTCATTGAGGTTAGCAGGTCTGTCTTTAGTCAGACCCTGCAGCATGCAGCATAGATAATCATTTCACACTCTCAGCACCTGAGGTAGAAATAGGGGGAGAGAGAAAGTTCTTAAAGGGAGAAATAACCATGCTGACAGGTAGAAAGACCTATACAAGGTTAGATGAAGAGAGGGAGAACGTGATGAGGGTAACACATCCATGCACACTCATAAACACACATTGGCATGACGCACTGCGTGCAGTGTTGATTTGGACGTAGCACTGTTTACCATGGGTGTGCGGCTTGGAGAGACTTGTCAATACTAGTTAACCCATACATCAATAAAAAACAAATGCTGCTCTTTATCCAAGGGTTATCAAGCAAACACAAACACGCTGACACATATTTAAACATATTGAAACTGAAACACAACACCCACGCATGGGTGGTAAGCTTGTCAGCTAGTAGGACTCGGCTCTGCCCTTACCTTTTAAACACACTCGTAAATGTAATGTTATGTCTGTAGCTACTGTTACCTGAAGGAGCAAAACGAGGTACAAAAAACGAGATTCAACTTTGGTTGAAGGACCTAAAATTACACCTGAAGGGGCTAATGAAATCCACGCCTCGCTGGAAGCCCCTCCTTCCACAAGTGATAAGCTAGAGCACTGGTTCTCCATCCTGATCCTGGGGACCCAAAGGCCAGCACATTTTTGTTTTTGCCATAGCACTACACAGCTGATTCAAATGATCAACTCATCAAAAGGTTTTGATGATTTGAATCAGGTGTATAGTGCTATGGCAAAAACAAAAATGTGCACCACTTTGGGTCCTCAGGACCAGGGTTGATAACCACTGAGCTAGAGGCTCGGATTCATTCCTATTATTTAACAACTCTCTATAACAGGCCCAGGAATGGGCGGTGAGGGGCCAAACAGGCATTGTACCTCATTTGTCTCATTCAGGGAACAGTAGTTATAGTCAACTTTGGTACGACATAATATGGGGAAATAGAATCCCACCCCAAGCTGACCCAAAAGGATACTAAATGAAACAGTCCATGGCAGACCCCAAATGCCTCAGTCCTTGTATTGTGCACATGGCGTGCTGCCTAGTAACTTTTCCCCCTGTCCCAGCCATAAACACACTGTGGGCTACATTGTGGGCTACACAGTGACATTCAAGCAATAAAACCTCACGGAAGTGTATAGTGATGCCCAACTCGTCACAGCACAAATATCTCATACAGTCAACCCTTTAATTAGACAACACCCAAGACGCTGCCAGACCCCTGGTGGAATGGGTGCGTACACCACTAAGTCATTCATGCCTCTTGCCGCTATACGCCAGTGCCCGGTTTCCCAAATTCATCTGAAGGTGATGTTCATTGTTAGAACCATAGGATCCTTAAGATGCTTTTGTGAAACCGGGCCCGGGGAGATCCAGTGGGACAAAAAGCTGGTAACATAACTGGATGTCCCGCGTAAAGCACAGGGCGTGTAACCTCTGTTACTCTTCAGAAGCAAAAGGAGGAGACTAGGGAAATAGTTCATAAGATAAGTCCCTGTAGGGCATTTGGACTCAACGTCACCTTAGAGGCGCCTGGGGGAGAACTGAGTTCAGGAAGGGTGCACGGATAACGCGTGGAACTCCCCAACATGTTTAGCTGAGGCCAAAGCTATGAACAAGGAGTAGAATGGTGCCAGAGGATGGACGTTTTATGTGCTCCTTAACCAACTGTGCTATTTTGTAATTTTTTTAGTTGTTTGTAACTTATTTTAAAACGTATTTTATACATAATGTTGCTGCTACCGTCTCTTATGACCAAAAATAATTTCTGGCATCAGAACAGCGATTACCCACCTCAAACTGGAAGAAGGATTTTTCTTTAACGAGTCCGATGCAAGGATATACTCCTTTCTCCGGAACGGGCCCAAATCCCCGTCATTTGTGTGAAGAAAAGACGGAGATAAAGGGGGCAGAGGTCGGGCTGCCTTCTGAGAATTCATAGGGGAGTGAGTAAACTCCCACTGATATCCATTCTATTGGAAAATAAAATAGATGACCTACGATCAAGATTATACTTCAAACGGGACATTGAAAACTGTATTATCTTATGTTTCACCGAGTCGTGGCTGAGCGACGACATGGATAATATAGAGCTGGCGGGATTTTCCATGCACCGGCAGGACAGAGAAGCTATGTCTGGTAAAAACGAGGGGCGGGGGTGTGTGTCTATTTGTCAATAACAGCTGGTGTGCAATGTCTAATATTAAAGAGGTCTTGAGGTATTGCTCGCCTGAAATAGAGTACTTTATGATAAGCTGTAGACCACACTATCTACCAAGAGAGTTCTCATCTATATTATTCATAGCCTTCTATTTATCATCGTAATCGATGCTGGCACTAAGACTGCACTCAACAAGCTGTACAAGGCCATAAGCAAACAAGAAAATGCTCATCCAGAAGCAGCACTCCTAGTGGCCGGGGGCTTTAATGCAGGCAAACTTAAGTCCGTTTTACCTGATTTCTACCAGCATGTCACATGTGCCACCAGAGGAAAAAAACTCTAGACTACTTTTACTCCACACACAGAGATGCATACAAAGCTCTCCCCCGTCCTCCATTTGGCAAATCTGACCATAATTCTATCCTCCTGATTCCTGCTTACAAGCAAAAACTGAAGCAGGAAGTATCAGTGACTCGCTCAGTACAGAAGTGGTCAGATGACGCAGATGCTACGTTACAGGACTATTTTGCTAACACAGACTGGAATATGTTCAGGGATTCATAAAATGGCATTGAGGAGTATACAACCTCAGTCATCTGCTTCATCAATAAGTGCGTTGACGACGTCATCCGACGTCCCGTACGTACATATCCCAACCAGAACCATGGATTACAGGCAGTATCTGCAATGAGCTAAAGGCTATAGGCTGCCTCTGTAAAGGAGTGGGTCTCTTAATCTGGACAATTATAAGAAATTCCGCTATGCCCTGTAATGAACCATCAAACAAGAAAAGCGTAAATACAGGATTAAGATGGAATCCTACTACACTGGCTCTGATGCTCATCGGAGGTAGCAGGCCTTGAAAACTAGTACGGACTACAAAGGGAAACCCAGCCGCGAGCTGCACAGTGACGCAAGCCTACCAGACGAGCTAAATGCCTTTAATGCTTGCTTCAAGGCAAGCAACACTGAAGCATGCATGAGAGCACCAGTGGTTCTGGACGACTGTGTGATACATTTCTCAGTAGCCGATGAGCTAGACCTTTAAACATATCAACATTCACAAAGCCGCGGGACCTGACATATTATCAGGACGTGTGCTCAAAGCATGCACAGACCAACTGGCAAGTGTCTTCAATGACATTTTCAACCTCTCCCTGACCGAGTCTGTAATAACTGTTCCCCCAGTATATAGCCTCGTTATTGTTATTTTTTGTGTTACTTTTTATATTTTTTTTACTTTAGTTTAATTTGGTAAATATCTCTTTCTTGAACTGCACTGTTGGTTAAGGGCTTATAAGTAAGCATTTCACGTTAAGGTCTACACATGATGTATTCGGCGCAGGTGACAATTAACGTTTGATTTGATTTGTAAGAGAGGATCTTCAGTTCCACCGAGTACAGAGGGTCAAAGGGGGCCGCACACAGAGTTTCCAAATCCAGCTCCAAGAACCCCTTTGGGCTCAATAGTTTTAGAGACCGGCCTGAGACAACATTCTTGGCACCAGAACTCAAACGCTTGCCACTTATATGCATACAACCCTCTCGTGGAGGGTGCACTTGTGGACTAAATGGTAGCAATAACATTCAGAGGTAAACCTCTAGCCATCAGATTGCCTCTCTCAGGGGCAAGGCACATTGGAACCAAATATCCGGCCTTTCATGCCAAACCTGCCCGTTCGCCTGGAATGGCAGGTCCCTGTACGACGGGAGTTGCCACGGGTCCCCGCCTAAAAGGTAAATGATCTCCGTGAATCATGGTTGCCTGGGACAACGGGTAGCCTCCCGGCGGAACCACTCCAACGTGGGCTGAATCACAACCACTGGTGGAAACGCAGAACGCAGGGTCCGAGGCCACTGGTGCGCCAGAGCGTCCGGCACTCAGGTCTCTCATTGACAAAAATAGATGACACTCCGGGTTTTCTCGAGCTACATAAAGATCTAAGTCGGTGCTGCCGAACCGCTCTCATTTTTGGACAACCATCTGGGCTATAGTCTCCACTCCTGAGGAAGAGGCATTGGATAGCATATGGAATAGCCGCATCAATAATATTCACAGAGGAATGACCACTATCATAGAAGCCATCATCCCCAGGAACTGATTGAAAATGTACCGTGCTCCGCAACCAAAATTGGGCCAAGCAGAGCTGGAATGGGACACCGTTTCTGGGGAAAGAAAAGTGTGATTTATGCATGAGTCTAACTCGAGATCAAGGATTGGAATGCACTGCAATGGGGTTGGACAGTGCTTTTTCTAGTTTACAATAAATCCTAGAGAATGAACATGGGACACTATCCTCAACGTTTGTAACACCGCTTGTTCCCTTGACTCTGCTACTATCAGCCAATCCACTGTCCAGATAGGCCAACACCCTCAGCCCCTGACCCCTCATGGGTCCCAGAGCTGCCTCCACTACCTTTGAAAATATGTGAGTAGAGACGAACAAGACGAATGGGAAGACCAAATATTTTAGGCTATTGCCTCAAAATGGAGCCTCAGGAACTTTCTGTAACTAGGGAACTAAGTGCTGGAACTAAGTGCTTTTCATCACTAACGAAACACCGGAAGCCATCCAGAGACACCAAGTCGTCATCCGAACCTGGACCCTGTATGTCACCTTGGGAGACCGAAACCAGTCAAGTCACCATCTCCTTGCTGGGAGGCTAGTTCCAGCTGTTCCAACCACATCCCCAAGTCCCTCTTCACTTCCCGCACCTCAAGGTACTGGCGTCCAGGAAAGGAAAGTACCCATCGGTAACTCCAAGCTTCCTCAAGAATGCTGCACATCTTTCCATGGAGTTTGCATGCAGCATGTGGCAATGCGCACACGGACTGGTTCAAACGAGGGCCGCCTGGGCGTGCTCCAAGTTGAGACAAACTACACATAAATCACCTGTGGAAGGCAGGGCTTCCAGCAAGACGCAGATTTCAACCGAAGTCGCAAGAGTGCGACTCCCCCATAATGTGTTGTACCGAAGTTGACTGACTGAAAGGGAACTCTCAAAGTATAGGTTGTTCCTGAGAAATGAACATCAGTTATTAGAAAGTCTGTGTGTGAGTCACTGAGTGTGTGTGTTGACGTTGGGCCTGTCTTATTCACTTATTGTGTTATTGTATTCTTATTCTTGAAATCTATATCTGGATGCTCAGTGAGGTATGGCAGCCAACATGTTGTCAGCATCATTCTCTAGGAAGCTATGAGAGGCTATGATTACTGCTGTGGATATTGGCTTCGGCTCAAAAGGGAACGGGTAGACTAATGCTGCCAGGGTCAGTGACCCAAAGTCCTCAGGTAAGTCTTCTGTTAGGAGCTTGTCTCTGCGTGTGTGTTTGAATGTGTGTACACTACGTTTGTGTGTGTGCGTCCATGAATGTGTCCATGTTCACATCCTCTTGACCCAACAGCACGTTTACTGTGTCCAACTACAGTACTAGCAATGATTGACAGTCCAGGACTTGTGCAGCGATAACTCACTTGTACCCATGATAATTGGCTCACTCCATTCTCTCTCCTTCAGTCATGATTTGGTCTTGAGCAGTGGTGTAAAGTACTTAAGTAAAAATACTTTAAAGTTCTACTGAAATCATTTTTTCGGGTCATCTGTACTTTACTTTAGTATTTATGTTTTTGACAACTTTTACTGTTACTTCACTACATTCCTAAAGAAAATGTACTTTTTCCTGCATACATTTTCCCTGACACCCAAAAGTACTCGTTACATTTTGAATGCTTAGCAGGACAGGAAAATGGTCCAATACACACACTTACCTATCGGCTGCATACTGTGAACCATCAGATCCTCCTCTCCACCCTCTCCGAGTTGGGCATCTCCGGCGCGGCCCACGCTGGATTGCGTCCTACCTGACAGGTCGCTCCTACCAGGTGGCGTGGCGAGAATCTGTCTCCTCACCACGCGCTCTCACCACTGGTGTCCCCCAGGGCTCTGTTCTAGGCCCTCTCTTATTCTCGCTATACACCAAGTCACTTGGCTCTGTCATAACCTCACATGGTCTCTCCTATCATTGCTATGCAGACGACACACAATTAATCTTCTCCTTTCCCCCTTCTGATGACCAGGTGGCGAATCGCATCTCTGCATGTCTGGCAGAAATATCAGTGTGGATGACGGATCACCACCTCAAGCTGAACCTCAGCAAGACGGAGCTCCTCTTCCTCCCGGGGAAGGACTGCCCGTTCCATGGTCTCGCCATCACGGTTGACAACTCCATTGTGTCCTCCTCCCAGAGCGCTAAGAACCTTGGCGTGATCCTGGACAACACCCTGACGTTCTCAACTAACATCAAATGGTGTCCCGTTCCTGTAGGTTCATGCTCTACAACATCCGCAGAGTGACCCTGCCTCACACAGGAAGCGGCGCAGGTCCTAATCCAGGCACTTGTCATCTCCCGTCTTGATTACTGCAACTCGCTGTTGGCTGGGCTCCTGCCTGTGCCATTAAACCCCTACAACTCATCCAGAACGCCGCAGCCCGTCTGGTGTTCAACCTTCCCAAGTTCTCTCACGTCACCCCGCTCCTCCGCTCTCTCCACTGGCTTCCAGTTGAAGCTCGCATCCGCTACAAGACCATGGTGCTTGCCTACGGAGCTGTGAGGGGAACGGCACCTCAGTACCTCCAGGCTCTGATCAGGCCCTACACCCAAACAAGGGCACTGCGTTCATCCACCTCTGGCCTGCTCGCCTCCCTACCACTGAGGAAGTACAGTTCCCGCTCAGCCCAGTCAAAACTGTTCGCTGCTCTGACCCCCCAATGGTGGAACAAACTCCCTCACGACGCCAGGACAGCGGAGTCAATCACCACCTTCCGGAGACACCTGAAACCCCACCTCTTCAAGGAATACCTAGGATAGGGTAAGTAAGGGTAAGTAATCCTTCTCACCCCCCTTCTTCCCCCAACAAGATTTAGATGCAAGTGGCTGTTCCACTGGTTGTCATAAGGTGTATGCACCAATTTGTAAGTCGCTCTGGATAAGAGCGTCTGCTAAATGACTTAAATGTAATGTAAATGTTATCAAGAGAACATACCTGGTTATCCCTACTGCCTCCGTCTAAGTGTTGGAGTGTGCCCCTGGCTGTCCGTAAAATACAAAAAAACAAGACAATTGTACCGTCTGGTTTGCTTAATATAAGGTATTTGAAATTATTTATACTTTTACTTTGATGCCTTAGTATATTGTAGCAATTACATGTACTTTTGATATTTATGTATATTTAAAACCAAATACTTTTACTCAAGTAATATTTTACTAGGCGACTATCACTTTTACTTGAGTCATTATCTATTAAGGTATCTTTGCTTTTACTCAAATATGACACATGGGTACTTTTAAGGATATTATGTTGTTGTCAGGAAACTGATTAATATTTTGGTTTGGTTTCCATGTCGTGGCGGGAACAATGCCTGCAGACTTCAAGAAGCTGCTGGAAAAAAGGATGGGTCAACTCTTATTATTAGTGTGTTCTCTAGTTTTGCCTGCATGAATAATATTGACCAAATATCTTGATAATAAAATATGTGGATATCCTTTTGTTCATAATTTCAACCCAAACTGAAATGAATCTCACATGTTAAAAATGTTGTAGCATATATCCATTCAGATTGTCACAATGATAATACCATAAGGATGGCAAATTTCAATGTTAAAATGTTCAACTTTCAATGTTAGCATGAATATTACTATACCTGATATGGTTATTGAATAGCAACCCCACATAATGTCAATATGTTTCTAATTAATTACAAATGAAAAGCTGAAACTCCTTTGTTATTGTGAGTCTAAATACATTCATGAGTAAAAATGTGTCTAACAAATCACATAAGTTGTATGGACTCACTCTGTGTGCAATAATAGTGTTTAACATGATTTGTTAATTCCACTTTGGATGGTATATCAATACACCCAGTTACTACAAAGAAACAGACGTCCTTCCTAACGCAGTCGCCGGAGAGAAAGAAACCACTCAGGGATTTCACCAATAGGCCAATAAAACAGTTGCAGAGTTTAATGGCTGTCATAGGAGAAAACTTAGGATGGATCAACAACATTACTGAGTACCAGTCTCCATACTTTCAAGCATAGTGGTGGCTGCATCATGTTATCGGTATATTTGTAATTGTTAAGGACTGGGGAGTTTTTCAGGATAAAAAAGAAACAGAATGGAGCTAAAATTCACCTTTCAGCAGGACAATAACCTAAAACATAAGGCCAAAACAACACTGGAATGTTCCTGAGTGGCCGAGTTACAGTTTTGACTCAAATCTCCTTGAAAATATATGGCAAGACCTGAAAATGGTTATTTAGCAATTATCAACAACCAGAATAATGTGCAAATGTTTAAAAAAATAATAATAATGTTGCACAATCTAGGTGTGAAAAGCTCTTAAGCGTCTTATCCAGAAAGACTCACAGCTATAATTGCTGCCAAATGTGCTTCTGTGAAGTATTGACTCAGGGGTGTGAATACTTATGTAAATGAGATATGTCTGTATTTAATTTCAAAACAAAATATGTTTTCACTTTGTCATTATAGGGTATTGTGTGTAGATGGGTGAGAAAAAAAAGGTGTAATACATGTTTAATTCATGTTGTAGCACAAAGAAAATGTTTAATAAGTTAAGGAGTATGAATCCTTTCTGAAGACACCGTATGTACCATTGGACATATCATTTGAAATGCTTCCGTTGAACTAAAACCAATTGCCTCTGCAAAGCATTTTTTCACACCTGAACCACAATGTAATTCACTCGCATTACGATAACATGGGTCTGTTTCTTATCTCGATAATAGAGTTGGAGATTTCAAGCTGTCTGGAATGGAGACCATTATCAAACCTCTTATTAACTGGTCTCGAAATAGCTCAATTTTTATGGCAGCAATAAACTATTTGACAGGACTGGCCCATATAACAAACATAACCTTTCTGGATAAATAGAAATCTTCCTTTCTCTGGGACAAATTAAAACATTTTGGGCTGGCTCATCAGCCGTTGGATGAGGAAGAGAGGATGGCTGGGGTAATGGGATCCAGATGGTATTGCTGACATAAAAGGCAGGTAAGTTTAGATGAGACTAGGCCATTAAAACAAGCAGCAGCAGCTACCCTTTTCAATAGGAGTAGCCAAACATAGACTTAGACCAGACCCATTCATAAAATGAATGGAGGACAAGCCTCAAGAAAACTCTGTAATTTCCTTAAAAGTACATTTGATTACAGTGGAATTAAATGTGATGAGAGCCAAACCACACGAGAGAGGCCTGGAGTCCCCACCAGCAGAGATGGTTTTCCATATAAAACCACAACAGAGCCATACAGGTCGAGCAATGATTTGATAACTGTTATTTCCTAAATCTGAATGGGATTCATGGGCTACATGTGATAAACAAACATACAGCCAATAACACAATATAAAAATATGTGTACAGTGTGTGCAAATGAAGTAAAGAGGTAAGGCAATAAATAGGCCAATAGTGGCGAAATAATTACAATTGAGCATTTTACACTGGAGTGATACATGTGCAGATGAGGATGTGCAAGTAGAAATACTGGTGTGCAAAACAACAGAAAAACAAAAACAAATATGGGGATGAGATGAGGGGATGAAATGTGTGCAGCCAGCCAGACGCACACATGCATGACACACATACAAACACAAACGGCCTATATGTTATCTCTACAGCTCTGAGACGTTTATGTGCTGTGAGGCAGTTGAGTGGATGAGGTGGGAAGCCCCAGACTGCTGCTGGTAACAGCCATGTGTGAGCCACATTGAGATGGCCTTGTGCAGTTCACACTGACTGGGCTATAGCGTGGGGCAGGTTCACAGGGGTCAGCCTGCGGAAGTGCTCTGTTTACTCTGCAAAGCCACACGGCTGCCAGGGTGAGACTCACAGATCTCTCAGAGCTCTGTTTAGGAGAAAATAGAAAAGAGATTTTGCAGCCTGGAATTTTCCCAGAAGAGACACCTATCGGCGTATGTAACAGTGGAGGTACAGTATATGACACAATACGCACAGCAAACGTAGGACATGGTTAGGATCTACAGTGTGTGTGTGTGTGTGTGTGTGTGTGTGTGTGTGTGTGTGTGTGTGTGTGTGTGTGTGTGTGTGTGTGTGTGTGTGTGTGTGTGTGTGTGTGTGTGTGTGTATACACAGTATGTGTCTGTATGAATTCTATGCTATTTCTGGGCAGCTTCCTGGTTGCAGGACATTAATTAATTATCTCACAGCTGTTTTTTATTTTCTCCCGGCCTCCTGTGGTGTAATTCCACACACACAGCACAAGCTCAAATAAAAAAACACAAACTTCAGGTCAGGACCAGCCCAGTGCTGACACATCTGTCAGGCAGCGCAGAACACACAGCGCATCACTGGTCTAAACTCATCTCTAGTTAGAGTCCATTGAGTGTATTATGATTGATGTTTGAGTGAGTGTATTACACTGTATTTGAGAGCATATGCATTATAAATACTTGCTACCACAAATTGTGACATACTGATTCTGAATTTTCTTGTGTGTGGACACTTAGACATTGACAATCATCTTTGCCATGTCTTTCACACACATACATATGCACACACGGTCACATGCACGTTTGCATGACTGCATGCATACGCACCCACACACACACACACACACACACATACACACACATACTGGCGAGGCTGTGAGCACCAGCCAGGTCTCTTGATCACTCAGCGAATCATCCATTTTACAACCATTTTCCTTTTCATTTCCTGAGGCGATGACCCAAACTCCCAGACTGAGCCTTGTAAATGGACCAGCATGTTTTAGGGGTTTGGACTTTGGACAGGGAGCATCTAAGGCATTTGATGGCAGGATGTTTAGTAACCGGTCTAGCTCCCCAAGGAGGCCAGGAGGCTGATCGTGTCCAGATGGTTTAACTCATGGAAATAGAATTTGCCACCAGTCCACTGGAGTGACGCAGCAGTCTAAGACACTCCATATCAGTGCAAGAGGTGTCACTACAGTTCCTGGTTCAAATCCAGGCTGTATGACATCCGGCTGTGATTGGGCGGTGCACAATTGGCCCGGAGTCGTCCGGGTTTGGCCAGGGTAGGCTGTCATTGAAAATAAGAATTTGTTCTTAAGTGACTTGCCTAGTTAAATAAAGGTTCAATAATATTTTTAAAATGTTTAAATCACAGACCCATTAACTTGAATGTGAATTCCCATTCTAGTAATTATATTTCTGTGATGAAGCTAAGGAAGTCTTAAATGGGAATTCCGAAGCACAACATAACGTGACTTTTGTAATCCCCTCAACCGTGATCCTCATTTACACCTATTCACTGCCTGGTCAGTTATTGAGCCCTGTTCTAAGTCTGACTCACACACCCATCAAGGTAATGTACTGTATGCTTACAGTCTCAATGAGATCACTCTTTGATTCTAAGATAACATTACTGTATGTAGGTTATGTTGCTATGTGAATGTTCAAGTGTATATCAAATCAAATCAAATTTGATTGGTCACATACACATGGTTAGCAGATGTTAATGTGAGTGTAGCGAAATGTTTGGGCTTCTAGTTCAGACAGTGCAGCAATATCTAACAAGTATTCTAACAATTCCCCAACAACTATTTAATACACACAAATCTAAAGGGGTGAATGAGAATATGTACATATAAATACACGGATGAGCGATGGCCGAGTGGCATAGGCAAGGTGCAATAAAATGCAGTACATACATATATGAGTGATGTAAGATACGTAAACGTTATTACATTGGCGTTATTTAAAGTGGCATTGTTTAAAGTGACTAGTGATCAATTTATTAAAGTGGCCAGTGATTGAGTCTCAATGTAGGCAGCAGCCTCTCTGACTTAGTGATTGCTGTTTACCAGTCTGATGGCCTTGAGATAGAAGCTGTTTTTCAGTCTCTCGGTTCCCAGCTTTGATGTACCTGTACTGACCTCGTCTTCTGGATGGTATCAGTGTAAACAGGCAGTGGCTCGGGTGGTTGTTGTCCTTGATGATCTTTTTGGCCGTCCTGTGACATTGTGTGCTGTAGGTGTCATGGATGGCAGGTAGTTTGCCCCCGGTGATGCGTTGTGCAGACCGCACCACCCTCTGGAGAGCCTTGTGGTTGAGTGATGTGCAGTTGCCAAAAAGGACAGGATGCTCTCGATTGTGCATCTGTAAAAGTTTGTCAGGGTATTGGGTGACAAACCAAATTTCTTCAGTCTCCTGAAGTTGAAGAGGCGATGTTGCGTCTCCTGAAGTTGAAGAGGCGATGTTGCGCCTTCTTCACAACACTGTCTGTGTGGTGGACCATTTCAGTTTGTCTGTGATGTGTTCGCTGAGGAACTTTAAAAAACGTTCCACCTTCTCCACTGCTGTCCCTTCGATGTGGATAGGGGGGTGCTCCCTCTGATGTTTCCTGAAGTCCACGATCATCTCCATTGTTTTGTTGACGTTGAGTGAGAGGTTGTTGTCCTGACACCACACTCTAAGTGCCCTCACCTCCTCCCTGTAGGCTGTCTCGTTGTTGTTGGTAATCAAGCCCACTAATGTTTTTGTCGTCTGCAAACTTGATGATTGAGTTGTAGGCATGCTTGGCCACGCTGTCATGGGTGAACAGGGAATACAGGAAGGGGTTTATCACGCACCCTTGTGGGTCCCAAGTGTTGAGGGTCAGCGAAGCAAAGATGTTGTTTCCTACCTTCAACACCTGGTGGCGGCCCGTCAGAAGGTCCAGGACCCAGGGCCTCCAGCTTGATGATGAGCTTGGAGGGTACTATGGTGTTGAATACTGAGCTGTAGTCAATGAACAGCATTCTTACATAGGTATTCCTCTTGTCCAGATGGGATAGGGCAGTGTGCAGTGTGATGGCGATTGCATCGTCTGTGGTCCTGTTGGAGCGGTATGCAAACTGAAGTGGGTCTAGGGTGTCAGGTAAGGATTTGGTGATATGATCCTTGACTAGTCTCCCAAAGCACATCATGATGACAGAAGTGAGTGCTTACGGACGGTAGTCTTTAAGATCAGTTATCTTTGCCTTCTTGGGTACAGGAACAATGGTGGCCATCTTGAAGCATGTGGGGACAGCAGACTGAGTTAGGGAGCGATTGAATATGTCCGTAAACACACCAGCCAGCTGGTCTGTGCATGTTCTGAGGACGCGGATAGGGATGCCGTCTGGGCCAGCAGCCTTGCGAGAGTTAACGCGTTTAAGTGTTTTACTCACGTTGGCCATGGAGAAGGAGAGGGGGAGCACAGTCCTTGTTAGCGGGCCACAATGGTGGCACTGTATTATGCTCAAAGCGGGCAAAGAAGGTGTTTAGTTTGTCTGGAAGCATGACGTCGGTGTCCGTGATGTGGCTAGCTTTATTTTTGTAGGTCATGACTTCCTGTAGACCCTGCCACATACGTCTCGTGTCTGATCCGTTGAATTGCGACTCCACTTTGTACCTGTACCGGCATTTTGCTTGTTTGATTGCCTTGCAGAGGGAATAACTGCACTGTTTATATTCAGCCATATTTCCATGATTAAATGCGGTGGTTCGTGCTTTCAGTTTTGCGTGAATGCAACGGTTTCGGGTTAGGTTAGGTTTAAATAGTCACAGTGGGTACAACATCTCCAATGCATTTCCTTATAAACTCACTAACCGAGTCAGCTTATAGATCGATGTTGTTCTCTGAGGCTGACCAGAACATATCCCAGTCCGCGTGATCAAAACAATCTTGAAGAAGGATATTCCGATTGGTCCGGCCAGCGTGGAATGGCAAATTCAAATTAAAAGTCAAATTAACTTTGATAAAATTCTTAGCTACAATAAATGCAGCCTCAGGATAAATGGTTTCTAGTTTACATAGAGTCCAGTGAAGTTCCTTGAGGGCCGTCTTGGTTTTTGCTTGAGGAGGAATGTACACAGCTGTGAGGATAACTGACGAGAATTCTATTGGGAGGTAATATGGCCGGTATTTGCTTATAAGGAATTCTAGGTTGGGTGAGCAGAAGGACTTGAGTTCCTGTATGTTATGATTACACCATGAGTCATTAATCATGAAGCATACACCCCCACCCTTCCTCTTCCCAGAGGTGTTTATCTCTGTCGGCGCGATGCATGGAGAAGCTTGGTAGCTGAATGTTACAATCTGTGATGTCTCTCTGGAAGGCAACCCTTGCTTGAATTTTGGCTATTTTGTTGTCAAGAGACTGGAGATTGGCGAGTAGTATACTCTGAAGCGGTGGGCGATGTGCATGTCTTCGGAGCCTGACCAGGAGGCCGCTCCGTCTGCCCCTTCTGCGGCTCCGTTGTTTTGGGTCAGCTTCTGGGAATAGATCCATTGACTTGGCTGGTGGTCCAAACAGAGGATCCTCTTCAGGAAAGTCGTATTCCCGGTCGTAATGTTGGTAAGTTGACGTCGCTCTTATATCCAATAGTTCTTCCCGTCTGTATGTAATAAGACTTCAGATTTCCTTGGGTAACAATGTAAGAAATAATAAAAAATTAAAAAAAATAAGGACTCAATGCAAGGCGCCATCCTGCTACAGCATATACAGTTGAAGTCGGAAGTTTACGTACACTTAGGTTGGAGTCATTAATACTTGTTTTTCAACCACTCCACAAATTTCTTGTTAACAAACTACAGTTTTGGCAAGTCGGTTGGGACATCTACTTGTGCATGACACAAGTCATTTATCCAACAATTGTTTACAGACAGATTATTTCACTTATGATTCACTGTATCACAAGTCCAGTGGGTCAGAAGGTTACATACACTAAGTTGACTGGGCCTTTAAACAGCTTGGAATATTACAAAAAACGATGTCATGGCTTTTGAAGCTTCTGATAGGCTAATTGACATAATTTGAGTTAATTGGAGGTGTACCTGTGGATGTATTTCAAGGCCTACCTTCAAGCTCAGTGCCTCTTTGCTTGACATCATGGGAAAGTCAAAAGAAATCAGCCAAGACCTCAGAAAAAAATTGTAGACCTCCACAAGTCTAGTTCATCCTTGGGATCAATTTCCAAATGCCTGAAGGTAACACGTTCATCTGTTCAAACAATAGTATGCAAGTATAAACACCATTAGTACACAGGAAGGAGACGGGTTCTGTCTCCTAGAGATCAACGTACTTTGGTGCAAGAAGTGCAAATCAATACCAGAACAACAGCAAAGGACCTTGTGAAGATTATGGAGGAAACAGGTACAAAAGTATCTATATCCACAGTAAAACAAGTCCTATATTGACATAACCCGAAAGGCCGCTCAGCAAAGAAGAAGCCACTGCTCCAAAACCACCATAAAAAAGCCAGACTACGGTTCGCAACTGCACATGTAGATCATAGTTTTTTGGAGAAATGTCCTCTGGTCTGATGAAAGAAAAATAGAACTGCACTTATCAAAATAGATGGCATCCTGAGGGAGGAACATTTTGTGGATATATTGAAGCAACATCAGTCAGGAAGTTAAAGCTTGGTTGTAAATGGGTCTTCCAAATTGACAATGACCCAAAGCATACTTCCAAAGTTGTGACAAAATGGCTTAAGGACAACAAAGTCAAGGTATTGGAGTGGCCATCACAAAGCCCTGACCTCAATCCTATAGAACATTTGTGGGCAGAACTGAAAAACCGTGTGCGAGCAAGGAGGTCTACAAACCTGACTCAGTTACATCAGGCGGAATGGGCCAGAATTCACCCAACTTATTGTGGGAAGGTTGTGGAAGGCTACCCGAAATGTTTGACCCAAATTAAACAATTTAAAGGCTATGCTACCAAATACTAATTGAGTGTACGTAAACTTCTGACCCACCGGGAATGTGATGAAAGAATTATTATGTTATTCTGACATTTCACATTCTTAAAATAATGCGGTGATCCTAACTGATCTAAGACAGGGAATTTTTACTAGGATTAAATGCCATGAATTGCGAAAAGCTGAGTTTAAATGTATTTGGCTAAGGTGTATGTAAACTTCCGACTTCATCTGTATACTGTAAGTCTGTAAGTATGCGTTTAGGCTAGCCTGTCAGCCACAGTAATGTATATTTAAAACAGCTCAGAAGAAGACATTTGAGGCAATACAAGTGGCAGCAAGATTTCAGTTCGGCAGGAGCTTCGTTTTGAAATGTTTTATTGGCACACAGTAGTCAGTGTGGACATACCTATCTCCTCCAGTGCTCATTAAAGTTTAAATTACAACAGTTAAAAGCTTATAAGCCCCTCTATCGGAGCGTAACATTGAAAGTGCGACTCTCTTCGCATTCATTTCAGCCACCGTGTCGATGTCTCTCTGCCTCAGTGAGGAAAGCTTTAGATACAGAACCGCAGAGCCACAGCTGTACTTAGCTGTGCTCAGATAATAGTTATTATCAGGTTATCATCATCATCATCATCACCATCATCATCTTACCTGGTTCTGTGCAGGTGGAATCCCCATAGCACAGCCCCCCCCACACACACACCTGTAGACTGAGCTGTAAGTACAACTGTGCAGTTGACAGATGCCTCCAGAGACATGAATGAGTAGCTCTCTCTGAAACGACAACCAACTTGAAGCAAGGATTGCAATTATGTCAACTTTCCTTCCTGTTTTGTAATCCATTTTGCACACCTCGGCATACCATCACGTTTGGAAGGAACATGAGTCCCGTGCAACACCGTTACAATAGAACCTTTGCCATTTTTCCCTAGTAAACAATTGAAATCCAGTGTTTTATCCTGAATATACAATATACAGTTGACTGACAAAATAAAGGAAATCAGGGATAGAACGAATTTAAAAAGCTGGTACTTCCACACAGGTGTATAATTAACATCCAATCATACTAGGGGTCAGGTATAAAAATGGTGGGCAGGCCCAGTTGCCCATTACTTTGAATACCAAGCCTAGAACAAGAGATCTCAGTGGCTTTAAAAGAGGTGTAATTGTTGGGGTATGTTTGGCAGGTGCTTCAGTGACGAAGACTGCCAGTGACGAAGACTGTCACCAAATTTCAACTCAATTAAACCCTTGTGGGAGATTCTGGAGCGGTGTCTGAGACAGCGTTTTCTACCACCAACAAAACACTTAAATGATGGAATTTCTTGTGGAAGAATGGTGTCGCATCTCTCCAGACACTTGAAAAATCTATGCCAAGGTGCGTTTAAGCTGTTCTGGTGGCTAGTGGTGGCCCAACGCCTTATTAAGACACTATGCTGGTCTTTCCTTTATTTTGTCAGTTACCTGTGTATTTACATTCATTATTTATTATTATTTATTTATTTATTTATTTATATTATTTTTTTCATGTATTAGGACACGGCAGTGTTGGCCTATGCCTGTAAACGTCAGAGAGAGAGAGAGAGAGAGAGAGAGAGAGAGAGAGAGAGAGAGAGAGAGAGAGAGAGAGAGAGAGAGAGAGAGAGAGAGAGAGAGAGAGAGAGAGAGAGAGAGAGAGAGAAAGCTGAGGGAGCTGGGAGAGAGATTGACAGACAGCGAGAGACAGAGAGGGAGGGAGAAGGTAGAGCAAACCAACATTGTCAAAATCACATCCAGCAGGCTGTGGTTACCATGCCAAAGCTAAACAGGCGTTTCATCGGCTTCTGGGGCTCAGATTTATATTCTGGTGCTTAGACTCTCAGGGACATAAATCTGGGGGGTGTTCGTTAGCCTGGCTGGCCTGAAGAAGGGAGACAGGAGGCAGACATATAGGACAGCAGACCCAGGGCCTGTCCATGTCTCACACCAGACCTGGTAAACACTCACCACAGCTTTGGCTGCACCGCTACCGATAGATAAAGACCCTGGTGTGAGAACAGGCACCGGCAGGATGACTCATACCATACTGATAACACCTCAAGCCCTCAGAAAACATAGCAAGAGGTTTGCTAAGTTGCAACTCTTTTGGATTGTATATCTGCAAATGTACAGACAGCTCAGGCCCCTTTATATGTTGTCCACAATTGTCCACAATTAGCAGAACCACAAAGGCTTTGTTCACGGTTCTCTGGCAGGGGAGCTTCCTCAGCTGAAACAATAATGGAAATCAAGACCACGCCTTCTCTCCACACCACACAGTGTCAATATTCTGTCTGGCTCAGAAAGTTTTTTTCCCTCTCATTCCCTTCTCATCTCCCTCTATTGTGTGAATCCCCATGTGTTTGGGGAAATTAATTCTGCTTCTTATTTGACATGGCCAATGTGACCCAGGCAGTGTCATACTCTATCTCAGCCAAGCACTATCGGGCGCCTGCCAACTAGGATGAAACCATCACTCCCAATTAGCCAATCAAAACAGGATGTTGGGTCCCTATGAAGTACCAAAAAAGTATTGTACTGTGTTCAACAAAACACTACGGTTGAGCATGTGGGTGTCTTGAAGTGTTTTTCTCTCGGTAACTCAACACATGGATATGTTTTTAACACGGAGGATTGTGTGGTTTTAGAGAATAGTCAACAGTTTATCCCCTCTCAGACAACGGGGGTAATACTGACCGACACTGTTCTGAAAGCAAACGGAAAAGCTCTGCATCTCTCCATTTCAATTTTCTCTCTCTCTTTCTCTCCGTCTCACCAACAGAGATGATGGTTTAATTGACATAAATTGTGACTCTAGTGGCACTGACTGCAGATGAGTGTCCATTCAGCAGTGAGTGGGAGCTTCCCTTTTCATTACAAGCACAAATTGGGACACAGAAACACGAGCCAAACAATGCCTGTGATGATAGTATTCTACTCATCCTTCAGTGTATTGTGTATTCATGTACAGATGTATGATCTTAATTTGACAAGTTTTGTCGCAGGAGTAAAATAATCCTGCAGCAGGAGGATTTGATTAAAAAAAAATAAACTGGAAATTAGTTTTGATAGGCTAGAGTAGACTATAGTTTAGGTGTAGCCTATGGCTGCATTTCGGATACACTTGTATGTCATAGTGGTAGTGTGCGCGTTTAGTGCTTTTTGAGGTTGGTTCCATTATTGAGATCGGTTTCGGTTTCCATTATTAGAAAGTATTTTGGTCTGTATTTTTTATTATTATTTTTTTCAACTTTCTGCCTGCCCTGACCCTGAGCCTGCCTGCCGTCCTGTACCTTGCTCCACCACATTACATTGGATTATTAACCTCTGCCTGCCCTGACCCTGAGACGGCCTGCCATTCTGTACCTTTTGGACTCAAATCTGGATTACTGAGCTCTACCTGCCCTTGACCTGTCGTTTTGCCTGCCCACTGTTCTAGTAATACACTTTTGTTACTTCGACACTATCTGCCTCTGAGTCTTCCCTAAAACATGATAGTACAAACTGGCCATGACCGACCCAGCAGACTCAGATCAGCTCCACAATGCTGTCTCCCTGCAAGGAACCAGCATTGGACGACACGAGGAGTTACTGCAATGTCTTATTGAGGGACTCCATACCCTGGCAGAACCATACCAGGCACTCGAGACATTGCTGGAGCAATTCTGCAGATTCCCCACTGGGCAGTGTCCTGAGAACCCTGCTTACCTCCTCTGGAGTGCTACGCTGGAGATTTCTCTCCCTGTGCTCCCTCATTTTCGAGCTGCAGCCTTCTTCATTCCTTTCGGGCCGCTTGAGGATAGTGTACATCATAACACTGGTGTCCAGGAGGGTACCCGCCTGGGCTACGGCGGTGTGGAAGCAACAGTCCGCCGTCTGCCTCAGTCTAGAGGAGTTTGTGGTGGAAGTTCGGGAAGGTGTTTGATTCTCTATTGTCCAGGAGAGAGGCTGCTTGTAAGCAGCTCTAGCTACGTCAAGACTCCCATAGTGTGGCAGACTACGCCGTGGATTTTCGCACGTTGTCGGCTGAGTGTGCCTGGAACCCGGAAGCATTGTTCGACGTGTTCCTTCACGGATTATCGGAGGTGGTCAAATATGACCTTTTATGACCAGCTATGCTTTGACCATTCATAGCTTTGACCATTCGGATCGATGGGCGGCATCAAGAATGTAGGAGGGAGAGGGAATCTGTGCCCTGTAGCCCTCGTTCACCCTCGATTCCCACCTTCTCCTTGAAGAATCCCGGAGACCCAAGGATGTCTACATGTCCGAGTGAACCCGACGTCATCAGAGTTCTCTCGGGAATCACAGAGGGCTGCCGACACTCCTCCTTTGGAGTCCAGGCACCTGGGCAGGGCTAGATTGACTCTGGCTGAGCACTTACGCCGA
Organism: Oncorhynchus keta; assembly: GCF_023373465.1. Lineage (NCBI taxonomy): Eukaryota > Metazoa > Chordata > Actinopteri > Salmoniformes > Salmonidae > Oncorhynchus > Oncorhynchus keta. The sequence goes on from NC_068454.1 coordinate 53,409,725, forward strand.
CTCCACATCCAGAGCTGTCTATATTGTGGAGCTTAGGGACATTTCATAGCTACCTGCCCATTTTCCTCTCTCCTTACTTGCACCTCTTTCCATGCCATCCTGCTGTGGGGGAACCAGTCAAAATCTCTCTGGGTACTGTCCGAGAGAGAGTACCGGGAATTTTCTGGACGCTACCCTGGCGTCCGAGCTGGGCATACCCACACAGCCCCTCTCCATTCCCATGGATGTTAGAGCGCTGGACGTGCTCTCTATAGACCGGGTCACTCACAATACCACTCCCATCAACCTACGAGTGTCAGGGATCCCCAGCGAGGAAATCCAATTTATGCTGATTAAGTCTCCTAGGTTCCCGTGGTATTGGGATTCTCTTGGCTCCAGTGACACAATCCCAGCCTAGACTGGACTGCTGGAGCCATTATGGGCTGGAGCCCATTCTGCAACGCCCATTGTCGGAAGTCAGCACAGTCTGCCCTGGGACGTCTTCCTGTGGGCTCGGAGGTTGCCCCGGACCTCTCGCGGAGTACCAGGCCCTCCGGGAGGTGTTCAGTAAGGCCCGGGCCAATTCACTTCTGCCGCACCGACCCTATGACTGTGGGATTGACCTTCTCCCACGCACCACTCCACCCCGGGGATAACTGTACTCCCTGTCGGGCCTGTAGACCAAGACTCTGGAGACCTACATTGAGGACTAACTAGCTGCATCCGTCCTTCAGCCTCCCTGCCGCTGGCGCAGGGAGGCAGCCGGGCAGCCGAGCGGAAATGGAGGAAAACTCGCCTCCCTGCGGACCTGGCATCCTTTCACTCCCTCCTCTCTACATTTTCCTCCTCTGTCTCTGCTGCTAAAGCCACTTTCTACCACTCTAAATTCCAAGCATCTGGCTCTAACCCTAGGAAGCTCTTTGCCACCTTCTCCTCCCTCCTGAATCCTCCTCCCCCCTCCTCCCTCTGCAGATGACTTCGTCAACCATTTTGAAAAGAAGGTCGACGACATCCGATCCTCGTTTGCTAAGTCAAACGACACCGCTGGCTCTGCTCACACTGCCCTACCCTGTGCTCTGACCTCTTTCTCCCCTCTCTCTCCAGATGAAATATCGCGTCTTGTGACGGCCGGCCGCCCAACAACCTGCACGCTTGACCCTATCCCCTCCTCTCTTCTCCAGCCCATTTCCGGAGACCTTCTCCCTTACCTCACCTCGCTCATCAACTCATCCCTGACCGCTGGCTACGTCCCTTCCGTCTTCAAGAGAGCGAGAGTTGCACCCCTTCTGAAAAAACCTACACTCGATCCCTCCAATGTCAACAACTACAGACCAGTATCCCTTCTTTCTTTTCTCTCCAAAACTCTTGAACGTGCCGTCCTTGGCCAGCTCTCCCGCTATCTCTCTCAGAATGACCTTCTTGATCCAAATCAGTCAGGTTTCAAGACTAGTCATTCAACTGAGACTGCTCTTCTCTGTATCACGGAGGCGCTCCGCACTGCTAAAGCTAACTCTCTCTCCTCTGCTCTCATCCTTCTAGACCTATCGGCTGCCTTCGATACTGTGAACCATCAGATCCTCCTCTCCACCCTCTCCGAGTTGGGCATCTCCGGCGCGGCCCACACTTGGATTGCGTCCTACCTGACAGGTCGCTCCTACCAGGTGGCGTGGCGAGAATCTGTCTCCTCACCACGCGCTCTCACCACTGGTGTCCCCCAGGGCTCTGTTCTAGGCCCTCTCCTATTCTCGCTATACACCAAGTCACTTGGCTCTGTCATAACCTCACATGGTCTCTCCTATCATTGCTATGCAGACGACACACAATTAATCTTCTCCTTTCCCCCTTCTGATGACCAGGTGGCGAATCGCATCTCTGCATGTCTGGCAGACATATCAGTGTGGATGACGGATCACCACCTCAAGCTGAACCTCGGCAAGACGGAGCTGCTCTTCCTCCCGGGGAAGGACTGCCCGTTCCATGATCTTGCCATCACGGTTGACAACTCCATTGTGTCCTCCTCCCAGAGCGCTAAGAACCTTGGCGTGATCCTGGACAACACCCTGTCGTTCTCAACTAGAGGCAGAGTACGACCCTGCCTCACACAGGAAGCGGCGCAGGTCCTAATCCAGGCACTTGTCATCTCCCGTCTGGATTACTGCAACTCGCTGTTGGCTGGGCTCCCTGCCTGTGCCATTAAACCCCTACAACTCATCCAGAACGCCGCAGCCCGTCTGGTGTTCAACCTTCCCAAGTTCTCTCACGTCACCCCGCTCCTCCGCTCTCTCCACTGGCTTCCAGTTGAAGCTCGCATCCGCTACAAGACCATGGTGCTTGCCTACGGAGCTGTGAGGGGAACGGCACCTCAGTACCTCCAGGCTCTGATCAGGCCCTACACCCAAACAAGGGCACTGCATTCATCCACCTCTGGCCTGCTCGCCTCCCTACCACTGAGGAAGTACAGTTCCCGCTCAGCCCAGTCAAAACTGTTCGCTGCTCTGGCTCCCCAATGGTGGAACACACTCCCTCACGACGCCAGGACAGCGGAGTCAATCACCACCTTCCGGAGACACCTGAAACCCCACCTCTTTAAGGAATACCTAGGATAGGATAAAGTAATCCTTCTCACCCCCCCCCCCTTAAAAGATTTAGTTGCACTATTGTAAAGTGGCTGTTCCACTGGATGTCATAAGGTGAATGCACCAATTTGTAAGTCGCTCTGGATAAGAGCGTCTGCTAAATGACTTAAATGTAAATGTAAATGGCGCAGGGTTCGTTGTGGAAAAGAAGGACAAAACCTGTGTATCGACTACCGAGGCCTCAACGACATCACGGTGAAGAACCCCTACCAGCTACCACTCCTTGCCTCGGCCTTCGAGCCGCTCCAGGGGGCCACCATGTTCTCCAAGCTGGACCTATAGAACACCTAACACCTGGTGCGGGTAAGGGAAGGGGATGAGTGGAAGACTGCCTTCAACGTGGCCAGTGGTCACTACGAGTATCTGGTCATGCCATTTGGCCTTACCAAATCAAATCAAATTTATTTGTCACATACACATGGTTAGCAGATGTTAATATGAGTGTAGCGAAATGCTTGTTCTTCTAGTTCCGACAAAGCAGTAATAACCAACGAGTAATCTAACATAACAATTCCAAAACTACTACCTTATACACACAAGTGTAAAGGGATAAAGAATATGTACATAAAGATATATGAATGAGTGATGGTACAGAACGGCATAGGCAAAATGCAGTAGATGGTATCGAGTACAGTATATATATATGAGATGAGTAATGTAGGGTATGTAAACAAAGTGGCATAGTTTAAAGTGGCTAGTGATATATTTTACATCAATTTCCATCAATTCCCATTATTAAAGTGGCTGGAGTTGAGTCAGTGCGTTGGCAGCAGCCACTCAATGTTAGTGGTGGCTGTTTAACAGTCTGATGGCCTTGAGATGGAAGCTGTTTTTCAGTCTCTCGGTCCCTGCTTTAATGCACCTGTACTGACCTCGCCTTCTGGATGATAGCGGGGTGAACAGGCAGTGGCTCGGGTGGTTGTTGTCCTTGATGATCTTTATGGCCTTCCTGTGACATCGGGTGGTGTAGGTGTCCTGGAGGGCAGGTAGTTTGCCCCCGGTGATGCGTTGTGCAGACCTCACTACCCTCTGGAGAGCCTTACGGTTGTGGGCGGAGCAGTTGCAGTACCAGGCGGTGATACAGCGCGACAGGATGCTCTCGATTGTGCATCTGTAGAAGTTTGTGAGTGTTTTTGGTGAAAAGCCAAATTTCTTCAGCCTCCTGAAGTTGAAGAGGCGCTGCTTCACCTTCTTCACGAAGCTGTCTGTGTGGGTGGACCAATTCAGTTTGTCCGTGATGTGTATGCCGAGGAACTTAATTCTTGATTCCAGCCATCCCGCATCCGGGATCGTCAATACAGCCTCAAGCTCATTACCATAACGCAACGTTAACTATTCATGAAAATCGCAAATGAAATTAAATAAATATATTAGCTCCTAAGCTTAGCCTTTTGTTAACAACACTGTCATTTCAGATTTTCAAAATATGCTTTTCAACCATAGCAAAACAAGCATTTGTGTAACAGTATTGATAGCTGGCGTAGCATTTAGCATTAGCATTCAGCGGGCAACATTTTCACAAAAACAAGAAAAGCATTCAAATAAAATCATTTACCTTTGAAGAACTTCGGATGTTTTCAATGAGGAGACTCTCAGTTAGATAGCAAATGTTCAGTTATTCCTGAAAGATTCTTTGTGTAGGAGAAATCGCTCTGTTTTGTTAGTCACGTTTCATCACAAAAACGAAAATTCAGTCATCAAAACGCCAAACTTTTTTCCAAATTAACTCCATAATATCGACTGAACCATGGTAAACGTCGTTTAGAATCAATCCTCAAGGTGTTTTTCACATATCTCTTCGATGATATATCGTTCGTGGAAGTCTCCTCTCTCCTCTGAATCACATGGATGAATGCGTGCAGCTGAAGATTACGCACCAATTTCGACAAAGGACACTGGGCGGACACCTGGTAAATGTAGTCTCTTATGGCCAATCTTCCAATGATATGCCTACAAACACGTCACAATGCTGCAGACACCTTGGGGAAACGGCAGAACGTGTAGGCTCGTTCAGGGCGCATTCACAGCCATATAAGGAGACAATGGAAAACAGCGCTCATTTCCTGTTTGAAGTTTCATCTTGGTTTCGCCTGTAAGCATCAGTTCTGTGGCACTCACAGATAATATCTTTGCAGTTTTGGAAACGTCAGAGTGTTTTCTTTCCAAAGCTGTCAATTATATGCATAGTCGAGCATCTTTTTGTGACAAAATATCTTGTTTAAAACGGGAACGTTTTTTCATCCAAAAATGAAATACTGCCCCTAGTGTTCCAAGAGGTTAAAACTTACTACCCTCTCCACTACTGTCCCATCAATGTGGATAGGGGGGTGCTCTCTCTGCTGTTTCCTGAAGTCCACAATCATCTCCTTTGTTTTGTTGAAACACAGCCCCAGCTGTGTTCCAGGTTCTGGTTAATGATGTTCCCCACGACATTTTGAACCGGTTAGTCTTCATCTACCATGACGACTACCATGACGACATCCTCGTCTTCTCTTGCTCCACCCAAGAACATGTGCTCTACTTCTGACAGGTTCTCCAATGCCTCCTGGAGAACCCGCTTTTTGTGAAAGCGGAAAAGTGTTAATTCCATCCTTCCACCATCCCCTTTCCTGGGTTACATCATTGCTGCAGAGAGTGTACAGATGGATCCCGAGAAGGTGAGAGCAGTGGTGGATTGGCCCTAGCCTATGTCCAGGGTGCAGCTGCAATGTTTCCTGGGATTCGCCAACTTTTATCAAACTTTTATCCAGAGTTACAGCACCCTGGCTTCCCCCCTGTCTGCACTCACCTCTCCCATGGTTTCGTTCATGTGGTCCCCAGCTGATGACCAGGCTTTCCGTGATCTCAAACACCATTTCACCACAGCTCCCATCTTGGTTCATCCTTACCCATCCCACCAGTTTGTGGTGGAGGTCAACGCTTTGGATGTCAGAGTGGGGGCTGTCCTGTCCCAGGGTTCCGCCCTGGACCTCAAGTTACATCCCTGCGCCTTCTTTTCCCATCGCCTCAACACCACAGAGAGGAACTACGATGTGGGGAATCGTGAGCGTCTTGCAGTGAAGAAGGCGTTGAAGGAGTGGAGGCACTGGCTGGAGGGGGCGGGACATCCGTTCATTGTGTGGACTGACCACAAGAACCTGGAATATCTCCACACCACCAAGCATCTCAATTCCAGGCAAGCTAGGTGGGCCATACTCTTCACCCGGTTCAATTTCTCCCTCTCCTACCAACCAGAATCCAAGTGCATCAAGCCGGATGCGCTGTCATGCCACTATAGCCCCGCAGCTACACCCTCGGATCCCGAGATCATCCTTCCCACCTCGTGTCTGACGACAAAACCCAGCTGGGGAATAGGGAAGCAGATCCGTGAGGTGCAGCGCTCCAGGGGGTCCGGGGGGTCTGAGGCCGGGGGGGGGGGCTGGAGTTGGCCCACTCCTCCAGGCTTGCCTGCCACCCGGCCTACCATGGTCCCGGACGTCTCCACGTTCGTCGCCGCTTGCACTGTCTGTGCGCAGAACAAGACTCCTCGGCAAGCTCTGGCTGGTCTTCTTGAAACACTGCCTGTCCCTCACCGTCCCTCGTCTCACTTATCCCTGGCCTTCGTCATGGGTCTTCCCCTGTCTGATGGCAAGTGAACTGGTTTTCCAAAGCCGACCAATTCATTCCTCTCCGCAAGCTACCCTTTGCCAAAGAGACGGCCCAACTCATGTGCAGCACGTCTTCTGGATCCATGGACTCCCGGTGGACATGGTCTCCGACCGGGGTCCTCTGTTCTCGTCCCAGTTATGGAAAGCATTCTGCACGCTCATTGGGTCTTCAGCCAGCCTGTCCTAAACGATATAATAACCACCATTGATAAAAGACAGTACTGTGCAGCCGTCTTCATCGACCTGGCCAAGGCTTTCAACTCTGTCAATCACCATATTCTTATCGGCAGACTCAATAGCCTCGGTTTTTCTAATGACTGCCTTGACTGGTTCACCAACTACTTTGCAGACAGAGTTCAGTGTGCCAAATCGGAGGGCATGTTGTCCGGTCCTCTGGCAGTCTCTATGGGGCTACCACTGGGTTAAAGACTCGTTTCTCTGCATATATCAATGGTGTTGCTTTGCTGCGGGCGATTCCCTGATCCACCTCTACGCAGACGACACCATTCTGTATACTTCTGGCCCTTCCTTGGACACTGTGCTATCTAACCTCCAAACGAGCTTCAATGCCATACAACACTCCTTCTGTGGCCTCCAACTGCTCTTAAACGCTAGTAAAACCAAATGCATGCTTTTCAACCTTTCGCTGCCTGCACCCGCACGCCCGACTAGCATCACCACCCTGGATGGTTCCGACCTAGAATATGTGGACATCTATAAGTACCTCAGTGTCTGGCTAGACTGAAAACTCTCCTTCCAGACTCATATCAAACATCTCCAATCCAAAATCAAATCTAGAGTCGGCTTTCTAGTTCGCAACAAAGCCTCCTTCACTCACGCCGCATAACTTACCCTAGTAAAACTGACTATCCTACCGATCCGCGACTTCGGCGATGTCATCTACAAAATAGCTTCCAATACTCTACTCAGCAAACTGGATGCAGTTTATCACAGTGCCATCCGTTTTGTTACTAAAGCACCTAATACCACCCACCACTGCGACCTGTATGATCTAGTCGGCTGGCCCTCGCTACATGTTCGTCGCCAGACCCACTGACTCCAGGTCATCTACAAGTCTATGCTAGGTAAAGCTCCGCCTTATCTCAGTTCACTGGTCACGATGGCAACACCCACCCGTAGCACGCGATCCAGCAGGTGTATCTCACTGATCATCCCTAAAGCCAAAACCTCACTTTCCTTCCAGTTCTCTGCTGCCTGCGACTGGAACGAATTGCAAAAATCTCTGAAGTTGGAGACTTTTATCTCCCTCACCAACTTTAAACATCAGCTATCTGAGCAGCTAACCGATCACTGCAGCTGTACATAGTCCATCGGTAAATAGCCCACCCAATTTACCTACCTCATCCCCTGTTTTTATTTGATTTACTTTTCTGCTCTTTTGCACACCAGTATCTCTACCTGCACATGTTCATCTGATCATTTATCACTCCAGTGTTAATCTTCTAAATTGTAATTATTCACTCCTATGGCCTATTTATTGCCTACCTCCTCATGCCTTTTGCACACAATGTATATAGATATTTTTTTTATACTTTGTTATTGACTTGTTTATTGTTTATTGTTTACTCCATGTGTAACTCTGTGTTGTTGTCTGTTCACACTGCTATGCTTTATCTTGACCAGGTCGCAGTTGCAAATGAGAACTTGTTCTCAACTAGCCTACCTGGTTAAATAAAGGTGAAATAAAAAAATTAAAAAATGTCTCACAGCCCTTTGTCTCCTGTGTCCAGTGTGCAAAGCTGGCATCAAGGCAGAGGGTGGCTACTATGAAGAATCTCAAATATAACATATATTTAGATTTGTTTAACACTTTTTCGGTTACTACAGGACAGAAAATACGTTCTTCATATCCACGATTCATGAAATGATGAGCTGTCACAATGATCATATGATGACATGACAGATAAATAGGCCTGGGAAAATTCAAATGGGAACGCTATAAACTACAAACTATCTGATTGATCTTGAAATCCCTGATTGAGATCAGCAAACAGAGAGACTTTGGGGTTATGGTGTTTGATCATTAATGTGATCACAATCTGAAAGGGAACCTTTTATTAGCCCCATCACACATTGATACACCTGCTGGTAGCTACTGGCACAAGTATTACTTCCACCCGATTATTACCCTGATTTGTGCTAATGTGTTCACGCTTTAGTCACTCACTGACTACCACTGAGAGAGAAGGAGGAATGGTAGAGAGGAGAGAGCGAGCAAGAGTGAGAGCGAGGAGGAAAGGAAAGGAGAGGAGCAGGCTAAGGATTGTGGGATAAAACACAACTATTGAGAGGTCATCCAATGAGGTTAGACAAATAGGTCGACTACTGCTGTAGACAGACAGGCAGTTCTGAGATGGACCAGAGGGAGGGATGACTCAGGAGAGAACGGTCAGACGGTCATGGTCAAGGCCTTGGAACCAGACTATCTCAATCCCCTGGAGGGACAACTCAAACACACACACACGCACGCCCCCACACACACACGCACACACACACACACACACTGTGACGGCCCTGAATTTTCTGAACCGTCTCAGTGCAGCTCCTTCCAATAGGGCGCTTTCCCTTTAATTCCCAATTAAATAGCCAGCATCAGCTGCACGAAAGTGGGGTTGTGATGGAGACGTGCATGAGTATGTGTTCAACCCTCAGTTCCGAAGCTTCTCTATTCCGTTTGTTTTGTTGCCGTTAAACGTGTGTTTTGTAGCCTAAGAGAGTTTACCCAGGATCGGATCCACTCTTCGCGTCCCTGGACTACACCTCTCCGTTCTTCGTGGCCTTTCTCCGCTGGAGATCTATTGGCGGATTGGATTGTCTGACTGACCGACTGACTACCACCTTTTTGTATACGGTATTTCATTTGTTTGGATGTGATGTATACTGTGATTTGTGTAGTTAGTGGTAGTTGAGGACTTAAGTAAGAGTTGATCCGCTTTAAAGTTCTGTGGTAAAGTAATTGTTATATTGATTGTATGTTTAAATACTGGGTTTACGCTACACTGAATGAACGGACAAACATCGCGTGACAAAAGTCACTTGAGTTCACTGAACTCCTTTACCGGGCAGGACTCTTTTTAGGCCCGAGGTACAGGACATTTCTGGAGGAACCAGAACTCATTGTGATATTATTATATGTGTGTGTGTAATCATTGTTGTTGCTAATACCAGAACTCATTGTGATATTATTATATGTGTGTGTGTAATCATTGTTGTTGCTAATACAACCCACGCAACAGAATATAGTTGTTTTTGAAGTTCTTTTCAATGTTTTAAGGGTTTATGAAAAGTTTATTTCCCTCCTGACTTTTACATACGTCCTTTGTATTGGTGTAGACTTGACGGACCAGATGGGACTCATTCCCACCCAAACTAAAAGGAGAAACCAATGTTTTCTCTGGTAGGCACAACCTACCTGGCACCCCTATAAATAATAACCTCAAGTCAAAACCGTTACATAAAAAATGGCACCCCAGATGGGACAGCTCAACATTGAGAACTAACCAAAGCAAATATTTTGTGTGGAATTAAAACAATGGATTCACCCCAAGATAATGTGCTCATCCATGTCATACCTGTCAATGGGAATACACAGGGCCATTCTGACCATCAAGCTGACAATACAAATCATAATGTGAATGGAGATAATGGAGTTGATTTGGGCCAGAGCCCTGGGAATCTGAATGCTCGGCCTGAGCCACAGGCCACAGGAGGTCTAACCAGTTACTCACTTATTGACATGGATCTGTGTGGAAGTACTGAGCTAGTCCTCCCTCTGACACCCAACCTTCCTCCATTGTCTGGTTTATCTCCAGAGGTTGTAGTCTTACAACTTCAAGGTGACATCCTTGATATTCGTCGGACTCAACAACATCTCCAAACTCTTATCCACCATAAATTCAAATGTCTGAGGAAGAGCAACAACAGAGTGCCATGGAATTCAGAAACTCACTGAGCACTCTAACCCACACGCTGACAGAGCTCAGTGAGAGTGGAAGACGGGAAATGACTGGTGCCATGGACAGGCAGTTTGACTACCAACGAAACCAACTCACTGCCACTCTCCAATGGCGCCTGCAACATCACCACACTGAGGTCCTCAAGGACGTTAATTCTATTTTTCTCCCATGGTTAACACTGTAGACCACTTGCAGACAGAGCTCTCTAATTGTGTTAAAATGTTGGATGATGTGTCTGTGGACATGGCCTCCATTAGGCACAACTCCTTACACAGAGTTTCCTGGTGTCCACTTCAGTTCAGACCACTGAGGGCCAAGCTGGCACCTCTGAATGTCAAGACCGTATCAAGTAAACCCTTCCAGAAACCACAAATCACAACAGGCCAACACACCTAACTCTCTTCGCAGGAATGACCATCCTTCTCTGGGTGCTTTAACCAGAGCTGAAACCCCAAGAGTCACTGCCTACGCCCCCATCGACATCCCCTTCCTTTCAGTTAATACCGCACCAATCGGAAGCTAAAAAGTTACATGATTGGGGTTCAAATGTGGCAGTCTTCTCTGCCATTGCTCCGGTACCACTAACCCTTGATAATCCTTCTGATGATCTCCTTTTACAGGCTGTGAGAAGAGCTCAGCTGGAACAGCCAGAGGAGTTAAGGCTGTTGGAGCAGCTGCAGAATAATGCTGATGTATGTACTTCAAAGCTAGGACGCACCGGGCTCCTGAAGCACAAAATATTCCTTACACAGGAAATGCCGATCAAGCAAAAGCCATATCGTTTGTCCCCAGCGAAGCTAATCATCCAAAAGGGACTCATAAATGATATGTTAACCCAAGATATAATAGAACGTTCCTCCTCTCCCTGGGCTGCTCCTGTTGTCCTCATCCCAAAAGACTGGTGGTCTTAGATTTTGTGTGGACTATAGGAAAACCAACAATGTTTCCCAGACTGATGCCTATCCTCTTCCCACCATCCATGAGATCCTGGAGTCATTGTCTGGCGCTGTTGTGTTCACTACCCTTGACCTCAATAGTGGTTATTGGCAGGTTGAGATGGACCAGGAAAGCAAGGACAAGACTGCGTTTGTCTGTGCCGAGGGCTTGTTTTCCTTTAAGGTGATGCCCTTTGGATTAAAGAATGCCCCTGCCACTTTCCAAAGACTCATGGAGATTGCGTTAGGTGAGCTCAAAGGGAAGATCTGTTTCGTCTACCTGGACGATATAATTATCTACTCTCAGAACAGAGAAAGACACTTTCAAGATCTTCAAGCAGTGTTGGACAAGCTAAGAGAAGCTGGTCTGACCTTAAATATGAAGAAGAGCAACTTCTGCCAAACCTCCCTGAAGTTCCTTGGCCATATTGTGTCTTTCGACGGCATTCATGTGGATCCTGAAAAGACAAAGGCTGTACAAGACTTCCCTGTGCCAACCACACTCAAGGCCCTTCAACGGTTCCTTGGTATGGCTGGATGGTACCATCGGTTTGTGTCGAACTTCTCCCAGGTGGCAGAACCCTCAACGCGATGAAGCGAAAAGGAGCTAAATTCCAATGGACGGCAGAGTGCCAGACTTCCTTTGAAACCCTGAAACGACATCTCGTCACACCTCCCATTTTAGGTCATCCCAACTTTGATTGCCCTTTTGTTGTTTACACTGATGCAAGTGATGTTGGACTTGGTGCTGTCCTAGTCCAACAGACTGGACTTGGCACTGAAGAAGTGCTAGCGTTCGCCAGTCGGACATTGAATGGAGCAGAACGGAACTACTCCACAACAGAGCAAGAGTGCCTTGCAGTGGTCTGGGCTTTGGAAAAGTGGAGGTACTACTTGGAGGGAAGACACTTCACTGTGGTCACTGACCATTCCTCCCTTGTGTGGGTGTTCAAGACCAACAAACCAAGCACCAGACTCATAAGATGGGCTCTACGGTTGCAAGAGTTCACATTTGCAGTGGAATACAGGAAAGGAAAATACAACACTGTTCCAGATGCCTTGTCCAGAGCTCCTACTTGTGATAACGGTGGCCCTGATCTTACATGTGCTACTGTCCTGTCAAGCAGTCGAGACTCGCCCAAAACGGACTTTCCCATCTCTGATGAGGCCATATGGAAAGCTCAACAGGATGATCCAGAAGTACAGGCTTTGTACCAGACTATCCTGGAAGATGGAGAAAAGATGGTCAATCCTACCACAAAGCTGACCATCATTGAAGATAAAGTCTACCGAGTCGTACAACTACCTCACAGAACACTCTACCAAATGTACATACCGGACACTCTACGCCTACAACTGCTTCAACATTTCCATGAAGACCCATTAGCTGGTCATTTGGGCAGGTTCAAAACCTACAAGCGGTTGCAAGCGTTACTCTACTGGCCACATCTGAGCATGGATGTGAAGTCACACATCCGAAATTGTCAGGTTTGTCAAATGTACAAACCAGAAGGTAGAAAGCCTGCTGGCAAGTTGCAGCAAACGGTGGTTACCCGACCTTGGGAAATGTTAGGAGTGGATTTGATGGGTCCATTTCCTAGAAGCTCCAATCAGAATGTGTACATACTTGTTTTTGTTGATTACTATTCAAAGTGGGTGGAACTCTTTTCCCTGCGTCAGGCCACAGCAAGGACCGTCTCTAACATCCTTACGAAAGAGATCCTGACTCGCTGGGGAGTGCCTGATTACATCCTGTCTGATCGAGGTTCCCAATTTGTCTCTGATCTCTTTGAGGAGACCTGCCAAAGATGGAACCTGAGGCAGAAGTTGACCACGGCCTATCACCCACAGACCAATCTCACTGAGAGAGTAAATCGAACCTTGAAGACAATGATTGCTTCCTATGTAGGGACCCAGCACAAACACTGGGACAAGCACCTTCACGAGTTTCGATTTGCCCTGAATTCTGCTGTGCAAGAGTCCACTGGAGTCACACCTGCAGAGCTGAACCTAAGTCGTCCTCTCCGAGGACCCTTGGATATGGTGCTACAGCCCCAGCAGCTTACTCCAGACGCTGTTTGCTATGACCAGGTAGGCCATCTCCATGACTTGAGAGCTCTTGTCTCAAAGAACATGATCCAGGCTCGACTCAAGCAGAAGAGAAATTATGATAAGAACAGACGAGACATGCAGTTCCAGCTTCGTGATCGGGTGTGGCTTCGCTCTCATCCTTACTCGAAAGCTGAACAATTCTTCTCGGCCAAGCTCGCTCCTAAATGGCAAGGACCATATAGGATTGTGGAGCAGATGGGCCCTTTGAACTACCGAGTGGTGAAAGAGGACACAGGTGAAGATATGCGCATCGTCCATGTCTCACGCCTTAAGGCCTGTTACCCCTCGGCTGAGGAATTGGAGGCGATTGAGCGCCGCAAGGTCCTGGATATCTTTGAAGAGGATAGTGAGGATACTTTTCTCGGATTCCCAGACCCAGACGTCTCGCACCTTAAGGCCTGTGACTCCTCAGCTGAGGAGCGTGAGCTCCAAAAAGTAATGAATATTTTTGTAGAGGAAAGTGATGAGGAGACCTTTCTCGGTTTCCCCGACCAAGATGTGCCTTCCAGGGCAATGGTCGGCTTTTTCCAGGGGAGGGGGTGTGTGACGGCCCTGAATTTTTCTGAACCGTCTCAGTGCAGCTCCTTCCAATAGGGCGCTTTCCCTTTAATTCCCAATTAAATAGCCAGCATCAGCTGCACGAAAGTGGGGTTGTGATGGAGACGTGCATGAGTATGTGTTCAACCCTCAGTTCCGAAGCTTCTCTATTCCGTTTGTTTTGTTGCCGTTAAACGTGTGTTTTGTAGCCTAAGAGAGTTTACCCAGGATCGGATCCACTCTTCGCGTCCCTGGACTACACCTCTCCGTTCTTCGTGGCCTTTCTCCGCTGGAGATCTATTGGCGGATTGGATTGTCTGACTGACCGACTGACTACCACCTTTTTGTATACGGTATTTCATTTGTTTGGATGTGATGTATACTGTGATTTGTGTAGTTAGTGGTAGTTGAGGACTTAAGTAAGAGTTGATCCGCTTTAAAGTTCTGTGGTAAAGTAATTGTTATATTGATTGTATGTTTAAATACTGGGTTTACGCTACACTGAATGAACGGACAAACATCGCGTGACAAAAGTCACTTGAGTTCACTGAACTCCTTTACCGGGCAGGACTCTTTTTAGGCCCGAGGTACAGGACATTTCTGGAGGAACCAGAACTCATTGTGATATTATTATATGTGTGTGTGTAATCATTGTTGTTGCTAATACCAGAACTCATTGTGATATTATTATATGTGTGTGTGTAATCATTGTTGTTGCTAATACAACCCACGCAACAGAATATAGTTGTTTTTGAAGTTCTTTTCAATGTTTTAAGGGTTTATGAAAAGTTTATTTCCCTCCTGACTTTTACATACGTCCTTTGTATTGGTGTAGACTTGACGGACCAGATGGGACTCATTCCCACCCAAACTAAAAGGAGAAACCAATGTTTTCTCTGGTAGGCACAACCTACCTGGCACCCCTATAAATAATAACCTCAAGTCAAAACCGTTACAACACACACACACACACACACACACACACACACACACACACACACACACACACACACACACACACACACACATCTACAAAGCCCTTTTACATCAACAGATGTCACAGAGTGCTTATACAGAAACCCAGCCTAAAATACCAAACATCAAGCAATGCAGATGTAGAAGCACAGTGGCTAGGAAAAACTCCCCAGAAAGGCAGAAACCTAGGAAGAAACCTAGAGAGGAACCAGGCTCTGAGGGGTAGCCAGTCCTCTTCTGGCTGTGCCGAGATTATAAGAGTATATGGACATTAGGGCCAGATAGTTCTTCAAGATGTTCAAACATTCATAGATGACCAGCATGGTCAAATATTAATCACAGTGGTTTTAGAGGGTGCAACAGATCAGCACCTCAGGAGTAAATGTCAGTTGGCTTTTTAGCCGAGCATTCAGAGGTCAAGACAGCAATTGCGGTAGAGAGGGAGGGAGAAAGAGAGAGCAAGAGAGATAGATGGAGAGGGAGAAAGAAAGAGAGTGTTAAAAACAGCAGGCTCAAAACAAGGTAGCACGTCCAATGAACAGATCAGGGTTCCATAACCAGAGGCAGAACAGTTAAAACTGGACAAGCAGCATGACCAGGTGGACTGGGGACAGCCAGTATTCATCAGGCCAGGTAGTCCTGAGGCATGGTCCTAGGGCACAGGTCCTCCGGGAAGGGAGTGAGAGATGGGGGAATTAGAGGGATCATACTTAAGTTCATACAGGACACCAGATAGACAGGAGAACTTCACCAGATAGGACAGACTGACCCTAGTCCCCCAGCACAGACAATCACAGCATAGATACTGGAGGCTGAGACAGGGGGGGTTGGGAGACACTGTGGCCCTGTCCGACGATACCCTCGGACAGGAACAACCAGGCAGGATATAACCCCACCCACGTTGCCAAAGCACAGCCCCCACACCACTAGAGGGATATCAACAGACCACCAACTTACTACCTCGAGAGAAAGCTCAGTATAGCCCACAAAGTTCTCCTCCACCACCCAAGCCCGAGGGGGCGCAAAACTGGACAAGAAGATCAGAACCTACTCAAGTCGAGTATAGCGGGGGGAAAAGCATGGCACGACTTGACGCACCCCTTTATAGGGGCGGCATCGAAGAGCTCTAGTAAGACAGTGACTCATCCCCCGTAATAGGGTCAAAGGCAGAAAATCCCAGTGGAAAGGGGAGCCGGCCAGGCGAGAGAGCACGGGCGGTTCGTCACTCAATGGCCTTGCCATTCTCCTTCGCACCCCTGGGCCAGACAACACTCAATCATAGGACCTACTGAAGAGATGAGTCTTCATTAAAGACTTAAAGGACAAGACCAAATTTACGACTCTCACATGGATAGGCAGACCATTCCATACAAATGGAGCACTATAGGAAAAAGCTCTTCCTCCAGCTGCTTGCTTAGAAATTCCTAGGGACAATAAGGATGCCTTCGTCTTGTGACCATAGCGTAAGTGTAGGTATTTACGGCAGGACCAAATCGGAGAGATAGGTAGGAGTCCATGTAATGCTTTTGGATGGCCCAGAGATTACAGCATTGCAGTAGTCTAATCTAGAAGTGACAAAAGCATGGATTAGTTTTTCTGCCACATTTTTTGGACAAAATGTTTCTGAGTTTTGCAATTTTACGAAGATGGGTAAAAGCTACCCTTGAAATATTCTTGATATGTTTGTCAAAAGAGAGATCTGGGTCCAGAGTAACATAGAGGTCCTTCACAGTTTTATTTGAGATGACTGTACAACCATCAAGGCTATTGTCAGATCCAACAGCAGATATCTTTGTTTCTTGGTACCTAGAACTAGCATCTCTGTTTTGTCTGAGATTAAAAGTAAAACATTGGTCACCATCCACTTCCTTATGTTTCCAGGCTTCCAGGGTAGGCAATTTTTGGGCTTCCCCATATTTCATCTAAATGTACAGCTGTGTGTCGTCCGCATATCAGTGAAAGTTGACATTGTGTTTCCCGAATGACATCACCGAGAGGTAGAATATATAGTAAAAACAATAGTGGTCCTAAACGGAACCTTGAGGAACACCGAAACGTAACATTGATTTGTATGAGGACAAACCATCCACACAGACGGAATTATATCTTTCCGACAGATTAGATCTAAACCAAACAAGAACTTGTCCTTGTAAACCAATTAGGGTTTCAAATCTCTGCAAAAGAATGTGGTGATTGATGGTGTCAAAAGCGGCATTAACGTCTAGGAGCATGAGAACACATGCAGAGCCATGGTCTGATGCCATTAAAAGCCAATTTACCACCTCCACGAGTGCTGTCTCAGCACAATGATGGGGTCTAATTATTAAGGCACTAATTAAGACATTATTTCTCTTCAGGAAGGCAGTGAGTTGCTGTGCAACATCTTTTTCATTTTTTTTTGTAGACGAACGGGAGATTCGATATAGGCCAATAGTGTTTTTAATTTTCCGAGCAAGATTTGGCTTTTTCATGAGAGGATTTATTACTGCCGTTGTTACGGAGTTTGGTACACATCCAGAGGATAGGGAACGGTTAGGAGGTTATAGGAGGGCCAAGCACAGGAAGGCACTCTTTCAGTAGTTTAGTTGGAATAGGGTCCAGTAGGCACATGACTATCTTTGTGAATGTGTCGAGAGATACAGGATTCAAAAACTTGAGTGTCTCCATTGATCCGAGGTCCTTGCAGTTCTGTGCAGTCTCAGGACAACAGAGTTTTGTAGAAATACGCAGAGGTCCGTAATTAGCTTTCTAATGATCATGATCTTTTCGTCGTAAAATTTCATGACTTCATCACTTGGGGAATGCTGATTTTGAGTTAGCTTTGCGACAGTATCAAAAATAAAAATGTTATGTTTTTTATGGCCTGCACCCTCTCTTATTGTGGAGCTAGAGGAGTTAGAGCACTGTCAATGTTGAGGCACACACACACACACACACACACACACACACAATCACTTTTAAACTCATCGACAATATACTGCTTTGTGCTTGCCTTGCATACATCATGTGTCTGTGTGAATATATGACTCTAAGCTTGCATGGGCCTGCCCTGCAAACCTCCAGAAGTGCTCATGTGTCACTTTAATTTAATCGAGTTAGAGTTAGAGCTATAGGTTGAGCCGCCCTGAAAGAAATACAGGGATAGTAGTGTCAATTGGTTGAGGAAGGGCACAGTTAGAGGTTAAAAGGACCATACTTAAACACTCTAGCAACAAACCCCAAGGTGATGAAGCCCAGCTGTCTCACTGTTTAAAGGAGATTGAAGAGAGAAAGATGTAAAGGGGAGGAGAGGAGACTTTTTCCCACAAAACTATAAATGAGGGAGCTATGTGGCGTGTAGAGACACCCCAGCAGTGAAGCCACGTGAAACAACCCATTTATGAATGGAACAGTTGGATTTATCATGCAGATGAGCTTGTTCACTTTATTTCCACCAAAACATGTCTCTTTCACTTAGCTTCATGACACATGAAGTATGTATGGTGTGTTGTATTGCTATATTATTAGAAATTACATTAACAAGCTTTTATATTTTAGTAGAACCAAACCCACACATTTTCTCACAGATCACAAGTATGGCCTTCTCAGGAAATTAAACAAACTTGAAAGTAAAATAAAATAAAGATGAATGAAGTAAAACAAAGTACTCCGTATGCTGCACGTTTAGTTGTATTTGCCACAGCCCCACAGAAACACTACACAGCCAGAGCAGAGAAACAAATACAGTGCATTCGGAAAGTATTCAGACCCCATCACTTTTTCCACATCTTGTTACGTTACAGCCTCATTCTCAAATGGATTAAATTCATGTTGTTCCTCATCAATCTTCACGCAATACACCATAATGACAAGCAAAACAGGTTTAGACATTTTTGAACACACACACACACACACACACACACACACACACACACACACACACACACACACACACACACACACAGTTGAAGTCGGAAGTTTACATACATTTAGGTTGGCGTCACTAAAACAGATTTTTCAACCACTCCACAAATTTCTTGTTAACAAACTATAGTTTTGGCAAGTCGGTTAGGACATATACTTTGTGCAGGACAAGTACATTTTCCAACAATTGTTAACAGACAGATTCTATTAATTTTTAATATTTTTTTTATTTCACGTTTATTTAACCAGGTAGGCTAGTTGAGAACAAGTTCTCATTTGCAACTGCGACCTGGCCAAGATGTAGTAAACATGTAGTAAACAATTAACAAGTCAATAACACTGTAGAAAAAAAAGAGTCTATATACATTGTGTGCAAAAGGCATGAGGAGGTAGGCGAATGATAAAGTGATAAATGATCAGATGGTCATGTACAGGTAGAGATATTGGTGTGCAAAAGAGCAGAAAAGTAAATAAATATAAACAGTATGGGGATGAGGTAGGTAAAATTGTGTGGGCTATTTACTGATAGACTATGTACAGCTGCAGCGATCGGATAGCTGCTCAGATAGCATATGTTTGAAGTTGGTGAGGGAGATAAAAGTCTCCAACTTCAGCTATTTTTGCAATTCGTTCCAGTCACAGGCAGCAGAGAACTGGAACGAAAGGCGGCCAAATGAGGTGTTGGCTTTAGGGATGATCAGTGAGATACACCTGCTGGAGCGCGTGCTACGGGTGGGTGTTGCCATCGTGACCAGTGAACTGAGATAAGGCGGAGCTTTACCTAGCATGGACTTGTAGATGACCTGGAGCCAGTGGGTCTGGCGACGAACATGTAGCGAGGGCCAGCCAACTAGAGCACACAGGTCGCAGTGTTGGGTGGCATAAGGTGCTTTAGTAACAAAACGGATGACACTGTGATAAACTGCATCCAGTTTGCTGAGTAGAGTATTGGAAGCTATTTTGTAGATGACATCGCCGAAGTCGAGGATCGGTAGGATAGTCAAGGATAGTCATTTCACTTATAATTCACTGTATCACAATTCCAGTGGGTCAGAAGTTTACATACAGTGCCTTTAAACAGCATGGCAAATTCCAGAAAATAATGTAATGGCTTTAGAAGCTTCTGATAGGCTAATTGACATCATTTGAGTCAATTGGAGGTGTACCTGTGGATGTATTTTAAGGCCTACTTTCAAACTCAGGGCCTCTTTTCTTGAAATCATGGGACAATCAAAAGAAATCAGCCAAGACCTTAGAAAATAATTGTAGACCTTAACAAGTCTGGTTCATCCTTGGGAGCAATTTCTAAACCCCTGAAGATACCACGTTCATCTGTACAAACAATAGTACGCAAGTATAAACACCATGGGACCACGCAGTCATCTTACCGCTCAGGAAGAATACACATTCTGTCTCCTAGAGTTGAATGTAGTTTGGTGTGAAAAGTGCAAATCAAACCAGCAAAGGACCTTGTGAAGATGCTGGAGAAAACAGGTACATAAGTATCCAATGGTGGAACAAACTCCCCCACGACGCCAGGACAGCGGAGTCAATCACCACCTTCCGGAGACACCTGAAACCCCACCTCTTTAAGGAATACCTAGGATAGGATAAAGTAATCCTTCTCACCACCCCCCCCCCCCCTTAAAATATTTAGATGCACTATTGTAAAGTGGCTGTTCCACTGGATGTCATAAGGTGAATGCACCAATTTGTAAGTCGCTCTGGATAAGAACGTCTGCTAAATGACTTAAATGTAATGTAAATGTATCTATATCCACAGTAAAACAAGTTGACATAACCTGAAAGACCACTCAGCCAGTAAGAAACCGCCATAAAAAAGCCAGACTACAGTTTGCAACTGCACATGGGGACAAAGGTAATACTTTTTGGATACATTTTGATGAAACAATATTAGAACTGTTTGGCCATAATGACCATCGTTATGTTTGGAGGAAAAGGGAGAGGCTTGCAAGCCGAAGAACACCATCCCAACCATGAAGCACAGGGGTGGTAGCATCATGTTGTGGGGGTGCTTTGCTGCAGGAGGGACTGGTGCACTTCACAAAATAGATGGCATCATGAGGGACGAAAATTATGTGGATATATTGAGGCAACATCTCAAGACATTGGTCAGGAAGTTAAAGCTTGGTCGCAAATGGGTCTTCCAAATGGACAATGACCCCAAGCATATTTCAAAAGTTGTGGCAAAATGGCTTAAGGACAACAAAGTCAAGGTATTGGAGTGGCCATCTCAAAGCCCTGAATCCTATATAAAATTTGTGGGCAGAAATGAAAAAGCGCATGCGAGCATGGAGTCCTACAAACCTGACTCAGTTACACCAGCTCTGTCAGGAGGAATGAGCCAAAATTCACCCAACTTATTGTGGGAAGCTTGTGGAAGGCTAGTCAAATAGTTTAACCCAAGTTAACCAGTTGCGACAAGCAAACCCGTACCCGGGAGCGTAATCATGGCCTCAAATGCATTAGCATAACGCAACGGACATAAGAAATGTACTCATCTCAGAAATTTTTCCTATTGAAGAAAATCGCAAATTAAATGAATTAAATATATTCAAACACAAGCTTAGCCTTTTGTTAACAACACTGCCATCTCAGATTTTCAAAATATGCGTTACAGTCAACGCTAGTCAAGCATTTGTGTAAGTTTATCGTGGCATAATGCTATGCTAGGCTCTGCTGGCAGCAGGCAACATTTTCACGAAAATAAGAAAAGCAACCAAATGAAATAATTTACCTTTGAAGAACTTCAGATGCTTTCACTCAGGAGACTCCCAGTTAGATAGCAAATGTTCCTTTTTTCCAAAAATATAATTTTTGTAGGCGAAAAAGCTCCCGTTTCTTCACCATGCTTGGCTGAAAATCGACCGAAAATGCTACAACTATAACGCCAAACTTTTTTCAAAATTAGCTACATAATATCGACAGAAACACGGCAAACATTGTTTAGGATCCATCCTCAAGGTGTTTTTAACAAATATATTCAATAATATATCTATCGAGGCAGTTGGTTTCTCATAAGAAGCGATTGGAAAAATGGCTACCTCAGTATTTTATGCAAGGTTTTCTGCGGGAGAAACCATGTGACCACATGCCATATATGGTCCCTTACAGCAATTATTCAAGGGAAATGCCTAAAAAGATGCCACAATGCTGTAGACACCTTGGGAAAAACGTGGAAAATGTAAGCTCATTCGTAACTCATTCACAGCCATATAAGGAGTCATTGGCATGAGGCGGTTTCAATAAATGCTGCACTTCCTGGTTGGATTTTTATCTGGGTTTCGCCTGTAACATCAGTGCTGTAGCACTCACAGACAATATCTTTGCAGTTTTGGAAATGTCAGAGTGTCTTCTTTCCAAAGCTGTCAATTATATGCATAGTCGAGCATCTTTTCGTGACAAAATATCTCGTTTAAAATGGGAACGTTTTTCATCCCAAAATTTAAATAGCACCCCCTAAATCCAACTGGTTAAACAATTTAAAGGCAATGCTACCAAATACTAATTGAGTGTATGTAAACTTCTGACCCACTGGGAATGTGAGGAAAGAAATTAAAGCTGAAATAAGTCATTCTCTCTACTATTATTCTGACATTTTACATTCTTAAAATAAAGTGGTGATCCTAACTGACCTAAAACAGGCAATTATTACTAGGATTAAATGTCAGGAATTGTGATAAACTGAGTTTAAATGTATTTGGCTAAGGTGTATGTAAATTTGTGGAGTGGTTGAAAATTGAGTTTTAATGACTCCAACCTAAGTGTGTGTGTGTGTGTGTGTGTGTGTGTGTGTGTGTGTGTGTGTTGTGACAAAGAAGGGTGTCGAGTGATAAATGGCAGATATGTGAGAGCAGAACTTATAAGACAATAGATATTGACTGGATTTACCGTGTATGAGCTGGACTGTTTTGAACTTACCTGTTGGCGTTGGGACCTGGACCTACCGAGAACCCGATTTGTGTACCGAACCCTGCTATCCTTCACCTTGCCTACGGCCTGGGTGGACCAGGACGGAGAAACAAACACACAGGTACTGTCCTGTTCGAAATAACTCTCATTCTGGGGTTATTTGGTGACAGTTTCCCACTTAATTTGTGACAAACGCTCATAACCTGAAGAGGTTTGCCACAGTGTATATATATATATATATATATATATATATATATATATATATATATACATATAAAAATAAAAACCTAATTTACATAAGTTTTCCGACCCCTCGAGCTCAGGTACATCCTGTTTCCATTGATCATCCTTGAGATGTTTCTACAACTGGATTGGAGTCCACCTGTGGAAAATTAAATTGATTGGACATGATTTGGAAAGGCACACACCTGTCTATACAAGGTCCCACAGTTGACAGTGAATGTCAGAGCAAAAACCAAGCCATGCGGTTGAAGGAAGTGTCCGTAGAGCTCCAAGACAGGATTGTGTCAAAGCACAGATCTGTGGAAGGGTACCAAAATATGTCTGCAGCATTGAAGGTCCCCAAGAACACAGTGGCCTGCATCATTCTTAAATGGAAGAAGTTTGAAACCACCAAGACTCTTTCTAGAGCTGGCCGCCCAGCCAAACTAAGCAATTGGGGAAGAAGGGGCTTGCTCAGGGAGTTGACCAAGAACCCAATGGTACCTCTGACAGAGCTCCAGAGTTCCTCTGTGGAGATGTTAGAACCTTCCAGAAATCAAATCAAATCAAATTTTATTTGTCACATACACATGGTTAGCAGATGTTAATGCGAGTGTAGCGAAATGCTTGTGCTTCTAGTTCCGACAATGCAGTGATAACCAACAAGTAATCTAACTAACAATTCCAAAACTACTGTCTTATACACAGTGTAAGGGGATAAAGAATATGTACATAAGGATATATGAATGAATGATGGTACAGAGCAGCATACAGTAGATGGTATCGAGTACAGTATATACATATGAGATGAGTATGTAGACAAAGTAAACAAAGTGGCATAGTTAAAGTGGCTAGTGATACATGTATTACATAAGGATGCAGTCGATGATGTAGAGTACAGTATATACGTATGCATATGAGATGAATAATGTAGGGTAAGTAACATTATATAAGGTAGCATTGTTTAAAGTGGCTAGTGATATATTTACATTATTTCCCATCAATTCCCATTATTAAAGTGGCTGGAGTTGGGTCAGTGTCAATGACAGTGTGTTGGCAGCAGCCACTCAATGTTAGTGGTGGCTGTTTAACAGTCTGATGGCCTTGAGATAGAAGCTGTTTTTCAGTCTCTCGGTCCCAGCTTTGATGCACCTGTACTGACCTCGCCTTCTGGATGATAGCGGGGTGAACAGGCAGTGGTTCGGGTGGTTGATGTCCTTGATGATCTTTATGGCCTTCCTGTAACAACGGGTGGTGTAGGTGTCCTGGAGGGCAGGTAGTTTGCCCCCGGTGATGCGTTGTGCAGACCTCACTACCCTCTGGAGAGCCTTACGGTTGAGGGCGGAGCAGTTGCCGTACCAGGCGGTGATACAGCCCGCCAGGATGCTCTCGATTGTGCATCTGTAGAAGTTTGTGAGTGCTTTTGGTGACAAGCCAAATTTCTTCAGCCTCCTGAGGTTGAAGAGGCGCTGCTGCGCCTTCTTCACGACGCTGTCAGTGAGTGGACCAATTCAGTTTGTCTGTGATGTGTATGCCGAGGAACTTAAAACTTGCTACCCTCTCCACTACTGTTCCATCGATGTGGATAGGGGGGGTGTTCCCTCTGCTGTTTCCTGAAGTCCACAATCATCTCTGCAGCACTCCACCAATCAGGCATTTATGGTAGAGTGGCCAGATCTAAGCCACTCATCAGTGAAGCGCACATGACATCCCGCTTAGAGTTTGCCAAAAGACACCTAAAGGACTCTCAGACCTTGAAAAACAAGATGCTCTGGTCTGATGAAACCAAGATTGAACACTTTGGCCTGAATGCCAAGTGTCACGTCTGGAGGAAACCAGGCACCGCTCATAACCTGGCCAATACCATCCTTACGTGAAGCATGGTGGTGGCAGCATCATGCAGTGGGGTTGTTTTCCAGCAGCAGGGACTGGGAGAATAGTCCAGATTGAAGGAAAGATGAATGGAGCAAGGTACAGAGAGGTCCTTGATGAAAACTTGCGCCAGAGCACTCAAGACCTCAGGCTGGGGCGAAGGTTCACATTTCAGCAGGACAATGACCCTGAGCACACAGCCAAGACAACACATGAGTGGCTTCGAGACAAGTCTCTGAATGTTCTTGAGTGGTCCAACCAGAGCCTGGACTTGAACCCGATCAGACATCTCTGGAAAGACATGAAAATAGCTGTGCAGTGACGCTCCCCATCCAATGTGACAGAGCTTGAGAGGATCTGCAGAGAAAACTGTGAGAAACTACCCAAATACAGTTGTGCCAAGCTTGTAGCGTCATACCCAAGAAGACTCAAGGCTGTAATCGCTGCCAAAGGTGCTTCAACAAAGTACTGAGGGTCTGAATACTTATGTAAATGTTATGTCAGTAAAAAAAAAAAATATGAGCACATTTTTCAAAAATGAACTGTTTTTGCTTTGTCATTATGGGATATTGTGTGTAGATTGATGAGGATCATTTACATTTTTTCATCAATTTTATACTTGGGCAGTAATGTAACAAAATATGGAAAAAGTCAAGTGGTCTGAATACTTTCCAAATTCACTGTATGATAATTTTGTAGGGAATTCTTCACTATGGTCATGTAACTAAAAATAAAATAGCCTTTAGCTAAGTAACATAAAATAACGTTGAATAAAATAAAATGAAGGACTTCTTATGCTGCGCTTTTCATTCCCCACAGAAAAGTTTCAGAGCCAGAGCAGATAGCCAAAGATGTGATTTTTCTGGAGAAAGTCTGTATTGCTAGTGATATACCAAGGCCAGAAAATATCATATTCAATGTAAAAACACACGTGATATACACTGTATGCCCTCTTCCAAGAAGAGGAACAGAGAAGCAGCTTCAAAGGTTTTTACGGGAGGGAAATTCCATGGTATTGGACGAATATTTAGCGATAATAAGGCCTATCTGTCATGTAATTTCCATTTCCAGCCATACAGACTGTCTTTGACATATCTGAGCCCTTATGAAAAAAAGATGGCAGTTAGAGTGCAGTATAACTGCAGTATGCTACACATACTGCATCCAAAATAACACAATTGTTTTACTGCAGTAATTGCGATTAACCGTACATTTACTACTGGTGACATACACAGCTTATACAAAACATTATGAACACCTGCTCTTTCCATGACAGACTGACCAAGTGAATCCAGATTAAAGTTATTATCCCTTATTGATGTCACTTGTTAAATCCACTTCAAATCAGTGTAGATGAAGGGGATGAGACAGGTTAAAGAATATTTTTTTTTTGCAACTCAATATGAGGAATGTGTTCCTAATGTTTGGTGTACACATATGTAATGGGCAATTGCTAAAAAATAATAAACAATCAAAGGGCAAAAAATTCACACAATAAAATGCTTAAGAATTTACGTGAGACAGCGGAGCCATTCTAGAAAGAGACTCTCCTTTATCTCCGACAAATACCCAACCCATTCTTCGTCTCAACATTTTCAATTATACCCAAGACACTTTATCTTCACACATATTTTAGATGCTATTCACTGACAACCGCAACTCAATAATCAGCTAAGCCTATTGCCCAAAAGCGCTGCCCAAATTGCAAATATGCCTACTAGCTTGTGATTTGAAACAATCCACAGCTATTTTCTAAAGAAGATAATGATCCTCAATTTCTCTGTGGCGAAGTCATGCTTTCTACTGAAGTATTTTGAATGATTTTATGAATTTCTGTATAGACAGAAGTAGTTTTTTTCCGTCACATTTGGATCCTCTCTCATAAGCTGCGCTGTTTAGAATGGTGTTTTCCTGCAAATTCCATTTTGGCAAATGTTTCAAAATGACGTTTTATTGGCTGCTTCATTACAGGAGTTGCATGTCCTGTTAAGATGAATTATCATAATCTAAATGTGATTTCTGTTATTCTGAGCACCATGGGTTGATTCCCTAATGGTTTACGCACCCAATGCATATGGATCCGGCAAATCTCTGAAATGGCCGGTAAATTTACATTTTCCGTTGTCTGGCCCAAGTGAATTACTGAAACATCCTCCTTGTCGAGTTTTTAATTAAAGTGTCTGTAAAACACTTTCTGTGGAAAGATAACCCATCATTTAGCAGGTAGCTATGCTGCTTTCTCTCCCACTCGCTGGGACTCCCACACCTATGCATCTTTAATGGAAGCACTCTGGCTCCTCGGTTCTGACACTCACTGTTCTTGTAGCAGTCTGATGAACTTCTGCTTGGCCAGCTCCATCAGGCCGTCCACCTCGTCTTTAGACCGCTTGAAGTTCTCGATGCTGAAGGCGTACACAGTGACCTCATGGATGCTCAGGTTCAGGCACCAGCGTAGTGTCTAAAGGAAGGAGCCACCAAGGTTGATCATCAGTAAAGCCAACAGAGTAGTATGTATTTCTAATGTACTTGGTGACAGCCCTATACAAATACATGTTATGATGGTAAATGGTGAAGAATATGGGTGAAGTGCATTTACCTACTTTTCTAAGACAATGTGAAAGCTCATGCAAAAGGGAAAGTATGAATGAGAACGACTATGATAGAAAGAACAATGACGACATCATGACACTGATGTCCCCTGGGAACCTCACCTCTGCCAGTTTGTCAAAACCCTGTGTGTGTCCCTCTTGGCGCTCCACATGACGCTTAATAATTGCAGTTACTGCATCCAAAATACCACAGTTGACTGCAGTTAACTGCACTTTTACTGCAGTTTCAAAACTGCAATCTTTTTTTGTAAGGGACAAAATGCAATCCTATTGAAGTATTCTTATTTCCTTGAGATCTTCCCACTCCCTCTCTGAAGCATAGTAAAGACATTCTATGCTCTTTGACACGTCTGAACCACCGCAGCAAAGAGACAGTTATAACCGTCTAAGCAAGATGTCCATTAGCAGGTCCAGCAATGTCTGCGATCCAGCATTCTACTAAGTACTCTCTCTCTCCCTGGAAGGGCTTCATACTGAGGTGTGTCACCATGGAAACAAGGGCTCCCCCAGGAACCCAGCCAGTGAGCCAGTCTATAGGAAGATAGAGCGTTTCGCAGGATCCCTCACTTCCCTTTGTCCCTGTGTGTGTGTGTGTGTGTGTGTGTGTGTGTGTGTGTGTGTGTGTGTGTGTGTGTGTGTGTGTGTGTGTGTGTGTGTGTGTGTGTGTGTGTGTGTGTGTGTGTGTGTGTGTGTGTGTGTGTGTGTGTGTAGGTAAGTAAAGAAATAAAACAACAGTAAAAATACATTTGAAAATAAGAGTAGCAAGGCTATATACAGACACCTGTTAGTCAGGCTTATTGAGGTGGTATGTACATTTAGATGTGGTTAAAGTGACTATGCATATATGAAGAACAGAGGGTAGCAGTAGTGTAAAAAGAGGGGTTGGCGGGTGGTGGGACACAATGCAGATAGCCCAGTTAGCCAATGTGCCGGAGCACTGGTTGGTCGGGCCAATTGAGGTAGTATGTACATGTATAGTTGAAGTGACTATGCATATAAGATAAACAGAGCGTAGCAGCAGCAGCGTAAAAGAGGGGTTGTGGGGGGCACACTTAGGTCCCTAAGGAGAGTGAAAGTGTTAGAACTCCAGCACAGAGATGTGGAGAGGCACAGGCATACTTGCTGAGTGCAGAATGTTGGGGGTAATAAGTGACAGCATGCCATACACAAACATTATTTATATTGCGTCCGAGAGAGAGCGAGAGATAATGTTTTTAGTTCACACATGGTTGTTGGCAGCCTTTGAAATCTTCAACGGTTACGTAGTCGCTAGCATGAGGGCAAGATTCTTCTTGCATGCTTTCTTTTTTTCACTATCATGGAAATACTGATTGAATGAAAATGAAATAACTACAGGGAGAAGAGTTTCCCATACTCTAGTGCTGAGCGATTCTTTTAAAGGGCGGTTATGGTTTGCTATGGTAGTTTCTGGTCAAATGAAAGTTTGTTTTACAGAATCCATACAGGGCACTTCTGCCCAGAGGAAATGTGTGGACGCTGGATCCTTCCACGGCTCTAAGTTTATCCACTCTTTTCTCACACAGAGAAATAACTTAGCTAAGCAGATGTGGTAAAATACTACAATCAATTTAGCAAATAAATTATCAGTACTTAACTTGTAATTCAACACCTCTAACTTTCTTATAAATGAAGAGTCAATTGACACAAGGTGAATGGTGTGGGACTATGTAGCGATTTCAGTGCACACAGATATTGCATTCATCTTTTGTCTATCAACTTTACAAACTATAGTTTCAAGTTAACATTCCGGTTCAGATTTTCAAATTCAGTTTTCAAATTCAGTTTCTAAATTCAGATTCAAAATGGCTCTCAAAACATCCTGGTACTTTGCCAGCCAGGAAAAGTAGAAGAACAATGATACATCTAACTTCCTGTAAGGGAGTTAGATTTATCATTGTTCTCTTACTTTTCCTGGCTGGCAAAGTACCAGGATGTTTTGAGAGAAGTTTTGAATCTGAATTTAGAAACTGAATTTGAAAATCTGAGTCTGAATGCAAACTTGAAATCATTGTTTGTAAACGTGATAGACAGAAAATGAATGCAATATATACCATATTAAAAGTAAATATATAAATATTGAATTTGAATTCAATTGAAATGCAATTTTAATTCAATTCCTTTTCAAATCATGAAATTCAAGTTCAATTTAGGAATTTAATCATTCAATTTGTGCATTAACAATACAAACAATTTCAATTTGAAATTAAATATCCTACAACAAAGTAAAAATTGTAAAACTATACTGAAATTTCTGTTGGCACTGAAATTGCTCCATATGAGACTGCTGGTTCAGAGGTCAGTGGTTGGGGTGGTGATTACTGCAGGGTCAAGATTGAAAGCGGTAACTGACCCTGCGTCAAAGTGATAGATTAAGTAAAAAATAGTTATCCCACTTGGCACCGACGTCAATTCAAATTTTTTTCCACATTGGTTCAACATCATTTCATTGAAATGACGTGGAAAAAGCGTTGTGTGGCAAGTGGGATCTTTCAACACACAGTTGTTTGGAAGACAACTTCAGAGACATGACCTCCATTTTTTTTTGATAGATGAACCCAAGCACAATATTTTTTCACCCTGAGGGATACTAATAAATTCCTCTGACATGCAATGAATCAATAACCTGGTCAGCAATATTTATTTCTAATACCACACAGAGAGATAAAGATTCCCTCCAAACTGTCTTTTCTCAATGACTGTAAAAGGAAAAGCTTCAATATGTTATGACTCTTGGTCTATAGATAGACAGCGTTTCACTACCATGCCTAAGTGTTATTATCAGAGTCTGATGTGTGTGTGTGTGTGTGTGTGTGTGTGTGTGTGTGTGTGTGTGTGTGTGTGTGTGTGTGTGTGTGTGTGTGTGTGTGTGTGTGTGTGTGTGTGTGTGTGTGTGTGTGTGTGTGTGTGTGTTTATTTATTAGGATCTCTTTAATTAGATGTTGCTCATGCAGCAGCTATTCTTCCTGGGGTCCACACAAAACATAAAACGTACCATAATACAAAACATTTATAGACAAGAACAGCTCAAGGACAGAGCTACATAAAGTTAACATAAGTGAGGCCTATCTACAGAATTCACTGTCCATTATATACAGTACATGCATATATACAGTACATGCATATATACAGAGTCTTCAGAAAGTATTCACATCTCTTGACTTTTTCCAAAATGTGTTGTGCTACAGCCTGAATTTAAAATGTATTAAATGAATATGTTTTGTCACTGGCCTACACACAATACCCCATAATGTCAAAGTGGAATTATCTGTAAGGTCCCTCAGTTGAGCAGTGAATTTCAAACACAGATTCAACCACAAAGACCAGGGAGGTTTTCCAATGCCTCACAAAGAAGGGCAACTATTGGTAGACGGGCAAAAAACAAGCAGACATTGAATATCTGAGCGTGGGAAAGTTATTCATTACACTTTGGATGGTGTATCAATACCCCGCAAAGATACAGACGTCCTTCCTAACTCAGTTGTCGGAGAGGAAGGAAACCACTCAGGGATTTTACTATGAGGCCAATGGTGACTTTAAAACAGTTCCAGAGTTGAATGACTGTGATAGGAGAAAACTGAGGATAAATTAGCAACATTGTAGTTACTCTACAATACTAACCTAAATGACAGAGTGAAAAGAAGGAAGCCTGAACAGAATACAAATACTCCAAAACATGCATTGTGTTTGCAACTAGGCACTAGTTGACTAGTAAAAAATGTACTTTTTGTCCTGTATACAAAGTAGCCTAGTTGTTAAGCGCATTGGGCCAGTTACGGAGAGGTCGCTGGTCCGAATCCCCACGCTGACTAGGTGAAAACAATCTGATGTGCCCTTGAGCAAGGCACTTTACCCCAATTGCTCCTGTACGTTGCTCTGGATAAGAGTGTAGGCTAAATTACTAAAAATGTAATTGATTAAATACCACTCACCATGTTTTCAAGCATAGTGGTGGTTGCACCATGTTATGTGTATGCTTGTAATCATTAAAGACTGGGGGGTAATTTCAGGATAAAACACTGGGAGATAAATTAATCTTTCACCAGCACAATCACCTAAAATGCTTGGCAAAATCTACACTGGAGTTACTTACCAGGAAGACCGTGAATATTACTGGTTGTCTAGCAATGATCAACAAACAATTGAGCTTGAAGAATTTTGAAAAGAATAATGGGCAAATATTTCACATCCTAGGTGTGCAAAAGCTCTTGGAGACTTACCCAGAAAGACTCACAACGTGAATCATTGCCAAAGGTGATTCTAACATGTATTGACTCAGGATTGTGAATACTTATGTAACTTAGTTCATTCATTTTCAATACATTTGCAACATTTTCTAAAAACGTTATTACACATTATGGGGAATTGTATGTGGATGGGTGAGACATCTCTTTAATACATTTTGAATTCAGGCTGTAAGACAACAAAATGTGGATTTACTCAAGGGGTATGAATACTTTCTGAAGGCACCGTACATATCAGCATACAAATTCCCATATAAGCAGTGAGGTCCAAAAATATTTGAACAATGACACATCCCATGCTGCCTTGCCTCTGCACTCCAACACCTCAGACCCAAAATTATACAATGACCATGAGGTTAAAGTGCAGACTGCCAGTGTGTGCGTGCGAGCATGCATGTGTGCGTATGTGTCCGTGTGTGTTTGTGTGTGTGTGTGCATCATACTTAGGTGAGATTTATGAGTGTTGGCTGTGTGTCGCTAACATCCTAATGACTTGGAGCAGTGCGTAGTACCCGTGTGTGTGTGTGTGTGTTTTGTGTACTGTATGTGTGTGTCCTAATGGCTCGTGGCAATGCGTAGTCCCTTTGGCATCTGGGCATCACTTCCCATACACACGCTGACGCTCCCCTAAACTCATGGGCTGTGTCACTGCCAACGTCACAGACAGCAGAGACACTCCGCAGAGCTGTAAACAGATCTCACCCAAGGCCAGGGGGTTGACGTCATCCTCAGTTTCAGCCCTCAGCTGCTTAGTAACGCGCTCACCCCACCCCACCACACCACACATTGTGTAAGGGACCGTCAGGGATACCAACGGTTTGGCTCTTATCTTTAGGGAAGTAGGGGCGCAGGTTACCTTAGAGATTAGTAGACATTCAGTTTATGAGGAGTGAGTGGGCTTCAATGGATTATTTAGAAGAATATAAGCAATATTATTAAAGTTGTACATTAGGTAGAAGTCACACAATTATTATTTACTCAGAAATAGCCTCAATGTCTATGGGGACTGTTAACCTAGCGTTACAGTACAATAACTATAGCTTTACAGTGCAAGAGCCACAGCTTTATGAAAAAATAACCTAGTTTTGCATTATAACAACCTAACTTTACAATATGGTGCATATCCGGATGGAATAGACGGCCAGGCTTTGGTTCCTCCAGGTGAGTTTTGTGTGGCATATAGCATAATCCTTGGATTATAATCTGATAAAGTCAAAGGTTACCAGGTCAGAAGGTAGCCAGCCAGGAGGTAATGTGTATGATCAGGAAAGGTCATTATGTCGTGAGAGATGCCTGCTCGTGCTCACTGACTTTTATTACCTTGGCAGAGAGTCTGTTTGAAATGTGCTTCCCCTCTGACTCGAACATCATTGTATCATCCAGTCGGGCAGGGGTTCCAGCAGTGCGGTTCAACCAAGCCCTGCAGCTGAACATCTCTCACAAATTGCAAGGGTTTAACAAATGAATGAGAATTGGTGTAAATATCTATATCTTCCCTTATTTATCCGCTTGCCATGTTGCACAATGGTCCTGTAGAGTTATTGTCAGTTTGTTTGTATATGTAAGTGTAAAAGCTATTATTGCTGTTGAAATGAGACAAACCTGCACAATGACCTTAGCTCAACGAGCGAACATACGAGTTGAAATGAATGGTAGCATGTTGTTTTTACAGACTTGCTAATCATTTTCAGATTCTGTCCAAAATATCTGTAAGCAGATCCGAACGCCATTTCACAGACATGCCGAATGGTTGACTCTATTTGAGGTTTGCTAGGCTAGTTGTAAGACAATCCACTTGGCAAAAACAATGTTTGAAGCAACAAAGAGCACAACTGGATCCAGGGACAATTGGGCTATTGGTAAAGAGAGTTCAAAGTCCTGGTTTTCGCTGCCCAGATATTTTCTTTGTTACCACTGGCCAAGACTTCCCAAAGAGACATCAGAACCAGATGACAGGCGGCCATGTTGTCACCAGTCCCAGCATGCATCTGTGTGACATCGGATCACTGGTTTTGATGATAGCTGCTACATTGAGGTACGTTGAAAATTGCTCACTGCTTAACCTTACGTAGTGTTTCTCAACCATTTTTGTATCAGAGACTGCTAGCTATGGTCCTTTCTCATTGGAGGATTGTTTACATTAAAACTAGCACTTGAGAACTGACTGTCAGTGTCAGCTAACCATGTCATGGACCGGTTAGAATCCTTTTAGGGACCAGAGGTTGAGAAATATTACTGCACATCCTACCTTTGGCCTTAGAGCATGGATACACAACAAAATCATGAACATTTTTGGGAGAGTTACTCAATGCTGCCAAGACTGACTACACACTCTTTTGGAATGATACCCAACATTTTGAAAAAGTAGAGAAACACAATTCAATCACCCCATTCCACCGTTGTCACCTTGTTCAGTGCAGGTCAGCTGCTGAGTGCAGTGAAAAAGCATACCAGGGTAGTTACAAACCGAACAGGAACTAAATCATCCGCTTGTCTTGACCACATCTTTACTAATGCTGCAGAATACAGCATCCACATTCATCAGATGTAGTGATCATAATGTAATAGCCACATCTAGGAAAAACAAAGTTCCAAAAACTGGACCTAAAACAGCAATCATATAAGCGATCATACAAGGTCTTTTGTAATGATTCCTATGTTGAAGATTTGAAAATTATTTGTTTGGCTGATGTGTGTAATGAGGAACATCCTGATGCAGCACTTGAAGCACTTATGAAATAGCTTCTTCCGGCTACTGACAGGCATGCGCCCATAAAGAAACACGGTTTAAACTGCCAAATCCTCATGGATAGATGATTAATTGAAAAAAGTTTTTCATGACTGAGAGGGATGAGGCAAAGGGAATGGCAAATAATTCTGGCAACGCAGCAGAGTGGCAAACATGAGAAATCACGTAACTAATGGACGGATCGACATTTGCAGAATGGTTACCTCGAGGATAATGGGGGAGGATCATGCTTTTTCAATTTCAGTCAAGAGGAAGCTTTAGTATTTAAAACATTTTTTAAAAACTACAGTCCAGGGGAGGGTCATGTCATTTGTAATTGATGAAATGTCTATATTTCTCTGTGTTTTAGAATTAGTTGCTTACTTGGCTATATATCAATGTATGCCCGATGCCGACCCTCATCTCTGATTCTCGTTGGGCGCGCAATATCAAGTGCGACTATAGGCTATTTAGTGTGGTCTCAATCAAATGGTCCATAACCTATAGGCTAAGAAGTGCATTCTTGGAGAAGCACAGAGCAAAGTTATATTTCTCTAAGATAGCTGCTGGGATGGTGTAAATGCATCTAGGCTGCATTACACACTGCAATGGATAATCCAACCCTGAGCCCCAGCCTGCTCTGCTCTTACTGATCAACAAACATGTTTTGTGTGCTACCTAACCAAGGGCTATGCAGTGTAGGCCTATGATGGCTGTTCAGGAGGAGAGTCAAATCAAATCAAATCAAATCAAATTTATTTATATAGCCCTTCGTACATCAGCTGATATCTCAAAGTGCTGTACAGAAACCCAGCCTAAAACCCCAAACAGCAAACAATGCAGGTGTAAAAGCACGGTGGCTAGGAAAAACTCCCTAGAAAGGCCAAAACCTAGGAAGAAACCTAGAGAGGAACCGGGCTATGTGGGGTGGCCAGTCCTCTTCTGGCTGTGCCGGGTAGAGATTATAACAGAACATGACCAAGATGTTCAAATGTTCATAAATGACCAGCATGGTCGAATAATAATAAGGCAGAACAGTTGAAACTGGAGCAGCAGCACAGTCAGGTGGACTGGGGACAGCAAGGAGCCTTCATGTCAGGTAGTCCTGGGGCACGGTCCTAGGGCTCAGGTCAGTTGAAACTGGAGCAGGAGCATGGCCAGGTGGACTGGGGACAGCAAGGAGTCCTCATGTCAGGTAGTCCTGGGACATGGTCCTAGGGCTCAGGTCCTCCGAGAGAGAGAAAGAAAGAGAGAAGGAGAGAATTAGAGAACGCACACTTAGATTCACACAGGACACCGAATAGGACAGGAGAAGTACTCCAGATATAACAAACTGACCCTAGCCCCCCGACACAAACTACTGCAGCATAAATACTGGAGGCTGAGACAGGAGGGGTCAGGAGACACTGTGGCCCCATCCGAGGACACCCCGGACAGGGCCAAACAGGAAGGATATAACCCCACCCACTTTGCCAAAGCACATCCCCCACACCACTAGAGGGATATCTTCAACCACCAACTTACCATCCTGAGACAAGGCCGAGTATAGCCCACAAAGATCTCCGCCACGGTACAACCCAAGGGGGGCAACCCAGACAGGCCGACCACAACATTGAATCAACCCACCCAGGTGACGCACCCCCCAGGGACGGCACGAGAGAGCCCCAGCAAGCCAGTGACTCAGCCCCGTAACAGAGTTAGAGGCAGAGAATCCCAGTGGAAAGAGGGGAACCGGCCAGGCAGAGACAGCAAGGGCGGTTCGTTGCTCCAGAGCCTTTCCGTTCACCTTCCCACTCCTGGGCCAGACTACACTCAATCATATGACCCACTGAAGAGATGAGTCTTCAGTAAAGACTTAAAGGTTGAGACCGAGTTTGCGTCTCTGACATGGGTAGGCAGACCGTTCCATAAAAATGGAGCTCTATAGGAGAAAGCCCTGCCTCCAGCTGTTTGCTTAGAAATTCTAGGGACAATTAGAAGGCCTGCGTCTTGTGACCGTAGCGTACGTGTAGGTATGTACGGCAGGACCAAATCAGAGAGGTAGGTAGGAGCAAGCCCATGTAATGCTTTGTAGGTTAGCAGTAAAACCTTGAAATCAGCCCTTGCTTTGACAGGAAGCCAGTGTAGAGAGGCTAGCACTGGAGTAATATGATCAAATTTTTTGGTTCTAGTCAGGATTCTAGCAGCCGTATTTAGCACTAACTGAAGTTTATTTAGTGCTTTATCCGGGTAGCCGGAAAATAGAGCATTGCAGTAGTCTAACCTAGAAGTGACAAAAGCATGGATTAATTTTTCTGCATCATTTTTGGACAGAAAGTTTCTGATTTTTGCAATGTTACGTAGATGGAAAAAGCTGTCCTCGAAATGGTCTTGATATGTTCTTCAAAAGAGAGATCAGGGTCCAGAGTAACGCCGAGGTCCTTCACAGTTTTATTTGAGACGACTGTACAACCATTAAGATTAATTGTCAGATTCAACAGAAGATCTCTTTGTTTCTTGGGACCTAGAACAAGCATCTCTGTTTTGTCCGAGTTTAATAGTAGAAAGTTTGCAGCCATCCACTTCCTTATGTCTGAAACACATGCTTCTAGCGAGGGCAATTTTGGGGCTTCACCATGTTTCATTGAAATGTACAGCTGTGTACAAAGGCTTCTTCTTCAAAGGCTTCTTCTGAATTTCTTGTTGTTGATTAGGCCTACATTTATCAGTAGCCACAGCAAAATCAATCAGAAATGGACAGCTGAAGGTTCTGAAAGGAGACAAATTCTAGTAGTTATAATTCATCTAAACAGTCTTCCTTTTAATTAGGCCTTACTAACAACAAGAGGGCTTTGTGTTGGAGCCTATTTCTTCCTATTTAAGAAATTGGAGGTAGGCCTACCTGTTTGACAGACAAAAGTAGGCTATAGGCTGCTATATCCACAGATTTGTCAGTCAATTCCTCCACCCACCATGCACTCCAGCCATCCTCTGTGTCAGTGAAGGGCTGTTAAGTTAAACCGAGACTCATAATTAGAGGGTATGCCATAGGTCTCCCTTCTATTAAAGGAAATGGCAAGAAGCAGTTAGTTTAAGATTTTGTAGAAAGTAAAACAGATCCGTTTAATATAAAAGGCTTTATGCTAGAAACAAGCTGTAAAATATCCGGGAAAGATGTGACATATGGGGGGATATCATTGTTTTGTTAGACATTCAGAGCCTGAGCAACAACCTGCTAGAGCCGAGGAGACAAAAAATTTACTTTGCTTGGGAAGTAATCTAATTCTGTATTTGATTAGGCAAGTCAGTTAAGAAGAAATTCTTATTATAATGATGGCCTATCCCTCCGACCAAACCCTCCGCTAATGACTCTGGGCCAATGATACGCTAACCTATGGGACTTCCAATCAGGGCCAGTTGTGACACAGTCGGGGAATGAACCAGGATCTGTAGTGATACCTCTTGCACTGCAATACAGTGCCTTAGACCGCTGCGCCACTCAGGCCTATTCACTTTCTGTAAAATAGAAGATGTTTAAACCCAGACCGCTCATAGGGGAACACTTGTGACCTCTCATTGAGTTAAGCCACGGAAGAAGAGTAGCCAGCAATTAACGTTTTCTGCGCTAGCAGGCCTACTCTGTCAGGCCTAACTTTTCACATCTAAATTGCCGTGTTCAGATTCCTAATGATGTCTCCGATGTAATTATTTGCAAACAGGGAAAGTTTTGTTTGCAAACAAGAGACACTCATTTGTCATCGGAGAAATAGGCCTATGAGTTCATCTTATCATATGTCTCTGTCCATTCTTAGCCTGTAATTTTGTTAAATTGTGTGTTATTAAAAAAGATTCTGCAAACATGTCAAATGATGTACATTTTTTATTAAAGGCTATTTTTTCTCTGACCTGCAAATAGGATGATAGATTCATGCAATGCTTTTACTATAAAGTTAATCTATCCACCCCTACTCTTGTGGTCTGCGAAACCACAACCTTCCGGCCCTCAGCCCTGTGTGCTATTAAAATCCCTG
This sequence comes from Oncorhynchus keta, assembly GCF_023373465.1. Classification (NCBI taxonomy): domain Eukaryota; kingdom Metazoa; phylum Chordata; class Actinopteri; order Salmoniformes; family Salmonidae; genus Oncorhynchus; species Oncorhynchus keta. Next base: position 53,448,062 of record NC_068454.1, read on the forward strand.
CGTTGCCATGTAATGCTTACAGGACGATGGATGTTTCTAGAACCGCATCTCGAAGACTCTGGCCATTCCAAGAAGTGTGGGTAAATTGCTGAGGTAGGATAGTGGAATACTACATTGCAACTCCTATTTGCCACATCTAAGCCTAGAAGACGGAGTATGCCCTCAGACTTGGAGGCAGGCAGAGGTCATTCCACTGCCTAAAAATGTCAACGCAACCATTAATAGATCACAGCAGACCAATCAGCCTGTTACCGGTGCCAAGCAAACTTTTGGGAAAAGTCGCGTTCGACCAAATACAATGTTACTTTGCAGAAAACAAATGAACAGACTTTCAGAATGCTTATAAGGGAAGGGCACTCAACATGCTCGGGCACTGACACAAATGACGGATGACTGGCTGGAAGAAATTGGTAATAAGAAGATGGTGGGAGCTGTTTTGTTAGGCTTCAGTGCAGCCTTTGAGATCATGTATCATATCAAATTGCTGAAAAGACGTACCTGTTATAGATGAACATCTTTCGCCTTATCATGGATGTACAGCTACCTATCCAATAGAACACAGAGGGTTTTCGTTAATGAAGCCTCTAATGCAAATTTGGTTGAGTGTGTTGGGGCAGCCGGCTGGGACCATTATTGTTTTTTACTAATGACCTTCCACTGACCTTGAATAAAGCCTGTGTCCATGTACGCTGATGACTCAACAGTAAAGACGTTGGCTGCCACAGTAAAATAAATAACTGACACCCTTAACATAGAGCTTAAGTCAGTTTTAGAAGGAGTAACTAGCAATAGGCTGGTGCTAAATAAAAAAATAAAAATGTAAGTACATTTTTTTGGGGATAATTCACTCGCTCAACCCTATACCTGCACGGCCAGGCACGACTTCAACACCCTCATTAAGTTTGCCGATGGCACAACAGTGGTAGGCCTGATCACGACAATGACGAGACAGCCTATAGGGAGGAGATGAATGTGGACTACAGGAAAAGGAGGGCCGCACCCATTCTCATCGACGGGGCTGTAGTGGAGCAGGTTGAGAGCTTCAAGCTCCTTGGTGTCCACATCACCAACAAACTAACATGGTCCAAGCACACCAAGACAGTCATGAAGAGGGCATGACAAAATCTATTCCCCATCAGGAGAATGAAAAGACTTGGCATGGGTCCTCAGATCCTCAAAAGGTTCTACAGCTGCACCATCGAGAGCATCCTGACTGGTTGCGTCACTGGCTGGTATGGCAACTGCTCGGCCACCGACCTGCCATTCAGGACCTCGACACCAGGCAAGTGTCAGAGGAAGGCCCAAAAAATGATCAAAGACTCCAGTCACCCTATTCATAGACTGTTCTCTCTGCTACCGCATGGCAAGCGGTACCGGTCCAAGAGGCTTCTAAACAGCTTCTGTTCTGCTTCCCTCAAGCCATAAGACTCCTGAACATCTAATCAAATGGCTGCCCAGACTATTTGCATTGCCCCCCACCCCCCTTTTACACTGCTGCTACTACTCTGTTATTATCTATGCATAGTTACTTTAATAACCCTACCTACATGTACATATTACCTCAATTACCTCGACTAACCAGTGCCCCCGCACATTCACTCTGTAACGGTACCCCCTGTTTATAGCCTCGATATTGTTATTTTACAGCTGCTCTTTAATTTTTTGTAACTTTTATTTCTTATTCTTTTTTTTAGGTATTAAAAAAAACTGCATTGTTGGTTAGGGCTTGTAAGTAGTATTTCACCTTAAGGTCTACACCTCTTGTATTCGGCGTATGTGACAAACAAAATTGGATTTGATCTGGACCTGTTATTGAATAATGTGGCTATTGAGCGAGTTGAAGAGACTAAACTGCTGGGTGTCACCCTAGATAGCAAGCAATCATGGTCAAAACATATAGACTCAATGGTTACTAAAATGGGAAGAGGTCTGTCCATGATTGTATTATATTTATTATGGATCCCCATTAGATGCTGCAAGATATATCTCAGTCAACCAGACAGGTCCTACAGGCCCTTTTGTTTTGTTGGACCTGGACTACTGTCCAGTTGTGTGGTCAGTTTCTGCAAAGAAGGGCATAGGCCAATTCCAGTTGGTCCACAACAGAGCAGCAGGTATTGTACACAGAGGGTGAGTGTCAATGACATGCATGTCAATCTCTCCTGGCTCAAAGTTGAGGAGAGATTGACTGCATCACTGTGGGTCTTTGTTCGAGGTGTTGACATGTTAAAGGTATCAAACGGTCTGCTCAAGCAGTTGGCAGACAGTTCAGACACTCATCGGTATCACACAAGACATGCAACCAGAAATCTTTTCACAGGTCCAGAGCAGAGGCTGGGAAACACATTGTTAAATAGAGAATCTTGACTAGAACCAAAAAAATGTGATCATATTACTCCCGTGCTTGCCTCTCTGCACTGGCTTCCTGTTGAAGGCTCATGCTGATTTCAAGGTTGCACTGCTAACCTACAAATTACATGGGTTTGCTCCTACCTATCTTTCCAATTTGGTCCTGCCTTACATACCTACACGTAGACGAGGCCTCCTAATTGTCCCTAGAATTTCTAAGCAAACAGCTGGAGGCAGGGCTTTCTCCTATAGAGCTCAAATTTTATGTAATGGTCTGCCAATCCATGTGAGAGATGCAGAGTCAGTCTCAACCTTTAAGTCTTTATTGAAGACTAATTTCTTCAGTAGGTCCTATGATTGAGTGTAGTCTGGCCCAGGGGTATGAAGGTGACCGGAAAGGCACTGGAGCGACGAACCACCCTTGCTGTCTCTGCCTGGCTGGTTCCCCTCTCTCCACTGGGATTCTCTGCCTCTAACCCTATTACAGGGGCTGAATCACTGGCTTACTGGTTCTTTTCTATGCCGTTCCTAGGAGGGGTGCGTCACTTGAGTGGGTTGAGTCACTGATGTGATCTTCCTGTCCGGGTTGGTGCCCCCCCGGGTTTGTTCTGCGGGGGAGATCTTTGTGGGCTACACTCGGCCTTGTCTCAGGGTAGTAAGTTGGTGGTTGAAGATATCTCTCTAGTGGTGTGTGGGCTTTGCTTTGGCAAGGGGGGTGGGGTTATATCCTGCCTGGTTGGCCCTGCCCGTGTATATTGTTGGACGGGTCCACAGTGTCTCCTAACCCCTCCTGTTTCAGCCTCCAGTATTTATGCTGCAATAGTTTGTGTCGGGGGGCTAGGGTCAGTCTGTTATATCTTATCCGGTGTTCTGTGTGAATGTAAGTAGGCTCCCTCTAATTCTCTTTCTCTCTTCTCTCGGAGGACCTAAGCCCTGGGACCATGCCTCAGGAAGACCTGGTCTGATGACTCCTTGGTTTCCCGTCCACCTGGTCATGCTGCTGCTCCAGTTTCAACTGTTCTGCCTGCGGCTATGGAACCCTGACCTGTTGCACTCTCTACAACCACTGTGATTATTATTACTTGACCCTGCTTGTCATCTATGTAAACGTTTGAACATATTGGCCGTTATAATCTCCACCTGGCACAGCCAGAAGAGGACTGGCCAAGCCTCAGAGCCAGGTTCCTCTCGGTTTCTTCCTAGGTTCCTGTCTTTCTAGGGACTTTTTCCTAGCCACCCTGCTTCTACACCTGCATTGCTTGCTGTTTGGGGTTTTAGGCTGGGTTTCTGTACAGCATTTTGTGACATCAGCTGATGGAAAAAGGGCCTTTATAAATACATTTGATTGAATAGAGCCATGACTAAATGGAACTTTTTGCTACCCCAGGAAACTCAAGCTAGCAATAAAAACAGATAAAAGAACACATTACGGCACGATGGGGACTATGAAGACGCACACACAGACATTTTTATGCATTTTGTATTGAAGTTGGCATTGTTTTAAGTATTGTATTATGTATGTGATACGTGGTTCGGATAAGGCTGCGATATGTGGTTGTCTCGCCTGGCTATCTTAAGATGAGTGCTCTAGCTGTGGGTCGCTCTAGATGAGAGCGTCTGCTGAATGGCTGAATTGTAATGTAAATTTAGTGCTACATATATTTATGTATTTTATTTGTTGTGTTGTTTCCTGTTTGGACCACATGAAGATAAACCATTATGACCACTCTGGAAAGGGGAGACTCCCAAAAATACTTACATATGTTGCTCTATGCTTGTCACACCTACTCCTGCTTCCTCCCTCTGGTGCTCAACGTCGCCAGTCTACTAACCACCGGTCCTGGCAACCCACGTTGCGCACACCTGGCGACCATCATTGCGCACATCTGCTCCCCATCGTTAAGCACACCTGGACTTCATCACCACCCTAATTACTCTCCCTTTGTATAGCTCTCACCACCCTCAGTCATCCGGCAGTATTGGTTCTGTTTTCATGTCCAGACTCTTGTTTTGTAACGCGTCATGTTCATTATTATTGACCTCACCATCTGCACCTGCTTCCTGCACCTGCTTCCTGACTCCCTGCGTCTTCGTAACAGAATACTGTCTCCGAAATGATGGAAGCAGCAGATGATTACACCATCTTCCAGACAGTCGAGGAACAGGGTCATCTACTCCACCAACACCACGACCAGCTGGCTCTACTGGGTACGACCATGAAGGAGGTCCTCCGCATTCTCCACCTCCTCGACACCACCAGCGAGGTTCTCCATACCTCTGATGGACGGCCTCGTACCACGGGTCGTCACAGTGATCCAGCCAACCAAGCCATCATCCCAGGTCAGTGATGCCTGACTGTCCCTTCTAGAGAAGTATGATGGCACTCTATCAAACTGCGGCTGTGGCTTCCTACTCCAGTGCTCCCTATATTTTGCCTATCAAACGGGAGCCCCCACCACCGAGAGGTCCAAGGTTGCCATGGTAATTTCCCAGCCGTCTGGGAGAGAGGAGAAGAGGAGCTGGATGCCTATGAGTGCTTCAGGGTGGTCTTCGACCATCCTCCAGAGGGCAGATAGGGAGGTGAGCAACTTTTCCAACGACCGTGTTTAACGACCGTGGTCCCCAATTCACATCGCAGGTCTGGAAAGCCTTTGAGAAGCTGGGGACCACGGTCAGCCTCACATCCGGCCTAACGGGCATGTGGAGAGGACCAACCAGGAGATGGGGAGGTTCCTAAGGAGTCACTGCCAGGACCGGCAGGGGGAGTGGGTCCGGTTCCTTCCCTGACTGGAATACACCCAGAATTCACTTCGTTACTTCTCCACCAGGCTGACTCCCTTCCAGTGCATCCTGGGATACCAGCCAGCCCTGGCTCCGTGAACTCTGAGCCAGACCGAAGCCCCTGCAGTTGATGAGTGCTTCCAGCGAGCAGAGGTGGTGTGGAACACTGCCCACGCGAGGCTCCAGCATTGCAGTCCGCCTTCAGAAGAATCGGGCGTGCTGCCACCTTTTTCCTCTACATTTTTAGCTGGGATTTTCCCCTTTTCATATTACGTTTGATTCTTACACTGTTGTCACAGTGACCAGGTCAGCTGCTAAGTGCAGTGAAACAGCTAAAGTCCCCGTCTAGTTGATGGTACTGAGATGGCAGCTAGCCTACTGTAGTAACAAGGCGCAAACAGTTCTTTAAAGTGTTTGTACCAAATGAAACAGAATGTAAACAAACCCCAGTCGTCCTACTATTCCAGTGTCCCCAAACAAAACACGAGGAGAGATCAAGCTGAGGTTGCATACCCTCCAGATGTGGGATATGACGTGTGAGAGCAGAGGAACACCAATTGGCCTACTTGCAAGTTAAAGGTTTAGAATTACAGAATGATTGTCAGGTTAATAAAAAGGATTCAAATTGCACAGAACATCTGTCTGAGTCTACAGGATAGCTGACATTTCTCAGTAACATTCTCTCTATTAATGTATGGATGCATGTCTTGTGCTGTATCTCATAGTGCAGGGGTATTGAAATCTGTCCCTCGAGACTTGCAACACTTTTGGCTTTCATTCTTCCCCTCAAATGTTATAGGTCACATGTTTAGCAGATGTTATTGTGGGTGTGGTGACTGACTTAGACATACCCATAATGTGTGCCTTCGGAAAGTATTCAGACCCCTTCGCTTTTATTTTGTTACGTTACAGCCTTATTCAAAATGTATTCAATTGTTATTTTTCTCATCAATCTACACACAATACCCCATTTTTTTTAGAACTTGCTCATTTATAAAAAAGGGAAATATTACATAAGTATTAAGACTCAGTACTTTGAAGCACCCTTGGCAGCGATTACAGCTGTGAGTCTTCTTGGGTGTGATGCTACAAGCTCAGCACATCTGTATTTGGGTAGTTTCTTCCATTTTTCTCTGCAGATCCTCTCAGGATCTGTCAGGTTGGATAGGGAGTGTTGCTGCACAGCTATTTTCTGTTTGCTCCAGAGATGTTAGATCGGGTTCAAGTCCGAGCTCTGGCTAGGTCACTCAAGGACATTCAGAGACTTGTCCCGAAGCCACTCTGGTGTTGTCCTGGCTGTGTGCTTAGAGTCGTTGTCCTGTTGGAAGGTGAACCTTTGCTCCGTTCATCTTTGCCTCGATCCTGATTAGTCTCCCAGTCCCCGCTCCCAGTCCCCGCTAAACAACCCCACAGCATGATGCCGCCGCCACTATGCTTCACCATAGGGATGGTGCCAGGTTTCCTCCAGATGTGACACTTGGCATTCAGGCCAAAGAATTCAATCTTGGTTTCATCAGACCAGATAATCTTGTTTCTCATGGTCTGAGAGTCCTTTAGATGCATTTAGGCAAACTCCAAGAGGGCTGTCATGTGCATTTTACTGAGGAGTGGCTTCCGTCTGGCCACTCTACCATAGAGGCCTGATTGGTGGAGTGTTGCAGAGATTGTTGTCCTTCTGGAATGTTCTCACATCTCCACAGAGAAGCTCTGTCAGAGTGACCATCGGGTTCTTGGTCACCTCCCTGACCAAGACCCCCAATTGTTCATTTTGGTCTGGCGGTCAGCTCTAGGAAAAGTCTTGGTGGTTCCAAACTTCTTCCAATTTTAAGAATGATGGAGGCCACTGTGTTCTTGGGGACCTTCAATGCTGCAGAATGTTTTTGGTACCCTTCCCCAGATCTGTGCCTCGACATAATCCTGTCTCTGAGCTCTACGGACAATTCCTTCAACCTCATGGCTCGGTTTTTGCTCTGACATGCAACTTCAACCGTGGGACCTTAGACAAGCTGTGTGTGCCTTTCCAAATCATGTACAACCAATTTAATTTACCACAGGTGGCCTCCAAGTTGTAGAAACAGGATGCACCTGGGCTCAATTTTAGATAATACATTTCTAAAAACCTGTGATCACTTTGTCATTATGGGGTATTGTGTTGATTTTAGAGTAAGGCTGTAACATAACAATGTGGAAAAGGCAAGGGGTCTGAATATTTTTCGAAGGCACTGTATTACAGATAGACACAGGTGGTCCATAGAAAGTGTCAAATATAGGCAATATATTTCAATTCAGTATGGATTACAGGTGCCGGCAATGAGTGTTGATTGTCGATCACATTGTCTTCTCAGATGTGTTTATATTCTGATTGACCCTAGAAGTGTTCCTTAACCAGGGTTTGTCTTACCAGGCAGGCATTGTCCACGTAAGTACGACTGACCCCGAGTGGTCCTTCACCAGGGGTGGTTTTGACATGGCCTCTCCTTTCCAATTGGATCCTGAGTGTGGTCAGTGAAAGTGTCACACTGACTCCTGTCTGGATCCTCCGTGTAATACACTCTGTCTGATTAAGGAATGATTACAGGATGTACCTAGCATCATGTCACCTTGTCCCAGCCTCGAACAGCCACAGGTGGGGGGGAAAAAAAGAAAAAAGAAGGTAAAACGGAAAATTGTTTGAGAAACAGGACGTTCAGTCTGTCACAAACTCACGGTCATTTCGTGGTGCTTAATGCAGCCTCGTGTTCAGGGTTGACAAATCTCCCAAACCTTGAGAGGGTTACTGTAACATCCCCTCAGCTGTTGTTGTTCATGGCAAACCATGAAAAAAATATATTCATGGTTATATAATATATTTAAATGCATAAGGTAATACCGTTCCATTAACATGACTCAATTTCTGATTCGTCTGACAGAGGCATCCTGGGTACCCGTGGAGAGAAGTGATAGAGTCGTTTTTTTTCAGCTTTGTCCAAATGTATGTCCTAACATATGCAAGATGAATCCTGACCATCAATTATCATCATTTGCCAAGTAGATGTCAGTAGATATCAGATACCAAGTAGATGTCATCTGACTGTCTTTGGTTCTGCCATGTGATGCATTATTATAGATCTCTCAGCCTCAGTGTGTAGAGGACTCTCCCCATTTACATCAACAGACATGTTCTGCAGGCCAAAATGTGACTGTGGCTAACTCAAAGCACACGTAGTTTGTGCTCAGCATGTGATAGTTGCCTTTGAAGAGCAGCTGTGGACAAAGTGTTAGTGAGGAGAGTGGGGCCCTGGCTATGAGGTCTGTTTTTGAAAGACCATACCTACTGTACAGTACATAAAACATCTAATTGCCGTGTTGAATATTTGTTTTGACGACATAAAGTACCGGTTGTGTTGAAATACCCACCTCACTTTCACATACAAATCATATACCCACCCCTCTCTCAGACCTAATCTGTCTTTGCATAGAAACTACAGCAAGAGCGCAGTCAGTCTCTGTACAAAGCAGTATGTATACAGTAAGTAGGCTACAGTACAGTAAGTAGGCTCCGTGTGGTCCTGCACATCAAACAGCCCCTGTTTTGGCCTGACATACTCACTGTGTGGTGGAGAAAGGATAGCAGGACGCAGGCAGAGAGGTTCTGGCTGTACCACTGGGAGAGTTTGACAGTAAACTAAGGTATGGGAGGGTAATACATGCTTTTACAGACAGTAAAAATCTTTTGTGGTTCCCCATCTGAAGCGGGCCGAGAGACGCTCCAACATAATTACACAGCCAGTGAAAACTGAAGAGGATGTTCCCTACAAGAGGGGAGGTGGAAGGTCAGAGCAGAGTGAAAACCAGACTGGGAGAATGTGAATTTGTGGGCATGTGTGTGTCCCAGTGTGCACACCACGTCCTTTCAATGTGGATACGTGGTTGAGCTGTTGATCAATGACATTTCAACCGTTTTATTCACCCACTCAAAAAGACAAAGTTCAAATGGGAATACAATGTCTGGTATTTTGTGTACAACAACTTAATGTGTAATCCCTGTGCTTCATCTAATAGCACAGCCAAATGACCTGGATTGCAAATGAGATGACATTAAATGTACATAATGCAAGTGGTCAATGGTGTTCGAGATTCTGCACAGATTGTTATAGACATTGTAAAGAGGATTACATAAGAATACATTTATAGTTACAGTAACCTCGATGTGGCCATGGACGTGTTACTCAATTTAAAGATATATTTTGGCAATAAGGACCTTTATCTACTTCCCCCAGAATCAGACTAACTCAGGAATACCATTTTTAACTGCATTCTACCAGATTGTGACTGTTCCTAGGCCGTCATTGAAAATAAGGATTTGTTCTTAACTGACTTGCCTAGTAAAATAAAGGTAAAAAAAATTTTTTAATTAAAAGATACCCACAGACTTCCAGTCACTGCGCTAACGCTAATTAGCATTGGCTCGCGGAACTACCTCTAACTTCCTTCATACTGGACACCGAAACATAAAAATAGTATCCACGAGTTCATCTGAAAATCCTTAAGTATCCCTTTAAGTTTGAATAAATACTATTACATTAGCTAATAAGTGTATTACAAAGGCAACATTGAATTATGTTTGGTTGACAACGCAACCAAATAATAACATTCAGTGCCCCATGGTGGCGGTGGGGTTATGGTATGGGCAGGCATATGCTTTGGTAGTTTGATCTGAGCCACTGGCTTAATCCTATTCTTTAACTTTAACTTTTGGTTTAGTTGGAGACGTGAATCCAACATATGAACTGAACTAAAATATAAACGCAACATGCAAAGTGTTGGTCCCATGTTTCATGAGCTGAAATAAAAGATACCAGAAATGTTCCATTCACACAAACAAAAAGCTTTACTTATAATAATAATAATAATAATTTGGTGCAAAAAATATCAAGAAGCTGATTAAACAGCATGGTCATTACACAGGTGCACCTTGTGCTGGGGACAATAAAATGCCACTCTAAAATGTGCAGTTTTGTCACACAAAACAGGGAGCGTGCAATTGGCATACTGACATACATACTGGTCAAATGCTCACCTTCAATGGCCACTGGCACGCTGGAGAAGTGTGCTCTTCACAGATGAATCCCGGTTTCAACTGTACCGGGCAGATGGCAGACGCCGTGTATGGCGTCGTGTGGGTGAGCAGTTTGCTGATTTCAACATTGTGAATGGAGTGCCCTATGGTGGGGTTATGGCATGGGCAGGCATAAGCTACGGACAACGAACACAATTTGCATTTTATCGATGGCAATTTGAATGCACAGAGATACCGTGACTAGATCCTGAGGCCCATTGTCGTGCCATTCATCCACTGCCATCACCTCATGTTTCAGCGTGATAATGCACAGCAACATGTTGCAAGAATCTGTACACAATTCCTGGAAGCTGAACATTTCCCAGTTCTTCCATGGCCTGCATACCCACCAGACACGTCACCCATTCAGCGTGTTTAGGATGCTCTGAATCGATGTGTACGATAGCGTGTTCCAGCTTTGTTAATTGCTGCCTTCTCTTCTTAATATGAATAAAAAATAATGTTGTTTATCAGAAAGATCCCATCAAAGCTGTGTTTCTGTTCGGGGCGATCTTCAGCCAGACGTTTATATTAGCCACATTCCGTGATGAGCTCCTCCATGCTAGCACTTTGGTGACAATGAAATAATATACAATGACAATGAAATAATATAATATATCATCTGATATAATTACTGTACATACTCTATTATCCTGAAACAGTATTTCAAAGAGGGAGTTTGAGTAAATTACTGCAGCAATGTGTTTTAAAGCTTCAATTACATGGCAAAAGAAAACATGAGTCTCACTGTTTCACTACAGGACAGAAGGACACCTCGCTTTAAATGGTTCAAAGAGATAATCCAGAAGTGTAAAACTCCAAATTCTGTCCTTCATTACACATAGAAATACATCAATAATGTCTTCAAACAACAACCTAAACAGCACATATTTTACAGGGAAAGCACAAAGTCATACATAAAATGTACACCCGTCTTTATGTACTGATAGCCAGCACTCTCAGATAAAGTTGAACTTAAATGTATTTATCACCCAGCAGTCATATTTTAATATGGGAGATGCTGTTCTGATTTGAAGTGGTTATACTGTACGTGAATCCTCGAGGGAACCAGAGAAGCATGGTCTTTCCCCTTGATCAAATCTATACCACCTTGTTGTGCCACTTGAAAATGTGTTGTTTCACGGTTGGTTATGAGGATTGCGTGGTGAATTAGGACATGGGAAACAACATCCCTTTTTTAACCACAGAGCACTGATCCACTACCAGCTGGGGAAGGCGTGTGTGAATGTGGTGCAGTATGGGCATTATCATGGTCCTCCATATACTCCCATAGCTGACTGACTCATTGACTTTTGTGTCTTACATCACAGACAGCACAGGGAGCTAATTACGGTTGGAAGTTATTGGCTAATTCCAAATGGCACCCTATTCCCGATATAGTGCACGATTTTTGACCGGAGCCCTATGGGCCCATGTCAAAAGTAGTACACTATATAGGGACTAGGGTGCTATTTGGGATGTGCCCGTGTTCTGGAGTTCAGAGTTTCAACTCAAGAAGTCTTCACAAAGCAATAAAAGCAGTTCTGGTTCCCTAGGTTGAGTTACAGCAGGCAGGTAGAAAGGGGAGGAGAGGAAGAGTAGTGAGGAGGGGGAGAAGAGATGTGGAAGCTAATGTTGCGTTTTTATTAGATGAGCAGAGGAAATGGTAATCAATGGAGGAGTGCTTGACACGCTGACAGCCAGGAAAAGTAATTGTGCTTATCCACAGCACAGATTCTCCCTCTCGTTTGCATGCAACCATCCGCAACACGCACACACATACGCGCACACACACAGCTCAGGCTGTAGAGGACTCCTGTGGCTCACTCATCACAGACCACATCACACAGGCAGGCCCTGCAGCCACAGCCTAACATACACTCAGCACCTTCACAGAGTGTACAGAGAACCTCAGCAACTCCCTACACAGGGCAAACACACACACACACACACACACACACACACACACACACACACACACACACACACACACACACACACACACACACACACACACACACACACACACACACACACACACACACACACACACACACACACACACACACACACACACACACACACACACACACACACACACACACACACACAAACTCCACCTGCTGTTTTTCTTGTTTACAGTGGATTTTTATTTAAAGCATGTAGATTATACGGATGTTACAGTGGATTTTATTTAAAGCATGTAGACTACATGGATGTTATGATTGTGGAAGATAGGGGCACTTTACACAGAATAAAATTGCTACTGAAACAGACTGTTTACACTCGTGTATCTCCCACTCTATTGAACCCCTCCTTTATTTTACGCTTACTTGCCCTCCTGGTGAGTCAATAGAGAAATGGGAACCCTCATGTGCATTTATAATATATAATAATAATAATATATGCCATTTAGCAGACGCTTTTATCCAAAGCGACTTACAGTCATGTGTGCATACATTCTACGTATGGGTGGTCCCGGGAATCGAACCCACTACCCTGGCGTTACAAGCGCCATGCTCTACCAACTGAGCTACAGAAGGACCACAAGTGAGATATAAATCTGTCCATATTATGGCAAGAACAGCTCAAATAAGCAAAGAGAAATGACAGTCCATCATTACTTTCAGACATGAAGGTCAGTCATAATTTCAAGAACTTTGAAAATGTATTCAAATGCAGTCGTAAAAACCATCAAGCGCTATGATGAAACTGGCTCTCATGAGGGCCGCCACAGGAAAGGAAGACCCAGAGTTACCACTTCTGCAGAGGATACCATCAAGCGCTATGATGAAACTGGCTCTCATGAAGACCGCCACAGGAAAGGAAGACCCAGAGTTACCTCTGCTGCAGAGGATACGTTCATTATAGTTACCAGCCTCAGAAATTGCAGCCCAGGGGAGACTGCGTGAATCAGGCTTTCATGGTGAAATTTCTGCAAAGAAACCACTACTAAAGGACACCAATAAGAAGAAGAGACTTGCTTGGGCCAAGAAACACGAGCAATGGACATTAAACTGGTGAAAATCTGTCCTTTGGTCTGATGAGCCCAAATTATTTTAGATTTTTGGTTCCAACTGCAGTGTCTTTGTGAGATACAGAGCAGGTGAATGGATGAACTCTGCAAACGTGGTTTAAACCATGAAGCATGGAGGAGGAAGTGTGATGGTATGGGGATGTTTTGCTGGTGACACGGTCTGTGATTTATTAAGAATGGAAGGCACACTTAAACAACATGGCTACCACAGCATTCTGCAGCTATAGGCCATCCCATCTGGTTTGCGCTTAGTGTGGACTATAATTTTCAACAGGACAATGACCCAACACACCTCAAGGCTGTGTAAGGGATTTTTGACCAAGAAGGAGAGTGCTGCATCAGATGACCTGGCCTCCGCAATCACCGGAACCCCAACCCAATTGAGATGTTTTGGGATGAGTTGGTCCGCAGAGTGGAGGAAAAGCAGACAAGTGCTCAGCAATCTCCTTCAAGACTGCTGGAAAAGCATTTCAAGTGAAGCTGGTTGAGAGAATGCTAAGAGAGTGCAAAGCTGTCAAGGGTGGCTACTTTGAAGAATCTAAAATCTAAAACATATTTTGATTTGTTTAACACCTTTTTGGTTACTAGATGATTCCATGTTTGTTATTTCATAGTTTTGATGTTTCCTATTATTCTACAATATTGAAAAAATTACAAAAACCCTTGAATGAGTAGGTGTGTCCAAACTTTTGACTGGTACTGTATGTGACCTTCTCCTCGCTTGGTGAAATGTGTGTGCGTGTGCTTGCATGTGTGAATCTGATTACTTCCACATACAGTGCCCCCAGAAAGTATTCGTATCCCTTGACTTATTCCACATTTTATTGTGTTACAGCCTGAATTTAAA